>NC_059428.1:43794296-44401114 GCF_021028975.2 Sphaerodactylus townsendi | reverse complement strand
CAGCTAGCATGCCTCACTTGGGCATGCAGCACAGAGGCTCACCCCAACCTGAAGGCCCCTTATAGGGGCCCCCAATAATGGTAAGGGTCAGCATGCAGGCTCCTCCTTCCCAAAATGTGCAACCCACCAAGCTGCGACATATAAAACACATAAGAAGATCACCCCAACAACCAAACTGCAAATACCATGCAAGAGAAGAGAGTGGGCAAGAAGACCTGGGTGAACCAGAGCAGGTGCTGAAGAGGAAGCATTTAACCTCTCTTAGTTTTAAATGGCAGGGCAGTTCCAGCTCCACCTCCAGATGCCTGACACTGCACAAGTCAGGTCTGTAATGGTCATGCCCATAGGGCACTATGTGGCTGGCACAGTGGCTTGTCCTACTCCCTCCCCCTGCCCCCAGGCAGCAATGGTGAGCCTGAGTGAGTCCAAGGTTGCATCTTTACAAACGTCTCTCAGCAGATTCATCTTTAAGTCTATCTTGCAGTGACTTTTTCTTTGACAGAGCACAGGAATATGTCACAATCAATCTCCTATGTTTTCGGAATGGAATAATATTATTAGGGAGTTGGTAACTATGTAGCTCTGAAGGCAAAATTAATTATCCTACTTACCTTTTTAGAAAGCAAAATATATTAGATTGCCAGTAATTAGACAGTTCAAATTTTCATGCTTCACCACAGCTCCACAACAGAGTTACTTCTGTCTGTTTCTTAATTTTCTTCTCATGTTTTCACCTAGGTTGTCCCCCTATGAAAATTGGGAGTCAAATGAAAGAGGAGGGGGAGGGTGCAATAATGTAGTTATTCAATATGCATGCCTTTCCCAAGACTTGTCAACCACGACAAAGTTTAAAATCAACTATTAGGCTAACTTCACCTTTGTGATGTTTACTCAGCACAGCATCCATCTTTTAGGAATATGGCTAAAACTATTCTTTTCAGTACAAATGTTGATGAAAGTGTGCATTACGCTTGGTTGTATTATAAATGTTAGGTCGTTTGATGGTATGGATTTTGGATGCCACCAATTTTTAGATTTTAGCATGTTAGCTGAAGCTGGTTTCTGGGTGCCGGGGAATACTGCTGGATTTGATTTCTCTAGGGCTGAATTGTATTTATCTCAGTTACTTTGTTTTCATTTTTGCCTTCTTGGGTTGGAGTTTTGATATGGATTTTATTCTGAGTATGTTTAATCTTTCATTTTAATATCATATTTTCTAACTGGATAATTGTTTTTATTGTAAACTGCTGTGAGGATATTTTGTACTGAAAAGCAGAATTGTATAGAAAAAGATACATACTGTATTTGGCTCACTAAACTGAAAGATGTTTTGCAGCTATAGGAGGAAGCTTAGGTTGTATCAATTTTATGATGGTGAATTTAGCCTTACAAGGGATAAAGGATAATTTTGAGTTTGTTGCTTCACTATCATCTGCTCAACATTAACAAATGTTTCTCCTTATACGTTGATGACACTTGTTGTTAAAAATCTAACTTTGTAAATAGTAATCACTGTAGAGATATATCTTATCAGGAAATGGTTGTAGCTCATGTTGATGCTTGCCTGGCATTTGTGGTCAAGAGTGTCTCTGAGTCCCCATAACCAACCCTTAGTAACTGAAATCACTGGAATGCTTGGGATATTCTATGTAATAAGAACCATAAGTTCTCATTAGGTTATCATAGTACAGCCAGTGCAATACACAAGTGGAACATACTGGAACAGGTTAATTTCTGTATTTATTTCAGGAGTAATTGATAGTTCTTGTTATGTTAGAGATGTCAAAACACTTGGTGCTTGCTCGTGGCATTTATGGTACACCTTTTTGAATGGTAAAATGGAGAAAGCTTTTCCGTAGAATGTAAGCCAAATGAAACATTATTACTTTTCATTTGTCTGTAATATTCTGTGCATTCTGTCTCAGGGGATTAAGAATGGTTGTTCAATATGTTTAAAGTAGAAATATCTCACATCTGAGGTGTGATATTCTCATCACAGAAATGTGAACTAAAACACAAGTTTTATTCATTGTCATACTTTAACACCTGAAGTCCTCTTCCGGGAAATACATGTTTTGTGAATAGTTGCTTTCTCATTATTGTGAAAAAACATCTCCCCCTATTGCCATTTTTTCTTTTGCTTGATTGCAAATTAGGAATAGCATGCTCACCAAGGTTGCTGCTTGTAGGTTCAAACAGCAGAGTTGTGTGTGCTTGAAACATTAACCATTTGTTATCAAGATTGGTAGAAAAACAGCTGGTTTCAGGACAATGGAGCTCTACATGACTTCACCCCATGAGACTAAACCAACACACACAAATATGTGAGGGTAGCAAACAGATTGTTCTGCCGTAATGTATATGATAAATACACCACATCCTCCTTTTTACCTTGTTGGGAGTCACTCTGCAGAATTTAAACATTACAAAGATATGGTGACTGAGGCTGCTAACACTTGACTCACTTTGGTGGTTCACCTTTACCACTAGTCCAACACATAGTCTTTGAATTTGAATTTAGCAGGCAACTTGACCACCCATCGACTGTTAATCTGTACATTTTCAGCTGGGCTGCCAATGAGTTTTGAAAGGATACTAGACAGTTAGAGTCGTCATATTCTCACTGATCCAGAACTTCATCAGCGGTCTGTCCTGGCACTGTCTCATTAGGTGTTGGCAACAAGTTCTGCAGGTACTGAGGAAAAAATCTTTTCTCAGATGTCTCCTGTTCCCAAGATCCACAATTCTACCTGCTGTCTCCACTGTATAAGAATGAGGTTCAGCTGTTGACTGATGCTGGTAGCTATCTTGCATGTGTCTGCATTTGCGTTCTCTGCGTCTTTCGTAAGGATGGACAAGGAATAGTGAGCTATGTATTATTTCTCTTCCACTTTGGACTGGTTCTCCACTTTAACAGTGATGCTCTTTGGCTCTTTTATAGGATAACCAGCTCAATTCCTGACTAAAGAAAATGATAGAAATCTGACATTAAGAATGGCAATTTTCAGAAGTCAAAGGAACATTTCTCTTCACTCAAAAGGAAGGAAGGAAGGAAGGAAGGAAGGAAGGAAGGAAGGAAGGAAGGAAGGAAGGAAGGAAGGAAGGAAGGAAGGAAGGAAGGAAGGAAGGAAGGAAGGAAGGAAGGAAGGAAGGAAGGAAGGAAGGAAATTCAAAGAAGACTTTAGTATGGAACCACTATATTAGAATTCATAAATTAGTTTGATTCCTATCCCCAAAACTTAACAATTCCTTGGGATTCTTTAGTCATTGCAGGTATTAATTCTCTTAGCAATACTAGCCACATTGCCAGTTAATGCTATTGTGAATATTCTCTGTACTTACTCAAATTTTACATAATTATGTAAAAAAGTGTACTTTTGGCAATTTGTAGCCTTTTGACTAGGGATGATCAAACACCTGTTGATTCAGCTCATGTACTGATTAGCTGTTCTGAATAATGAACTGAATTTTTGATCAAGTATTCATTGACCTGTTCCTGGCTGTTCAGCACACTGCTTCACCATAGTCCTTACAAACAGCACAGAACAGTATAGTTGATTTCTCTCACCTGCATCTTCTCAAATAGACCAACCGAGTTCTACTCCCCCTGGCACTGCACAATCAGGGTGCTTTTATGGGCTTTTGGTGCAACCATAAGCAGTTTAGTTAGTCATAAATAGTATAAATCAATCCTAAATAAACCCAATGATCCTGTCATTCATTTACGTACTCCTTACAATATAAGTTTTGATACATATGCAATTAGGAAAAAAACACTGACGTAAACCTGTCTCATAGCTACTGAAGTTGTTTGGTGCAAGCCAAGCAAACCTATGAATTGGCTCACAACTTATAATCACAAGTAGATGAAGTGTGTTCAACCGTTAAACATATTTAAATCAAAATTCATGGCATTCCTACCTTTAAACTTGGTGCCTTACATCAGCTCCCTGCCTATCCTTATATATGACTCACTGCTGTTGTTATCTGATGGTGATGAAGTCCACAAAAGCTTATTTTACAATGAAAACATTAGTTTTTCAGAGGCTACAAGATTCCTGATTATGCCAGTACTTCTGGCTCTCAAGCTATGTCCTATTTTGTGTTTGACTCTTTGAAATAAACAAAATCCATTTGAACATACTTGTGATAAAATTCTGGCTTGCTGGAAAACTTCCTGTTTCATTTGTCTTATTACCACACTAACATAGTTGTTTTTATGTTTGTTTGTATGACAGTCCCTAAGGAATTCTGTTGCAGTTTCGTGTAACTTTTATTAGTCTTTTATATTTTAAATTAGCTATTGTTCTTGTATTGATACTGACATTTTAATAATTACTAGGAATTTACCTCAAGACATCACACTGGGGTTTGGATCCAGCAGGGGACAATATGAAGTTCCTCTTGAGTAACTTTTTCTTGAGGAAAGTTCTAGTACAAGCTCAGAAGCTGCATTAAATCCATCCAGGGGTATATGAATATTTTAAATAAATTAATGGATAAAATAAAATAAGAAAATTTTCCATAGAGAACTAATGTAGCATAGTGACTTGGCTCTAATCTGTGCTCTTCAGGTACCTTGGTCAAATCTTTCCTTCTTCACTCACTTATCATGTGCCTTGAGGCAAGCTATTTCTCTCAGCTTCAGCCCTTCTGTGATACAGGAATAATAATTCTGGGCTACCTTTCAGAGTTGTAAAGACTATGAAGTAATCTATGGCAGATTCTGCACAGCACAAATATAATACCTTTAGGACATTACAAAAAACATTTGGGGTAAGAGCTTTCACAGCTTCCTTCCCCAAAATAAGTTCAGCCAGTTCCTCTCAACTTGGGTTTTTCAAAAATTGCTAAAGTAGCGATCTCCCCGTCCCCCCCCCCAACCCTGTTGTAGATTATTCCTGGATGCTGAGCCATGCCAGAAGGCAAGAAGAGCCTCTCACTTTCATTTCCACTGCTTGTGCCCACCATTTTGTGTGCAGCAGCAGATGGAGATTCCTCAAGGAAGTTTCCTCTGCTCGCAGCTCATCTGTTTGCTATTTCACTGTAAAAAGTAGATGAATAAAGTTTGTTTTACCTAGCAATCTTGTGCGCATGTTGTTTCCTCCCCCCCCCCCTTTTGTTTTGTTTCCAGGGAGATGTTTGTAAAACTGCGGGAACACGATTAAAGAAGCTGTAATATGTGCATATTTAAAAACAGAAAGTGCTGTATAAGCATCTAACACATTTTTATCTTGCCATTCCTTCAAGGAGCACACATGGTTTCCCCTGCTACCATTGTACCTTGATGACAACCCTGTAAGGCATGTTAGTCCACAGTCACTTATTAGCAGCTAAATGGGGATTTGAAACCAGGTCCCTTGAGTCCAGCATTCTAGCCACTATACTACATCTGTAATTATAAACCTTGAAGAGTACAATGTCATGCAGAGATACTCAACTTTAAACCCATATACTCATCCTTGGTTCTGATATCACCATCTTGTGCATTCCCCAGCCGGTGTTATGGAGAAGGGATGGGGAAATTCACAGTGGAATGCCTTTAGAACATGGGATCAGCAGTGGTTCATGTTACAGAGAGGAAACAGAAACACTTGATGTGGGGCTACTGTTTTCAGTGGCAGCCTCAAGTTCTCACAGGGTGAATATTGCCTCCCTCAACAAGGAAGTGTAACTGAGTGCAGGGTTGCAGACTTTGTCCAAAAGTTCAAGAATCATTGCTACTACACACATCTCAGTGTTATGGTTTTGTACGTAATAGCTTCTGACCCTCTGCCATTCAAACAAAATAATTTTAACAGTCATGATCTCCCTTATTTCTGCACCAGGAGAATCCCTGGAGGCATCTATGAAATGTCTTCTAGTTCTGTTATTTTTGTCTATAACCTAACAGTTTGGACAGAAACTGATTTTTAATGAAAAAGCAAAACTTCAGCCTGTCAACAGCGTTTTTGTTTTGAATTTACTCTGCTGTGTTAGCCTTTTTGGGGTCTTTTGTTTTTTACTTATATTTGACTTTCAATAGCTGTTTTTACTGCTATTGTTCTTTCCTCTAAAGGGGATTTAGCTATGAGTGATATTTTTCATTTTGTTGCATGAGCACACTAAATCCAGCCATGAAGCTTGACCAAAACAGCTGGAAAGTGACACTGAAATTAAAGCAACAGAGCTCTCTCTAATCTGCTGAGCAGTTTATACAAATGCTGTTTACATAAAAATGAATCTACAAACAGACAAGCTTAAAGATATTTAATCCAGGCTTTGTAAATGATGGGCAAGCTAGAGAGACCAATCGCTGCTGCCTTGTTTGTTTTTCTTTCAACTAACAAGGTTATCTTCCTCCAAAAGCCTCTTAGGGTAAGCTTAATTAAAGCCTATGGAGAAAATAGGTAAACAGAGGGGAAAGTCATTTTTTTGGCTAAAAGGGTGTGTGTGCACATAATGAATGAATACATTTGTGTAACTATCAATGCTGAAAAGGAGGAATGCATAAAATATATCTTAATATATGAAAAACTGCCTGCTACATTTCAGCTTCAAGATCGACATATTTAGTCGTATGGTGGCGATGCTGGCAGTGAATTGTAAGAATTCGTTCCATCTGCAAATGTTGTTCTTGTTTCCAGGGGACTAATTTTAGCATAATTAATACCTTCATATATCAGCAATTCAAGGGGTTCATAAAATATTGATAATAGACCTCCAGTTATCCTGCACAGAAACACTGGCCATCTCTGTCTGTCTGTCTATCTCTCTCTCTATATATCTATAGACATAATTGCATGGCAATGGCTCACTGCTAGCCAATCACCACGCAATCCATCAGCGCCTTCCAGTTCCCCGCCGGCCTTCCTTCCCAAAGAAGAAGCAGGGCCCAGCAGGGCAGTGGCAGCTAGGTGCCCTCCCACCTATCCCAACACCAGCCTACCCAATCCCCCTCCCCCCCAAAATGAGTCCTGCGTGGCTTGGTAAGCAGGGAGGTGGGCAGGGAGGGCCCAATCCGCCATGCATGGTTCAGCTAGCTGAGCCCTGCATGGAAGATTGTTGTACCTTCCATGCTTCCCAAGTCCTGGATGGAACCAACTATTAGGAGCACGTGACCCTGATATTACAGCAATTACACTGGCCACTGATCCACTCCCAAGCCCAATTCAATATGTTATGTTTCACTTTAATGCCTTCCTATATGTTCCTGTCCGGGAATTAAAATTACAGGGAGAGGCTTTTCTGACTTTAACATCAATAAAAGAAGGTTATTTGGTAAGTGCTCAAGAGAGGACCTATTCAGTAGCAGCTCCACTCTCTCTCCTGGGAGATGTGCCTCATCACTTTTGATCTTTAAGAGACAGTTGAATTCAGGTTTATTTAGGACTACATTTGGTTAAGTATATTAGCAGTCCTTGGGTATGATGTTAAATTTTTGTGTTTATATTTTTAATCTATTTTATGTGTTTTATCTATGTTGTTATATCTATGGTGTATCTATGTTGTATATCTACTTTGACCTCCATAAGGAAGAAAGGTGCCTAATAAACATTTTAAATACATAAATATAGTTTTCAGTCAAGATGTGGGGGATGGTAATATCATGGCTGGGGTGAAGAAGACGGCAATTCCTACTGTAAATTATACTACGACCTATTTAAGCATATTACACATAGGCTGATTCCGCATGGGCCAAAAACAGCAGTGTGAAAACGGTGTGAAAATCGTGTAAAGGGGTTTAAAATGGTGTAGAAGGGTTTATACTGTTTTCACACCGTTTTCACACCGCTGTTTTTGGCCCATGCGGAATCAGCCCCTGTCATTAGTATTAAAAGAGAAATTTGTTTTCTTTCAAGAACATTTCCAGTTCCAAAATCAGCTTCCATTCATAACTGGAAACTACTATTCACAGACTAGAAGCTTCACAACTCCTATTTTTTTGCTGTCAATTCACAGTTGACTTATAGCAGTCCTGTAAAGTTTTCAAGGCTAGAAACTTCGGAAGTGGTTTGCCATTGCCTGTTTTTTTTGTCATGACTCTGGTATTTCTTGGTATTTCCAAATACTAGGGATGAGAGTGTGTGACTGGCCCAGAGTCTTCCAGCAAGCTTCCATGGTGCAAGTCAGAATTTGAAAATGGGGTCGATTCCCTGCTGAGGATTAGATGCATGCTCGTCACACAAAATATTCAGGTTTCCTGCAAAACTCCCCACTTCACCAGTGCCGAACACGCATTTATTCCATTTCTGGTGCTCCCCCCCAGCACGTGTTATTTTAGAACCTGCATGGAAGTAGACCTTTTAAAAAACCGCGTGGGCAATCTGGAGCAGTGGGGAAGTTGGGGGTGAATCCGGATTAGTTTTTCCTGCTGCTGGTAGTAACGTGGAGCTTCCCATCCAATGAGAACACAGTGGGCTGCGTGCAATGTGCGCGCAGCCTTCCCGCCCCCCCCCCCGTGGACTGGAGATCCATGTGGATACGAAGCAACATGGGGCTGGTTTTGACTGATTGACTAGGTAGAAGGCAATACAAAGTAGTGCTACACGTCGTATCCATGTGGATCCGACTACATGGAGGTGCGCGGAAACAGGGTTTTGCTTTAATCACCTGTTTCTTCATCTCTGCGTAGAGTCATTCCGCGCATGCTCACGCAGACGTGGATCCACAAGGTTAAAAATAAAAAAACCAATTCCCGCCCCAACACAACGGAGCAGCCAATCAGGAAAGCCCCTGAGCAGATCGCGCGTTTGATCCGCCAACAGTGGGGAGTCCTGCGTTGCTGCTGTGTTGGATCGTTTGGGGATCACAAACTGCGATGGGGACCATTAAACCGTGATCAAAAGGTGCTGAATCTTTCCAAACCTGGATGTATCTAGATTCATTTTTTCAGTGGGGAATCAACCTGGGTTTTTCAGGTCCACGTCTGACACCTTAACTATGCTGGCTCTAAAAAAAACCCACCCTCTTAAGTGAGACAAATCAGTGTTCACAGTAGGGAGGTGTTGATGTAAAAGTACAAAATAGTTAGCAGAGTAAATAATCGCAATGCTGCTGGTTACTTAGCTTAAATAAACATTACTAAAAAATAGAAGGTAAGGTAACATGGTATAAAACAATAACACAGTTCTCTGTACTCTGAGCTACATGCTACTGCTACATTTGAGAAGGTGTGACTCCAACTGACTTAGAACAAAGAAGTTTACAACTTCCTCTCAAGTGCCTAAGTCCTTGGAAACACCTATTCCAAGGCAATATATTGATTAGCCAATGACAATCAATGGATAACTTCATTAATGCAATTACTTGACACCCCTCCTCCTGACACTCCTTGGAGAGCTGCCGTCAGTCAGAGTAGACAATATTGACCTTGATAGACCAACTGTCTGGCAAAAGAACTAACCCAGTCAACCATAAGGGGTTTTCAGAAGAAGCAAAAAAAATTCAGTAAGATTCTAAGACTTTTGTTTTAGATTTTGAGAACTCAGAGTTCATGGAGTTCAGAAAGATGCACAAAAGCAGAGCAGCTGATTTTCCTACAGTGTTTAAAAGGAAAAGTGAATTGAAGAGCAGATGGATCTGCCCTAGCAGCGAAGCATTGGATACAATACTCTGCTTCACTGGGTATCCAAATTATTTTTAGGTAGCTTGGCACCTATGTAATTTATTGGCTGCATTCTCTACCTACCACTGAAAGGCTGTTTCTCATGTAGGGATTGTTCTGTGAACTCTTGACCTCTTGCATGCACTGCTTCATTCTTAAACTCTCCTAATATTCTATGGAAGGCTAACTTGGTGAAGTGAATTCAATACACTTTCCTTTAACCCTGTAAGATTCTGCTTCTGCTGGAGTTGACAGTGAGCAGAAGGAGCACTTTTAGATTAATACATTGATAGTCACATCCTGTTTCATGTATTAACTAGGATCCTACCTAAGTTACTTTATGTTTCCTTTCACTGGCCAAAATAAAAGTCTTTGCAAAGTTTGAAAAGGGTAATGTCTTCAAAGCATGGAGGGGTATAAAGACTCACAGATAACTCTGAAAAGACCTCTTTGAGGCTAATTTTACATCTTTAACATCTTAATTAAAAAAACCCTACATGTCTGACATAAACATATTTACAAAGAAACTTTTTGGGAAGGGGGTGTCAGATCAGTTCACAATTGGATTAAAATGTGTAGCATCCAACTTGTAATCTTATATAAACTTCTGTTTATTCAAATCAATTTTGATGGGTATGAAAAGATATAGGACAACAGAGTTCCAATCCTTTGTTCAACTGTACCCTGAAAATTGCCATTTAATCTTATCCCAGGTTGTAAATAATTTTGGACCCACAGAACTGAATGAGACTCATTAAAAATTGTACCACTATTTATGTGGCCCCACCTATTCATCTGCACAGAACTGCCCAGAGTTCTGATTACCAGAGTACAATGGAATTTTGACAGAATGTTGGGAAATTAATTTAATCTCTCCCTTTATTTGTAAAGTGAACGTGCTAGTAGTAAACATTCTGGCAGCTTAAATATGGCAGAGGATACATTTTATCAGGGTAGTAGACTTTCTATATTGTAGGAAAAGTACTGGGAGATGGAAATCAACATCTTTGGCTCAGTCAGAAAACAGGAACAGTTCTGCTTCATTGGTCCAGGATCATTGTAAAGGAAATCGCTAAAATGTGACCAATGGAGGAGGATTTGGCAAGGCTCCTTGTAGAATCAAATTTTGTCAGTCTTTCTAACTCTGCAAAACTTGCAAGCAATTGAGAAGAGTCAGTCATCAATAGCTGGAGTACAGTGATGAAGCATATACACTTTAAAGTAATTGCAGATGTAATTTTGTGAAAGACTGCCATGTTCTGCTTGTTATTAATATAAATTGATGCTTTGACGAGCATTATGTCTTCTTGCCAAAGAGCTGAATAGATGTATTGTGACATAATGAGTACCAAAATCATTTCCAAGAATTAAAAGCCACTTTAACATGAGGTACTTAGATGCATGGGGATGGGGCGGTCTAGAAGCCCAAAGTATAAATAAAAAATAAAATAAAATAAATAAAATATGTCTAACCCTGTTTTGGGTTACAACCCCCAAATGGATAAAATATTTAAAAGAACAGTCTAAAAATACAAAATAATAATCTTGGTAAAACTCCCACAACAACATAATGAGCGAATCAGAAAACATATAAGTGGCACTAGTTCAGTAACAATTTAGCCGAAGATCCACCAGAATATGATTGCTGCTACATAAAGGTTCAGAGAGGCAGAAAGTTAAGAAAGAGATCAATCGTACTGGTGCCACACTAGAGAAGGCCCTATCACATATGAGCACCTGTAAAACTTTAGCCAATGGGGTGTTGTGATTAGAATTTGGCAGTGGTGTAGCACCTACGGGGAAGGGGGCGTGACACCCTGGGTGGAGCTGCAGCAGAGGCATGGCCAGGCCATGGCAATGGCCTGGTGGGGGCATTCCAGGGGCATTCCAGGGGCATTCTGGGGTGGAGGTGCTGTGGCAGGGGCACAGGGCCACGTGTGCCCTGGGCGCAGTTTCCCCTTGCTTCGTCTCTGGAATTTGGTATAAGTACTGGGGAGATGCAGGTTCAAGAAACTGCCTAACCTTGAAGGTGTCTAATAACCTTGGTCTTGTCTCTTTCAGTGTAAACTATTTCACATGGTTCCTCATGAAGTTGGGGGGTAAGAGAAAATAATTTTCTCTTACCCCTCATAAGTTGGGGGGTAAGAGAAAATAATTTTCACTACCCTCAGTTTCTTGGAGGAAGAATGGGACAAAAAAGTGGTAGATGAAAATGTGACAGAGAGATGCTAGCAGAAAGAAAGGACCTCTCCTGTTGTCTGAATGGAGAGCCAAAGGACAACAGGTTTTCTTTGCTTATGTTAGGCTTCAACCTTGAGGCAACTGACTGCCCTAACCGAGGTTAACTAAAGTTTTATTGCATCAAAGAATTGAAGACCATCCATTAAGTAACTCTTTCATATGAAATTAAAAGCAGTGCTCTAATTCCCATTGGTTACAACTGATAGAAGGAATCAAAAGGCCTTATTATGAAGGCATTAAGAAAACTCTTGGGATGGAAAGTTCTTCTGTGTGAGTCTCTTTTCCCAATTGAAGTGGTGGCTATTAAAACTCCGCATTTAATTTTCTGAGTGAGAGAATACACAGAATGAATGTTTATTGTAACAATTCACTATCATAACCAATGGACAGGCTTCCATAGCTTAGACAAAGAGAGAAAATCTGTTGCTTCCCACACAGTTCTCTGCTCTGCCTAATCAAAATAATTTGAGCTGACAGCTGACAAAAAACAGTTCTGTACAGAACAAGATAATTTACCTGCATACAGCTGTAACTGAAAAGCAAATCCATGAATACACTGAAGCTCCCGGGAGAGACGAAGAGTTATACGCACAGATGCAGACTGGGTCAGATAAATACATGCTGAGTCCAAGACTGAGAAAGATGTTTGCAGTTCGTGATGCTGTAACAGTTGATAGCCAAAGTGATATCCCTGCATTGGACACGAAACAGAGAATACATGGAAAGAGGAAAGAACAAATAAATAAGCCAAGATGACACATACCAAACTAAAAGTTCATTGAGCTGGATAGAAATTTTCATGTTCTCAAAGATATGTGTGGAGGATATACAAATATTTATGCATTTCTACCTGTATCTTGCTGTTTGCTCTTCTTCTGTAATACAGACCCTATATTCATTTTAGGGGCATTATAGCTTATGCCACCTTTCTAGGAAACAGTATATTTTGTTACAGCAGGTACATACAAGGTAAAGCTCTTGGTGTAATTTACAGTACAATCCTAAATAAAGATCCCCCATTCTAAATCCACTAAAATGAATGGGTTTAGAAAAATGCAATTCTTCTTAGGATTGTGTTGCTGATGCCTGGTGTAAACTGCAAATATTTTTTGATACCAACAATGGCTTAAACATAACTAAATCTGCATTATATTTACTGTACCCCACCAGAAAACGGTACTAATCTGCAAAAGAGAAGCTTTTTTTATCATGCCTGTCAATTTTCTTTTTCTCCCCCCGCCATAATGGAAATGTGGTTCTGACCTTTTCCACTTTATCCTCATAACAACCCTGTCCAAGTTCTCTTACTAAGCTTCACTGATCCAGGTGGATCAGCCTGATCCTGTTTGTATTATTATGTGTTCCCTATTTCCTCAAGCTGTGAAAAACACCAGGGACACTTATAAAGGATTTCATTTTCTTTGAATAAGAAAGCACTAAAGACTTTTGAGGTCATTATAATATATATTTTATTTACAAATATATAGGCAGAGCAAACTGAAACCAAGCAGACATTCTTTTTTTTTTGTCAAGTCACAGTTCACTTATGAGACCCCATGGGGTTTTCTAGGCAAGAGATGTTAAGTGGTGGTTTGCTATTGCCTGCCTCCACATCACAACCTGATTTCTTAGGTCTGCCCATCCAAATTCTAACCAGGTTTGACCCTGCTTAACTTCTGAGATCTGACAAGATCAGGCTAGCTTGGGCTATCCTGGTGATGGCATAACTCCGATTATTCAGACTTGACATAAGATTCACAGAAAAAGATACTTCATCCCAAGGTGCTTCACTTTCAATCAATTTAACAGCATTTACTTGATTCTCTGTCAGGGGGCGTATGGGGTCCAAACCCAGAGACAAAACCTCCTCTGTGTGCCCCCCAGGAGCCCCATATTTCTGCATGTCCCACCAACCTGCGGAGCGTGCAGAGCGTGCCATGACTCCAGTGGCGTACCTAGGCAAACTGGAGCCCCGGGCAAAACCTGAGTTTGATGTCCCCCATGGGCGGCCACCCTCCCTCACCGTGACCAAACAATGATTTTTTCCACTAGGTCATTTCAAAGTCACCATCACATTACAGAACATGCCCCAACTCACAAATCTGAACACAGAAATGGGCCATGCCACACAGCAGAAATAATTTTTAAAAAACATTTTCAAAATGCTTTCAAAATGTTTTATTACTACTATGAAAACATTTTATGGTGTTGTATCCAGTCCCCCCAATCGGGGGAAACAGCATCACTTTCAATGTTATTTAAACTGGAGACCCCAGGTTCTCCCTTTAAGGTGGATTTAAAAGGAGAATCTAGGCTCCCTAGTCTAAACAAGTGATGCTGGAATCCACCCCCAAACTGCATAATTTTCAATGGTGTTTAAACTAGGGAGCCCAGATTCTCCTTTTAAATCCACCTTAAAAGGAGAATCTGGGGTCCCCAGTTTAAACAACACTGAAAGTGATGCTATTTTGGGATGGATTCTCCCCCACCCTGAAACAGCATCACTTTCAATGTTTAAACTGGGGACCTCAGATTCTCTCATAAGAACAAGCCAGCTGGATCAGACCAGAGTCCATCTAGTCCAGTTCTCTGCTACTCGCAGTGGCCCACCAGGTGCCTTTGGGAGCTCACATGCAGGATCCATGCATCTTTAAATCCATGCCTAAGGGGGTGGAGATGATGATGATGATGATGATGATGATGACCTTCATTAGGCATTGAGAGAATAAAAGAAAGAAAGAAAGAAAGAAAGAAAGAAAGAAAGAAAGAAAGAAAGAAAGAAAGAAAGAAAGAAAGAAAGAAAGAAAGAAAAGCATTGGCAGGAAGGGGGTGGATTTAAAAGGAGAATCTGGGGAAATTTAGGGGGTGCCTGCTGTCAGGGGTGCAATTATTAAGATAGCAGCACCAAAATTTCAGAGTATCTTTGTGAGACGTTACTGATGATACCACCCTGGTTTGGTGAAGTTTGGTTCAGGGGGTCCAATGTTATGGACCCTCAAAAGTGTAGCCCCCATCTCCTATTAGCTCCCATTGGAAACAATGGGGATGGGGCACTCCCTTTAGGAGCCCATAACTTTGGACTTCCTAAACCGAACCTCACCAAACCTGGGTGATATCATCAGGAGAGTCTCCCAAAAATCCCTGAAATGTGGTGCTGCTAACCTAAGAACTGCACCCTCTGCAGGCTAAAAAAGGAAAAAACACTGAAAATACAAAAACCTACAAACGAACCTGCATTTTTGATGCCCACCACAAGGGGGCGCCCTAGGCAACTGTCCACTTTGCCCAGTGGGAGGAACGGCTCTGCACGGTTCCACCGACCTGCGGAGCATGCAGAATTGGGCCTCCCTCAGCCCCACCCCCTGGTCTGCCTGGAGATCAGGGACATGGCCCCGTCCCTTTGCTTTTAGCAGGCCCAGTCCTGCCTTGAACTATCTTTTCAAGCTATGGTGAGCATTTCAACAATAACTTGAAAAGATAGTCCAGGGCAGAACTGGGGCTGCTAAAAGCAGGCAGATGGGGTCATTTTCCTGATCTCCAAGGTCAGTGCCTTGGACTATGTTTTCAAGTTATGGTGATCATTTCAACAACATATCCATGAGCCTTTGCTAAATATGCAAATTATGAATGTATCTATCTCTGTGAATTTGTCTCTGTAAGTTTGTCAAGCCACATAGGCAAATGAACAATTTCCAAGTAATCAGAGCTGCAAAGTGGCCGCACTGCTTTCAAACGTGCTGTAGTTGTCCGAAGACGCCGTTGTAAGCAAATTGAAGAGGGTGATATAAGATCCAAAATGCAGCACGCGTTTAATTCCATTTTTGGCAAACCTTCAGTGAAGTAATCCTCAGTCAATACATAATTTAGCCAAATGGATTTCTAATAAATGAATGGTAGGTATGTGAATATGATTAAAACGTAAGAATCATATGTAGCTCCACAATGTACAAATACAGATATTATGAAGGTTTATACAGTTATCGTTGAAGGCTTTCATGGCCAGATTCAACTGGTTGTGGTGAGTTTTCCGGGCTGTGTGGCCATGGTCTGGTAAATCTTGTTCCTAACGTTTTGCCTGCATCTGTGGCTGGCATCTTCAGAGGTGTATCACAGAGAAAAGTCTGTTTCACACTGTGTCTATTGAGAAGGGAAAGTTTAGTGGGGTATGTTCTCCATGTCCCAGGGTGGGGAACCAATCAGTAAGTGTTTGGGTGGAACTTGCTATGCAAAGGTGTGATGGAGTGCACTGTATTGCGGGTGGGGTTATCAGTCCATTTTTCAAGTACTGGTAGCCAAGCTTTGCTAATTTTCAGAGTCTCTTCTTTCTTGTTGAAGTTGTCTTGGTATTTGTGAATTTCAATGACCTCCCTGTGCAGTCTGACATAGTAACCTTCTGAATTGTCCAGAATTTCAGTGTTCTCAAATAAAATGTTATGCCCAGTTTAGTTTAATACATGTTCTGCAACTGCAGATTTTTCAGGATGGTTAAGCCGACAGTGTCTTTCCTGCTACTCAATGCAAGTCTGAATGCTATGTTTTGTGGTTCCTATGTAGACCTTTCCACAGCTGCAGGGTATGCAATAGACTCCTGCAGAAGTGAGGGGTTCTTTCTTATCCTTTGCTGAGTGTAGCATCTGCTGTATTTTCCTGGTAGGTTTGAAGATGGTTTGTAGGTTGTGTTTTTTCATCAGTTTCCCTATTTGATCTGTGATTCCCTTCATGTATGGTCAAAATATTTTTCCTGTGGTAGGCTGTTTCTCCTCAGTCCTCTGGGTTTCTCTTGGTCTTAAAGCTCTTCTGATTTCTGTTGTGAAGTAGCCATTAGCCTGCAGAGCCCAGTCTAGATGATTGATCCCTGATGAAATCAATCAGAATCAGAACTGAATCCAACAGCCTCCAGACAGGACTGAGCCTAAGGCTGGTCAACCCAACTCCATGTGTGTAAATGTGTGTATGGGAACTGAAGGGAGGAAGGATCCTGTTGCCTTGACCCAGTAAAAACATGCCACCAGCCCTAAAGATACAAGTGTTCCTTAATGATCCAATTGCAAGGCTATGGAGAAAACTATACAGTTAGGTATGCCAGACATCCCCTCTAATCCATGCCAGAACCTGAAGAGCTGTCATGGGCTTTGGAGAGAGGAGAAAGAGGTGGGAACACCAACATTGGTAGAGAGAAAGCTAGGGTATTCATGAAGTAAATAAATAAATACCTTAAGACACTAGGGCCGTTTCCGCACAGTGGCGGAAACGGCTGGGTCGGCGCTTCTCGCTGGGACCATCCGCACGGACGGTCCCGGGAAGAGGCGGGCAGCCGGCGCGTGAGCGCCGATTGTACGATTGACTTGTGCCTGGGCCTCCCGTGGCGTCGCCCGAGCCTGGGGACACCCTGGCCCTGCGCGCCTGCTCGGCGGCGCGGGCAGGCGGTCCCCAGGCCTGGCGACAGCATACGGAGACAGGGTGAGTGCCAGGTGGGGGAGGCGGCATGAAGCCACTGCCGTTCGCTTGGCAGCGGCTTCATGCCAGCGTTTCCCCAAAAAGAGCGCTGGGAAGCGCTCTGGGGAAACGCCGGCTTCAGGCCGGCCGGGCGGCACGAGGGCAGCGCGGCTGCGTTGCAGCTGCGCCCCCCGTGCGAATGGCGGCCTGGAGACGGTGTTTTTACCATCTCCAGGCCGCCATGATTTGCCTGTGCGGAAACGGCCTAGGTTAATTTTGCCTCTGAATATAATGTGGCTCATGCTGCCAAGTGACAAAGCTGTGGATTGTGATTTCACATGATGACTGGCAAACCCTTGATTTTTTACCAGAATGTTTGATATCAGAATTTTAAATGTTCCCTTCCATTTTGAAAAGTATTTTCTCCTAAATGAAGTTGAAAAACTTTCATACCCAGCCTTTCCTCACAAAAACCAGAACCATTTGCAACAAAATTTTATTCCACCAACTTAATTCTAGGAATTCTTTTTTTATGCTTCTTTACTTATTATCTTCATTTGTTGTTTTGTTGTTTTGCGTGGTCTCTCAGGAACATTCCTTCTACTTTAGTATAAATTAAATGCCTGATATTCACAATGGAGTTCCTATCCTCCAGATTTAGCTCAGTTGTGGCCTTTACCAGACAAAAAGGTTAGACAAACGAACAAACTAAATCATTTAAGACAAAAGGGATAGAAGGATGGTGGCCCAAATCATTCTCTATGCCATGCACTATCCATTTAGCATTTTATTGGAGCGTGTTCATTCCAGTTGATAGAACAAGCCCTTTTAAAGTCTTTTAAATACTCTTAACAGAAAGCACAAATAATGCAGCTGTGCCACTCATCTGTATATTTAGTGACAAAGAATTATTTAGCCATAATCACAAAGGACAGATTCATATTTTTGGCCAAATCTATCACAATAAATGGTTCATAGCAGGCATTGTTGGCAAACTTACCGGCAGCTTCTGCAAACAGGCCAAGGGCTGATTAGGTATGAAAGGAGAATTGCTTTTTCAAAGTCCCAAAACTGTCTTATGAGGGATCTGCGCTTATTGTTTGGCAAAACTGCAGTGTTGTTCACCTATACCTATGGAGAAATAATTCCAGCTTTCACTTTTGTAAGCCTGATAATTTTAAGAAAACATTCTAAATAGATCCGTACAAAGTGTTGCACACACTCTTGGAAATATACGTATGAGTATATTTCTGTGGGTTTGTTGGGGTTGCCTCCCTCCAGGTAGGCCACCATGTAGCATTGTTAGGGTGTATGTGCAATGCGAACAACAACAGAACAGTATGCACAAGAAATGGCTGTCAGTCACAAGACTGGTTAACTACTATATATATTTACAAATACTATATTTACAAGCAACTCTCAAAAATGTCAAAAATTTCATAGTAAGTTGTATGGGACTGTTCCTCAGTCTCCAATACACAGAAGCAGCAGCTCCTTACCAAATAACTCTCAGTACAACTAAAGAAGTCAAATAACATTCGGTATAAATACAGAAGTGGAACTTAGCCTTCTGTCACCACTTGGACACTCATTAAAGCAAGTCGGCTCTCAGGTGATGCCTGACCTCAAAGCGTCTTCATAGGCTCGAAAAATTGGTAGTGCTCACTGAGCCTCCCATAATCAATCCTTTCAAAGTTCTTTTCACAATATTTCCATTAGGACAGCATTCAGTCTCAGAATATTTCACACGTTGAATGTCCTTGGCACATTCCATATCAGCCATGGTTTCAAAATCCATGCCAATTTTCATATTTTGTCTGTGTATCTTCAAAGACAGCTCATCAAAAATAAAAAAATGGAAAATTATATATTGGCAGAATTAGCAGGAGGAGCAGAGTACAATCATGTTCTTTTCGGGCTGAGAAGGCCCCTGGCTGTGGAGCCTGTGGAATAAACATCCTGGGGAAACCTTCAGCAATGGGGCTGCAGGCAAGGAATCCCTGAAGCACCATTAAATTTTGGGTAATTCAAGTTGCCTTAATGATTTGTTAGTATTTTTTGCTTGAAGACAAAGTTCTTAATGGCCAATTAAGTACAAAACATCTGCTGCACAATGGGGGGAAAATGTCTGTTGCAGCCAGATTTCTTGTACAGACGTATTTCCTCAAGCCCCATTTTCACATTCTAGTCTCCCTGCAGCAAGCGAGACCACTTCTAGCCTGATTTTAATTTTGCTTCACTGCCAGAATGGGGAGATTTTCCAGTGAGCACAGCTTTTCCCCAAACCTCTTCCCTCTGCCCACAGCCAGCCTACTGAACTCCACCTTTCCCATTCTTTGCACTGCTGCCCATGCCTTCCCCTTCGCTCTCCCTTTCCATGTTTCTGGCTTCTTCCTTCTTCTCTAAGCACTCATATCAATATATCAGTGTATCGATAAAACAGAGCTGGCTTTTGCAAGAAACAGCACAATCAGGGTCTGTTTCCGGCTCCAGCTTACCTCCTCTGCTTTGCTTCTGCACTCCCTGATCACCAGGAGGCTTTTAAAAACTTTTTTAGACAAGTCTCTTTTTTAAAACAAGTCTCTCTTCTGTGGCAGCAGCATGAGAGAGGCTGAGAGACAGAACGAGAGAGAGAGTGAAGGAGGGGAAGAATATCAGCTCTATAATATTGAAACTACTGAGTACAATGAGATCTGTGTCTTTAAGAAGAAGAAGAAGAGGAAGAATTTGGATTTATATCCCCCTTTCTCTCCTGCAGGAGACTCAAAGGGGCTTACAATCTCCTTGCCGTTCCCCCCTCACAACAAACACCCTGTGAGGTAGGTGGGGCTGAGAGAGCTCCGAGAAGCTGTGACTAGCCCAAGGTCACCCAGCTGGCGTGTGTGGGAGTGTACAGGCTAATCTGAATTCCCCAGATAAGCCTCCACAGCTCAGGCGGCAGAGCAGAGAATCAAACCAGGTTCCTCCAGATTAGATACACGAGCTCTTAACCTCCTACGCCACTGCTGCTCCTTAAGGGGACAAAGTTAACGGAACCAGAAAACAGAGGCTTGTTGAAACTAGCTGTGGGGAAGACCGGGCTACCTCCTCGCATGTAAACAGAGAAATGTGAGGAGACCACACTTAAGCACAGTAAAAGGCAGGAAGTAAGTGTTCCCTGAGTAATGGGCCAATATCTCATGCACAGTGGCAAAGTTTTTTCACATTGCTTCCAGAATACAGTACTGTATGATCCCAGGTGGTACTGGTTGTTAATAATGTTTGTCTGATATAAGGTGTGTTTTATTTGTATATGCTGGTCAATGACCAAATAAAGGCAGACAGACTACCAGGTGCTATGCATAGACTAGAATGTCTATTTTTAGTTTTTGTATACTTTCTTTAAAAAAGGAACAGATGGTGCAGCAGTGTGCAGCTTTGTTTGTTGGACAAGTCTATCGGGAATGCAAAGCACTGCTGTCAAAATAGCTGCTCTGGAATAAGCAAGGCCCAAAACAGTAAGGGAAGGCCAACCAGTTCTTGGTGCAGGGTCAGGAGACAACAGCTATTGCCCTTCATCTGGCCAGTTTTCAGAAATCACTCATTGTGTTGCTAAGTAGCTGCTTAGATGGCTGATCTGGCTTATTTTTTTTTTATAAATTCTTGGCTCAAACCCCAATTTTAAAATGAGTGCTTTTCTTTCCCTCCATTTGTACCTCTGATATATTTTTTCTATGTCTGAGTGTAACTGAGATCTGAATCTGTTATTTTATGCTTTAGAGAACAAGATCTTCTCACCTTCCTTTATGCACCTACTTCTGAATGCTTCCTCCTTTAAGTCATTTCTTAAGGGACCAGCAAAAGTCACTGTCAGAAAAAAAAAGCCTGCAAAGGTCAGGCAAAATTGTGCTACTAAGCCTCAGGGATATTTTAAAATGTTTTCTGAATGCAGAAGTTACTTACAAAAAGAGGTCATTAACATTGTATTCACTGTATGTGCTAATAAATGTCACTTTATGCATCACCTTTAACCCAGTAATGCAGTTAATGCAGTTGGAGAGGCTTGAAAAAATAGAAATAAATCTCTATTATCACTCCACAGCTTTAAATATTTTTACTTTCAAGGGGTTCAAAAACAGATGCAGCCTTTGTAAAATACAAAGGAAATGTTAATAAAAATGTGCATTATTTCATTTCCCCCCAGTAAATGCAAATAGCTGGTTTAAAAAGCAGCGCTAGTCTGTATCTTTACAGAAAACATTTCCCATGTTATTAAATTTAAAAATGAGAGAAGCAACACTATAATTATTTCTTGGTCAGCTGTTATCAATTAAAAGAAGTTTGACTTCCTATGCTCAATTTTTGATATTTCATCCTTATTCCCTATCCATCTCTCTGTCTCTCAGCTAACTGGTAGTAACTATTCACGTTTCTGATGAAGTGAGTTCTGCATCACAAAATTTTATGTCACAATAAATGTGTTAATCTTTAAAATGCCACAAGATTTACTTTTGCTCTGACTGCAACAAACACATCCTTCCCTTTTAGAATTTTTTTAAAGCAATTGGGTATATCTCATCAACACCCAAACCACTATTGATTCAACTAACTCCACATTGTTTTGGCAGTTGCTCTCCAAGATTTTAATGTCCTGCTAGCTGACTCTTTTGGACTACAGATTTTAGATTCATATGCCTTTTCTGCATGCACAGGCTAATATAGATTTTCCCTGTGGTCAAACCTCCCTGTGGTCAAACCTGCCCACCTCCATTCTCCTTGCTGGGGAGAACTGTAGCAAAGTTGAAACAAAAATGTAAATGAGAGGAAAATAAATAAACAAATAAATAAATAATAGGACATACAATGTCACAGTTTCTTTCACAAAAGGACAGCCAGTTCTTGAACAACTTCAGCCAAAACGTTTGATTGGATTTTATCTCAATGGAAATTTGATTGGATTTTATTTCAATGGAGATTTGATTGGATTTTATTTCTCCAATGGACGATGACAGCTGCATCACAATAATCTCAGGCCCATTACACATGGAACACTTACTTTGAGCCTGTTCTCTGCACAGTGGGCTTGTGGTGGGCTCTCCTGGCTCCTCTGTTGATACATGAGAAGGCAAGCTGGTACCTTGCAGAAGAAGGCTCCTTGGCACCTAGCAACTGAGGCTGGTGGTGGGGATGAACACAGTTGTTTGACAGAGTTGAGTGTGTGTGTTGGGGGGAGGAGTTCTTTTGAACAAATCAGAGGACCCAGGGCTTGTACAAGACAGCTATGCCCTGTGCCACAAATTTGCTTTCAAAGCAGGGGTGATACACATACTAGTGGCCTTTGCCTTTCATCTGTATGCCCCTCGCCTTTGTAAATCTCTGTCTGATGCTCTGTATAGCTGCATCCCTAACAGTTTGCTGTACGTTCATGCACAGAATCTTATTTTTTCAAGGAAACTGGTTTAGCTGAGATCCTTGCCCCATTTCTCTCTCCATACCCAATCACTAACAGGGTATTTCCTCTCATTTCTGCCCTCCCCTTTCCATATTTTAGCTCTGTGCTTGATTCAGTGATCTTTTTATGTTGTCTTAAAAAGTACTTTAATGATTTTCTTTCTTTTGCCCAGAGTCATATATCTTGACATTTATGTATCCTATTTGGGGTGGGGGGTGGGGAGATAACCACAGAAGAGTATCCTGGAGCCATTCTGTTTTGTCTGTATCCTCCCCATCCCCATGAACTGTAAAGCTGTGTGGTCTGTTACATCCCAACCTCTGAATAACTGTTGTAGTTCTCCATCCCATGCCCTACCACCACTATACATGTGAGTGGCTTGATCTCTCAATCAGTTCACATGGGAAACAGGAAGAAGCTGACAGCGTGGAGTGGAGTGAGGGGAAGACATGAAAAGTGGTGTTATGGAGTGGGAAGGCTGGTCATGGGCAGAGAGAAGAGGTCCAGGGCAAAGCTGTGTCTATTGGCAAGCTCTGATGGCAAAATGAAAATTAAAGCCATTGCTGTAGATGGTGAGACCTTTCTTCGCTCAAATAAAGACACAACAACGACAGGCTGGAAAAGGAATGGGCCGCAGCCCAGTTTATTAATATATATTAATCAATAACATGATCAAACTTCAACTATGTACAAATGAAGCTGGGCGGCAAACGGGTCGCACATCAACATCCCAATCTCCATTGGGAAATGTTGGGAAGGGAAGCCCCAGAGATATCACTCCAGCTTCCACCCTTCCCGCCTTTGCTGAGGAGACGGGCACCGGCTAAGCCCATGGCCGCCTACCGGCCCGCCCTCCTCTCCTTGCTTGCTGGGGTGTCGGGCACCGGCTAAGCCCATGGCCGCCTATCGGCCCGACCCAACCCCACTCCCTGGGGTGTTGGGCAGCGGCCCGGCCTGCCGACCTGCCAGCCTGCCCGCCCCACCCCCGGCCCTTCCACAGGGCACAAGCCTGGGAGAACCTGCCGGAAGGCTCGTTTTCTCCCCAGATGTGCGACTCCCGTTGTCAAACCCGCCACAAGCTGCCCCTCTCGCAGCTCCCCGCCCAAGCTTCTCAAGCCTGAGCCTGTCTGGTCCTCACCAATCGGAGGAGGGTGTAGCGCACTGATTGCAGCCAAAGGTCCAAGCCCCACCGGGACAGGTGGACACCATCTGGCTCGAACAGATCTTTGTTATCCTGCGAAATCTCTGCATGGTCCGCCACCGCTCCCCCGAGGGAGAGCACCACCTTGGCGGCCGCCTTGTTGACCTTCCGGCAGGCCCTGTCCACGGCCGCGGGGTCCATCGCCCCCTCCAGTGCACCCGCTGGAGGAGATCTGACCACACCAAAGTCATGCCGGGCCGGTGCTTCGCCAGGCTCTGTAGCGTGGTGGCCACCGCCCATCTCAGTTCAAGGCCCGACCTGGCCGGGAGGTCCTCCTCCCCCAGGTGGACAACTAACATGTCTGGTGTGGCCAATTGGAAAATGTATTCGATCAGCTTGCATTCAAGCTCGTCCCATAGCATGTTCCCTTGCCCCAACCAGGTGATTCTCACGTGAGCCGCGAGTCCAAGATGCCGGCCCCAATCGGATGAGCAGGCGTAGTCCCCGGCTTGATTGATGATGCTGTGCCCCACGATCCACACCTGTCGGAAAACAGTCTGCGGCGTCCCTGGAGGCACTGAAAGGGAATCAACATGTTAAGTGAGGGCGGATGTAAGCCCGAAAAGCGTCCGAGTGCCACCTGCCCAAGGTGCGGATTTCGTCATGGGCCCTGCCCTGCTGCGCCGCGGTTGTGGCGGCCCCAATCCTGAAGGAGTGCAGACCGAACTCGGCGGCTGGCAACCCTGCCCGGGCCATGCAAGCCCTCAACACCGCCAGCATCTGGAACCTGGTGAGGGGGGACCCATCCTCGTGCACCAGGAGCATCCCGCCTTGCCGTGGCCTGTGGCGGAGCCAAGTGGTTAGTGAGGCAAGGGGGCAGGTCACATCACCCGGCAACACCGGCATTGTGACCCAGGCACCATGGCCCTCCTGATCGGTTTTGGAATGGGCAAGCCATGCATAGACCATGTCTTCGGACAAGACCAGGTGCTGCCGCTGCAGCACTGTACCTGGAAGCCGGTCCCTGGTGGGGGCCACCAGCTCCCCCGGCCTGAAAGCCCCATGATGCGCCAGGTGGAAAGCAGCTGTAAAGAGCAGGCGCTTGTTGCATGAAGCGCACACCTGCCGCAACTTCCCCGTGACTGCCCGGAGCACCTCCCTGGTGATGGGGCGCCTTAAGTCCCTATGGCTGGGGCCCGAGCGCCGCCAGCCAGCCACCAGCCGACGGACCACAAATGTTTTAGTTACATCCGGGAAGCCAGAGATCCTGCAATAAAATGCAATCCCAGCCAGCTGCACCCCCATGGATCGTGGATGCATGCCCCGCCCATGAGGGTGAACTAGGTACTCAAGTAGGAGGCCTGTATCCACCCCACTGCGGACCGACCACCCTGTCGTCGCGGTTTATATCCGTGATACTCTTGCTCCAGATAATGTTTTAGAGAATGTGGGTCAAAAGAAATGTTTAAAAAGTAGGAAAGGCAAATAGCAAAACGTGTGGCAATAATAGAAAAAGACAGGAAGGCAGATTTTGAGGAGGGAAAATATTCCATCTACTAATACACATGAAAAGATATGCTGAGTCCTGTGACAAAAATGCTTATGACTCGGTAAGGGGAAAATCAACAAGGAGGAAGAGAAAATATTCACCAGAGACAAGACAGATAATAAGACTAGGGCCTGATGCCGAAGAGACACAATAATTGGTCTTGTCATGCTATCATACTGGCAAACAGTTTCAGTTTAGCAGTTGTCACCCTGAGCATAAATTGTAAGTTGTTGTAATGACGTACTTTTTCAGAGTTTATTGGAGTGTTTTGGGCTACTAAGAAACTTCTTGGCAAATGCATTTGACAGTCAAACTTACAGTGTTCAGCTATGACAATCTGATGTGAAGTGATCCCTGAGTGAATTTGGCTCACCACTGAATTCCTCAAATGCCTGCCAAACAGGTTTTTGTCTTGTTGCCTCTGCAAAAATGTGCATAGGTATAAATGCTGTCAATGCTTAAATGACTAGTGAATAGTAAGGGGTTTTTTTTTAGAACACAGCATTTATGGCTGGTCACTTTATATTCATGACTGATTTAACTGTCTGTTTAAACAACCCACTAAGTAGAGCAGTGGGGCAACACGGACTACAGGAAGTAGAGCACAGTCAGACTGTGTGAAAGCAGATTTTGTTGTAGTGTAGTTAGGAATGGAAATGGTGAATCTACCTGATGAATCTCCACAAAAGGGTTGGCAGTCTTTAAATAAGTCCCCATATGTGACTTCTGAATAGGGTGTGATTCAGATTGATGGACGTTCTAAGAATCTCTATTGGCTACATGTATAGTAGCTACTTTAAATCATGGAGGCAGCTTCACTGTGGCTGTCTCTTTGCTAAAGGTCTCCATGATATGAAAATGTTCACCACAAAAAAATGTGACTATAGATTTAATTTGAATGAACTCCAGAATAACACCTCACCATTCAAAAACAGCCACTGCTTGATGAAGTTTAAATTGACCATCAGATAAACTGCATTTGCAAGAAGTTGCTGTTTCACAACCAACAACATTTCATAGATAAAAGCAGAACTGTAATTGTACAATTAATATTCTTAATAATAGATCATAGATAAAAACAGAGATAAAATCATAGATAAAAGCAGAACTGTAGTTGTACAATTAATATTCTTAATCATTTAAAAGAACCCAATAGTTCTTAACACAACTATTCTTATACCAAGACTTCCTTCCTCTCCCAGGCTTTTACACACTTCCAAAACTCTTCTTCAAGGGTAGATTGTGTTTGAGCTTGAGTGCCTAATGAAGATGCCACCTGTGAAGATGGGCATGGACTAGCAAACAGGAGGGTGAGCAAATGAGGGTTATGTCAATTGCAGAGGTGGGTTTTTCTCAAATAACAGGTCAGTTATCATCAACTTCTGCTCTTCAGAAAAGCTGTGCCATTGTACAGACAATTAGTACCTGCCCACATACATCTCTGATGAGTGTATTTGAAGCAGCTCAGAATGCCTGCAAAGTACTGCACCAACCACTGGGGCAAAGTGGCTAGCATTTATTGGGAGTGTAGTTTGAAGGATCTCGAGTTGATGTTGTAATCAACCTTACAGTTAAAAGAAAAGTTGTGGCCCTGTGTTGCTGTGCATCTGCTTTGAGGGCACAGCAATGGATCTGCCATGCTGTTATTTAATGCTTTGCTGATATTTGCAGGTATTTAAGTCTGGGAATGGCAAGAGGCAATCCAAGTAGGGAAGATATATCCTTTTTAAAAAAAAAATACAAGGATTCTTAATAAAACATTTCACAAGAAGTCTGTTTTGTGATTAAAGACATGGAACAACATTTACTTTTTCTGCAGTTATTTCTGGTGCAGGAAGGAAAGACAAGCTGGAACATTCCATTTTGAAGTTTATACATAGTGAAGGAATTATTTAGAAAAGGGGAAGAAACTGGGACAGTGGTAAAACAAAGAGAGTCAACAAATATAGTAAAAGAAAGGGAATTGTAGAGTCCCACAATCTTTAGAATCTAAAAGATTCGTAGCATCTTTAAAAGATTTACTGTGGCAGACAATGTCACAGGGAAAATTCAAAAGATGCCTGAGACGGAATTAAATTATAAACCTTGTTTCCACAGCTGTGAAACAGGAGAGGGAGCTCTTGTTACACAAGCTGAGCAGGAGGGGAAAGTATATTGAATTTGGTCTTGTCCTTTAGCAAACTAGAGAGAAAGAGAAACTGCCACAGCTGTATACAAATAGACAGCTGCAGTTGAAGTTTGTCATCTTATAGGACCTCTGTCCTGCACATATTTACCTGGGATAAATTCTGAATAACTATTTCCACTTCAGACAGCATAAAAAATAAAGAACTCAATTAAATGAACAAATGGGTTCCTACACAGTTCCTGTTGCAACACAAAATGCAAAAGGTCAAAGATGTTGCATGAAATACTAAAAGGGGACATTTGGAGCCATTCTTTTGCTCTCTGCTATTTGTGCATCACAAATATTGTTTTAGTTTGTCATATGGTGTCTAATTAAAAGGCAGGGCCATGCTAGCCAAGTAATATTTACATTGAGAGTGATCCAAGGTTGGATAAATTTCTATTCATCCTTACAATGCCCTCAAATTTACCTTATGATTTTGCTTCTACCTGCACTGCTTCTGCAAAATAGTCTAATTAGGACCTAATTAGTCAATATTTGGACCAGTCTACATTACAGTGTTCTCCCTTTCTCAATCAATGTGGTTGAAAAAGATCTTTGACAGTCAGAGAAAGGAGATACAAAAATTCCTGCGGAGCCCTAAAATAAAATCTTGTATTTAGAGGTGCCAGGTTGACTGCAACAGCAGTCAATATTTAGCCTGTGTTCCAGCCTCCTGCTGCCAGTCACCAGAGAAGTTGGAACAAAAATGGGGGAACTGGTGTTGTGCGATGCTGTGACATTATTTTCCATTGTGTACCCAAAAGTGACATCAAAGCATCTTGTGATGCTTTTGGAATTTCAGGAATCTCTATGGGAAAAACTGATGATTGCTGAAGCTGTGATGTCACTTTCAGATATGCAACCAAAGGTGACAGTATCACATACAGTGGATTTTAGAGGCTCTGCCTCATTTGTGCTTAATACTGCCATGCAAAAGGCAAGGGAGACCAACCTGATCAGCAGCAAATGCGTACTGAAAAGAGGCCCTCTAACTGGCCAGATTTCATGAAGTACACAGTGTCCACACATCAATCTCTGCCTTCCATTCCCAAAGGAGATGGGCAACAGTGGTCCCTATACTTTGCATATAGAGAATGCACGTTTTCACCATCATCAGGATCAGTTCACTGCTTCAGCAACCCAAGTGGCCACTTTGGGGCACCAAACCAAAAAGAAAGTAGCATTGTGGAGGGAGGCAACCATCTGTTGCTTTCAGCGGTTGTCATACCTGGAGCTGGTTCTACCGGCGATTAGGACTGCACTAATACACTGTTTGTAATTGACATAGTTAATCAGCCAAACATATAATGGATTGAAACTCTAATAAGTAGCCTATTAAGTGGACTTTACTTATTTGCTGGGCTTTGACTTTAAATATGCACTACTGTTCAAACAACTTTACTGTATCACTGGATTCACCCAGTATTTCATAATTACAGAAACCTTTTAGTCCAGTTATTTTTAGACAGTCCTTGATTGACTCCTATGATAAGGACACTATCTATTGTATCTGACTTCCCATATTTTGCAAGTTTAACAAAAACAAGTAATCAAAAACCAGCTAAACCTGTTAAATATAGGCAGGCATGCAAGTAAAATGAGTCTACTCAAAATATGCAAGCCCTTCCATAGAAATACTCCAGGTGTGGGTCTTGTTGGAAGTGAAGGGCTGTACACTGTTTCCTGCCTCAAACACAGAGGGTTTTTTTCCCAGTAAGTCAGTTAGCTAGAGAGGGTCAAGACACTGACACCTATTCTCTATCATGCTGACATGATCCCTTTGATCTATGAGACTTATATTCTCAGGGACTTCCTTCCTTCCTACTTCTTCCTCCTCTCCACACTTCTCTTCCCTTGCCTTCCATGTTTGCACCATGTGTGCAGGGGATGCTGACTGGATCCATCCCCATCTAGCCAGATAGATTAGAATATAGAACCTATCTCTCTCTACCTTTCTATCCTGAATGGAGTTCACTAATAAATACTATTCTTATTAGTTTAGAAACTAAGAATGACTCCAATTTTTCTTTGTGCCTATGCATGCACACACATTCTTGGGGATGCTCCACTGTGCTTTTGCCTCAGTGCACTCTGCTTGTAATGCCAGGGTATCTCTTTCCAGAGAAATAACCAACAGTTCTTCAATATGAGCAGCGATGCTACAGAATCCTGCAAGGTTACTGACAACCTCCTCCAAATTCTCAAGGAAGTGACCACAGGCTAGCAACTGCAGACCAGGTGCTCACATCACAAGTACGTTGAGTGATCCTCTTGCAGGAACTTTGGAACTGAACAGACGTTAAGGCTGACTTATGTTCTTAGCAAAGCCCATTAGTTTTCAAGGATAATGTTGCAACACATTAGTAGGGAAGGCAGGGACTCTTCATCCCTTGTTATCAATGCACTGTAGCTCCTAATGGAGAACATTCCTTCTCCAGGGCTGTCAATCTGAAATCTTTTATGAACTTTGCAACAGCTCTAATATGGAATGTCTAGTACATTCATTCATTTTTCGTATAGTTAATTTCTTGAAATGCTGTTTCTTTACATACTTGAATGAAATGGATTTTCACCTTGGCTAAAAATTATCTCTATTGTACTTTCAACTCCTCCTTTTTTGATGATTTAATGGTGTGAGACAGTAGCATTTTCTGGTCTTTTTTCCTCCTTTCTTTTAAAAGAAAAGTTGAGCATATGTCAAGGGTAAATATAAGTATACCATTAGGCAGTAATATTTTGCTGCTTACCATAGAATAATGATTTCTCACACTGGCTATCCAGCACTTTCTCCGAGTTGTTCAGAGAGCACCTCATTTAATTCTCACAATAGTTTTGCAAAGTTTTGTCAGATAAGTAGTGGTCCTGAACTGAACAGTGATTAAAACTTCAAGAGGTGCGTCACAATTAACCTTCAGATTAGTAACATCAGCACTCCTTGTCATAATTTCATTTTCTTCTCTCTCTCCTTGCTGTTATGGTTGGAGAAGAAGTAATGGGGATTTTTTTTAAAAAAAATCATCACATCACAACGTTATGAGTCAGCCCGTGTTTACAGGGTGGATTGCCATTGCCTTTCCCAGTCATCTACATTTTACCCCCCAGCAAGCTGGGTACTCATTTTACCAACCTCAGAAGAATGGAAGGCTTGAGCTACTACCTGAAATCAATTTCCATTGAGACTGAACTCACATTGTGAGCAGAGCTTTGATACATTACTGCAGTTTACCACTGTGCCATGGGGCCTCCTACTAACTGAATTATTTAGTCATTATACATGTGATTGGCTATCAAGCTGTAAGCAGTGAGACCAGGTCCAGAGAAGAAAAGGGAAGCTGTGACTTGAGAAATATATTATAGGTAACCTGATGAACAGGCTCAAACTGCTTCTGACCAACTGAACAGTCACTCTGAGCATGATTGGCAACTTTAGAAAACTGACAAAATAAATGCAAAGGGAAAGGGGATCAGCCTAATGAAGACCAAAGGTGCTTAGAAAAAAATAAAATGTTGATAGCAACTGGGATTCCACTGAAGGACAATGGTGGGGAACAGAACTGCCATGCTGGCCTTCCCTTTAATCACCCCATCCTTCACGCCCAGCCTGAATGTATGTACTGCATGTGTTACACCATGAACAACTTACAGCCTCTGTGAGGTAAGCACAGAGTATGGGGAACACTTTGGCTCAAGATAGATCTTGCAGCAACAAAGAAACAATCTTGTGATAATGACACTCTCAAAGGCTGATTTTGCACGTTAAAAATGCCCTGTTGTTGGTACAGGGAATGCCCCAGGGCAATGGGGAGTTCCGCACAGTTCCCAATGCTGCAGCGTGTCTGACACTTTCTTCCTGCCCATCCTGCCTGACCAGTTGGCCTTATGATAACAAGACCGTCTGCATACTGAAATTAAAGTTCATTTCCTGGCAACGATGTGAATGAGTCTCCCATTCCTGTTATCCACATAAAGATGGTATCTGTTAACCCCTTGTTCAGTGATGAAGAAAGACCCTGGCCACATATCACTCAGCCTCCAGTATCCAAACACTGTGTCCCTGTGATGTGCAGATTGTAACACCCCTAGAGTCAACATATCTGTCTCCAAACTGTCTCAGTACTTGGTGTTTGTTATCTGTTTCTCAAGGATATTGTATATGCATAAATACCTTTGTTTATTTATTCTGATACCCTTGTTTGGCATGATTCAGTGACTGTGTTGCAATTTGTATTGACAATTGCATCTGCACATGGTGAGAGACAGGAACAACCTTGCTGTAAATAACTGTTTATTGCAACTTCTGACAAGCTTAGGAATGCTTTGAAATGTAATCACTGAAGTAACCAATATAGTGAAAATCCTATATAAACTGCACCTTTTCTCTGTCATTTTGCCTCTGCCCTGGAAGGGATACCTTTGCTGCAGGAGGTATCTTAATAAACGACTGATCTTTTATACTTAGATCTCTTACCTCAAACTCTCTTATTTGATTTGAGTCTTTGAGCACATAGACTATTAGCCAACAGATGTAACAATACCACTACATAAGATGTTAAGCTTGTGTATTTATTTGCGTATCTGTGCAGATACATAAAAGAGCATTTACAATACAAGCTTTTCAGCTTTTCTGAGAACATTGAGTAAGTGCATAACTCCATAGAATAAGAACCGGTAAGTGAGGAATCTACTCAGAAGATTGCTGCTGCTTTATGGAGTGATATTATTATTAGCAAAATACGGTACTATAATACTATTTTCTGTAATAACAGACTATTGTTATTTTAATTTCTGTAAAATAGCTTTTATTAAAGCAATGTTTGCCCAAACTGTTGTGTTTTAGGAAAGAGCTGGAAGGCAAGCTATCATCTTTTCTTGCTTTTTCATGTTGGCTGAGTCAGTAGAATAAAGCAATGTGCAATGTTCTGAAAATGTTCTGAAAAAACAAACCTCTGAAGAGTAAAGTTTTGAAATTTCCAAAATTTGTTCATTTTGCTGCTTTATTTCCTGAAATAACTTTTGGTCAAACAAGACCAGATGATGAAAGATCCATAAGAGAATTTTCCTAAAAAATTTAAAGTGCAGTCATGCAGGGTTTAATTTTAACTCTTTTCTCTCAGGACACTCTAATGGATTGAAACAGATATACTGTTACTAGACAAAAGGGACACAAGATATTGCTAATATTTCAAGAGGGGGTAATTTTGACAGATAAAACTGCATAAGATAAACAATCTGCATTTTGTTTAGATGCTTAGTTTCAGGGAAAAAAATAAGGCGTTAAACAAATGGCATTATGGAAACTTCATGGAAATGACTTCATAGACATGGGTTTTGTGTAGATGAAGATAGATTATGAGCAGTACCAGTGACAAGAATCTGATATATTTACTAGAATCCTACAACAAACATGACTGAACAAGCATTCTAATTCAACTAATCATTCTGATTCTTCAAAGCTGACACATCTACAGGCAGTAAAATGATCTCATGTGCTGTAAGTTATGACTACACAAGGTTTCTTTGCAGGACTCTCCCCTGCTTATGTGTCTTTCGAATTAACTAAAAACAAAATCAGCTGAAGGCATTTTTAGAACTCCAAAATTGCTTAGATCACTTAATTAAACATTTCTAAGGTACTTCCAAAAAAGTCCAAGCAATTACTTGTTGGATTTTTTTTCCAGATGCTGATGTATCCTCACCTCCTTTCATCATTAAACTTCAGCTCAAACATCTTAAACCACTTCCAAAGGCTATCATGGCAATCCACTACCTGCTGTTGTTGCAGTGCTTAATGTAAGACAATTGGTAGAAAACCATCAGAAATAATCTCTGTTTTTAGTAATATGTTAGTCTAGTAACTCCTACATTATTGGCATTGCTGCATCTGATAAATCATAGGGCAACTTTCCAGGTTTCACAATTCATCTTCCGTTCTTGCCTTGCAGTTGTTTTACAGAAAGGAATGCAAAAATATCAAGAGATAAACTCCTTAAGGAGCTTGCACCATTCAGTCCTGGAGAAATGGGTGACTTATATGATGAGAAGCCCATGGAGTATTGTCACTCTAACCTTTATCACCATTAGTCATAACGAGGCCAATGCATACAATTAAGCAAATGGCAATGTTGGTGGATTAAAGGGGAAGATGGCTAAATTAAAACATATGTGCCAGAATGGAATAACAATGACCTACAATTCAGACTTAATTTTCTAAGGCACTGAATCACCTTGGAGTTTAACATATCTTTCTTTATTAATATAACTAGTAAATAAACACAAAGTTATGAAGTTCTCCCCAAACTTCTTCACATCATCCTCTCCTTCGCAATGGCTATTCTAAATAAATTTGCGAAGGTACAATATACTACTGCTGCGGCTGTTGCTACACTTATTGATATCATGGCTAAATGTCCCACCTTGTGTTTTAGATTTTTTGATTTATACTAATGTGTACTCACTCATTACAGAAACACCCCCCCCCCCCAACTGCACATTATGAATCCAAGTCAGTGTAGTGTAGGGGGTTACTGTGATGGCCATGGGTCTCAAGCAACTGGGTTCAAATCCCAACTCTGTCAGGAAGCTTTCTGTATGGCTTTATACCAATAAGCCAGTTTCTGATAATCCTGTCTCACAAAGTTGTGAAGATAAAATAGAGAAGTAACAACTATGAATGCTGAGCTCAGTTCTTCAGATAAGTAAAAAGAAGTGTGTTGGTATGTGCTAGATGCAAACATGGAAAGTTCATAATGCTAATGCAGGAATAAATAGACAGGAATAGGTACTCAATTAGTTTTATCAATTCTGTCCTGCAAATAGTCCTACAATCAATTTTCAAATAATTTTAAACTATTAGATCATTTTATTTAGAATGAAAGAGAGGGGATGTTGCAGGGTCCCATAGAGGTTCCTGGGAATCTTAAAAGTGTCCTGTAATGCAGCGATGTGACTTTTGGTTATCAGCCTGAATGTGACATTGCAGCATCATGGGATACTGTTTTGCTTATGTTGGTCAACCTATTTGGAGATAATAGTTTCTATAAACTATAGTTCTATATCATGCTTTCCTAAGTTTTGGATTCTTTCAGGAATTTCATTCTGCAAAATATCATAACACAGTTACGACTACAAGGAATTTCTAATATTTCTATACTGTCCTTCCTATGTTTGGTTAATAATTAACCCAAGAATATTGATATATTCTCACAAATTGATCCTTTAATTAGGCTTGTTCAGTTAGAACTTCTTGCTCTGGGATCTTTTTTCACTTGATAGATTTGTGTTTTCTCACGGTCAAATTTATCTTTGCCTCTGCAATTCTCCCCCCACTACCACCACCTGTAGGATTGAGGGGGCAGGACTGGCCAGAGGCACTGTGAGCTCACTGACAAAAACATTCCTCTAGTCCAGGGGTAGGGAACCTGCGGCTCTCCAGATGTTCAGGAACTACAATTCCCATCAGCCCCTACCAGCATGGCCAATTGTAGTTCCTGAACATCTGGAGAGCCGCAGGTTCCCTACCCCTGCTCTAGTCAGCTCATATACTAAAGGGCAGGTATATCCTTTTATTTCTTAGAAAGGCAGCAAAGGTTTTGTAATGATGTTATGTTTACTTGATTTCTTTCTTACCTTTATGTTAAACCAGTTACTCATATTGCAGTCCTATGCGGAATTACTCCAGGCTACTAATCACCATATGTTGTATACAGGAACAGGAGGAGAAAACTGTTCAGCAGTCTAAATTTCAATTGGAGACAACTACTTGAATTCTCATTACAAATGCATATATATCCAGGTTTGAATATTTGATGGAGTGCTCGAACAAGTGGGACTTACTTCTCAGTGAACATTCATAGGACTGTCGAAGGCTTTCACGGCTGGATTGAACTAGTTCTGGTAGGTTTTCCGGGCTGTGTGGCCATGGTCTGGTGGATCTTGTTCCAGCCACAGATGCAGGCAAAACGTTAGGAACAAGATCCACCAGACCACAGCCACACAGCCCGGAAAACCCACCAGAACCAATTCATAGGACTGCATAGGTTTCAAAAAACACATTTCAGTTTCTGAGCCCAAATCTGAAAGGAGAATGAGGTGAATGTTCCTTAGGGGAGTGAATATGATTCAGTGGTAGAGCATCTAACTTTGTATGCAGAAAGTCCAAAGTGTTGACAGAGACCCCAGCCTCAGATCCTGGAGAGCAGTTGACAGACAATGATAAATCAATGGTCTGATTCAGTGGAAGGCAGCCTCATGTGTGTGCACCTTGACTTATGAGCAGAGCTTGTAAGGAGAGCCCTGCTCTATGAAGACTCATTTATCCTAACATTTCCCACAGTGGTCAGCCATAGCAACCCACAAACAGAGTACAAAGACAATAATACCTGCTCCTCTTGTTACTCAGTTTTTCACTGGCAAAATGCCTCTGACCACAGACATTCTATTTTGCCACCATAACTAACAATTATTAATAGATATATATTCTATGAATTTGCGTAGTCCCCCTTTAGTGCGATCTATCCTCATCACCACATCCTATGACTGTGAATTTCTTAAAACAGTTATGAAAGATATACCTGCTAAGTATGTTCACTGGGTGGGTCCCAAGGTCCTTGTATTATAGCAAAAGCAGAAGATCTTTCACTTAAAACATAACTGCATTTCCACTGATCCATGTGATCTGTGAAACAGCTATTATGTGGTAAAGACCCCCCCCCCAATTTTCTGGTTGCACTGTCATCACAAACCCTATTACATTCCTTACTTTTCCACAAATTTCTGCCTTTTAGAAAACAATCTTCAGGGGGGAAAAAGGGGGGGGAGGACAACAAGGAGTCAGTCTTTCATAGACATACTGGAGAAGTCAATGAGTGGATACATATGGAGTTGGAAGAAGTGAACATTGAGGTTGGCTGAGGGTGAGCAAAACCTGTTTTCTCACTAGCGGTAGCAAATTTCAACTGTAACTACCTGGCCTTCAGGCAGAATTGAACCTGCTGTACCACAGTGACTGAGAACAGCAAGAAAAAGAACCCCAATAAAGACAGCAATGGGTGCTGTGATCAGCTGCAGAGCTCTGGTCAAGGTGGCATTTCAGATCTTGGAGCTACTCAAGGATAGAGTTATCTATCATCACAATGCTGGGTATTTGCTTTAAGGTTTGTTTTTTCAGTGTGTATGTATCCACAAATAAAAAAATGGCTTCTCTGTCTAAGGCCTTTTTCACACAAGCCAGTTACATTGTTTCCAGCCCACTAATGAAATGTTTCTTTCATGGAGTTCTGCACATTTTTCCCCCGTTTGGTTCCAAAAATGTTTCTAAGCACCTTTTGCTTTGTGAGTTTTCTTTTTTGGCCATTTCCCCCCATATTTATTGCATCAGTGAAGTTGCTAAGCATCAATATAGCACATTCATGAAAAAAGCAAAAAAAACCAACAACCTAGGAAACAACATTTTGAGGAGGAAAATATGGACAGACTTAAAGGTAAATCATGGGGTCAAAAATACCTTCAAAATGGGGTAAGTGTCATGTGCAGAAAAGGTCTAAGCCAGGTTTATAATATATGGATACTGAGATTGAGATTGATTAGTATATATTTTAGTATGTCTTTTACTCAGTTTTATCTTATATTTATTGTATTGTTGATTTTGTAATCTGCCCTGAACCTTGCCTAGGCCATGAAAAAATAGTTCCTTCCAGAACAGCTTGCATTAGATCTTTCTGATTTCATTCCTGTTCATGCTAAATAGCCTCTGGCTGTTACAACTTAGGGTTCTATGCCTCAGTTTTTCTGTTCTTTCTATTGCTACTGCCCAGCCAGAATGGAGTGGAATACTACACTGTGCAGGGTTTTAATGGAACTCTCATTTTGATCTGACTTCTTAAGGTGACTTTCACACTTGTCATGAGGGCTGAACATTGTGAGATGTAATTAGATGTAATGCTATATTAAGTGCAATGTGGAACCACTATTTCAGTTCTGCTTCCAGATGACCTGAAAGGACAACAGCATAGCAACAGTAAGAGGTACTCACATAGAGGTCTCCACAGTGAACTCACCAGGCACAGACAAGAAGTACAGATATGTTCTGCACAAACTGCCTATCTCCCCCACTTCTTAATGTCCAGTCTGCATTCATGTCTAAAGCCACTGAGAGAATTAGCCCTGTATGTGGTCCATTAGGGTCCCCTGACCCCAGGAACAAAATTTCAGAAATGTCAGTTGACTACAGAAGCTGGGAAAGGCAGAGAAGTCCTGCTTCATGAGCTCTGCTCCACTCATGAATTTCACAGGATTCGGGCCATTAATTTGATTTATTGCATACTTGAGATCATGTTTCCAGTCTAGGCTGCAAAGCTCATTGCCATTTGCTGTCTGCTGAATTAATGCACATACTTTTGCCTTACAGGATTTCTTGATCTGACTTGAAGCATATCTGCGATTTAATTTGGCACCTTTCTTTGCTTCTCCGAACCTTGTTCATTAAAAAAATCTAGTAACAAAAATAAAACAATAGTACTGTTCATTGGGGTACCCGGGAAAGGGGTTTGCTGACCATGTTATTGAACCTTTTTAAGTTCTCATACTTTTGCAGACACCTCTGTAATGAATCTTGTTAAGATATGCATGAACGATAAGCAAACAAAGAAAAGAAAAAAGCAGCAACCAAGCCATAAGAAACAAACTCATTTAGTATGTGTCAAATAATAATAATAATAATAATAATAATAATAATAATAATAATAATAATAATAATAATAATAATAGACCGCCCTAAACCTGGAGGGCTTAGGAAACTGTACAGAGGAAGCACAACAGGCTTTGCCTTCGTGCAACCAAGACTTAATGTGAAATGTCTCTTTTATATTTGTCAAATTTGGTACAGTATCACTTATCTTTAAAAGATACAATATTAAATCAAATCACAGGCAATGACAGGCAAATAAGATAGTCTGATCAAGACTAAACAATATCACAATTGAATAACAGAATTAATCAATTTGGAGCACAAAACAGTAACAACACAAACAACCATTTTGAAGCAAGCGTTACTTTTAAGGTAAAGATGTAAATGTGGGGAAAATGGGGAACAGAGGGAAAGTGTCCATTATTCCAGGTGTGAGGTCCTAACTAGCAGAGAGGAGCAAAATGTCAGTCCTCTGCGTAGTGCAGGGCAGTTTTGGCATGGGGGGCAAAGATTAAAATGAGGAGCAAAGACATAACTTCCCTATTTCATGTTGAGATCTGAATGGGGAAAGGAGGGATCTGATATAATTGATCTACCACTGGGATCATTATTAGAGCATCTGCACATGCCAAGGATTTGTTTGACATGCAGAAGGTCCCAGGTTCAATCCCTGATATCTCCAGTTAAACCTCAATCCCGGACCACTCCAGTCATGTCACCTGGTAGGAGGTGACATGAAAGGTCTCTGCCTGAAACCCTGGAGAGCTGCTACCTGTCAGAACCTCCTTTGACCAGACAATTGAAACACTTGTTGATGAACAAAGATTTCTTTATTGCAGGCAAGATAAGTCCCGTACAGTGCCAAGAAGTCTCTGCCGGTCCAGCAGAGACTTTGATAATATGAAGCAACCAGCAAACACCTTTCCTCCGCCCACTGTTCCATTCCACAGCTGCACTACAGACAAAGTTATGTGACCTTTACTAGCTAGCAGAGGAGATAAGAAGTTAAGAAGCAGAAGAAGAACACTTTCACATAACAGATTCACATAGACCACAGCTCCCTTCCCCCAACATCTAGGCCAACCCGACACTACCATTCTGGGTAGACTATACTGACTTGGATGGACCAAGGGTCTGATTCAATATAAGGCAGCTTCATGTGTGAACACTGAACATTGTTCATGTGTGAACATTGAACATTATGTGCAGTGTGAGTAGTGCAAGGTGAAGTCAGTATCAGACTCAAATTCAAGGCTCTAAAGCCAGACTAGTTACAGGATTTGGGGGCTACTAGATAACACAGAACCTTTTCTGAAAACAAAGAATTGCCACAGAGAATAAAGGAATTTATACTTTTGGGAGATGAACAAATTACTGGGAGAAGACAGTAAAATGTTGAGTGTGTTGACTGAATTACTGGGGACCAATGCAAAGACTGAATTACAAAGCAGAAGGCACAGCACTGAGTCATCCCTATGGCTTGAGTTTTGGGCCAAAGGAAAGGTCTGAGTCAGAGGTTTCCAGCTGTCACAAGACACTGTGTCAGTGGTTAGTAATTGTATTACCATGTAAAGGACAAAAACAGAAGAGTGGCATCTTTGTTTTCTATCCTGGTGTGGCTTGGTTGCATTAGTTCTGTTTCCACAACTCACCCTCCCTGGTGTCTTCCAGCAAAAAGCTTCAAGTGAAGTTGCTCTTGGAGCAAGATTCATTTTAAGACAGAACATGGTAACTGTTTCCCACTCTCTGTGCTTGCCTCATAGAAACTGGGTCTTGCTCACAGTGTTACACATACAGTACATACATTCAAGCTAGGAGTGAGGGGTTATAGATAAGAGTGGGAGGGATTGGCAACACTTCTTTGTGGTACCTTTTTAAATTTGTGCCTCAGGCTAACATTTGAATCACTTGGGTGGGCTCAAGGAGCTAAGGTAGCTCATCTTTGGCCTGCCTCATAGGTTACCCTGAAATGGACCAAATGTCTCAATTATCTCAGCAAATCTTATCTTCTCTGAAAATGTTTATTCTTAAACATAAGAACATAAGAACAAGCCAGCTGGATCAGACCAAAGTCCATCTAGTCCAGCTCTCTGCTACTCGCAGTGGCCCACCAGGTGCCTTTGGGAGCTCACATGTAGGATGTGAACACAATGGCCTTCTGCGGCTGTTGCTCCTGATCACCTGGTCTGCTAAGGTATTTGCAATCTCAGATCAAGGAGGATCAAGATTGGTAGCCATAAATCGACTTCTCCTCGATAAATCTGTCCAAGCCCCTTTTAAAGCTATCCAGGTTAGTGGCCATCACCATCTCCTGTGGCAGCATATTCCAAACACCGATCACACGTTGCATGAAGAAGTGTTTCCTTTGATTAGTCCTAATTCTCCCCCCCAGCATTTTCAATGAATGCCCCCTGGTTCTAGTATTGTGAGAAAGAGAGAAAAATTTCTCTCTGTCAACATTTTCTACCCCATGCATAATTTTGTAGGCTTCAATCATATCCCCCCTCAGCCGCCTCCTCTCCAAACTAAAGAGTCCCAAACGCTGCAGCCTCTCCTCATAGGGAAGGTGCTCCAGTCCCTCAATCATCCTTGTTGCCCTTCTCTGCACTTTTTCTATCTCCTCAATATCCTTTTTGAGATACGGCGACCAGAACTGGACACAGTACTCCAAGTGCGGTCGCACCACTGCTTTATATAAGGGCATGACAATCTTTGCAGTTTTATTATCAATTCCTTTTCTAATGATCCCCAGCATAAAGTTTGCCTTTTTTTACAGCTGCCATGCATTGAGTTGACATTCCCATGGAACTATCAACTAAGACGCCTAAATCCCTTTCCTGGTCTGTGACTGATAGCACTGACCCCTGTAGCGTGTATGTGAAGTTAGGATTTTTTGCCTGTGCTGTCTTTCAATTTGTGCTGTCTTTCAATTAAACCTCTCCTCTATGTACTTTACCACCCAAAATATTTACAATGCTGGTTTGTTGTTAGAATAGTCGGGTTTCTGCAGAAGATGGTGAGAATGGGCACTATTTTAAATTGTTGCAATGTTGTGACCTAAAGAAGATGCAGTTTTGAAAATTATATGTCAATTGGATATTTTTAGCATCAGTTCAACTGTGTTCCGTTTCATTTGTCTCACACTGAAGCTGAACCACAGATTCCTCTTTGACTAGAGATATTCAAGATATGTGAGGAGTCTGTCAATAATTCAGGCATAATTAACTTCTAGCTTTGCAGTTTTGCAGATTTCATAAAGCCAATTTCTTTCTTAATGTGAATCACAATCCAATGCAAGTCCTCTTGTAAGAGACCAACATTACTTTCATTATATAAATTGAATCAGGAGTAGCCATGCATCTTGCCTGCTTTTGTGCAGTAATTGGATGGTATGTTATAGAATTCTATAATGCTTCCCTCCTCTTTAGCATGCCATCTTAATAAGCAATTGAATCCGTATTTATACGGTAGTGAAAATGTTATTGGCAGTCTATCCCTCCATCCACTGAAATAATGAGAAGCTATTCCCAGATAAATACCTGAGGTTTATTTTTATAAGGCAATCTGAGGTGGAAAAATACCAGTTATTCATTTTGCCAGAAGAATGAGCAGATACTCGCAAACAAGATAGTCCTTGCTTTTGTCACAGGTTGCTTGCTGTGCTTGCTCTGTGTTCACAAAATAGATTATAACTAAATAATGAAGTTTCTGTTTATTCTAGAACAAGAGAAGAAATAATAACTTTCATTGGTTATTTTCTGTAACTGATTCTGCTTTTATGGCTCAAGCTAAAACAGATAGCAACAGACTCCAAAGCTTCTTTCAGTGCAATTCTACTCCCCTCAGAGCTGAATCTGGAGGGTGGTATGTGAAGAAGGGCTGCTGCAACCAACAACAGGAATTGACACAGAGGCACAACTGCCCTCAGCTGGGCCCATCCTAGGCCTTCCCCTCTCCTAGCTGCTCCCTCACAGCTGGAGGTTGTGGTTCCTGGAAATAAATGGCTGCAGAAACTATTCTGGAGCCAAGAGAGAGTAGCCTGCCTGCCCCCTCCCCCAACCCACCTGAGCTGCCCCTTCCTTCCCCGCAGTCTTGCTGCCTTTTGAGCATCTTAACTATCTCAGGGAATACAGAGAGGGAGGGAGTGAGGGGTCACCCTGAAACTAGTGAGATGCTGAGCGGTAGCATCCCTTCTCAAGCATCTGTCACAAACCTGATGCTCTTTGCATTTTTCTTTTTAAAATAGTTTTAGCTTTCTTTTTCTTTTCTTTCATTTTTTGCAGTTCACATTTGGTATGCTGCATGTTAAGCAGCTCCCTTCCACCTCCTGCCCCATTCAGATCACCACCAATGTTGTTTGAAAGCAGGGGAGGGGAATAGCTGTACAGTAGAGCATCTGTTTGGCATGCAGAAGGTCCAAGATTCAGTCCTCAACATCTCCAATTAAGGCTCAGGTCCTAGCTGATGGAGATAACTCTGGCTGAGACTCTGGATTGATGAGTTGACAGTACTGACCTGGACGGACCAAGGGTCTGATTCAGTTGAAGGAAGCTTTAGGTATCCAACCAAGTATTCTGCAGATGAGCCTGCAAAAAGACCCTGCCATGCAGTTGGATTTTCACGATCTGTGAAATGGGGCATAAATCTTAACCAATACTTGCACAGAAGAATGCAACCCTGACCTTCTTATTTTTATTTATTAATTTATTTAGATTCCTATTTAGATTCTAAAACCTTGCAGAGGGGGAACAGGTAATTAGAAGGAAACAGGAAAGTCATGTGGGGCCCGAACGAGGGTGCTGAGAAGGAGCGTTTATTCCTTGTCCAATACAGATAGATAATAGATAGATAAGATAATGTGAAAGTGTAATTCTTCATTAACAGTTCATAGAATTCAACACACTTCATTCCATTGTTTAAAAGAATTGTTGATTATATATGTATATTATAGACATTGGTTATATAATTATTTATAAATACAATATGTATATAACATATGTGGGGTGTCATTTTGTACTTTTGCCCCCCTTCAGAAAAGTATAAATCCAGCCCTAGCTCCCATTCATACATAAAAGGCTGATGTCTGTGTAGTTTGAATGTCCAAAAGAGATAGAATCTTCTTCTTTCCTTTCTCCTCCCTCTCCCATATTGTTTTTCCCCTCTTGTCATGGACTCTGAGCTTCCAAACTGACTTTCCTTTAGGAGGTTTTATAAGACTTTTTTTTTATTTCAAATGACTATTCATTGAAGTGTTATTATAGTTTTCTTCTTGACGTTTATTGGAGCTAATTTCTGTATTATTGCAGGAAAGAAGGCGATAAAGAGGTGGCATAGAGATAGGGTTTCTAATATCAGGTTGGGAAATTTCTAGATATTTAAGGTTAGAGCCTGGAAAGAGTGGGCTTTGGGGAGGAGAATGACCTCATTGGGCTTCAGTGTCAAATTGTCCATCCCTCAAAACAGCCATTTAATACTGACCAATTTACTTTAATTTTTTTTCTCAGCATCAATTTTATCTTGTTCATACCTACTGCTTGCACAGATGTTTTCACTGTGCTATTCTGAAAAGTCACAGCCACATCAGATCTCCTCAGAAGTGCTGGAATGTGGATTTTTACGATAACCTACATGATTTAAGTCATTTGCAATTTATCATCTAGATGGTAAGGTCCTTTTGCAGTGCCTTCTAATCTCCGTTGTGTAAAATTGTCAACTTTATTTTGGGGATTCCTGGAGATTTGGGGATGGGGTTGGGAAAGGTAGAATTTGGGAAGAAGCTCAGCAGAGATGTGATGCCACACAGGGTGCCCTCCAAGGCTGCCATTTTCTCCAGATCAAATAAAGAGCCATCTATGAAAATATAATGTGCATATATATTTATACCAGATTATGCATAACATATATCTATAAATAATTTTTAAAATTCTCAATTTGTAAGCATGTATCTCATTTGTCTTACATAATACAGATTCTCAATTTGTACATAAGTCTCTCAATAATTACTAATTTCATACCATACATCAATGTAATACATAACAATCAAGATACCAGTGGTTCTGTTCACTATAGAGAATCAAAATGGTTTAGTTTCTTTTATAAGCATCCAAGTATTATTGTTCAGAATGAATCCATGCACATCAAATCAATGATACATAAGCAAAGCTTGCATTTGCTATGGCTGTGCAATATGAAACTCCAACCATACAGAAACAGGGATTTGGGAGGAAAGCATACCGCCATGGTAACACAAAAACCCAACTTACATAGGAGAAATTTCTGAATTGGGTCCTATTTAACAAATCATACAAAGATCTGATTAGCTTATCCTTTTTCATTAAATATTTTATGTGGAAAATATGAGGTCAGAAATCATTTAAATATTCCTCCTAGGTAGTTCTTAACAATAGCATCGTGACAGCCAAAAAATGAAAAGAATTTGTAGTAAAAAAAAAAGAATATTCACAAGACTCCCAAGTGCATTAGTAAATTAATTTTTCAGCATTAATATTTTAATATATGTCCCAAAAGAAAAATAAATAAAAATAAAATATAAATTTGGAAGCTATATTTTGCTTTTTGAAAAGCTCTTAGACCTGTAAAAAGTTCTGTCTTCTGCTCCCTTTTTAAAATTTTTTCCTCTGTCTGATAAATTCCAAGTTTAATGATAAGGGAGATGATAAAGCAATTAAGGAAAAGAGGGGTATCCTGCTGTGAACATTCAGAAGTTGCCCACTTAACCTACTGTTCTTAGACTAAGGCTGTTTCTGCACAGGCGAGTGAACAAGGGTGCACTAACATAGTTGCAGTCAGAGCACACACACCCTAGGGCCATTCACATGCAGTTCTGCAAATGGCCCTGGTGCCCCAGCAGCCCGTGGGGCTGCCTTTGCATATGGCACGCTGCTTTCCCTCCCTCTTACCTCCTCTCAGCTGCCGTCGCTGTAGAGAGGGCAGGGAACCCGCCTCCGTAGTCATGGCGACGCCTCCAGGGAAGGAGGCCAGGAGGTGTGTCCCTAGTCTTTCTACACTACAGTGATGGCAGCCGAGAGGAGGTAAGAAGGGGGAAAAGTGGTATGGGGAAAACACCACCTTCTACCCGATGCTGTTCGCTCGGCACCGAGTGGAAGTTGCTGCTTTTCAAAAAACTACCTCATTGAGAGAGTTTTGAAAGCAGCATTTTTGTGCTGTTTTGGAGGGTGAGCATGGCGCTACTAAGCTGCAGCAGCAGCTGTGTGAACAGCGCCCCAGGGACGGTGTTTTACCATCCCTAGGGTGCTGTTTTCTGCCTGTGCAGAAACACCCAAAGTGATTAATATTCAAACTATACACAGAAGGTGATTGTTTCATTTTGTTTTTGTTTTTTGCAAAAATCAGTTAAAGTAAAATAATGAGTGAATAAGAAAAAGAGCTACAGCAATTCATCAAATCAATTTCTTCATATGTTGTGTAACTCTGCTGGTGTCTTAGCCATCTTCATTGCTTGTTGTAAAATGGGCTTGTTGCCTAATTACAATGCAATCACGGTGATAGTCTGACATGGCATTCCAACAACAGAGAGCTTTCCATATAAGCACAAAAAGGAATTTGCTGACCAAAAGCATGGATGTTGTACTTGCAAATCTGATATTCTTATACTCTGAAAAGTTGTTGCATATTTCAGTGTGGGATGTTGTAAGCGAACATTTCAGTGTGCGATGTTGTAAGTCAGATTCCTTAATTCAGTTGGGAACTTAAGGGGACTGACCAGCAGTGCAAGATAGAGAGACACCTATCAGTGGCAACAATACGTAGAAATTTACTTGTGGCAATCTGATAAAGTAATTCACTTTATCCTTTTAGCACAGATTCCTCTTTTTCTGTCATGTGACTATGATGTCATAGGTTTGCAGCTGAGTGATTGCTACCTGTAAGATAAAGGTAGGTTCTGGGTCTAGAAAGGCTAAAGAGCTTTCATCAAATATTTGCAACTGTAGCCTATCAATGTTTATCTGAAGATAAATACAATTTAGCTCAGTGGGAGATGCTCTCATGTAAGTGTGTCTAGAATGTCAGTTTATTGGCTCAGATTTGTACATCTTTACTTGGAGGTAAAGGCCTGCTGAGTGTAATGGAGAATAAGCTTGCTTCCTTTGTAAATCTTTCCCCAAAATCCTATATTTTTATTAGCCACAGAATTTATGTCCATCGCTTATTTGTTGCTTATAGACTCTTTTTCCCTTGGAGTGATATCACACAGCTTATTTATCATGATCAGTGTCAGAAACATTATCCTTTTCAATAGCCACTTTTGCTATAATAATGTTCTGATACGTCTGCTGACTGCACCCCTAACTGTATTGATGGTTCTGCATTCTCTTAACCAAAACCACCTGATAGTCTCTTAAAAATGCCTAAAAACATCCTTTTCCCCCAAATGAAGACTGAATTACTGTGTAAGGAAATTGTGCATTAAATACTCAGCAAGATCTATGTTTAAGGCAAGCAACCAATTAGATTGTATAAGTTTGGTGGTGTTTTATAGCTGTTTCAGCTGGTTACTAAGAGAAAAGGAAGGTTGTTTTTAAAGCTGTATTCTGCTCTGAAAAGCAGAGGTGGTTATGGGTCAAAGGAAAGGTCTGGTGAAAGGTGAAATCCAGACTTGCCTCCATAAAGTCTACACCCTGGAATGGTAAGAGAGATGTCTGTAGGTTTAGTCATGAGCCTTGGAGCCTACTGGTTGGACTCCAATTATCCTTGGAGCCCAGTGTGAGGAATAGAAAGAGCTGAAGCAAAAACTGCTAAAAAGGGCAGAGCTTACTTGAATTGTCATGGTAGAAGAGAAAAAACTCACATTTTTGGTGAAAAACTGACTCACAGGACTGGGGCCCAATGTGAGGGGAAGAATTGGTGGAGCTGAAGCAAGAACTTCCCTTCTCCATGTCAGTGAAAGAAAAACTGAGGAACAGCACTCGTCCCCCTCCCATCAGGTGACCATTTGGGTGGGAATCTTTCCTCCCAAGGGGAGGGACACAGGAAGCAACTGCTCTTCAGAGATGCAGAGCAGAAAAAAAACCTTGAAAATTTTTCCGTGGTAGGCCTACACAAGTGGGATTGCACAGAATACCCACTTACTCCGTAAGTGGTGGCTGCTATTCTGTCAGATAAGCCAAACTGTCACCTACAACACAAAATTAGCATATTGATATTTCCTGTAATAATAGTAGCATCTATGTAAAATCTAAATTGAAACATTTCCCAAGTTCTTGGCAAATGATCCTTTGTATACCAGTAAGTAGATTCATTCTTTTTCTGGGCACACTGGCAAACATATCCATATCTGCTGCTCTTAGTTCCTGCTGTTACATTTTCTTTTGGCAGAAAAATATTCTCTGCCACTGAAACTCTTCCATTAGATACATCCTGGCTTCAGTTCTCAGAAAACCTAATAGCACATCTTTCCTTCTTTCTGGCACCTGGGAGGACTTCTCCATTAATAGAAAGAACATGAAGTAAGAAGCAATCTAGCAATGTGGAAAGAAACATGATGAAAGGTAGAAAGTAAATGTGTTTTGTTCACACAGACACATTTGTTTTCTGGTAGTGGACACAGCTATACCATTCTGTGTTGAATAGCCCAGTAAAAGCCACCAGAATTGAGTTACTACTACAGAACATTAGTACACCTGAATGTCTGGCTAACATCCAAGAATTATGAATAGAGACTGGCTTAAAGGAATGATAATCTTGTTAAGTGTAGTAAATCCCAAATAACCATACATATGAGATCAGCATAGCTAGGCAGTATATCTAGATTACCATATTGTTTTCAAATTGTTTTAAAATTTAAGTGCAAAAATTCCATTCAGTCTGCTAATGGTATAATAAAAAAGAATCAGAAAATTAACAAATGAATTATTCGTTTTATTTATTTCTGTGGTGCTTGGCAGTCTGGTTTGGAGAATGGAAGAAAGAGCTCGTAACACAGGTGTAACGGAAGAGCTTGCTTCTTGCCACTCCTCAATCAAGAAAACGTGGGTTAGGACTTTGTTAATGCACACAAAAATTCAGAAACAAACAGGTTTCAAATAAAATATATTTTGGGGGTTTATTGAGGTCTGCACCTGCTCAATAAACAAAAAGATGCATAAGGCAAAACGTTAAAACAATATAACTTTAAAACAATACAGTAGTGTAACTTTACAGACAAAATATAAGCAGAGACTAAACACAGTTAAATCAACTGGCAGAGATTAACAACATACAAAATTACTCAAGATAACAGGCAGAGTTTTCTCACATAGCAACAGCTAGAATAAAGAAAGATAGCTAGAGATAGAGAGAATGCTAAACAAAGTACTGAAAGGCAATTATATGGAAAATGATTGGTCATCTGACGTAAATGGACCAATAATTCTTCCATAGATATTTGCTGAGTCAGCAAAAACAATGGCAAAATCATTGTTGCTAACAGGTGTTAATTTAACAAAGTCATTATAGTCAGAAAGAACATAATTTACAGCTGGGGCTCTTACATCTAGCCAGAGCAGCTAAAAATTAGAGAAATTTAAAGTGACATGGCAATTTCTCCACAACAGGCATGGGTGAAAGAAAGCAAAGAGAGATTATTAAACTGACATCAAATGTTTTCCAATCATCAGAGTTAAAGTAGTTTGCAACCGATAGAACTTCTATGGATATGTCTTGTCTTGCACACTGCTTCCATAGGTGACACTGTTGGCTAATTGAGGCGAAGCAATGCCATACCCATCCCACTCATTCTCTCTCTGGTTGAGGTAGGCCCAAATCATAGTAAAATACAGGAAGTTTGTGATGTGATTCAGCTTTTCTCCATAGATATCAGAAAGCAATCCTTAAGTCTCAGAATCCTACTCAGGTTTATTCAGAGGGACTTGCTTCCTGAAAAGTATTCTTAGGAGTGCAGTGGCAGTTCAAAAAACTGATAAAAGTGAATTTAGAACTTAATTTCTGTTTTTCAAGCACTGGATAGAGTTGCCAGCTGTTTGCGGAAAAAAATTGTCCTGTCCTCTAATAACAGCTTAATTGGGTCAATAATACCAGCTGATGTTATCTACATCCATGCCATTAAAAGCTTCAGTTGTTCATTTCCACATGTAAAACCTCTTTTAAAGGGACAGGACTGATTTTTTTTCTCCATGCATTTGGCAACTCTAGGCAGAGATAATTCCTTGGAAGATCTGTCCAGTCTTTCGAAATTGGGTAGACAACAAATGCTGGTACAGGCAAAGCACAATTCCTGCTGTAGTTATCTATGAAACCCAGCCTTTTCCTCCAGTCTGACTGAGATACGGCCAGAAGATCCTTGTGTTTTATTTTCTTGAAGGGTCAGTTAAAGTTCTAGCTAAAATGGAATTTAATGCTGTGCTATATCAGTGTCTTCTTGGGACTTTGGGCTGTAGTTCTGGAGTGATAGTATCTTGATGTGGATTACTGTCACTAAAAACTACAGGCATAGACAATAGCCAGTCAGCAGAACACTAAAGTACATTTTACAATAGCCATTTTAGAAGGACAAAATAGGTGAATGCAAAGAGTGTTAGGCTTTCAGCAAATACTGTGATTGCGTTCATTTATAAGTGATAGTTTATGTTAATTTACATGAGTTCCCTTTGGTATTTGTTTATGCCACTCCTCAGACATTTAAAGCACTACGGTTTGTAAATGAGTGTATTTCATGCCTTACAAACTGATTTATTGTAAAACTGATTTAGAAAAACTAAAATGTGATGATTAGCACATCTGTATTTGATTGCATTGTTTAAATGGCTGTTTGTGGATATTTAAATTTGGGATTCCTGCCTACTTCCCATATTGTGGGCAAATGAGAGTGTTACAATGTTGCAATGGTGTAATGTACAATACAGCTTGGAGTGATAGGCCTGACATCAGGTAATGTTTTGGGTTAAAAATCTCAGCATGCTGTAGCAATTATGACTAGGAACTGGAAGGCTTGGGTTCTTCTTCCCTTTTAGCCATGAAGATCACTTGAGACTTTCGCCAGTATTCACTTTCTGTGTCTCAAGATGATGGTAAGAATAAAATGGCGTGGGGGAGAAGAGAACTCCACTTATCAGCTATCAGTCCTGGGACAGAAAGTGGGATAAAAATTGGATGAATTGAATATTGTTCCAGTGCACATAGAGAAGTGATTTAATGCAGGTATAATTACCCCAGTCTTCTTTCATGTGCAGTCTAAGACATTAGGAAAGATTTTCTCCCTACTCATCTTCTATGCCTCCTCTCCATGAAAAAGCATTGACATCATTTATTATTTTAATTTCTGCCCACCCCTTTTTCATTGAGATGCATATCAACAGAGATCCCATCAAGTGATAGTAAATGGTGTTCTTTGCTTTCCCCAGAGGCCATGCACATAGTATGTGCTTGGGAATTGGTTTGGTGCTAGGCTAGTTTTGTTTGGTTTTGTCTACATTCCCTTGCTTATGCAATTCAGTCCTAAGTAGGAGCAGCCAAATGTCCTATAAGTGATATTGTGCTTAGAATGATAAAAAGAGCATTAAGCTAATCTTAAGAAGATTCATGTATTAAAAATAGCATTTTAATCAAGAAGTCTTTCCTGGCAATGAGTAATTAAAATTGAAAAGGAACATGTAATTATACCTCTGAGTTTAACAAAGTAATTGGCAATGACAAAACCATTAGAAAGTATTTTAATCTGTTCTTGCCAGTGTCAGATAATTCAGAAGGCAAGATATTGAGACTGTATATATTAGTTTAGTCCTATGTTCCTCACTAATTTCCATTCCTTAAAGACCTGCTTGTTTCTTTCTCTAGGCGCCATCAGATTTGCCATGTTGTGTTCTTAAATGTTCTGTGTAAATATGTTCCAGAACCAGCATATATGCCCAACATATTGGAGAACCTTCAGAATTAAATAGTTCTCCCCCTCAAAAAAATCTCTGTGGTGATAGTTATTTTGCACTTTTCCTAAAATGAAGGAAATGCCTGCAGCTTTGTGCTTAAGAGAATATTATTAAACAAAAGATAAATGCAAGGGAACAGCTGTGGAAAATGGTATTAACTGAAGTGATAAGAGATGTTGTGAAGAAATTGCATCTAGTTTATATGAAGCCTTGTTTTTAAATAATAATCAACATGACATGTGACAAAGCACTTTCAAAGTGTTTCGTGTTTTGGTGGTGGAGTCTGATGTTCAAGGGGAAAAATATCAACAAAGCTAATTGAGCATAGGTAAGCACCAAGCATTCATGGCTGCAGATACGACTAAAAAGGTCACAATTATTATATCCATTTTCTTATTTGAATTCCTTCTTCCAAGAAATGTACAGCAATATTTTAGCATCACATAAAAATTAGACTACCTGAAAGATGCCCGGTAGGAATATTTCTGCATATCACCATTCAATTTGGGTCATAGGAAAGAACTACAGAAGGACCAGCAAGACAGTTGTGACTGAGTAAATGATTTTAAAAGCCCTGAAATTTCAACATAATTATGTAGTGTTGTGATGATCGTTTAAGCAGGTGTCTAAATTCCCAGCCCCCCCCCCCCCCCCCGTTTCAAGCTCTTTCCCTTGTGGAGAAATAAGAACAAAAGTGCCCAGATACAAGGAAGTATAAGGACATAAAGAAATAAGGAGATACAATGTCAAAAGCGCTTCATGAGGGTTGGTGGAGGCTTATTTATTTTAGGGCTTAAAAAATAAGGGTATGTTGTGGCACCAATACCAAATCCAGTGATGGGGTTTTTTTTGCATTTTCAGTCTCCTCATGTTCGGATTCCCCACATTTTGTTCCCTGTGGTAGATTTAACATTGAACAACTTTATATCTAGTGTAAAAAGCTGCTGTTTAAATCTGCAAGACAATAGGCTGGATTTAATTTTCTGTTATATTGACTTTATCATTAGAGGAAGTAATGCATGTGTGGAACTGAAACCCCATCCCCCCACTCCAAGACTTAGCCATGAGGAAACTGAGAATGAGAAAAAGTCTGATGACAGCCTCCTCTTTTGAAAATCCTCTTTATTTAAGTCACATGCAAAAGAAAATAAACTGACTCCACAACTGTAAAAAAAAAAAAAAGTACAGGAATTACAGCCATGCAGAAGGACTCTGGCCAGATTCCAATGCTTATGGATTGACTCCCCCCCAAAATCATGAGTAACTCCAGCACACAGAAAATGTCCTAAATAAGCTTATTACTTTCTGAACTTTCTGCAGCCATAAATCAGATGAACAACTGAATGTGAGAATGCATATTATTCACTGAACTGCTTGCTTTGAGTGTTAAAAACAACATAAGAACAAAATCAGATTCTGACTGATGGATTGATTGCACACCTCAGCTTTATATGGATCAGGGAAACAGGAAACAATATACAATGTATTTACTACATAGTTAATTTTAGAGGTCAGACACAATAATGGTGATTTTTATATCTTCCATGAATTTTTCCCAACTGTTTGGCTGATGCACAAAGATTCTGTGGATGTATATTTTTATAATCTAAAAGGAAATATCTTTACACCTTCAAAAATTTCAGAGATAAAACTTGAGACACACTTGTTACATCCCTGTTCTGACACCAAGAATCACTGCTTGAATCTATCTTCATTACACATTGTTGAAGATTTTGTTCCTGAGTGTTGGGTTTTTAAAAATGATGCAATGGCTCATCATACCTAAATATAAAACACAGAAGTGTCTTTGTTCTTTTGTTTAAAGTAATACCATAAAATATTGTTGTCCTACAATGTTACCAACAGTTCAGATTATACTTCAAGGGCTGCCCTTCACAATAGGCTGTCCTGGATAAATAGAGAAAGTGGCACATGGAGCACCACTAGCCTAGATCTCTGTGTATTTGAAACTGCTACTTCATAAGTTACAAAACAGCTTAACTATAGCTTGACTATGTTGTAACAATATGAGAACAAGTAGGATATACTAATTAGAGCAAAAATATGGTGCCTAAGGGTATTATGACACCTATCAGCACCTTTCCTGGTGTGTACAAGTATTTTTAGAAAATGGGTGGGGCCAAAGGGAACTTTTGCCCAAAAAGGCTTGTAATTGGCTGCGTAGATTTTAAAAATATTGCTTTGGCAGCAACTATTACCCAAGCATAAGGATCTTCATTGTGTGAATGAAGGTAAACTGCAGCAGCCATTTTGTAGCTGGCTCTGCCTTTTGGATCAGCCATGTTGTGGCTGAACCTACTACACCGTCAGAATTCCAGTGGTGCCCACAGGCAGAATATTGGACAAGAGCTGGGCAGTCCCTGTTTCAAATCTCCACTCAGCCATGCAGTCCACTGGTTGATCTTGGGCTAGTGACACTTTTCCTTAGATAAATCTATGTCATAGTGTTGATGGTGAGACAGAATGAATGGGAACACCATGTATATAACCATGTACATAATAATTAGACATTTCCTGGCAGAATAGGATATAAAAATGGATTAAGTAGGAATGTAGTGTCAAGTTTTCAAATGCTTACCTGCACATTTTACTTTTATGACTGTAAAAGCAATGTTTTATCACTTGAGATATGTTTAATTATTAGACTGTACATTACATAACATTATCCTGAACAGAGTTGTGCTGCTATTGGTTATCTCATTTTAATAGCATTCTAAATTATTACATTTCATATTAAAAATAATAATAAATATATATTGAAATTCGTGCCTGGCAGAACAAACTTTCACATACTTTCATATTTCATACATTTTATTCCTTTCAAATAAAAATGTGATGATTTATAATGCCTTGTTATAGCACAGAAGGCAAGATGCTTCAAATCAATCATACAAATCAAACTGCTTTGGGAAGTTTTCTGAAGACGGATGTGTTGAAAGCCTAGATGGAAAATGCTTCAAGTTCTATGCATAAACATGAATCCGTATTTAGAAATGCAGTATGGAGCAGTCCATGCAATATTGAATATTATGTGTCTTAAAGATATAAACGTTACTGAAATTACCATGATTACACCTAAATGCAGTGCAGGAACTAGAAAACAGGTGTTAAAAAACTAAAAACTATTCTGTACATTGCATAGAATGAAATGAAAACCCTAGTAGATAGAATTCTGAATGTTAGTTCTTCAAAATCCAGATGCATATGTGTGTTACATTGTTAATACAGTAAATCAGCATTTCAGAGTGAGGGCTATTTGCGATACTTTCCCATAGTGTTAACTGCAAATTGCTACAGCTACACCACTATCATCATTATGATAGAAACAAAGGCAGCTTCCACACGGCCACGCTGGGGGTTCCCAACCCTCCCAGGACCGTTCGCACGAACGATCCCAGTACCGACAGGGAAGACAGCGCTGCAGAGCTCCGTCGCCCAATTGACCTACCTTCCCTGCGACCATCCGGCATGTCGCCGAGGCCAGGGGACACGACCCCTGCCCTGCGCAACCGCTCCGGAGTCACAGGGCAGGGAAGGCGTGTCTCCAGGCCTCGGCGACGCGCCGGATGGTCGCAGGGCAGGGGGGTCGATTGGGAAAGGGGAGAGGGATGGCGCCTTCCAGCTGCTGCCGTTTGCACGGCAGCGGCTGAAAGCTGCCGTTTTCCAAAAACCTTGCTTGGGGAGCGAGGTGGGAAAATGGCGGCTTCGCGCCGCTGGGGAGGAGCGAGGGCGGCGCGGCTGCGAAGCAGCTGTGCCTCCCATGCGAACAGCTCCCTAGGGATGGCATTTTTGCCGTCCCTAGGGCGCTGTATATGGCCCGTGCGGAAAGGGCCAAAGATAGTGTGGGGTTGTCCCATAACTCAAGAATAACAACACTATGTGACATGATGATTCATCTGTTTGCACATTAGGGATAAGACTGAATTTTACAGACTTGCTGGTTTGATTTGAATAGTCCCCCTCCCAGTTTTGCTTCTTGAAAGAAATAAGCAGATATCAGATATCAGATATGAAGACAGAAAGCCAGCAGGGGGATGGGGGCTTTCCAGTGTTTTGCACTGAGTATCACATGTATGACTATCTGCCACTAGGACAGAAGTCATGGGTGTGCCCTCGCTGCAATGAGCTCCTGGCACTCCCAAGGGCATTAATGCGTTCTCTTGAAGCTAAGGTAGCTTGAACCTGGAGAAGCTGAAAGAGAGGCAGAGAGGGTGACAGAGCGAGGCTTTCCAGGGACCTAACAGCGGGGTCCCACCCCCAAGGAGACATCTCTTCAGAGTGTCATGGAGAATGAAGGCCTTGGGGATGGAGAGGGTGCCAGTCTGAGGTGGTGGAAGATGCTCCCTTAAGATGGGATCCCTTCCTTAACTGGTGATCCCAGCTATCCTCTACGCACTGAGGATACCCCTCGAGGTGGTGGGGAGCTCCTTGTAGTGGAGTGATTGATCATTAGAAATGTAGAAAGTTGGGTTTGTGAGAGGCGTTGATGACCGCATGGTGACTTGCCTGCACCACACCTGGTCGCGAGAAAGGTTCGCGGATGTCGCGCTTCGTCTAGAATAGAGCTTTTAGACAGTGCTGGGGTGGAGTCAGCAGTTGTGGTCCCACATTGGCACCAACGACATTGGGAAATGCTAGCCGGGAGGGTTCTGGAAGCTAGAATTTAGGCTGCTAGGGAAACAGGTTGAAGTCCAGGACTTCCAAGGGTGGCATTCTCAGAAATGCTACCCGTTCCACAGCACTTGGGGGCTGAGCTAAGGGCAAAGCAAAGGAGATACAGGAGTCTCAATGCGTGGATGAGAGAAGGTGGTGTAAGAGCAGAGGGGTTTCTAGGATTTGTGTCAGGAACTGGGGAACCTTTTGGGACAAAGGTAGGCAGCCTGTACAAGCGGGACCCGGGCTTCATCTTAACCAAAGAGGAACCAGGCTGCTGGCTTCCAACGATTAAAAAAAGGTGGCAGAACAGCTTTTAAACTGATCACTGGGGAAAGCCGACCCAGGAGCTGAAGGTGACTTAGGTTGAATACAGTATCTATGCGGGATGCAGTCAAGAGAGGGAGGTTTTTCTAAATCAACCACATACAAGCTGAGGGAACATAGCAATGTGCATGTGACAAAGGGATAGTGTCTACAAAAAGACTTGAGGGTAAAGCACATAAATCCCAGGTTAAGGACAGAACGGATAGGGTATACAGGTGTCTCTATGCTAATAGTTAGAAGCATTCGACCTAAAAAAAATGGGGAACTAGGAGTTACAGAGTTTTTGAAGGGAGAGGGACTTTGATATAGTGGAGGCATTACAGAGACATGGTTGGGAATAGGAGGAGAAACCAGTGGGATGCTGTTATACCCAGGCTACAGGCTCTATAGGAAGGGATAGGATGGGGCGCATTGGGGGTGGGTTGCCCTTTACATCATCAAAGAGAGCATAGTATCACATAAAAATAGACAATGCAAGGGGAGCTGGTTCCCCTACAGAATCACTGTTGAGATATCAATACCAGGTGTGAAGGACAGTTTTAATATTAGGAATATATTATAGATCCCCCTGACCCAAAGTGCACAAGAGGATTCTGGAGATGGAAAAAAGAAATTAGAGAGAGGCCAACAAGAAAACAAAAATGTAGTGGTAATGGGTTGATTTTAACTATCCCCATATAAATCACCTGGAGAAAAATGCATGTTCAGGTCATAGTAAGGAGAGAGCATTCCTGGATATGCTAAATGACTGTGGCTTAGGAGCAGATGGTTGTGGAACCAACCAGGGGAGAGGTGATCCTAGATCTAATTCTCATGTGGGACCCAGGACCTGGTGCAGGGAAGTCAGTGTTGTTGAGCCGATAGGGAACAGCGACCACAATGCTGTCAGATTCAGTATCTCAGCATCTGCGGACCAGAAATGGCAACTACTAATGTAGTTACATTCGCCTTCAGAAAGGGAAATTTCTCAAAGATGAGGGGGGATAGTGCGCAGGAAGCTGAAAGGGAAACTCCAAAAGAGAGTCAAAACTGTCCAGGATGCTTGGAGGTTATTTAAAAAACACAGTAATAAAAGCTCCAGCTGGAGATATGTGTTCCACAAGGTTTAGAAAAGCTGCAGCACCCAGTCCAAAAAAGAAAGCCACCACCATGTGGTTAACAAGAGAGGGTTGGAGGAAATTATCAGAAAAAAGAAAAATGTCTTTTAGAAAATAGGAAGTCCAGTTTGGCTGATGAAAGAATATGGAGGAGGGAAACACAAATGGTGGCAAAAGAGAAGCAAGATTAGCTGTAAGGGAGGCAAAAAAGGAGTTATGAGGAACGCATGGCTGCTGGGCAACAACATCAAGACCAGCAACAAACAGTTCTTCAAGGTACATCAAAAAGCAGAGGAAGCCAGCAAAGGGAAGCGGGTAGGCCCGTTAGATGACAAAGGAACAAAGAGATTGTGTGCTAAAGATGAGCTTGGGGAGATTGCAAAGAAGCTGAATGAATTCTTTGCATCTGTCTTCACCCAAGAGGAGGTGAGGGAACATTCCTGCACCTGAACCAAGCTTCTTAGGAGGCGAATCCGAGGAACTAGCGTAAGATAGTGTGGTAGACAAGGAAGAAGTTCTTGGCAGCCATTGATAAACTAAATGCTTACCAAAATCCCCTGGCCCAGATTGCATTCCACCCAAGAGTTCTTAAAGAGCTCAAGCATGAAAATTGCTGATCTTCTGCACTTTAATATGCAACTTATCCCTGGAATCAGGCTCCATCCCTGAAGACTGGAAGATGGCCAATATCACACCAATCTTTAAGAAAGGATCTAGGGGGGACCCGGGAAATTACAGGCCAGTCAGTTTGACATCTGTTCCTGGTAAATTAGTAGAATCTATCATTAAAGATAAAATTATAAAACATGTAGAAAAGCAAGACCTGCTGAGAAAGAGTCAGCATGGCTTTGCAGGAGAGCAAATCCTGTCTTACAAACTTACTAGAGTTCTTTGAGGGTGTAAACAGGCATGTGGGCAGGGGTGAACTGGTGGACATTGTCTACTGGGATTTTCAAAAGGCTTTTGACAAAGTTCCTCACCAGAGACTGTTGAGAAAACTCAGCAATGAAGGAATAAGAGGGGAAGCCCTCCTATGGATTAAAAACTGGTTGAGAAACAGGAAACAAAGAGTGGGTGTAAATGGGAAGTTCTCACAATGGAGAGATGTCAGGAGTGGTGTCCCCCAAGGATCCGTTTTGGGACCAGTGCTCTTTAACCTATTCATAAATGACCTGGAAGTAGGGGTGGGTAGCGTGGTGGCCAAGTTTGCAGATGATACCAAATTATGTAGGGTGGTGAGAACCACAAAGGATTGCGAAGAGCTCCAAGCGGACCTTGATAAATTAGGTGAGTGGGCTCAGAAATGGCAAATGCAGTTCAATGTAGCAAAATGTAAAGTGATGCACACAGGGGCAAAAAAATCCAAACTTCACATACACGCTACAGGGGTCAGTGCTATCAGTCACAGACCAGGAAAGGGATTTGGGCGTCTTAGTTGATAGTTCCATGGGAATGTCAACTCAATGCATGGCAGCTGTGAAAAAGGCAAACTCTATGCTGGGGATCATTAGGAAAGGAATTGATAATAAAACTGCAAAGATTGTCATGCCCTTATATAAAAAACAGTAGTGTGACCGCACTTGGAGTAATTGTGTCTAGTTCTGGTCACCATCTCAAAAGGATATTGAAGAGATAGAAAAAGTGCAGAGAAGGGCAACAAGGATGATTGAGGGACTGGAGCACCTTCCCTATGAGGAGAGGCTGCAGCTTTTGGGACTCTTTAGTTTGGAGAGGAGGCGGCTAAGGGGGGATATGATTGAAGTCTATAAAATTATGCATGGGGTAGAAAATGTTGACAGAGAGAAATTTTTCTCTCTTTCTCACAATACTAGAACCAGGGGGCATTCATTGAAAATGCTGGGGGGAAGAATTAGGACTAATAAAAGGAAACACTTCTTCACACAACGTGTGATTGGTGTTTGGAATATGCTGCCACAGGAGGTGGTGATAGCCACTAACCTGGATAGCTTTAAAAGGGGCTTGGACAGATTTATGGAGGAGAAGTCGATTTATGGCTACCAATCTTGATCCTCTTTGATCTGAGATTGCAAATGCCTTAACAGACCAGGTGATCGGGAGCAACAGCCGCAGAAGGCCATTGCGTTCACATCCTACATGTGAGCTCCCAAAGGCACCTGGTGGGCCACTGCGAGTAGCAGAGAGCTGGACTAGATGGACTTTGGTCTGATCCAGCTGGCTTGTTCTTATGTTCTTAAGCACTAAATGACATTATTTTTACCCTTTGTATTTCTTTATGCTGAACCTTATCCTGTTAATTTAAACATATTTTTCAGTGATATTTTACATCAATTGTGAAAAGGGAGTTTCGTGATGTAAGAGAAACAAAATGAATATTCCTCAATTAAAGTGAGACAAACCATAACTTATGATCGTTACAATATTAAATGAGCACACCAATTATCTTACAGGGAAGAATCAAAACAGGGATTTTCTTTAGCAGTATTTCCATATATTTGGCAGTATAACCTGAATTTTTCAGTTTTTTTGTCCAATCAAAAGGGTAGAGGGGGAGGAAACTGGTAAGGAGTGACCAGGTGTAAGGGGTATTTATGCTGGTGCAGAGGTACTTAATGTTGGTTTGGGGAACACAGGCCGTGCTAAAGGGGGTATTCCTGGGGGCAGCATTCATCTTCTTCCTTAGGCCTTTCAGCCTGGGATTGTCCACATTTGCTGGTATGAACTTTTGCTGACAAAATTGGTGGCATGGCCCACTATGTTGCATAGACCACTTTCATAGGGAAAGGAGCAACGCAGCAAGTCTCTTAGGAGGCAGAGGCTGTGTCATGATCGTGCTGTCCTTGGCCAAAGCACAATTCTACCCTCTCTGGATTGCACTGCCTATCTGTTATCTCAGCCTCTATGCCCAGTCTGTTTGGCCCTCAATGACAATGGTTAGCCATTGTGCAAAACTGTATGGTGGACTAGATGGACCAGATGCTGGTTTGATGAAAAAGTTTTTTCTTATAGAATCAGAAATTTGGAAAAAACTACAAGGGCCATCACATCCAACTCCACCCCCCACCCCCCTGCATGGCAACTTATGTACTTAAGTTTTTACCCATTTCCACATATGTTCTAAACGTCATGTAGCACATAACTGGAGCTAAACATAAATATCTGATACAATAACAATAATTTGTTCCAGAGGGCAGCTATGTTGGTCTGCAATAGAAAAGCTAAAATTGAATTTTATAACATCTTAGAACCCAGCAAGATTTTCAGGGTATAAGCTATTGAGAGTCAAAGCTCTCTTCACCAGATAGTAATAATTGATTTACATCCTGTCCAGATGATGATTTCATATAATTATTGAATTCAACAATGAAAAAATACCTTCTGGCTGCTTACTTCTTAGACTCATACATATTGCATTCTCTCAAGCAGTTTTCCTGAGGAGCAATTTGATTTTTTCAAAGACCTACCCTACACTCTGCTTCTTGGCCAATGCATATTCATTCAATAAGCCTAAAACGTTAAATTTCAATGCATGTCAGCTGAATGTGCAATGATAACATTTGGAAGTTTGGTGGGATTGCCTTTTTGAGTGGATCAGCCTTTTAATCTCTTCCTTGAATAACAGTATTCATTTTGCTTGGATCGTATCTGAAAGCAAGACTCAAAATGCAAGCCTACTCTTGATAACCCAACTTCTCTGTGCTTACAAAGTTGTGAATTACACTTCTGAAGTTACTATAACTACTTATAACTCGGCTTAAACCTGAGGAATTTCACATGAATAATCCTTCTGAAATTTCAAATCCTCTCTAAATTGACATCAGGTATTCAAGTAGTGAAGGTTTTTTATTTCATCATTTCACCTAATATACCCATTATCAGTGCTGCTTTGGAAAACCAAAAACTTGGTTCTCTTGGAGCCACAATGAAATTCAGTGGCAGGTTTTCAAAAAGTATATGCTCATACTTTGGAGCAAAACATTAGGAGCTAAAACCACTAGGCCACAGCCACACAATCCAGAAAGCTTGCCTTGAGGCAGTTTCTTCACAGCTGGGGTTTTTCCCCTGTTTTCTGTTTACGCAAGAGATCGCCCTCCTGCAGAAGTGTCTTTAGCTGTAGTATCCTGGTCCAAAACAACATCTTTTATTTGCTCTTACAACCGTTAACATTAGCTAACATGTAAGAATTAGGAACTGAAACCAAGAACTCCACCCAGTAGAACCAAACTAGTTCACACAAATAGAAGAGGAGCAGAGTGTTCCACATAAGCAGAGCCCTTTTGCCTATACTATTTGCATTTTAAAGGGGTCTTTTTCTTATCTAAAGTACTCCTGCCAGTTCAACAGGGGCAAAAGTTTAAATTCTGCATGCATTGTTCTTTTCCTGCAAACTCCATTTGGAGAGGCTGCCCCCTCTCCACTTTTTCACCCCTAGTGTCTTTGGTCAATTATTTGTAATCCTAAACTGGGTCAGCACTTGGAAGGGAGACCTCCAAGGAAGATTCGACAGAGGAAGGCAATGTCAAACCACCTTTGCTTAATCACTTGCTCTGAAAGCCCCTTGGTGAGGTTGGACTTTATACACACAGTCCTAGTTGGATTTTTTAACATTATGATCTCTTATGTGGTTTTGTCATTGTTGTTTTATTCATATTGTTTTTATTGTATTTTATAATAGTTTTATTTCTATTATAAGCTGTGTTGAGTTATTCAAGGGAGAAAAGCTACTAAGAAATTTTTAAAATAAAATAATTTCTTACTGGAAGTGGAAAGGGTGGCTTTTGGAAGTGATGGTAACTCTACTGTCAAATAACAGAGTTTCCAACAGTTCCTAGAATTACTTTGTCACTTCCTGTAAAAACTTCCAGGAAATATACAAAATTTCCTAGGGGCAGTGAGTGATGAGACCAGGGGGAGAATCCCTCACACTGACTGTGGGCTCGGCAGCACAACCACTTACCCTGATACGTTCTAATGTGGGCAGAGTTTTACTCTGCCTTTTTAATGGTTCCACATTCTAATAAAATGCATAACTTTACACCCTAGCATTTAGGAGTGGAGAATGGAAGCCAGGAGGATATTTGTTTACTACTGGTATGCCTTCAGCTGCATATAATTACGACAGATAACTCCTTGCAAACCCTCATCTATCTGCTTCATATTTTACTTTCAGATACCTCCAGGTAATTCAGAGCATCAAAAGAAAGGAACACAGCACTGGAATGTCCTGTTGGGACTGAGCCAACCCATGAGATTCTCTGTAATAATTCTGCTTTTTTAAAAATCACTTAAAGCATATATATATCCACTTGGGGAAACAATAGGATTTGATGTGAACATAGTTCATGACTGTGACCTGTACAGAAAAACAAACTGGATTATGGTTTATCTAATCAAAATTGCTTGTAATTTAAAGCAAAGTAAGGAGACGACTTGCAATGAATCTAAAGGATTATAAATATGGAAATAAATACTGGATGTTCAGTGGGGTTGAAAGCATCCCTCATTGCCAAGCATTAAGGGTTGGGATTATGCACCAGCATCAGTATTTAGATTTGTGACCATTTGATTTCAGGGAACATTCAGAATTCTGTAATTATACATAGAAAAATAAAAACAACTTGGATAACAAGTCATAAATTACAAAGAAAATAGACTGGAAAAAATAGAATCTCAAAATAAGAGGAAAAAAAGAATATTCAGAATTCTACTATAGTCAAGAAGCAGCCATTTCACCCCAAAAATAAGGCAAATCAATTTCTTTATCCATTCTCTTTCTTCCATTTGTTGCAGCCCCTGTGAAACAAACAGTCACAGGCTGTCCTTAGAAACAAATCAATGACAGCCTATTCAATGAAACTGGCATAGATTCTAAATAGAACATAATACAGAATAAAATTAAAAAGATACTGAAAGTGTGTTCCACTGACAGCTCTAATGGAGCATATAACAAGAAAGACATTAAGACTTTTAGGAAGGGGAGAAAATGGCTCCTTTTAAAAGTGTTTTGGAATTTTCATTTTATAATTTTTAGACTAGATTCAGGAATATGACTGTGTGCACTATCTTCGTCCCAACAAGTCAAACATGACATGTTTTGTAGCTTACTAGGTCCTGAGTCCACATTTTTGCAGGATAGACCTCAAGTTAGCTATTCCAATGATGAAGTCGTCTGTTAACAGGTAGGATGCAATGGCATCTTGCATACTAGCCAAAGGACAATCATATCCTATCATTTAAAATTTATTTAAAATTAATAATTTATTTTAAATGCATTTTGTTGTTAATGTATACAGCTCTTTATCTTCACTGACTTAGTTCATGTATAGCCTACCCTTCCCATGGGACTCCCCATCTTGAAAGTATCTTGGACATTTCAGTACTTTAGGTGAGTTCTTTAGACAGTCTTCTCCTCATGGTGCCCTCTCTTAGGACTATCTATCTGATATCAGTCAAGTTTTAGGCTTTTTCTATAATAGCCTTTGGAATGGCTTATTAGAACAGGTAATTTTCTGTATTCAGAGTGGTGTGTGAAACTACTTCATTTAAGAAGAAATTAGTGGTGAGTGAAATGTTTTGGCAGCTTTGGATGTATTCTTTATTGTGTGTGTTGGTTCTATCCAGTATGTAGTTGTTTTATGTGTTTTATACACGTGGGGTTTTTTTTGTCTTGTTGATGAATTGTCAAATTACTTTTAGACCTTTGAAATGTGTTGCCTTGTTAGCAGCCTTGAATCTAAGGAGATAAGGGTGGCTATAAATATTTTAAATAAATAAATTTAATAACTGTAAAACATTTTTCATAGGAGAACAGTAGGATGGGGTTGGCTGGATATCTCCTGGGATTACAACTGGTCTCCAGGCAAATGAGATCAGTTCACCTGGAGAAAGTAGCCACTCTGGAAGATGAATTCTGTGGCATTATACCCCACTGAAGTCCCTCCCCAATCCAAACCCTACCATTCTCAGGCTCCGTTCCCAAAATTTCCAGGTATTTCTCAACCCGGAGCTAGCAACCCTAGCAGTCAGTAGTCTACATGAACAAACTGTGCCCAAATAAGCACAATCAGGAACCTTGTAAAAAGTAAAGTGTGTGATCACGTAAACATGAGCTGTATTTTCAGTTGGTATATGAATAAGGACTGTTACCATAGAATCATAAAGTCATAGAGTTAGAAGAGATCACAAGGGCCATCAAATCCTACCCCCTGCCATGCAGGAATATACAATCACTATATCACTCAGTACTAACCCTTATGATTCGTCTTCTCTTCCAGTCATTCAGTTAGCTGGCATTTGTCATTGGAAAGGCACTTATATTTTTTCACTTCGTGGGTCTAGCTGATCAGCTAATTTTTATCTTTTATTTTATGGACTGGTTGCACCAAGATGCTACTGACTTTCACTTTTTAATGTATTTTTTCACATTTTGTGTTTGCTTAATGCTATGATTTTCTCAGGTTGTTTTCTGCTTTGCAGTTGCACTGGGAAGAACAATTTTGAGTGGAAATCAAACAGCGATGTCAGTATAATCCTAAGAGACTTCTTTAGAAGCAACTAAAGTGGTACAGTAAGCATGGTAAGGAAAACAGAGTCAGAAAGTCTATTACTGAAATAGCAAAAAGTCTGTCATTGTGCCAGATTGGTAGTATCCCTCTGCCACTCACAACATCTGGGAGACCCCAATACTCTTGTCCATTAGGCCAGCACCAGGGCAGTCTGTTCTCATGATACTCACCTTGAATAGCCATGCTGCCCTCTCCAGTAAATCGATTAGAATAAATCTCTTTTATAGTTCTGCTGTGTAGACACTGGTTTGAGAAGAAGCAAGACATAGCAGTGATAATAACTGTGGTTGTAACTAGTGACAGGCAGTGGTGGGATCCAAAAATTTTAGTAACAGGTTCCCTCGCCAGCCCCCCCACCCCAGCAAAGGGGGCAGAGGCGTACCTAGGCAAACCTGAGCCCTGGGCAAAACCTGAGTTGGATGCCCCCCCTCCCATGGGCAGCCACCCCACCACGACCCCCCCAAATTTTTTTGCACCAGGTCATTTCTAAATCATCATCACATTATAGAAAATGCCCCAACTCACAAATCTGAACACAGCAATGGTGAAACACACAGGTTCTTTGATAGAGACGGGTGAGATAAAAGGTACGAAAGGCTGAGAATCAATGAATTGCAGGACCTGAAAGGGATTAACCCAGTTCAGGGAGTGACATTATTAGTCGCAATTGCTATATGGAACCTTCACGTTCAAAGGCAGGATGCCTCTTGGGGAGGCGAGGGTGTGGAGGCGGAAAAGCGGACCCAATTAGTAACCCCCTCTCGGCACACACAAATAATTAGTAACCCACTCTCGGGAACTGGTGAGAACCTGCTGGATCCCACCTCTGGTGACAGGGTTTCCCAACAAGGAACTCTGAGCTAAACCTGATGAAATTCCCAGCATGTACACAATAGCCAGGAAATCTTGTATGTGTTAACTGTTATCAAGTTGTTTCTGGCTCCTGGTGACCCTTTGAATCAATAACCTCCCAAATATCCTATCATTAACAGCCTTGCTCGGGTCTTGCGAACTGAGGTCATGGCTTCCTTTACAGAGCCAATCCATATCATATTGAGCCTCTTTTCCTACTGCTTTCAACTTTTCTTATAATTATGATATTTCCAGTGATACTTGTCTTCTCATAAAGTGACCAAAGTATGATAGCCTCAGTTTAGTCATTTTAGCTTTCAGGAGCAGGAAATCTTACTTTGATTTAAAATCCTTCTGTACTGCCTTGGTTTTTAAAAATTGAAATTCACCTTGCACAGCAGCCATTCAGTTTCCAGGCCCTGTAATGCCACTATAAGTAACAAATAACAAACTAGACTAAATTTTCTCATTTACAGGAGAAGAAGTACATATTGCCTAGGGAGGCAGTAAAGTCATTACAATGATTTGTTTGACAAGCACAGAATCACATACAGTTCATCCTTTTTTTACCTGATTAATTAGATATATTTGTGTAATCTTGTTAATGAATTGTCACATAAATTACCCACATTGGATTTACTGCAGATTCTGATTTTTGCTCCTGACATCTAGTTGTAAAATGAAATCTAGTTGTAAAATGATTCCGGAGAACTGATCACAAGATTAGCTAGGTTCCTGGACATCTACATCCTGGATATACAAAGACGTCCAAATGGTAAATCTCAAATAAAAATTATTTTAATAATATTCTTTTTAACATGTAGCAATGAGACACAGAACTAAAGGTAGGTAGAACATATATTCAGTACCTCCCAATTAGAAACTACATATCTACCAAACACGTGCAAATGAATTGATTCTCTATTTGCAAGGCTTTCAAATAATCCTTAATTATCAAGAAAAACAACTTAAATTATTGCCCACTATATATGGCTTATTATGAATAGCAGATGAGAACAATAGAGGAAAAATATCTATTCATTAATATTACAAAAAAACACAGTCTGCATAAGAATATTAAGAAGTGTTCTTAAATATACATACGAGAGAACAAATATTAAAAATAATATGCAGATGGTATTTTAACACCAGAGAGAACTGTAAGAACAAGAAATAACTCCTCCAATGGTTGATGGAAATGTAAAAGAAAAATGGACTTCATCCTTTGTACATGATGGCAATGTTCTGCAGTCAAAGAAAACTGGATGTATGTAAAATATAAGATGACATTATAAAAGAAAACCACCCATATCATCCAAAACTTACCCTTTTGTGACTTATTCCTAGACAGCTGAATCCAGGAATGAGAAATTTAGTTAAAAATTTATTAATAGCCCAAATTGTTCTTGCACAATTTTGGTAAAAAGATATACTTCCTAAGTCAAAAATATAGATCAGTCAAGCCTAGTTTATTTTAAAAATGAGTAAAATAATGGTAATTAGGCATATGCAGCTCACTAACCTCCAGGAGAGACTTGTTGATATCCCAGAAGTACAACTGATCTCCAGACAGCAGAGATAAATTGTCCTTGAAAAAGTGGCTGTTTAGAGGATAGTCACTATGGTATCACATCCCTGTTGCGATCCCTTCACTCCTGTAACCCTGGCCCAGTCACGGAGCTACAAGGGGGCAAGGGGCGCGCCGTGCACCGGGCACACACCTGTGGGTGTGGAAAATCACCCCCAGGCCCCTCCCCCTTTCCCCACCCCCCGTGGCACCCCCCACCCCCCTTCCCACACTTACCTTAGTTCCTTTCCTTTTCCAGAACTTTTTCAGGCTGCAAAAGGCCTGTTCGCAGTAAAAACGGCCTGAGGAACTACAGTTCCCAGGAGACCTTGGGGCTCACAAGGTCTCCTGGGAAATATAGTTCCTATCAGGCCAATTTTACTGAGAACAGGCCTTTTGCAGCCTGAAGAAGAAGAAGAAGAAGAAGAAGAAGAAGAAGAAGAAGAAGAAGAAGAAGAAGAAGAAGAGTTGGATTTATAACCCCCCTTTCTTTCCTGTAAGGAGACTCAAAGGGGATGACAATCTCCTTTCCATTCCCCCCCCCCCACCTCTACAACAAACACCCTATGAGGTAGGTGGGGCAGAAAGAGCTCAGAAGAACTGTGACTAGCCCAAGGTCACCCAGCTGGCGTGTGTTGGAGTGCACAGGCTAATCTGAATTCCCCAGATAAGCCTCCACAGCTCAAACAGCAGAGAAGAAATCAAACCCGGTTCGTCCAGATTAAAGGGCACCTGCTCTTACTCACTATGCCACTTCTGCTCCTTTGGTGTCTTACGGGGAGCGGGAAGTATTTCTATAATTCAGAGATATACAGCAATCTTGCAGCCTAGATAACATCCTTGAATACTTCATTTAAACTTCAAACATGCATAATAAAGGTTAAATATCCTACATATGTTGCCCTAGAACACAAATGTCGCATTCACTTTGCCTGGTTTTCTCATTCTTTCTTAGGCCTATTATGCACAAGGTATCTACTGTGCTGCAGGGACAAGTGTCCATTGCAGCAAGATTTCTTGTACAAATATATTTCCCCAAGTTTCGCCTTCAATCTTCATTCTCACTACACCAAACAACACCACTTTAATTTTCTTCACCACCAGAGAAAGGGAGATTTGCCAGTGAACCCAGTTTTGCCTAGACATCTTCCCTCCAGCCACTGCCAACCTACTAGCTCCACCCCTTTTACTCCCTCACCTCACCCACTCCCCTTGCCCCCTCCCTGTGAGCAAACAGCAAGCAAAGAATCTTTTCAGATTTGTTATTACTTCAATATTTGTTATTTATTATATTGTAATTTCAATATATTGATATGAACAGAGAAATCACTACAAAATTGTTATTTATTGCATTTGAAAACCTCCAAATGACAGATCAGTCATTCTAATACTTGGTCCCCTTCTTCAGCAGTATGTGGTCCAGGGAATTGCTTTGCCTCTTTTATTGAGGGGGGATATTTGTGGAGAAATGCGATAAGACCCCCCCCCCCCACTACAACCCTATTGTGCAGGTAAATGTGCCAAGGAAAGCATTCCATGCATAATGTGCCTTAAGCAGAAGACTATAATTGCCATTTTCTGACCCAAAGCCTATATAGTGATGCTATATGTACTACCCAATTTCTACTTTGTTTAGCCCTAATTGAGGTTGAAACAGAGAGAGAGAGAGAGAGAGAGAGAGAGAGAGAGAGAGAGAGAGAGAGTCTTCATTGAATCAAGAAAAGAGCTAGTAACATGATGTGAATTAACTAGAGGAAGGGGAATGATGCATCCTTTAATCCAGTGTTTTGATTGGTGTTTAATGCTGTCCCAGTGGATCATATCTTATCTTCACTAAAAATGCTCAGAAAATGATTATTTCCTGGTTTCTGCTGATATGAGCTGCTTCTCCACACTCAGTAACCACCTTATAATGCCAAGCCCAGTTCTCTGACTCACTTGAGAGCCTTTTATCAGTAAAGCAAGCAAGGTTTTCTAATGAAATTGTGGATTTGGCTCTATTCCATCTGCTCTCACATCCAAGTTAAAAAAATCTAAACAAAGTACCTGTCTCTCATGGTGCTCTATATTATGGGTTGGATTAATGGCATTCCTGCATGTGAAATGCAAGATCGAGTTTTGCTATAAACATATCTGAATTCAGTTCTTAGCACTTCCATCACCACATAATTATTAATAATTTGGAGAATGTTCAGAAAATAATGACAGAGGCCATTAGACTTCTGAGGGACATGGGAGTGGATTTTTTTTGCAAGAAAAGGTAGAAAAAAGGACAAGAACAGAGAATCAAACCACTGGAGGGGACAAGAGGACAAAGCAAGAAACTCTCCACTCCCTCCCACTAAAACCACTTGTCCCAAGCCTAATCGGGCTCATTTCTCTACAGCTGCTGTGTGACTGCAGAGAACATGAGTTCAGTTTGAGAAACCTGGACCTAAGTCATCAAAAATTGTAACATATGGTTTGGCCTTAGGTCACATATAGTTAAATAGAGCCTAAAATATGTCTAGGAAGTCATTGTTTAAGCTTTTTCCCCTTTGGTAGTTTATTTTTAAAATCTTACTCCTTAGGTTGCAGTTCTTCCGTAGAGGAAAAGAATCAGTGGAAGGAAAAATGTTTGGAGAATGCTGCCAGGATATTGCCTGTTAAACCCTGTTTTATTAATCTTTCCCACCAGTCATTCTGTGGGTTTGGTCACTTTTATGATTACTGTTGTTTGCTGTTTCTATTTATTTATCCGTATTAATGTTAAAAGTAGTTGTGAGGAATGGAGTTATTTGAATTGGGCAGGATTTTTTAATCACTTTTCCTTCTCCACCTAAAGTTGCTATTAGCTACAAAGGAAAAAAAATGAAGGTACAGTATGAGTTCCTCTTTGCTTCCCAGGGCTAATGGCAACTCAGCAGGGTTACGCTTTCAGTAAAATTGGAGGGAGGAGAGGGTTTAATATCCAACCCCTCTCATACCACACTTTCAAATCAAATCACCGTATCTTCCCTAAAGCTACTTTTTCACATTGAAATACATTTCAGGAGATACAATTAAGAACCTCCCTTGTAACATGTAATTCATCCCTAATAAACTACAGTTTATAAACCAGCATTTTCTTCTGTACAGTATCAAGCTTCTATTTGTAAATTCCGTTGACTTTCTCTATAACAGTATATCAACAGAACTGATTTCAGGTTCCAATTAAAAAAACTTGTAGGAAATTTGCTGTGTAGAAGCCCTGTTATTGATGCACTGGATTAAGAGCTGCAGCAGCAACAGGGAAACCACAATCTATCTCTGGGTGGAAACACCACTGTCATGAAACTACAACTTAATTACTGCTGTGCAGAAATCATCTGGTTAGAGCAGCTTCCCATGTTATAAGTCCAAAAGAATCAAGAAAGTGTGAGTAAATTATAATTCCCACTTTTGTCCTTCCATGACAGGGGAGAACTTGAGAACTCAGACCTGTGTAGGTAAGTTCATGCATCTAACCAAGGAACAGATAAGCAAATTTTTCTTTCACTTAACTCCAGAGGTTACAAAAAGTGGCACTATTATTTTGGTATACCTCTTAACATATGATACTATCCCAATAGCTTCCCTCTTCTGTTCTTACATGTATTCACCTCAGAGACTACAGCTCCCAGCATGCAGTACTTCAAGAGGGATGAAATACAAATCATTGTACCTTTAAAAACATCACAGTTCTGGTAAGCATCCCTGTGGTTTCCTCTCCCTGATCCCAGATGACACCATGTTTCAGTGTGTCCTCAAAAAACCTTGTTCTGTCTGCTTGTATAACATTCCACTGAGGTTACCAATGTGGGAAGCAGCGGCTAGAGTTACTTCTTGAGCAATTATCCAAGAAGTTTCAAGAGCAAATACACGTCATAGGCAGAGTTCAAGTTGTAAATATATTTGAAGCTCTTGTGCTGTAAATATTGACTGATGGTTGCAAAATAGTGCAAATGAACATATTTACAGCGCAATTGTGAAAAGTTACACCTTTGTATATTCACTAAAATCAGTGGATTTAGAATGGGGTAAGTTTGTTTAAGATTTCACTGTTAATATTTAGAATTGTAAAATTTGAGTTATTCCTGTTTCCCTCACATTTCTCCTAGGCTTATGCTCTGTCTGTGTCCATTATGCTGAAAGGTAGCAAAGCTATGTGATATACAACGAAACTCTCATGTGTTTACAAAATGTTGCCCACTGCTAGAACAGGTCACTAGCTAATGCTGAGATCATGGTGGGAAGTAGGAGTGGGACACAAGCTCATCAAAGCTAGTTTAAAGTTCAAAAAGACATAACAGAAAAGTTCCATAGAAATACAAATCCAGGCACCATTTAAAACTGAAAGGGTATAATTTGGAGAATTACAAGAGGAAGGAAAGTGGCATATTTGAAAAGCTAATACAATGCTGTTGCAAACTTCAGGAATAGAGCTGTCATTAGAATTAATACAAAATAATAGGACATTCCAAAGCACGGCAATTTAGTGCACATTCTCAATAATTTTTACCCTGAAATAAGAGAAAAGGACAACTTGTTTCATTATTAAAAATAAAAGCTAATGGATTGGTTTGGTTTTATTTAAAAAAATAGAATATGGAATCATTTTTACAAGCTATTTAAATATTTTTTCCTAGTAATATAAAGTGATAGGCAACCCAACCCAGAGCCTCCGGCAGCCAGAAACAACACTGCCGTGGCACCATTTCACCACCTCCAGAGGACTTTTTAGTGGTGGGGGGAGGAGGAGAAAGCAACTCATCCTAGTACCAATGGCATAAGGCTAGGACCCCTAAGAATGGCCCAGCCCCCCCCCCCCGCCTCCCATGCTTGTTTCCAATTGGGACACCAACGCAGCTCTGCTGTGGTCCAGACTTCCAGGTGCTCCTTGCACGTGCCCAGGTGCCTCTTGTATGAGCGAAAGTGGCAAATGTGTTGGTGTGGCCCCATGCTGCCTCAGCAAGGGGATTTGTCCTCCCCTCCCCCAATCTGGACCACAAGCTTTGATTCAATTACTTTCAGCTAGGGTTGAGTTGAAACGAAGGAGCATATTATCTGAACATTGTCTCCCAGTATAAAATGTAGACCCCTATTATTAGAAGTTTTCAGGGGAGTTCTTTTTCTAGTCAGGCCCAGCTATGTAAACGGAGAGCCACAGACAGAGGGGCTTCAGCTTACAATGCCCCCAAAGAAATGAAAGGCCTCTGGCTCACTCCAGACCACCCAATGGATAACACCGAGGGAGGGATGCGTACAATTAACCAGCATACTATACTGACATGTTCCAAGGCCAGCCGAGGCCCCTGAAGGCATCTGAAACTCAGAAACAACCTCACTTCCAAAAGCTAACAAAAGAACGAGAAGACCAACTGGACAATCCTATCAAGCCACAATCCTATCAAGCCACAATCCTACTTGCCAACTGGACAATCCTATCAATCCTATTAAGCCACAAGAAGTCCAATGGGCCAACCCTAACCCTAACCCCTCCCCCACCACCAAAAAAGAGAGCATTATAGAAATCCTAACACACACACACACACACCAAAAAAGAGAGCATTATGGAAAGAAGGAACAATAATCCACTGACACACACTCGGATAGCCCTCCCCTAGGACCAGTATGGTATTCACATGATATTCTGGAGGTGGCAACAGACCTATATGGAGTACCTGTTGAAGAGCATCTGCTGCAGGTTTTACATCACTTGGGGATAACTCATCCTAGTACCAATGAACACTTGGTAGTTTGAATACATCACTGTTGCTGCAAAGGGTTATTTTTAAATAGTGGATGGTATCCAAGCCCAGACAATTGAAAAACAGGTGAGAATTTGGAACACTTTTGGAAAAAAATTAGTTCCCTTCAAAGCACCCTTTTTGTACTAAAAATACTTGCTGGAGAATATTCAGCTCAGCTTTTCCAGCAGAATCCCCGGCTTCTTCTCCCCAACCTTTCTCAAGTTACACATGTGACCAGGGGCTCACTGGAAGTGCTGTGGAGCCTGGTTTCTCTGCAGAGCCATACGTGATGGGTGGGAGGAGAAGTTTCTGCATGATGGGAGGAGAGGCTTCTGTCTTCCCTCCCATGCATCCCACATACTGTTTTCTCCCGCAAAACATAATTGTGAGAAGCCTGTTTGTGCCACTGAAAGATCAACATGTTTGCCTGGGACCTCTGCTCAAGATCACACTATTAATTGGACATCATCACTGTTGACATCCAATGACATTATCTGGGACCCCTCTAAAGCTGACAGTGCTGGGAAACTCTGAGTTTGATGGTTCAAGCTAGCCCAATCTCATCAGATCTCAGCTGCTAAGCAGGGTCAGCCCAGATAAGTATTTGATTGGGAGGCTACCAAGGAGTTCCAGGGATGGAATAAGCCAGTGTGGTATAGTGGTTAAGAATGGTGGATTCTAATTCAGAGAACTGAGTTTGATTCCTTACTCCTCCCCAGTCCTATACATGACATCTGCTGGGTAACCGTGGGCTAGCCACAGTTCTTCAGAACTCTCTCAGCCTCAACTACCTCACAAGATATCTGTTGTGGAGAGAGGAAAGAAAGGAGTTTGTAGGCTGCTTTAAAACTTCTCACAGAAGAGGCAGGGTATAAATCCAACATCTTCTTCCACCTCCTTCTCTGCTGCAGCTGCTATGCAGAAGAAGGCAGTGGCGAACCACTTCTGTAAGTCTCTTGCCTTGAAAACCCTATGGTATGCTTAAATTGTCCTGGTTTTTGACTGACGTGTGACATACCAAATGCCATAAATGTCACTTATTTCAGATATTAAGTACTGATATCAGATAAGATCAAATGTCAGCTATTTAATTATATATTTATCTATGCCATTTATGGTCTGCCTTTCTCCCTGAATGACAAAGTGTACTATTGATACTGAATGATCTTGATTCGGCAACATGTACACATGTACATGTATTTATTTCCCGCTGTATATTTATTTAGTGAAAGCCAGCATGGTGGAGTGGTTAAGATATTGAACTTTGTGACTTGAACAGCTATCTTGACCTATTTTCATTGCCTGTAGTCCATCTTGGCAGCAACAGAAACAATACAAACCACAAGCATTTCTTGATACAATAGTTAGGACTTTATAGAGATCACAGTCTTACTCTATGCTGCCATGAATTGTTTCAGTTCTTGCTATCTCTTGCTGATAAAAATGCTTTCATTGTTTATTATGATTGATGTTAATTACTTTTGTATTTTTTTACAGAACACTTTGGATTTCAGTGAATACGTTAGCTTCTCATTATAGTACACACTCTTTTCATGATTTGGCCTTTGTTATCAGAGTACAGAAAACCAGATGAAAAATAACATTGGCGGAGTGATTCCACCTCCCCCCATTTCTTTGTGATAAGAGTTTTCTGTTAATAGAATCAGACAATTATTCAAGGACATTGCACATTAATTAAGTTATGTACCAAATTCCAAGGTCTCTATCATGTGGCTATTTTCTGCGCTGGTTTATTACCAGGAATACATGACAAATTTGCTTTACATTTCTCTCAAGAGCTCATGGAAAAGAAAAATAAATATAAACTGTTGCACAATTCAAGCAAATTAGTTGAAACTCAAGAAACTCACCTATCAAGCAACTCTCTGTGAAGATATTGTAGTTGAATTTTTATCCATCCATTGTTCCATCTGTTATTTTCTCTGATTTATTTTATAATAGTTCTTCATATTATTTCACACATTTTTTCATCTTCTATTTCTTCAGAACTAAAGGGAAATTTATAGGGAATTGGGCCATAACATTCAGGAAAAAAATCATCAGGGAATTTCATGGTCACTTTCTGAAAAGAAGCTAAAAACATTAAATCCAATGCCTATCTCAAGGTAGGATTTTCCACTCCTCAGTCTTCCACTTTTTTTGTAACAAATAAATATTCTATTGTTGTGCCATTTCCAGATCTCAACTAAGTATATATTATTGTACCTCTTTGCTGAAAATCAGCCTGACTATCCATACATTTCCAGGTAAATTCAACATGCTAGTTCTTAACTTTATAGGCCTAACAGCTCAGTTCAGGATACCTGAAGGACTATCTTCTCCCAGCTGTTTAGCATATCACTTAAGAATTGTCTCTCAGGCTCCATCTCTGTGCAGAGGTGAGGTAAGTGGAAACTGGAGAGAAGGCATTTTCTGTGGTGGTAAATATAAAGTTTCCTCCCTCCTTGAGGCTCACCTGGTACCTACCTTACATTCTTTTAGATGCCAAGTCAAAAATGCCTTTTTACCTCATGTTTTAATTAGGGGTTTATCTTCTCAGATATTTTATGGTCTGCTTCTGGCATGCAATCTGTTTTATAAACAGTCTTGTGCTGTTTGTTTTCCTGAGTTTGTTTTTAAATGGCTTGTTTGAGAAAATAATATTTTAATTGTAAGTCACCTAAAGCAGGACTCTGGGGAAATAGAACAAAACTTTACTAGAATTTCTCTTTTTCTTCTGTGTTTTCAAGTGACTGCCCTTTTTGCACAGCACAAATAAAATGTCTTGGGGATGGAGAAAAATTTTGGGGGGGAAGAATTCAACACAGCTATTTCCCCAACACAACTTCAACCTGGGTTTTGCAGAAAACACTAATTAGCAATCTATTCCCCCTAAGATAAGGTCAAGATGTTTTTTCTTGGCTATGTAAAACAAGAAGTATTTTATTTTTCCACCCAAATTTAAATAGCTCTCACTTTGGTCTTTTCTGCATAGCAGAAGTAAAACAACCTGCAGACATTTCAAAAGGATCAGTTTTGGCTTTTTTTGTTCACTCTGTGCAGACAACACAAGCATTGCCAGTCAAAATGGACCTTTTTTTCCTGCTTGCTGCTCCACGTAGCTCTTGTCAGTTTCATAGCTGCTGAAGATTCTCCTGCCTCTGTCATTTGGCAAAGGTTTCCCATGGAAGTTTCGTCTCCTTGCAGCTCATCTGTACATGTCATTTTTCCTTTTTGGTTTGTTTGTTTTGAGGGGGATGTCTGCGAAGCTATGATGACATGAATATGTGCACATTTCAGATTCTCATGGGCAATGGGTAGTCATCCTACAGCTAAGACCACCCCAGCTCACAGCTCCTCCAGACTTCTTGAGGCTTTTACTTCAGCTCACAGTTCCTTCCAGCCTTCTTGAGCTGCTTTAACTCAGCTTTTGCAATTGGAATCGTGCCTTCTCCTCCATCTGCAGTCCAATTTCCCAATGCACTTTCTTCTGTTTCACTGCCATCCTGTACCTTTGAAGGCCCAGAGAGGAGAGTCAGTGCTTCCTCCTTCCAGTGCTTTTGGCTTCACGTCACTAGCAGTGTGTCCAGTTTAAAACTGGGGCAACTTGTGGTGATGGGAGACCAAAATCACTCATCAACATCATGTTTATTACCTTCTGAACATCAACAGAATGTAATATTTTTCTGTTCAAGCTCTGAGAAAACACCTGTTGATTACCTATTATATTCTGATCTAGAAAATCAGAATTCAATCTTACAGCTTTCTCACAACTGAAAGATTATACTGCCTGAAAGTTACTTATATGAAAAACACATGTTTGTACCAACTTGTCCAGTAGAAGTACTTTGTAGTTAACATTAGTATTTTCCAAAATGTATATATTTTCAGTTTATTACAAAATGTCCTATGAGAATGTAAACTTACATGTTCAACTTTAAATTCTAGCTGAAGGAAATAAATAGATGTGTATTTTGCAAATTAGTGTCAGCAGATATTTTCACGTAAGTCTTTTTGAGGTCAAGTGGTTGTATTTCTGTCTGTATATAAAACAGTAATGTATAAAACAGTGTGTATATAAAACAGTATTTTTACCTCTATGGCTTGTATTAAAATTTTAATCTTAGTTTTATAATGGGAAACCAAGGCAGAGTGTGTTGACTGTACCACCTAGAAAGTACCAGATCTCCCTCTTTTGTGTTCTAATCTGAATTTCTGGATCTGCTGCCTATGCACCACAGCCTACCTGTATAGTATTAAATCAAATACTATCTGTATAGCATTAAATCAAATGCTGCAGAAACACCAAAAGCCTCCAGTACTTCTCCCAATGCAGCCAACCTGGCAAAACACTAGCTGGGAAGCATTTGTGAGCACTTGACTTTCAGTAAATGAAATAGGTTCAGATCCCAGTGTAGCTGGGACTCCTCGGGTGACGGGGCAAAGCCCTTCTACTAATTACAGCCCTGCTTATGGAATTACTGCTATTTAACATTTATATGGCACTAACAGTGTGTGAGGTCAAACAAGCTAAAGACTGAAAAAGCACTTTGAGCATGGAACAAATTAACTTAATAATCATATGGTCAACTTTGGAAGACAAAGTTGAGCTTCTGACATTTGCATCAGCCACAGTAAATTGGCATGTCTGTACTTCAGTGCTTTTTTTGATACCCTCAGAGTCAAGACAGCAGAAGAATGCTAGAGATTATTCATACACTTCATAAAGGCGGAACGAGTGCTGAGATTTCTTATACTGAATTTTGGCTTCAAGGAGATTTTCTAAAAGTTAGCAGTGAGAGTTAATAGGGATTTTATATAAGTAAGAGGAAAGGGGAGGAAAAGACAAATCCCTAAACATTTTCCTGTCTGACAGGTTCATACATAAATTGCAATAAGGGCAAGCAAAGTGTTTTTAAGAACTGTTATCAGTGTTTCTTTTCAATGCATTAGTCCTGTTTTGTCAACAAGATTCATTCCACTCAGCCTTAAAAATGTAGTTCCAAATTTACAAATCTCCCACAAGAAATACCTTCTTAGAGCACATTGTAATTGTTCCTGTATTACTCTGATGTTGTCTTAGGTAGATCTATGTGGCATGAAAACCCTGAACTTTAAATCAAATCAGCAACTATGTCTCTTGGGCCTTGCAGCTGGGGATGTCTCGCCTTAGCATGTCAGGATGAGAAATGCAGACCACAAGACCCAGAGGCTTAAACAGAATTTTTCTGCTCTCCCTTTCTCACATACATGTACAATACTTTCTGCAGAGATTAAGAAGAAGCATCTAATTGTAATACCAACAATTTATTAATAATTATTAAAATACCAACAATCTTTTAAAAGTTTTGCTTTATTTCCATCCTTTTTGTTACATTCTTTTTTGTATTCATTTTTGTTTTTCTATCAGTACAATTGAGAAATATATTCAGTTAGGTCTTATGCTCTGCTCCCAACAGGAACAGGTCCTTGCCCTCTCCCAAGTGACAGCCTTTCCATTACTTAAAGAATCATGTCCCCTTCAATCTCCTCTTTTCCAGACTTAATATTTCCAAGTCCCTCAGTCTTTCTTCATAGGGCTTGGTCTCCAAGCCTCTGATCAACCTGGTCACCCTCCTCTGCACTCACTCCATTCTGTCCAAATCCTTTTTGAAGTGAGGCCTCCAAAACTGACACAATATTCCAGGTGTGGCTTCACCCATGCAGTATACAGTGGGACAATGACATCTCATGATCTGGGAATGTATCCCCCATCCAGCATTCTCAATTTTGTTATTCAGTTGTAGAATACACTTAGCCTTGTTGAACTACATCTTGTTCACATCCATCCACGTTTCCAGTGTGTTTAGAACTTGTTGAATTTTATTTTTATATTCATGTGTTCACTGCTCCTCCCAATTTGGTATCATCAGCAAATTTAACAAGTAGTCCTTCCACCCTCTCATTTATTAAAATATTGAAAAATACTGGGCTGGGCCCAGAACTGAGCCCCATGGTACCTCACTGGACACCTCCCTCAATTCAGATAAAATGCCATTGACAAATACTCTTTGGGTGTGGTTCTCTAAGCAACTCCCTATCCACCTCACTATCCTAGAATCCAGTCTGCAGGGCACCAACTTACCTACCAGAACATTCATGTGGGACCCTGTCAAAAGCTTTACTGAAATCAAAGTAAATAACATCAACACCATTCCCATGATCCAGTAAGCTTGTTATTTGATCAAAGAAGAAAATGAGGTTGGTCTGGCAGGACCTGTTTGGGATAAATCTATGCTGCCTTGTCCAGATTACCAAGCTATCTTTCAGATACTTTCAGACTGATCCCTTCAAAATCTGCTCCAATATTTCTCAAGGACAAAGGTCAGACTGACTGGTGTATAGTCATCCCTCCTTTCTTTTTGAAGATAGGGATAACATTTACACTCTTTCAGTCTTATTGCATATGTTGAAGACCTGACTTGATTTTTGGGGTGGTAGCAATTCCAAGTAAAGTGGGCTCTGAACCAAAAACTCTAAGAAGCCAAAATATATTTTAAAATTTTATTGAAGGAAATTTCCACCTTTCTCAGAGACAGTATGGACTTCATTACTAAAGTTGAAGGAACTAGGATACGTTGGGCAGCAGGTCTTGTCACCTATCCAGGATTAAAAATAAGGTGATGGAAGCCCATCCTTGACAAACATTTTCTTGCCAAGGACCACAAAACAGACTTCATCATTGGATGCTAAGGAAACAACTGGAAATATGAATCAGAGACTTCTTCAACTGGAATCTAGATTTGTGTTCAGAATACATTCCATTTTTCCTCATGTATTTATTCAAAACATTGATTACTCAGGTTGCTTGAAATTAGACTCTTTAATGTGTGCTCAACCTTAATCCCATTAATAAGCCATGTTGAAGTCTTAAATACACTGGAAAACAACACCAATTTTTCATTTTTCTGTGCAAGGCTAGCATTTAGATGGCTTATGTGACTAACTAAATAATACTTGGTGTGAGTGCTTGGTGGGAAAAAACACTTACTGGAATAATAGTGGCTGGTGGAGTGCTTGCTTCAGCAATCAGCAACATATACATTAAAATTGGAATGATACAAAGAATATTAGTATGGAATAATAGTGGTTGATGAAAACAAAATTCATTTTGTAACATACCATATTCATATTTTTAATTAAATTTATATCTCGCCCTATCCCTATAGGTTCAGGGCAGGTTACAACATAAAAATAAACAATCAATAAAATAATTAAAAATAACAATTCAACTATAAATATACAAATATTAAAACAATAAACTCCAACACCCAATAAATAGATTCAGATGGCAGTAGGTAATACAATCCCCACTCACCACCCCACTCACCCACTCCCCACCCCTGGAGGCCAAAAGGAGATGATCTTATATCTGAGAAAGAGGGCTTGTGTTGGTAGATTGAGTTTAGCAGATACCAATAAAGACCCAGGTACTAGTGAGTTGCTTAATACAAGTTTACTAGCTAATAAGATAGGGCAACATGGATAAAAACAATAAATGTTATATTATACTGTTGCATACTGCATGGTTCCTATGTGCAGTTCCAACTGGACACAAAACAAAGAAGCCAAATTATAAGCTCAGGTATATGTGCTCATAGACCAGAGGCGGAACTACCAGGGGACCAGCGGGTGCATGCCTGGGGAGCAGAAAATTGCCCCCCCGCGGCACCCCCCATGCAGCGCCCCCCCAGCCCCCACACTTACCTTATTGAAAGAGTGAAGGCTGGAGAAGCGGCCTGTTCCCTTCAGGCTGAAAATGGCCTGGCGGGAACTACATTTCCCAGGAGACCTTGCGAGCCCCAGGATCTCATGGGAAGTGTAGTTCCCACCCAGGCCATTTTCAGCCTGAAGGGAACAGGCCATTTTTCCAGGCTGAAGTAAGGTAAGTGTGTGTGTGGGGGGGGCGGACGCCACAGGAGGGGAACACAGAGTGCGCACCGGGCACACTCTGGCCCAGCTACATCTCTGTCATAGACATGTAACAAATGGCTAGTACGCTGTCCAATGCCTAATCAATAGGTCAGCTCATTAGAATGTGACCTCAAAATCTTATTTACATACAAACAGTTAATGCTTTCATGACTGGTTGTGACAGTGACTGGCAACAGCTCTGAATCATGAAAACTTATGTCCCCATGCATTCACTAGTCTTTATGTTGCTGCAAGATTATTTGTCATTTTGGCTGCTATAGATCATAAACATGTGGAATTTGTTAAGATTCAAGCATAACCACATTGATCCAAATACTTAAAGAAGGAAAATTCAAAGGCAACAGTCCTTGAGCTCTAACTATTTCCATGCTTTTTAAAAAATCCATGGAATTAGCATAAGCACCAGAGATCTACAGTGAGCATTTAAATATCTCCATTATCTCTTGATTTTGTGCTCCAAAGACCATAATACTTTGTGCTTAGATTGCTTAGGCAGACACCTCCATTTTAAATTCAAGGACTTTCTTGAGGATTTTCAAGTCATTTACTTTTTTTTCCTTTTTGGCCCAACTCCCTTAGCAACAGCACTTTTAAGCACCCGCTACTGCTGAGCACCAGCCACAGAATGTGTAGCTTGCAAATTGTCTGTTTCTCATCTTTCAAATGTGTGATCCTGATAGGGATCTTAATGGAGGAGGGATTTTGCATTTGCCAGGTTTCCTATCTGGCAGCTCAGAAAATGCCGCAGCATGGCCTGGGCACAAGGCTGGGGACAGAACTGATTTCTATGGAGATTGTAACAAATGAGGGCTTTCAGCTTATCATTCTCCACAGGCCGTTGTGCTTAACTGCTGCTTTTCAGAACCCAAGGTCTGAAAGCACAAAGCTCTGCTGGATAACGGCACATCATCAGAATATTTGTACTTGGTCACATAGCGTCACATTGGCTGTGGCAATGCGCTGAATAGAATTTACAAGTCCTGATCTTGAGGTGCAGCCAGCCACTCTTCCTAAAATGGGCTGAATTTATATCCAGAGAGTGAGGAACTAAGGTGACTCTGGACTGGTTCTGTACCAGTATGCTTTCTCTGACTCTTTTCCCTGTGTTTTATCTAATAGTGGCAGAAGGAAGGGAGCACAGGAAAATATTATCAAAAACCTCCAAAGAAGGATCTACAGATCTCTGTTTTTGACAAAAGGTTTTGCAGATCCTGAGAACCTAATGCAGAATTAGGACCCTAATTTGTGGAAGGAAAATTAACTCTGGTTAAGCAGTGTCCCTCCATTTTTATGGCACATGTACCAGAGTGCACATTAACCCAGGGTTTATCAAGAACTATGCAATAAAAGGAAAGGGGGAAGCAGTAAGTGATTCTTAGGAACCCAGAAATAGTTGGAATATACATCAAGTGCACAAGTCTGGGGAGCACCAAGTGAGCAAAGCCAGTTATGGATATGTGTAGCTGCCTTCTTATTTGCCCCAACATGCAATTCCCACAGAATTTCAGGGGATTGCAAGAGTATCTCTTACAAGGACGTAGGTAAGGGGGGGGGGTTTCTCAGGTTCAAACTTCCCCATTGCATATCCGAAGCTCCGCCCATCATTTGTGGGGGTTTTTTTGTATTTTAAAGTGTTTTTGGTTTTTGGCCTGCAGGGGGCGCATTTTTAGGCTAGTGGCACCAAAATTTCAGGCTATTGCTAGGTAACTTTCCTTATGATACCAGCCAAGTTTGGTGAAGTTTGGTTCAGGGGGTCCAAAGTTATGGACCTCCAAAGGGGGTGCCCCCATCTCCCATTGTTTCTAATGGGAGCTAACAGTAGACGGAGCTAAACTTTTGAGGGTCCATATCTTTGGACCCCCTGAACCTAACTTCACTAAACCTAGGTGGTATTATCAGGAGAGAATCCTGCTGACACCAGCCAGGTTTGGTGAAGGTTGGCTCAGCGGGTCCAAAGTTATGGACTCCCAAAAGGGGTGCCCTATCCCCCATTGTTTCCAATAGGAGCTATTAGAAGATGGGGGCTATACCTTTGAAGGTCCATAACTTTGGACCCCCTGAACCAAACTTTACCAAACCTGGCTGGTATCATCAAGAGAGTCTCCTAAAGATACCCTGAAAGTTTGGTGCTGCTAGCTTAACAATTGCACCCCTCACAGCAGGAAAATTGACCCCCCCAGATTTCCCCAGATTCTCCTTTTGAATCCAATCCCTTCGGCATGGATTTAAAGGGAGAATCTGAGATCCCCAGATTAAACCTTGAAAGTGATGCTGTTTCAGGGTGGGGGATAATACACCCCAAAACAGCATCACTTTCAATGTTGTTTTAACTGGGGACCCCAGATGGATTTAAAAGGAGAATTTGGGCTTTCTAATTTAAACACCATTGAAAGTAATGTTATTTGGGGGTGGATTTCAGCATCACAGCAGCCACCCATGGGGGTGGGGGCACAAACCTCAGGTTTTGCACCAGGCTCCATTTTCCCTAGCTACCCCTCTACCTGGAGGGGAGGGAGAAGGGACTGCCACTACCAGCTGGGAGCCCAGCTGGTGGGGGGGCAGGGCAGGCAGGGCAGGGGAGTCTGTCATCTCTGGCCTCAGAGAGGTGCTTTTATAAGCACTGAGGACAGGGGCGTGGCTTGGGAAGGTGTGACCATGCCCTCAGAAACGGGTGGAGGTGTGGCCTTTCCCCCGAACCCCCCCATAAAAAATCTACACCTACATCCCTGATCTCTTATGACATCTGACATCACTTCCATTTACTTGACCGGAAGGATGCTGCAGCATTGCACAATGTCTCTTGACACAGCCCAACACTCAGTCCCACCCTCAAAATCTCACAGGGATTACTAACCCTACTAGTTCTCAATTCCTTCCATCCATGTAGCTAGTAGGTCAAAACACCCCCCTCTAAATTTTCTAAGTAAATAATGTGTTCTCTTTAACACCTCCCAACACAATTCATTATGAAGAAAAGCTTACTACGCCAACAGACATAGCCTGGATTTGTAGATATTCAGGCTTCATGTTGTTTTGATGTGATGTCTGCATGCAGCCATATATCATACCAACAAATTAGCCACAAAAAAGTTTCCTACATAATGTCATTTAAGCAATAAATATATCCCTAGGAGCAATGATTGACTCAGTGATCTGTAGTCATCGCTTTGTTCAGAATCAAATTCTAAAATATAAAAATTACACTTATGAATTTTAATTTTGATTTAAAGTCTGTGGACTTCAGAGAACTGGAGGCTTGTACAGCAAACTACTCAATTCTTTCATTGTTTTTGCACTTGATGTGTATATTTCCAAACATTGGCCATTTTCTTTCACGTGCTAAAGATGGAAAGAGGAAACTAACGAAGGCAAGAATACAAGCTGAGAAATAGATATTCTTAGCCAATGGACGTGTTCCTCATCATGGTGAACCCTCTTTTCTCACATCTCTGGCTGGCACCTGGTTCTCTTTTGGAATAGGATCTTGTCAGCAAGGGGGCAGATCCAGCTGGCCCTATTTAGGGGATCCCTCCCCCAGGCCATCAGCCATTGGGACTTCCTGGTAGTCTTAACAGGGCTTTAAGCACCCTGACACTATTATTGGAAAGCATTTCAATGGAGAGAAAAGCAACAAACATGTTAAATTGTGCCACTAAAAGAACCAAAATTCTAAGAAAGTACTTCATAAGAGTTTATGACTTTTTTTCCTTCTAAATTTCCATTTTCACACTCCAGAGAGATCAGTTGTAATTCCAGGGGAACTCCAGACCCCATCTAAAGGTTGGCAACTGTGTTCAGAGGAAGAGATGTCTAATAAGCAAGAACTCCATTAGTGGTAACTATGAAAAAGTCTGGAGAACAAAGAACACATTAAGTATCATTAAATGTGATAAAATATGTGACAAGGTAGTACTAGTCCTAAACTGCTATTTCCAGTTCATATAAAATATGATCCTATGAAAATAAACAGCACAGAGTAGAACTGATTGATCATAAAACAGTATTTCATTTTCTTAGAGAACAAACTACATCTTCCAGTGTGAATTAGTCCTTAATCCCAAACGACTATAATCAGAATTCAGCAGAGTGTGGCACCTCAAGAGCTTGTTGAGCTAGTTCCAAGAACAAGTGAGAACTGAAATTTAATTATCAACTTGCTTCAAAGAATGCTTCAAAAAGTTTCAGCTGCTGAAAAAAATCATCTGGCACTTTTGCTGTTGCTGGGAATTTATTGAATTTGCTAAAATAGCCGGTCACTGAGTCAATCATTACTCCTAGACAGCATTTCGGGGTGTTCATGGTTCAGTCCTCCAAATGATCCCTAACATGTTTATGCTGGCACCAGCATTGGTGCCTCTGTGTTGTAATCAGCTTGACGATTTTGACAAATAATTTCCATGATGTAATTCTAATTAGCAGCTAAAGTTGTCATATTTCCTTCTATCTAAAATTAGATCACAGAACTACATTAAGATGAAATACTTCTTATTAACTCCCCAGACTTCCAGTTCCAGTTTTAGCTGTTGAAATGACTGCTTTGACTGTTATCACTGAGCCTTGAATCTTTTGTAGCAGCAAAACATTTGAGGGGAAAACTGCCCTTTGGACTGTTTAGAGCTTTTAGCAAAATACTGTGAATTCTCTAAATAAAATTATCCAAGGAAATTCTCCTTGCTGATAGAATGAAGTAACAACTCATTCTATTGGATTAGAGCGAGGCTGATGTTGCACACCAAAACTGCTCCTCTGTTGGCACGGAGAATGTCCCAATGCAATTAGGAGTTTTGCGCAGTCCTTGGTGCTGCAGCATGGCTGCCACATTTCTGCCCCAGAGCCACCCAGAGGCATTGGCTTTGCTTCACAAATTTCCTGAACCAAAGATGTTGAGGTACTTTTGAAATGCCACTTTGTTGCTCCAGAGGCTTCTGTCACCATACAAAACTCCTCTGTAGCAGAACCAGGAACATTTTTCTAGCCTTGCCGCTCTGGCCAGCCCACCAATGGACAGCGCTGAAAATTGCCCCCCCCCCCCCTTGCAGTGAAAAAAGAATGGAGGGAGAAACCTTTGGGACTTTTTAGTTTGGGAGAAACATTTGGAACTCTTTAGTTTGAAGAGAAGATGTCTGAGGGGGGATATGATTGAAGTCATTGTGTCCACATTCCAGCAATCTGTGTTCTACCTCACTAAGATACTATACTTCACTCTCCTTGCATTGTTGGATAGTAACCCCTTCACAGCCACAGCTCACTTGTCCCATGTGCCAGACCTTAGCAGCATGCCAGAGGGGATCTGCAGGATTCTTGCCATCTACCAGACGACTCTCGACCTGACCCACAATTGTGACCTGCATTCTGAGCTCAAGGAAGGGAGAATAATGTTCCCCAAAGAGGGCAAAGGTGGCCACTGGTGTTCCTTGCTTCTTGCCTTTGATGAGAAGGTAGTGCAAGGAAGTGTTCCCTGCAGTCCTGGGGAACGGCCCTCTAGTTCGTGCAGGTTGAGACTTCTCCAGAGAAGGGGACCTCACTATTCCTTTTACATGGAAGTCTTAGTCTGCCATGGGGGGGGGGTGCTTTTTCTCCATTCAGGGAAGAAGCGATGATCCATTGCCTGGGCAAGCAGGGAGCCTTCAGAGGAGGGGCAGATGTTCTTCTGGGAAGAGGCCTCTGGTGAGAGGTGGAATCTTAAATTGCAGGTCAGTACAGTGTTACATGTAAATCCCACTTAAGACACTGGAACTTGCTTTTTAGTAAATGTACAAGCAGTTGGTCAGTAAATACGTGATAAAAAAGGAAAGAGATTCTAGAGTAAGTTGGAGTTCTGTGTATATTGAGGCTTAGTGGGTTTCATTGCTATGCAAATGCAATCTCCACCAGGGGAGTACAGCAACTGAGAGGAAAAGGTTAATTAGGCCTGTGCTGCTGGGTTTTTGAGACTATTTACTGTTGTTGAAAATCTACCAAGACTTTACACATGCTGTATCCTTAGTGTACAGCAGGCAGTTACAAGTGACTTATTCATGGTATAATAATGTTCTAGTGTTGTTCAAGAGGGAAAGTTTGTGGATGGTGAAAGACAAGGAAAATATTGATTTCTGCTGCTTTCTGTCTTACAGGATTAGAACCAGGAACAGTCGATAAGCACCAAGTGGGAGGCAGAAGCTGTTGTGTGTGGTTTTTTTAAAAGGTTCGGACGTTTCTTTTTACCTTGTCAAGGCTAATTATAGGACTTTAACATCATCTTTGGGGAAGAAAAAGAAACTCCATTAAGTCTTACAGAGGGCTTCGAGGTGGCTTTTTTTCCCTTTTAGCTGCCTCCCAGCACAGCCTGGAAGACCTCTGGAGGTGACATGGCGGCATGGCAATGGTGCCATCCCCGGGCACCTCAAAATCTGGATTGGGCTCTTAGATGCATACAATCTTGTACGCAGTAGTAACAAACAGTATTCAAGCAGACTCATTTCAGATATCTCATTAAATATATTATTGTCTTCTCTGCCCCAGAACATGGCTGTAGTGGAAAATTATGTCTGAATTTCAAAATTTAGAATTATGTCACTAATTAATATATTTATTTTGATAGTATGTCTGCTGTCTCAAGGTGGCTCACAAAGTGAAACAAGATAAAATCATGAAGCAGTATAACAATATCTTTCAAACATAGCTAGCACATAAAAACAACATAAAACATTTAGCAACACAAAATGAGCCTCATGAAAACAGTTACCAGGAGAAACATAAACTGCTAAAACAAGTCTTAAGATTAATCCCTTAATTAAAAGACTGGAGAAAAAGAAATATTTGGCCTGGTGCCTAAAAGAGCACAGTGTCAGTGTCAGGCAAGCCTCAATGGGTATGTGCTACCACTGGAAAAGCCCCTTTTCTGCCTGCCATAGGCTCGGGTACAGATAGCAGGGCTTATCATCAGGATCTTAGCTGGCATGCTGTATGATGTGGGAGGAAGAAGTCCTTTAAGAACACTGGCCATAGTGTTGCCAACTCTGGATAGGGAAATGCTTGGAGATTTCGGGTGGTGTCTGAGGATGTCAGAGTTTGGAGAGGAAGCTCAGTGGGAATAGATTATCATAGAGTTCACTTTCTGAAGCTGCTATATGCTCCAAGATAACTGATCTCTGTAGTTTGCAGATCAGTTGTAATCCCAGAAGAACTCCAAATGCCATGCAGAGGTTGGCAATTGCACCTGACCACAGGACCTTTACTACATAATTTTTGTCACATCTCAGAGTTTAAGTAAGAGAATGTGTTTTATAACTTTCCTGGGTTCCTGCCATATGGATGTTGAATTGTGGTACATTCTTGAAACATAGATTCTTGAAACATAGATGATACATGCATACCTGCCTTAATTTTCATATGGTAGATAACACATTACAATGTTTTTTTTATTTTTCTCCCTCAAATTTTGAAAATGGATGTTGGGTATTGAGCTGCTGTTCAAATGTGAAATAAAGTACATAGAAATCAAATTTTATCCTGATATCTCAGTATCTTTATGAGGTCAGATTATGGAACAAAAAGAACATTGAACAGCTCATTATGCAAATTAAATCTAGTACTGTGCTAAATAGTCTTGCTATTTGATGATTTTTTTGCTGTGCATGTTCCTTTTGGGGATACAAAACATTCATAGAAGGCTTGTTATTTTGTGCATTCATTTGTATTTGTTTGCTTTGTTCCCCATCTACTGTACCAGAAGGGGGACAGGGAATTTATCCCTGTTGCCAAGGCAATTGAGTGGATGCTCCCAAACATGAAGATGTGCATCCAAAAGTAATGTAGTGTGGAAGAATGGCATCTGTATTCAGATATCAAAATAAAAATAAAAAAACCCTCTGCATTCAGCCAACAAATGAGCAGGGAAAGCTGCTTGCCACTTCCAAATTCACTCATCCAGAGGCCTAGAGACTATAGTGACTAAGCCCCAGTATTTGATATTTTCCTGTAGTTCACATACTGAATTTTGATTGAAATCCCAGTAGACCTGTATAGCAAAAATCTAAGAAGACCTATTTTGATATTTGATAACGGCTGACAGAGTAGTATTTGCAACAAAATTGAAGGCAGAAGATTGTCCAAGCCAAGAGAATTGGGAAAATAAACTGGTAGAATATGCAACAATGACAAAATGAACAAATTTTGTGAATAACTGACCAATCAAAGAATTTCAAGATAAACAGAAAATGTATTATTTATATTATTTTTAAAAATAATGATCAAAGGCTAACACTGAAATTATGTATATAAATTATCAATAAAGCTTATGATATATATTATTTTGAAAATGGACTTAAAGGGAAATAGATAAATAATTAATCACACTATGAAAGATACTGTGCCAATATCTTTTATTTTGTGAGAAAAATTCTAGAAATTTATGATCGTAACTATTTGCGCTGTTTTATCTATTCTGTATTATTTGAATTGACACTAATACTAGCCATTATTTGTTTTTTAATTATTTGTATGTATTATGTATTTTAATGTAATATTATATGTATAATTTTGTTTCCTCTCTTATGGCTCAATCGTATAGTGGGGTGCAGGACGGGAAATGTGCCGATGGCAGCATGGGACCACACTGGCATGTTTGCCCCATCCCAGCATAAGAGGTAACCACACTGGAGGACATGGCAAGGCAAGCAGCCAGACTCCCCTCAACTTTGGTGGTGAAATTAGGAAGTGGCGGCTGCCATGGAGGAATCCTCACATTCTCAGATGGCTTCCAATTGGCTGCCAGCATGTGTGTGGGGGGGCAGGGTGTACCAGGGGGTGGAGCCAACATTAGTCAGCTTCCACCCAGGCTTTAGAACCAGAAACATGGTGGCTTGGGTCACAGATTTACACAACCCTTTTGATTTGATTCCAGTTTCTTTTCTTTTTTTTGGTTCTGTTAGTTCGTATCCATTAAGAAAGAAAGAAGGAAAGAAAGAAAGAAAGAAAAGTATTCAGAAAATTCTAACAGAATTAGACCAGAAAGGAAGCAAAACAAAGCTTGTCTTATCTTCTCCAGAGTATGACTGTGTGGCTGCACTGTTCGCTTCAAACCATTTTGCACATATTTTAAGACCAAATTTGAATTGTGCCTTCAGCACTTACAATATTGTCTGTTTTTGTCATTTAATATGATTCTGGGGTAAAAACACTGCATGTGTTAATATTATTAGTCTAACACTTCAAAGATATTTTTGTGCTGCTTTATGGCATTTAACTGACATGTAGCTTCTGTTCATTGTAAAAAAACACACAAGACTGCGAAGTTTTAATAAACCATCCAACAGCCAACCTACATTTATCTTCCACCCCTCCCCACAGCCTGTACCTTGGAAAACTAGGGCACTATTATATGATGTCAGCAACTGGGCCAAATCCACTTGCATGGAAGGGAACTCTCAAGGGTTTGGGTGGGGAGGCAACTCACTTTCCCCTCTAACTCGTTTTCAATACTAGTTCTACTTTACCTCTCTCTGACAACTGCCATATCCTCTTCTAGTCCTGTGCTTCATTCTCTCCTTCTCAGCCATTCACCAGCCTATCTGATGCTCATCTATATTTATTATTTTTATACACCACCTTTCTCCACAATGGAAATCAAAGCAGGTTCTATTATTCTTCTCTCTTCCATTTTATCTGCACAATTATGCTGAAAGTGTGAGACCGGTCTAAAATCACCTGGTGAGTTTCCACATTAAGTTGGGAATTCAAACCTGGGTTTCTGAGGCCCTTTTTTGAAGCTCTAACTGCTATATTACTCTGGCTTACATAAGGTGACTGTAGTTGAACCTGAAAGCAGGACCTAGTTAAATCATTCATATTGAGTTACTTCCAAGCCTAGGTTCGCCCACCTCCAGGTGGGAACTGGAGATCTCCCAGAATTACTACTGAACTTCAGAGATCTGTTCTCATGCAAAACATTGGTTGGTTATATCCAGTTGAAGTTTCTGGCCTTTACCAAATCGTACCCTCCTCAGACCGTACCTTTAAAATTTCCAGAAATTTCCAAGCCAGCTGCTGGCAACTCTAGTCAGACCTAACCCCAATATTATATTATATTATATTATATTATATTATATTATATTATATTATATTATATTATATTATATTATATTATATTATATTATATTATATTATATTATATTATTTATTTATTTATTTATTTATTTATTTATTTATTTATTTATTTATACTCTGCCCAATTCCCAGCCAAGGTCAGACTCAGTTCTCCCTCAGGGAATTCTCCCTCAGACTAAAATAGGACTGGAAAGGGCCTTGCAATTTCTGCTTGACTTTTACTGACAGAACCAAGCTGGAATCTGTGGTTGTCTCAGAACAGCCATTGAAGGGAATGCATTGCTTAAATGACAGGCACCCCATTTATAATACTGGTTTTTTAAAACCCCAAATACGTTTGTGTGGGGGAGTGTGTTTTGTTTTGCTCTACATTTCACATTTTTTCTGAAAACCTGGGGCATGTTTTAGGTTGTCAAAAGATCTTTCTTGCCAATTCACAGTTCCAGTTTCTGAGTTTAAGTATCCTCAGATTTGGTTGACTTCACTATTGTGTTATGTAAAGTGTCATCAAGTCACAGCTGTCTTTTGGCAACCTAGTAGGGTTCTCAAGGTAAAAGATAATCAGGGGTAGTTTGCTAATGCCTTCCTTCTGGTATTCCTTGGTGGTCTCTCATCCAAATGCTAATCATGTGAATCCTGCTTGGCTTCTGAGATCTGACAAGATCAGGCCAGCCTGAGCTATCTAGGTCATATAGTGGGAACTAATTTCCTTAAAAATAGGAATTGGCAAGAAAAGCACATATAACTATTGGGTTTCTGTTGCTAATCAGAAAGAATATCAAACCTATGAGTCCAATAAAGTAGTTCATAGGATGACTTTGATACATGATCAAAGATGCCAAGATAAAAAAAGAAATTAAACTAAACCTTGTGATGAGATGGGACATAAAGACAAATGAGCTGTATAATCTGTCCCATCTTCACTTTAAAGGAGGACAGAGAGAGGGCAGCTAAGCTCTTCAGTGCACCACAAAGAGTGACAGCTGAGGTAAGACAAAGCAGGTAAGAGAAAGCAAAAGAAAGGAAAATCCATGACAGTAATCTACCCTTGCTCTTAGGACCAGAGCCAGTGTGATGGCCTCCTTTATTTTCATGGGAAGTGTAAATAATAAACTTTCATTCCCCTTCTAGGATATTGTATTTAATAATTTCTTTTGATGACTGGTGAATTATGGGTTCACTATTAAGTGGTATTGTTTGTTGAGGATATTGCAACTCTTGTGGGAGGATTATGAAAGAACACCAGTTGTAATTCATTCTTCTTAGAGCTGGTTGAAGTTGTCACAGGCACAGAGAGTAAATATATTCTTTTCCACATTTACAGGGTCAGAATTCATTACATCAAATTAAACTCAATTGTTCATTTATCATTTTGCCACAAAATGATGGCTTTTCAGTTAGGCCTCATTCAGGGATTTCACCTTGAAACAATTGATTTCTGCCTAACTTTCCAAAGACTTGGCAGTTTACAACTGTTCTTCTTTCTGAAGAAAACCTAATTAAACACACTAATATGCAGAAGTTCTAATCTACATAGTTTGTTTCACCCTTGAGACAACCTCCTGTCCATCTTAACCATATTTACACACAAAGTGAATAAACCATGGTTTAGAACCTTGAATTAGGAGTGCCCATAGTGACAAACACACACACGCTAAATTTCAGTGTTCAAATAATACAGATTTTTTGTAATGCTATTGAATCTTTGCCTTTTTTTAATCAAGCAGAATTCAGGAATCAAGACATTGTTATAAAAGTTCCACAAGGGAGGATTGCACATAATCTCAGACTCCTAGCTGGAGCAGCTTTGTTTTGATTTATGGTCCCATCCAAAAGGGAGGTGGAATTCCCCGCTGGGACTGGCATAGGGCTGTTCCCAGAGATTTGCCCTTCCCAGGGCACTTGCCCGGCAGAGGGGTGAATCCACCTGTGTGTAGTTGCTGTGGCCTTCCCCAGTGGTGGGATGCAGTACTCAATGCTGCACCAATGTCTCTGCACCCCCACCCCTGCCATAGCATGGGAAGTCCAGGGCATGGCTGTGGGACGAGCAGATGCATGTCAGCTTCCTCTCAGCCATTGCCTCTGTTGCACTGGGGGCCAGGGCTTTGGACACATACCGCCTTTTTGGTGGCATGTCCAGTATGCCCATTTTTTTATTTTTAGCCTCCCCATGTCACCAGTAAATCTTGAGAGCAGTAGGCCACACACATCCACGGCCCTGCAGCCGGGCATCTGGCCCATTGGAGGGGGCTATCTGTAGTTCTTTAAATTTTCACCAAGCTTGTAAAAATACCAACAATACCAACATTTACTATATCATTAATGAATTGGAGCCTGATCCAGTGTACTTCATCTCTATATTTGTGGTCCTGTCCCATCTGAGCTGCAAATGCAGCTTCATCATTGTTGAGAACTTCAGCAGATAAAGCTGGTGACATTTTTATTTTTGATGTTATACTCAGATGTATATCAGGATGGGATGAATATCATAATAGTTCCATTTTATAACTTTCTGGTTTCATCTGAGATATTGTATTTCATGTGGATGAGCAAGCCCAACCAGGGTCACTAGTCAAGCAGCAAATATGAAGAAGAAGAGTTTGGATGTATAAGTCACGTTTCTCTCCTGTAAGGAGTCTCAAAACATCTTACAGACTCCTTCCTTTTCTCTGACCACAACAGTCACCTTGTGAAGTAGATGAGATTGAGAGACTTCTGAAGAACTGTGACTAGCCAAAGGTCACCCAAAGGGTTCATGAGAAGAAGCAGGGAAACAAATCCAGTTCATCAGATAAGAATTCACTGCTCATGTGGAGGAGTGGGGAATCAAACCCGGTTCTCCAGGTTAGAGTTCACTCTTAACCACCACACCATGCTGACTTGATAACAATGTGTGTGAAATATTCCATTGCTTCCCCTCCCATGTTCTGAAGTAATATAATCCCAAAGAAGTGTGTCACATGTTTTTTCTGCGTATGGCGATTGGCTCTCAGCTACTCCACAATATTTCTGATTATTTAGAAATACTTATTTTTTTCCCCTCAGATTTTATGCCTACATAATTACTTTCTCTGAAATTACCCACAGGTAGACATCATGTGCATAATGGCATCTTGTTTTGTTCAGATACAGATGCACGTGCCATTGAAGGGAGGGAGAGAGGATGAGTTTTTGATAGTGAAGGGAATTGTAAAAGAACCTTACCATGTTGTTCTCCAAAGCAAAACTTTAAAACTGAAAAAATAGCTGAATAAAAGATCTAAGATTATAAACTGGTTGAAATAATTTTCAAGAAGGGAATTCAGTCTTCATCTAGGTTCAATTTAAGAGTGAATGGCTAAGAATAATCTAAGAAAGTTTAACTACCGGGACATCTGAGTGAGATTATTATGATAGAGAACCATCATCTGCAATTTACAGCCTGATCCCCTTCTTATTTAAACTGAAGAGCCTGAAGCCATTTTAGTCAATTGAACTTTGTTGGTATATTCTACCATTTTACCCAGTAGAATAAAAAATCAGAATACATTAGGGATGTGCAGAATACTGCTGATCCCTCGGCAGTAGATTTGTGCAGAATATCCAGTTACCAATTTTTTCCTCAGACAATCCTGGTACAAATAAGGTTATGAGATATTCTCAATTATGCAATGTAATCAAAAGCTCCTGAGGAATTGTGGATGTGTGTTTCTCTTGATGGTGCTTTGTAATGGCTTATGCATCTGAAGTCTTCATAAACAGCTCTACATGCATATATATGCATGTACACGCAAACGCGCGCGTGTTTTTAGTATCAAGGATTGCAATATCTTCAATAAAAATAGATTCTGATACAAACAGATTAAAATACTGCTAGGATGCAAATGAATCTGAGAAAAATTCCATTCATGAACCAGCAGCAAATTTCCTGTTAAATTGCTTTTATGATATGCTGTTCATACAAAGGAAATACTGCATGGGTGGGGTAAACATAGAAAACATGTCTTTGTACTGCTTTGGATTGTGGTCTGTTATGGCTTCTGTATTCTAAAGATCAATCTTTGATGAAGAGGGTAATTAGGTATTTCAAGGGCTATCTAAAACTATTAGAGTGGAGGGAAAATTAATGGAATTCAGCTGTTTAGCTTTCTTTCTTTTTTCTCCTCTCTTATGCTGAGCTATAAGGTACAAATATGCACCATCAGCAATGTCCTTGAAATCCAGACACAGTTTATAGCAGAAGTGTTTGGAATGCAGCATTTTTCTGCATAACCTAGCACACAGCTGTCATATAGTTCTGAGTAGGAAAGCAAGCCAAGGGCAGAGCACACATTGTCTGTGACCCTCAGATTATCATTGCTGTGAACAGTTTAGGTAGCCTATCAGTTCTTTAGGATGTAAAAAATCACAGAGTCAGCATCAGAATCTATGCTAATATACATTTTGGACACTGACAGAAGCATATTTCAACTGGAAGATGATGAGGAACACATTTTGAGTATTCAGATTTCTAGACTTCAGTTATTTACAAGTGGTGGACCTACAAAGACCTATGGAAAGCATCCCCTTTTCCTTCCATCTTTACTCTGTTCATAATTGTTTATTGACAAAAAAATCAATTAAGTAAAAAATAGTGCAAAATGGAAGCCATGTAATAAGAGATACATTGTTAGGAATTTTGGAAGCTACACACACACAAAAAGAATCAACCAGCAATATCTCTACTAATTGGAAATCCAAGAAGACAATGTCCATTGGTTCCCCTTTTTTCCACATGCCTGTTTACATCCTCAAAGAACTCTAATAAGTTTGTAAGGCAGGACTGCCTCTGCAAAAGCCATGCTGACTCTTCCTCAACAGGTCTTGCTTTTCTACTTGTTTTATCATTTTATCTTTAACGATAGATTCTACTAATTTACCAGGAACAGATGTCAAACTGGGGGGGCCCTAGATCCTTTTTTAAAGATTGGTGTGACATTGGCCATCTTCCAATCTTCAGGGATGGAGGCTGATTTCAGGGATAAGTTGCATATTAAAGTGAGAAGATCAGCAATTTCATGCTTGAGCTTCTTAAAAACTCTTGGGTGAATGCAATCTGTACCTCTCTATTCTGCATTGGTTAGACCTTACCTGGAATATTGCATACAGTTCTGGGCACTGCAATTCAGGAAGGATATTGACAAACTGGAATGGGTCCAGAGGAGGGCTATCAAAATGGTTAAAGGTCTGGAATTCAAGGAGAGATGTAAGGAGCTGGGGATGTTTAGTTTGGTGAAGAGAAGGTTTAGAAGTGACATGATGTTTAGATATTTGAAGGGATGCCATGTTGGTGAGGGAGCAAGCTTGTTTTCTGCTGCTCCAGAGAGTAGGACCAGGAGTAATGGGTTCAAGGTGAAGGGAAAAAAATTCCACATAAACATCATGAAAAAAAACCCTGACAGTAAGGGCTGTTTGACAGTAGAATATACTACAGTGGTACTTCGGTTTTCATTGCCCTCAGTTTTCGTTTGTTTCAGTTTTCATTGATCGCCTGGGCAAAAATGTGACCGTTTTTGTTGATTGCTTCGGTTTTCGTTGATTTCCATCGCCTGTTGTCCGTCGAAACCATGTCACTAGAGGGCGACCCAGGACTGCAAGGTAGGTGGCCCTATGGTGACTTGGTTTTTGTTGGTTTCAGTTTTCGTTGGCTCCTGCCAAATGGATTACCAATGAAAACCGAGGTACCACTGTACCTCAGAGAGTGGTGGAATCTCCTTCTTTGGAGGTTTTTAAAAAGAGGATCAATGGCCATCTGTCAGGGGTGCTTTGATTATATTTTCCTGCATTGCAAGGGGTTGGTGTTGATGGCCCTTGGGGTCTCTTCCAACTCTGTGATTCTATGATTCCAGGAGCATAATTTGGAGGTGGGGGCGGGGAAATAAAAGCATTGCAATAAGAATGGGGAGGTGGGTGTCCCATTCTACTATCTTCATTCTGATGGAACTAGTATGGATTCAGTCTTTACTACTAGAATCTAATTATGTTTGTATTCACCTGATAGAAATATGGTCTTATTTCTAGTTTTTGAATTTTTGTACTATTGAATGTCTATGTTCTTTAAATCAAATTTATCACTGGACAGATTTCTGCAAGCTATTCCATCCTTAATTTTAAATCTTAATTTTTAAGTAGTGATAAGGGTCTGTAGTGATCTGAGTAGTCTCACTATTAATTGGTATATATTGCAAGAAATGAGATCAGAATCATACAAACACTAAATGTAGAAAAGTGAGATCTTCAAAGCACTCAACAAGAGTCAAATCATAGTGATGATAATGATCCTTTCGTGAGCCTTTCGTGGTGTTTTCTTGACTACTTTACTTGCCTCATTCAAAACTGAACCAAACTTTTCAAATCAGTAGGCTCATATTAAGCATCCACATTAGAATATGCAGCAATATTTATGTAAATTTTCTTATAAAGGGTTCACAAAATATTAATGTATATGCCCCAAAACTTTCAGAGGGGGGGAAAGTGACAATCTTCATGTATGCAGATGATGTGGTTCTTTTATCACAGACTAGAGTAGACTTCTCTCTCTCCCAATAACAATATTTCTTGGCTCCAAGGAATGCGCCATGAAAAAGTTACTAGAAGATGCTAACCTTAATATCACCAAAGCAGTGGCAAAATTCAGCGCTTATACTGTCAAGAGGCGTGGACAAATAGGGCAATAAGGATATGGAGTCTGCATTACTAATTGTACATCTAGTTCAAAGATTATTCCAGCTTTCAATTTGAGCTTGCATTAGGGTTTTAAATAACTGGCTATTAGAAATCTTGTTACTTCCATTTTATTTTGTATTTTAGCCTGGAAATGTACAATGTGGATTTTATATTTTATACCTGATAACTTCTGGTCTATGACCGTAATAAACAAATTGATTGATTGATTGATTGATTGATTGATTGATTGATTGATTGATTGATTGATTGATTGATTGATTGATTGATTGATTGACTAGAGTAGACCTAAAGTGAGCCCTGAAACTATTGAGTAAACAATGCTCAATTCCACACAGCAAATGCATAATGGGCTGCAGTAGTTATAAAGGAACACATTTTTCTTTTTCACATTCCCATATATGATATGTAGGCAGCGATCGGAGCCCTTGGAAACAATCCAGGTTGCTGCCACATCTTTGTACCAAGACACGTCTCTTTTTTAAAATATCCTGCAACACAGGAGCAGCTGCGTAAGCATGCAGAAATGCCTGTTCATTCATGCCAGTCATTCCACAATATGATTGGCTGTACCTGCATAATTGCACATGTGCAACACGCAAAAAAAAATTAAAAAGAGAAAGGGACCCCCTGGTAATGGCAGGGCTACAATGAACATATTGCTGGGTCAGACAGATTCTCCCTGACTGTGACAACATAGTGGAAGGGAGGGAAAGTCCTCCTACCTGGCGTTCATGCAGGAGTGGCTCCAACCTGAGATTTTGCAAAAGGATCACTGGTGTAGTGATTTTTGAGGGAAATAAAACAGGGCAGACTCATTTGGGGGATGAGACCTGTGTGAAGTTCCCCCCACCAAAAGGTTTGTATTGCATCCTACACCCATTATATTTGCCCTGTTTGGAATCCACCAATGTCAAATACAACTGCCAACTATCAACTACTCAAAATTGATAAATGATATAAAGACCTGTTGCTTCAGCTTATTCCAATGGACACTATTTAACTCATATGAGTAGCTAAAAATAATTCCATTAGTCTACAATGCTCCTTTATACAAAAACATGATTCCATAGTTTCTTCCATTCATACATCCCATATATGCATAACAAAAAATTATGCCTCAGTTATCCTAACTCTAATGTGTATGTTATATCTTCATATTATATGCAGAAAAGCATATGAAACAGTTTTATATTGTGTCACAATGTTCGTCTTCTCTATTTTTGTTCACCAGGCAGAGACTTTTTCTCCTCCCTACTTAAGTTGTTAATGCATGCAAGGCATCTGTTGCACCACTGAGCTGTGCTCTACCACTGAAACCAACATATGCTGTACCACATCAGATCATTAATCCATCTGGTCTGCTGCTATTCGATTTGATTAGAAATCTCTCTCCATGGTTTTTGTCAGTAGTGCTTCCTAATCAGGATACATGAAATCCATTATTCAAGATACGGATTGAGTTTAGTAACATGACTGTAAAACATATGCCCTATCACTGATTTATGAATTTCTCCGTCATGTTATATATTTATATACATTATATATTTATATGATTAGGACAGCTTTGAAGATCTCCAGTCTCCCATTCAGGCATTTTGGAAGTGCAGCCTTTCTTAACTTAATCAGTAGAACTACCCAATATGTACTTGGAGCATTCTGTGGCCACTTTGTACAAATAAAATCATAGAATCATGGAAGGGGTCATGCAGGCCATCTAGACCAACCCCTTGTTCAGTGCAGGATCAACTGTAAAAAAGTGTTCACCTAACCACTGCTTCAAGATTACCTGTGAAAGGAATCACACCACTTCACTAGGCAGCTGATTCCACTCCTTTATTGAATTTTTTCCCTAATATCCAGCTGCTACTTTTCCACCCACCATTTGTTCACAGAGAAATCAGTAAAAATGACAACCAGCTGAAAATGACAACCAGTGTATTGAATTTCCAAATGCAGAACACAATCATACAGGCAATTTTCTGAGAGTCACATCCACAATTTTAAATCCTCAGTTTGGTTTAAATTCAGTTAAAAAGAATCTCTACATACCAAATGCCCTCCTAAAGTTGACAGTCTCTACCAGTTAGCAGAACATCGACAGGAATGTGGCCTAGTACTTGAAGAGTGTTCCAGAGCCATTTTCTAATGGCTACCATCCGTATGTCAGTCAGTGGAGGCACCTCTGGAAGGACCTTCAGTAACCAGAAGGCATATATGAAAGCATGTAATCTTTTCGATGTTTTAGATCTAGCCAGTTAAGGGTTTTGTGGGTTTTGAATTAAGCCATGAAAATAATGGCCAACTAGTGTAGATAAAATAGAAATAATGTGTTCTCTTAAAAATCTGGGTGCTGCATTTTGAACTAGCTGTATTTTCTAAACACCCTTCAAAGGTGGCTCCATATACAATGTGTAACTGTTGTTTGACCTGGATGTGACTTAGGGTTGCGAACTGCAGTCAGCAACCCCCTCGAAGGAATTTGAGGGCAGGGACCAGAGTTCTTGTGTCACTGATGTAGTGGAGTTTAACATAATTTCCAATGAAAAACGGAATTAACATCATTATATAATATTGTCACTATGTTAGATCACTATGTCATTAGTGATAATGCTTTTTTTTTTCAGAACAAATGTCGCATTCCATAATGCTGGCAGTACATTCTGCATTCCCCACCACCACCACCACCACCACCATCTTTAGAAGTGCTAGAAAGAAACCAGAGTAAGCAGTGAGAAATAAGTGCAGGGTAAATGGCCTGTCTAAATAATAATAGCCAGATCTCTCTGCTCTAAGAAAGGATACAATTGGCCAACCCCCAAAAGCTGGTAAAAGATATATCATCACCCACAGTTGCTATTTGACCATCCAGGAATACTAATAGATCCTGATACACTCTTTAAACCCTTGACCTATTTTTTTGAGGAATGCAGCTCCCTTCAACATGAATGTACCACACGCCTCCCTTTGATCAGTCAAATTTTCTGACAAGAGTGTTTTCATTTTGCCAGGATTAATTTCTATTCTCCCATCACTGCTTATACTTGCAGTCTTACTTTAGAGTCAGAGCCTGCCAAACTCTGCTTTTAGAATCATAGGATACCTACTTACGGTTGTGTTTATTAAGATTTTTACTGTAATCGTTACACAGCAATACAAGCTCAAGCAAAGATATTCTTACTGCATTCCTTTTCTGAAGATGGGAATCCCTAGGGTTACCAACTCTGGAGATTTGGGAGTGGTGCCTGGGAAAGGCAATGTTTGGAATGGAGGACCTGAGTAATACCATAGAGTCCACCCTCCAAGGCAACTGATCTCTGTAGTCTGGAGATCAGTTATAATTCTGGTAAATCTTCAGGCACTACCTGGAGGGTTTAGTTATTTATTTTTTATTTATTTATTGAGCTTATATACCGCCCCATCCCAAGGGGGTCTGGGCGGTGTACAACATAAAAGGAAACAGTATAAGCAATTAAAACATTTAAAAGCAGCGAAAAGCATAAAAATATTACTAATAATATAAGTTACAGTAAAATAGATGGCGTTCAGCGATCTGCTATTGTAATTCCGTCCCTTCCCCTAAAAGGGGGGGGAAACAGCATCCCACGTTCTGACCTAAAAATTCCCTCCCCCTTCCAAAAGGGAGGAGTGGCGAGTCTGAGAAGACAGCTGACCCCGGTATCAGAGCCGGGGAAAGGGGGCACCATCAACGGCTGGTTCCTCCAAAGGCCCGGCGGAACAGCTCTGTCTTACAGGCCCTGCGGAACTCACCAAGGTCCCGCAGGGCCCGGACAGCTGGAGGGAGAGCGTTCCACCAGGCCGGGGCCAGAGCTGTAAAGGCTCTGGCCCGTGTGGAGGCCAGCCGTATCGCCGAGGGGCCAGGGACCACCAGTAGGTTGGCCTCCACTGATCGAAGAGGCCGTGCAGGGACGTATGGGGTGATGCGGTCCCGAAGATACGACGGTCCCAGGCCGCGTAAGGCCTTAAAGGTCAATACCAGCACCTTGAAAGTGATCCGGAATTCCACCGGGAGCCAGTGCAGCTGGTGCAATATAGGCTGGATATGTGCCCAGGTGGCGCTGCCTGTAAGCAGGCGCGCTGCTGCATGCTGGACCAGTTTTAATCTCCGGATCAGACGCAAGGGAAGGCCCGCGTAGAGCGAGTTACAATAGTCTAATCTGGAGGTGACCGTTGCATGGATCACAGTGGCTAAGTCCGCTTGGGAGAGGAAGGGCGCCAGCCGTCGGGCCTGACGAAGGTGGAAAAAAGCAGCCCGGGTTGTATGGGCCACCTGGGTCTCCATTGATAGAGACAAATCCAGGTGGACCCCCAGGCTGCGAACGGAGGGGGTTGGCGCCAAAGTGACCCCCTCCCACACCGGCAGCTGGAAAGACCCTCCCCCCCCTTCGCGGCCAAGCCAGAGGATCTCCGTCTTCGATGGGTTCAGTTTTAACCTGCTCTGCCGCAACCAACCAGCGACCGCCTCCAAACAGTGCTGTAGAGCCACAGGGGCGGTGGTTGCTCCCCCCTCCATCAACAGAATGAGCTGTCTGTCATCTGCCTACTGATGACAAGTCAGCCCGAAACTCCGTACCAGCTGAGCAAGAGGTCGCATATAGATATTAAATAGCAGCGGGGATAAAAGTGCCCCCTGGGGTACACCGCATTTAAGCGGGCACTTCCAGGAGGCTTGATCCCCGCACCTCACCTGCTGACTCCGGCCCCGGAGAAACGAGACAATCCATTGAAGGACAGTGCCTCGCACTCCAGAGGCAGCCAGGCGGTGGGTCAAAAGGTCATGGTCGACCACGTCAAACGCTGCGGTGAGATCTATCAACACCAGCAGCGCCGATCCGCCTCGGTCAAGCTGAATACGGAGTGTATCCGTGACAGCGACGAGAACAGTCTCCTTCCCATGCCCAGCACGGAAACCGGACTGGAAGGGGTCAAAAGCCGATGCGTCATCCAGAAAACCTTGAAGCTGCTCCAACACCACTCTCTCAATTACCTTCCCCAGAAACGAAAGATTCGAGACGGGGCGGTAATTGGCCAGATCCCTCGGATCTAATGATGGTCTTTTTAAGAGTGGGCGGACCACTGCCTCCTTCAACCCATCCGGGAACACTCCTTGCTCAAGGGAGCCGTTGATTATACTCAACAGATGGGGTCGTAGCTCCGCCTGGCAGATTTTCACAAGCCAGGACGGGCACGGATCCAGAGGACAGGTAGTAGGTCTAACAGCAGCTAAGGTTCTGTCGACAGCAGCTTCAGAGAGCAGGGAAAACTGGGCCAAACAAGGGCCTGAAAACGGCAAGGGAGTCTCCAGTTCACTAATTGTAGACAACGTGGATGGAAGGTCATGGCGGAGCGACGCGATTTTATCCGCAAAAAAGCTCATAAATGCCTCACAGCTAATGCTCAATTGAGAATTTGAAGATCTCTCCGATAAGGAGGTCAATGACCGAATTATACGAAACAGTTGTGCTGGGCGGGAGCTAGCGGATGCGAGGGAAGAGGAGAAGAAAGCCCTCTTCACTTCCTTCGTCGCCACCTCATAGGCTTTCATAAGCGTCCTATAAGATGTTAGCGCAGCTTTGTCACGAGTTTTCCTCCACACTCGCTCTAGACGTCTAAGTTCCCGCTTCATACGGCGCGACTCCTCAGTATACCATGGAGCGCGCCGTGAGCGGGGGCATAGAGGACGCCGGGGAGCAACAGCATCGATGGCATCGGAGAGCCGGGAGTTCCAGTCCTCCACCTGCTCATCGAGCGTGCCAGCGGGTTCAGGGTTCACAACCCTATCCTTGTCCATCCCTTTGAGATATCACTCAGTAGCATAAATTGCTGATTGTGTGTCTGCACAGCTCCCTATCAGCCAGTGGGATCCAAAGACTTTATGGCATGTCTAGCTTTTTAAAAGTTGCTGTAACCTAATTATATGCAAGTGCCAACACCTATCTATAGATACTTTCCCACAGGCAGACTGTTTACTACCTTCAGTATGATCTCCACCTATATACAAATCACAAACTGTCTGGGAACTTGGCAAGACAAGTCTGAAGCCTGAGACAGAACGTAAGAGGACAAATAAAGGAAGTTTATGGGGTTCAGTAAAGATTCCAGCATAGGGAACAAGTTAGAACCTGGCAGCAATTTGCAACCCCAAGACCACGTGCTATAGCAATAATCACCTAGCAGCACTTCATTATGGTAAATGTCAGAAACTCAGTGAATATTGATGACGTTAGGAGGCCACAGAAAATGTCATAAAATTCTGACATTTATTATAAATCTCAAGGCCACCTAACGGTACAAGTTTCATCTTCTTTTCTATCATTCACTGGTAAAGAGTGACATTTACCATAGCATTCTGTAGTGTTCTGTAATACCATTCATTTTTTGGGTGGTATACGTTCCTTTGTACATGGTACTTTTCAGCAAAAAATTTGCAACCAAACAGATTTCATTCCACACATGATTCCAGAATGAGATCCCGGCACACAGAGAATGACTGCTTGAATCCATGAAGGAGATTGTAACAGCACCTGGGACTAACAGTGCTGGCAACAGCAGCATGATACTCTTTTCCACTGAAGGATGAAAATTGTATATTGATCCCCCATTTCCTAGGCTGTCTTTGTTCTAGAATGCTCCCCTTGGGTCCTAGTGCCTACCTAGTTCTGTCCCCAAGGCACTAGGACCCAAGCAGGGCATTCTAGAACAAAGGAGGTCTAGGAAATGGCAGATTAAGATACAATTCTACTCTCATCTTTAAATGGAAAAGAGTATAATGGGAATCTTTGTAAGGCATTTTGGCCTTGCATAGCAATTAGTCAGGGGAAATGGCTGCCAAATTCTGGCATTGTAGAACCATTCTGATTTCAGCATGGCCTAAGTGGTGTTCCTTTGGTTTTGGTTGACATGTAATAGCATCTTACACACAAACATCCTTTTTTTTTTAGCTATCAAGTCACAGCTGACTAATGCAACCCCATAGGGTTTTCAAACACACTATTTAATGTCATGAAAGAAGTATTTTATATTCTTTCAGAAATGATATAGATCATACCCACTCCGGGCCATGAGCCCTCCGGGGGAGGGCGGTATAAAAATGCAATAATAAATAAATAAATAAATACCATCATGATAAGCTTTGCAACTTAAGCTGTGGTTCCCCAGCCTCTAGCACCCAATCTGTGCCTTCTCCATGGATCCTAGATTTCAATAGGATTGATGTGCATAGAATTTATATATGCATAGAATTCATGCTATTTGCAGCCAAATTCAGAAATGTATCTATAGAACTATTGTTTTTTTTAAAAAGGAAACAGGTGAACCATAGAACCATAGACACCAGGTATTGCAAATATGAATTATATACTATTTTCCTTATATGCTTTCCCTTTTCTTCATTGCCACAAAGCAGGCCATGCAGATACTAATAGTGCAGCTCTGAACAAGAAATGCTATTACAATCTATTGGTGGGATTTATCAAGATTTCTACTGGTAAAAAAGGGAGAAAGGGGTCCTCCTTGATCACCAAAAGGGTGAGAACTCTATGGACAAAACTGTGTGGGATGGACAAGGCAAACAAGGAAGCAGCTGCAGGGAGAAGACAAAGAGCAGGTTCTCACTGTACTGCTCATGTCCACTACCTACGGGGCTCAGGAAGCTGGTTCCATGGTAGTGGCTGCTCATGACTGCTCCATCAGGTAGAGGTGGCTTTGATAGCCAGGTTCCTCTTTAACTTCTTTTTTTTGTCACCACCCTTAATGACTGCGGATGATTTTTCTTTCCCAGTCATGAGGGCTGTTCTCTAGACATGGACAAACTGATGGGCTGATTTAGGGTGAAATGACAGTCATTCCGACCAAGTCCTCCTAAACTTTCCCTGAGTCCAGCAACAGAATCCCAAGTCCTCACTGATTGGCTAACAAGGGGAAGCATTTAATAAATGGTTGGTTATGAGTGGTCAGCAAGGCTAAATTTAATTATAGAATTGTCTGGGTAACTTAAAGTTACTAGAGGACTGGGAGAAGGCCCCTCTGGTTTCTGAGGTGATTTGTACTTGCTCCCACCTTCTTCTGATTTATACAGACACTTTCTTTTAACAAAATGAATAAGATTATTGTCTCTTCCATAGAAGGTTTAAAAGGATATTTTGGTAAATAAGATGATGTAGAAGTGTGTCTCTTTTCACAGATGAGTTAAGCTGAAGTTCCCTTAACAGTTTTTACAGAACTGACAGACTGTCCCTCCTGGAGAGACGGGTGGCTTGATTTTTTTATATGAGAAAGGCTCACTAATCCCTGGGATATCTAGTCCTTTCGCTGCTGCCTTTACTATATTGAAAGAAATATTAGAAGTGTGGACTTCACCTATTCAATCCCCACACTTCCCCACTTCAGTTACCCTGGGAGTCACACTGAAGTAATATTTTATGAACTCTGAATCTTGCCTTGATCCCCTTATTAATTCCTATCCTACCAGGACCCAATTCTGGCACTCCCATCTTCTTCAAATTCCAGACTGAAATATCTCCTGAACAATCAGGACCCCAAGATACTGGAAATGGTGGCCAATTTCCTGGTCAATACCTTGAAATAACTTTCCGGGTTTCCCCTTTTGTATAAACAATGCCTGTATATTCCTGATATTTCTACCAGCTGCATCATTCTGTTTAACACTTTCTTCTGATGCCTAATAAAGGTCGAGTTTGAGTTTTTATTCTGCTATCTCCCTGAAATAGACTAACCAGCCTTGAGTAGGATATTAGTTCCTATTCCTAATGCTGGCCAAAACCAATCTCTGTCATTGGCTATCTGAGGAGCTAACTGCCATTCTCAAACTCCCCCTCCAAGAATCCATAGCTCCCCATTTGTTGGAGTCTCTAGGAATTTGCATACATGTCCTGGAATTAAGGATTGTTGGTAATGTCTGAAGAAGAGAACTGGAAGCTATTCATTACAGTGACAGTTTCTGCCTGTCTCACGTGGAGTGCAGGCCACCCTTTGCTTTGTCCTAGTCAGTGTATGAAGGCAGGTCCAAGGAGGGCAGCAGAGGAGAGACCATGATTCTTGAATTCTATTTTGAACTTGTTTTTTCAGAACCCAAAATTGCAAAGAATATATTGGGAACAGGGCCATGGTAAGAAAGGGACATTGAGCAAGATTTAGAGGTGGCATGGCACCCCTCCCCCTCCCTCCTCTCCCTTGCATGCCACCCCACACCCCTCCCCTCCCTCACTCCCCTTCCCTTGCATGCCACCCCTCCCTCTCATCCCTTCCCTCCACTAGGGTGGGTGGACCATGTCCAGATGCTGGGGCCTCTCCCCCTCCCTCCTCTTTTTTGCATGCTACCTTCTGCACTAGCTCCAATACTATGCATTACTAGCAGTTTTCATTTCTGTCTGTAAATTCATATTGGAAAATATGAGCAGAACTGTTTCAATACATCAATACTCTTTCAGTTTTTGTATAGCTACTACCTTCTCTCTACTCCATTCTTGCCCTAAACGTTTTAGATAAGAACCAGAATGCATTATTTTCACTGCTTCCTTTCTCACTTTCTATATTGACAGAAATATTTGAAGTGTGGACTTCATGGATTCAGTCGATACTCTTCCCCACTTCAGCCACTCTTGGGCTCAAGTACTTGGCACCAAGTCACACACTCTGATTAGATCTCTCTAAATACTTGTGAGAGTTCCTCATTGTTTGAGAATTTGTGAAAGTGTAGCCTTTTTCAGTCCTTTCAATCATTTATACTGTGAGCCTACCTATAGCATATATCGTTATATATGCTGGCCCTGATCATGAAATTACCATGTCATAAGACTTTTCTATTTACCATGGATGTACAGTCCCAGGACATAAGAACACAAATCCATAAAAATCCAGTTGTCAGTTTGTGTATACCACATGTATGATAAACACATCATTGCTCCTTGTATATTGGGCAGATTTACGTTTGGTTGGTAGGCAGTGTCATGAATGATTATATTGTCTGAAAATAGCTGTTGCTACCTCTTCCTTCACTAATGGCAGAAATGGCCCTGTTCTATAGATTTCATAATGAGGAATTTAAGATTGAAATGAAAGATAAATCGTCCCAATTCTCGTTGCAACAGTAGCAGCAGGCATAACCTTTTAACTAACTCAGCCTTTGATGTCTTAGGTCCTGGTAAGCCTGTGAAAATCAGGTCCATAATAGGATCTGCAGCCATTAGCTACCCCTTTTATGATTCTGTCATTATCATGCTGTTTGTGAACTTCAGCTAGAAATGGCTTCTCTTCTGGGCTGGGAAAGATAAGATCTCAGTAAGATAAAGCACGTGTATAAAAGTGTGACAAATTGCAGTGTAAGGTTGCACTAATAGCTTGATACCTAGTGAAATGAAATTGTTGGCAGGATAATACACACACATTGGGCACTGCACATCTTTTGACTGGTATTATGCAGAATTAGATGTCAATCTTACTCAAGACACTGATGCAAAAAAAAAAGATACCAACCATACAAAACTTGAAAAAAGAAAGAAAAAGAATCTTTATGCACAGGCTTAAGCCAAAGCTGAGCTGGAGGATTGGCAAGGTGCAATTTCCCACTGGCGATTAATCCTGGGAGAGTCATCTGAAATATCCAGGTTTCCTCACGATCTCCCCACTGCCGAACCGCAGAACACAGATCAGTCCCATTTCTGGCGCTCCCCCCTCCTTATCACAGGATTTTTTTGGACCTGCTTGTATATGCACCTTTTTTGGGGGGGAGAACCACTCCAATGGAAGCTAATAGGAGATGGGGGCTACACATTTGAGGGTCCATAACTTTGGGCCCTATGAAACAAACTTCACCAAACCTGGTAGTATCATCAGGAAAATCTCCTAAAGATACTCTGAAATGTGGGTGCTGTTAGCTTAACAATTTCACCCCTGACAGCAGGCACCCCCTCAAGGGGCAGGCTTAGACATCTTCACTAGAAACATGCTGCATGTTAGAACCTGGATGAAAAGGTGCCAATTCTTTTGAAACTTGGTTGTATCTAGATTAAATTTTCAGTGGGAATTCAGCCAAGATACTTCAGAGTTAGGAGGGAAAAATGCTGTTGGGGGGGCACGGTCAGCGACAAAGAGAGTTAGAAACAGGGGTGTAACGAGGCAGCCCTGGGCAAACTGTAGTCCTGGGCAAAACCTGAGTTGGATGCCCCCCCCCCATGGGCGGCCACTCCACCACGACCAAATTTCTTTTTGCACCAGGACATTGGTGCCTGCAGGGGGTGCATTTTTAGACATATCAGCACCACAATTTCAGCATATCATCAAGAGACTGTCCTTATGCTACTCCCCAAGTTTGGTGAGGTTTGGTTCACGGAGTCCAGAGTTATGAACTCCCAAAGGGGGTGCCCCATCCCCCATTGTTTCCAATGGGAGCTAAAAGGAGGTGGGGGCTACAGTTTTGAGGGTCCATAACTTTGGCCCCCTGAACCAAACTGCACCAAACTTGGGGGGTGCCATAATCTCCAGATGATACCCTGAAATTTTGGTGCCGATACATCCAAAAATGCAGCCCCTGCAGGAACATCCTAGAAATTTGCCCAAGAATCTTTGTTCTGCATTGAGTTTTCTGCATTGCTGTCAATGGGGGTTGCAGGCTGTGGGGGGAACATTTCTGAAGGCACAGTTTCAAAGCTTTCAGGGTCTCATCAGGAGACTGCACTAATGATACCCCCAAATTTGGTGCAATTTGGTTCAGGGGGGCCAAAGTTATGGACCCTCAAAACTGTAGCCCCCATCTCCTATTAGCTCCCATTGGAAACAATGGGGGATAGGGGCACACCCTTTGGGAATCCATAACTTTGGACTCCCTGAACCAAACCTCACCAAACTTGGGGGGTAGCATAAGGACAGTCTCCTGATGATACGCTGAAATGTTGGTGCCGCTAGCCTAAAAACTGCGCCCCCTGCAGGCCAAAAATGGAAAATCACTAAAATACCCAAAAACGAACCCAGCATTTTGATGCCCCCCACAAGGTGATGCCCTGAGCAGCTGCCCACCTTGCCCAATGGGCATTATGCCAGTGGTTAGAAAAAAGCATGTGTGCTCATGCTCAATAAGGGGTGGTGGACTGACTGCATAAGCATCCCCTCATTTAACTGCTAATGGTGGAGGAGAAATCCAGGCAGCAACTGAGGAACGGGTGGCTCTTTCCCCTTGTGAGCTCAACCAGGCCGTAGTCTCTCCCTCACTAATCACCCACAAGCGCCTACAAGAATCCAAAACTTGAGCTCTGTCCTCATAGCACAATCATGACATCTAGCAATACCAGCTATACTATCTCAGACTCATTCACTTGTTCATCTTGCAGCATTATATATGCTATCAAATGTAATCAAAAGTACAAACAGTGGACAAACAGGTCAGTCCCTAGGCAAAAGAATGAATGGACATATATCTGGCCTAAAAAACTATAACACTAAAAAACCAGTGGGGGGACATTTTAAACTTCCAGGTCATTCCATTGTTGACCTAAAAATGGCAGTTTTCAAAAAGAGAAGCTTCAAAGGGAGATTACAACACCAGATTGCTGAGCCTGAGTTCATTTACAAGTTGGGAATAATGGATCCCTTAGGGTTGAAGAGGATTCCTAACTCACTGCAGAGGTTGATTTTCTGCCCACAAGAATTTTGCCTCTGCTCTGATTAAACTAATTATATGTGTATTGTACCTTTGCATCCTGAGTTCTTTCTTTGCAACACCCCTTCCACCTTTTGACTGGGATATAAGGACTCAGAAATTTCCACTCCAATTTGTATCTGGCACAGGGAACTTTGACTATAGAAAGCTTTTCCCCAAAAAATCTTGTTGGTTGCTAAGTTGGTTCTAGAGTTGAATCTAGCTGTATGCTACAAAATTTCTGCAGAAGACATAGAAATCAGTATGATCTGATTTGAAGTTCATGGATCAAACTTTCTTGATACTGACAGTCTTTTTGCAGGGCTTGACCCAATATTAAATCATTATTCCATGGAAGATTGTGCCAATAGTATGGAAAATCCCCTATGGATGGGTTTTACAAGGAAAATTTATGAACAAGATAATAGTAATCATCTATTCTTCTCCCAAACCTTCCTTGTATTCTCTGTGTGGGTTTTTAAATCATATCTCTTTGTGGAAAAAATGTTACATCACAAATGGCTCAGTGGAGCAGAAGCATGACACTGAAAGAAATCCAAGGATTCATGTTTTTAAATGCAGCAGTGCATTCCATGACAAAATCCAAAGAACATTTGAAGCCCATTTTAGCACATATGCTAAGAATATCCCCCCAACCTGCATAGCATTACACTATTACAAAAATCAGAATGTTGCCAGAGACACAAGTTACAGGATTATGGATAGGCAGGGCATGACTTCATCATGGTCTGCTTTTAAAACAGAATTCTCCCTTATTTTCTAATGTGCTAGTTTTATACTTTTTTTACCCAGCCCAATCTATATTTTATTCCCGGGGAGGGGGTGTGGGGGGGGGGTGAGGAGAACCAGTATTTAACTTGCTGTATCCTTGCTAATCATCTGAGATGGCTCTTTAATATAAATAATTTACAGTGTTGGCCACCAAAAAGGCATCTGGGTCCTGTGCATAAGATTATAATTAAAGGGTAGACCTAATGACCCGTCCACAAAACAAGAGTGCTGCCTCCCCCTCCTCCTCGCTTACCCATCTGTGCTGAAGGAGAAAACAAATGGCCCATGGTTGATAATCAAAAGGACCACAAAGGATGGCTTTATTTGTTCAGAAAACAGCTCCAGAGGGGGCTGGTGATGGCCATCCTCAGGGAGAACATTCTGCAGATGAGGCCACACAGCCAAACAATCATACTCTAATTAAACTGATATCACAGACCACAGTGTCTTTGTCGGAAAAGGCTGAGTTTCAAAACAAAGTTATTTCCAAGCCTTAAGTCAATTTCCCTGTTCTTTAGCGGGGATTAGTTTTGCTGAGAATGTTTAGCATGAAATTCAGTTTAAACTTAGCCTGCCATTTCATTATTCACATCATTTTTTCTCTTTTATTCTGGAAGTGCATATATATGAGCACTTAACCTTGTCATGTACTTTTATCTCAAGAAATTATGAAGCCTGTGTACTAACATTACCATACGTAGTTTTCGATGCATGCACAGCAGACAACAATATTCTATTTTTTTTCCAAGATGTGTATTCACATCAGAGTTAGAACTGTCTGGAAAAAAAAACTCATAAAGGGTAAGCAGATGTTTCTGACTGATGTGTTTATGTTACTGAAATCCCATGGGTACTGCAAAGGTAGCGGGCTGAATATAAATGAAAAGGCTTATTCGCTGTAGGAATACGAGAACAATTTTATTCCCTTGACACAAAATGCCTTTTTCATAGGTAGGTTGGATAATACATGAGAATTGACTAAGCAAATGTATTTTAAGGATCATGTAAACATTAGTTTCTGTCATTATTATAGTACAAATTGTACGCTATGATACACGCATCGTCTTGAGTAATAGGTGGCTTCCCCCATAATTTAGGTCTCATATATTTTTGTTTCTGGAGCAAAGATAAATGAATACCAAAGGCAAAAATTCCTAACATTAACAACCTCTGTAATGTTGCTGTAGTTTTTCTAATGTCTACTTTTTTTAAAAAAAAGCATAGAAATGTTATTAAAATAGTAGGCAATTGGATATCACTGAATCAAAAAAGATGTCTTCTAAAAGAATATTCCTGATAACATATGTACATCATGGGCTGGATCCAGTGCAGCACTTCATGGGTGCAAGGACTTCTACCTACAGAACATCACTTTTGCAGCTCCCTTCTCCCATAGCAGTCCCAAATAGTCCCCTGAAAACCTGGGAGTCCCTTTTCCCCACAAGTAGGCTGCTGTAGGTGGAGGAAACCATGATTGTCACACTCCATAGTTGAAATGGAAGTCCTTGTAAACAATGGGCTGGATGTAGCCTCGTGTGTGGATATATTCACAATGCTATCTGCAACACAGTCGATCGAGCCCACTGAAACAAACTGATAAACTGCTTCAAGTACTCAGCCTCCTCTCCTACTATGGATTCAGAGGATAAGAATCCTTTCTGTTTTTCTAGTGATATGCTCCATTTAGCTACAGCTTAGGTCAGTAAACCCAGACCACCTGTTATCTGTCAGTCTATGAAAATGCTCAGTATATTGGTTGAACTACACAATTTATGTATGCATGAACGCTTGTACTTGGATGATTGATTTCTAACCACCCTTTTGAGCCAGAAAGATCCCCAGAGTAGCTTACTCAAAATGATAAAATGCAATTAAATTGGAGGGTGCTTCTGTCTGCTCTGAACTAGCAACACTCTGGGATGGCATCCCAGCCAAATTCTCATTAGGACTTTTTGGCTGTTTTCTTTAGGTCTTTTTGGCTGTTTCCATTTCTTTTCACACATGCTGAATAATGTATTTTCAATCCATTTCAAAAGAAATGTTTCACTCGTTTGCTGAATAATGCACTTCTAATCCACTTTGTAACTGGATTTTACAGTGTGAAATGGCAAAATCTACTTGAAATGATCATTCAGGTGCTTTGAAGTGGATTGGAAGTGCATTATTTAGCACGTGTGAAAGCACCCAAAAGTCTCACTCTTCTGACTACTTGGATGGACAATGGACATGCTTTGTGCTCTTTATTCATTTCCCTTGAGGCTGTTGGCCTCAAAGAAGTAAGAGCCAGGTGGAGCAGCCTTGCCCCAGCTGAGGTACTGAGTAATGAAAAGGAGCATCAGAAGGCTGGAAGATGGAGGAATTGGGGCGGGTGATGGTGAAAAGGGGTAATGGAGCTTCACTGTCAAGGATGGGAAGATGTGCTTGTTGTTCACACCTATTTTTCTTAATAGTGAGTCACAACCACAGCAGTGCCTCCTTTTGTTCATCCTCTAACTGCAGGATGATATCATGCTACTTGGTTCTAATCAAATTGATTATGTGGTAGTTTGAAGACAAAGCAGCATTGATCTGTTGTCTTTGGACAAGGAACATTTGCCTTCTCCAGCAAAGAGTTCTGAGGAAAAGAAATGAAATGGCTTGTGCAGCATAGGAAAAAAGGAGAATAATTCCTGGTTGCCTAGGCAATGCAGGGGTACGTTTCTTTTCTTCTTGCACTGCATGTAGGCAATTTCATTGCCTGGCCTCACAGCTCGTTGTAGCAGTGGAAACAGGCAGCATTGCCCAGTTTCCTTGACAACATAGGAACATACTCCTGTCTGCTTCGTATAAGCAAACTATCCTACTGTTCTCAGTTTTCTCCTTAAAAATGTTGCTGTGAAAACTCTTTTACAGCCTGAAAATAGGACTGTGGAGTCCATGGAACCAACTCACTTCAACTTTAGTAATCAGGTTAGAATGCTGAAAAATTGCAAATGTGACAGAAATTTATAGAAAATTAAAAAATAATAACAATTATTTCTAGTCGAATTTTAGTAAAATTTAGTCGAATGTTAGACTCTCTAGAGCTTTTGTTTTAAGTAAAATAATATAATAAAAACTGAGAAGTAATTTTATCATTAAGTTCTCCTGGCTCTAGGGTTGCCAACTTCCTGGTGGGATCTGGAGTTCTCCCAGAGTTACAACTGATCTCATGACTGTAGAGGTCAAATTCCCTGGAGCTTCTGGCAGCTTTGGAGGGTGGACTTTGTGGCATCACAGACCTGTTGAATTATATTTCTGCCTTGGCCAAACTCTGTCCTTCCTAGGCTATACCCCTAAATCTCCTGGAATTTCCCAATACAAAATTGTGAACTCTCCCTGGCTGTTTCAATTTGGAAGATGATTGCATATCATTATATTAAAAATATTTAACATTTAAATAGTATTTGCATATGTTATGGACTGCCTTCTCTATTATGAACCTACCTAACTATTAAAGACATCTTCCAAGGCCCTGATCAGGTGGCCTGATCAGGTGCCATTACCTTCTATGTTCCCAGGTGGCAGCCTGAAAGAGGGCCTTCTTGGCTATGGCACCAAACTCTGGAATTCTCTCCCCAGAGAGACTTGCCTACCTTTTTCTGTTGCTTCCATAAGCAGGTGGTAATTGTTGGTAGCCTCAGGAATCCCTCCCTCCTGCCCAATGTTTTAATGTTCTGCATTTATATTTAAACTCTGGTTTTAAGTGTTTCAATTATGTGGTTTTGTTGGTTTTAATAATTTTTATTGGTGGCCTTTATGAGGACAGAAAGGTGGGGTAGGTTGAAAAAAATCCATATTCCATAGAAGAGTCACCACTATCAAGAAGACCCTATCCCTACTATCTGCTGACCTTATCTAAACTTGTGGTGGAGACATGCAGAGAAGAGCCTCTCTTGGAAACCTTAACTGCTGGACAGCTTTATAATAGAATCCCCAAACTCTGGTCTTCGTACAGCTGCATACAGAATAGGCTATATTTCTTCACAAAGATCAGCTTGAGTTGAGTTTATTGGTACTATGTTTATCGCTCCCTGCAAGCAGTTGTTCAGACTTTCTACCTCTTCTCATGAAAAGGAAGAAGAAGAAGAGCTTGGACTTTTCTCATAAGGGAAAAGACACCCATAAGGAGTCTCCTTGCTCCACATAAGACACCCTGTCAGGTAGGTGGGGTTGAGAGAATTCTGAAAGAATTGTGAGGAAGTGTACACTCCAGATGCCTGATCTCCAGATGATTGATCCCAAGTGGCTCTTTTTAGCTCTTATCACCTAGCAGAACATACCTCCCTCAGACGACATATGCCCAGACCTCAGAGGAGCATATCTACTAATTTGCTAATTTATAACTTATTATTTCTTGCTGCACATTAGTCTTGTTTGGTTTTGAAGTCACACTGCTATGTTCTTACATGCCATTTGCTATGACTGGTATCAATTAAATAATGTATTGGAGAAAAAGCTAGCTTTTAAAAATCAGATTTCATTCTTTTTTTCCCTTTATAAGGCAAAGGAGTAAACAGTTTTAAAAACTTTATGGAATAATATTTCTCCATGTCATAAATAAAGATGATTCAAGAGGTTTCTAGCATTTTTGTTCTTTTTATTGGGGTTTGAAGTAGAATGAGGAGTGCTGTGTATGAAGATATTAATCTGACTAAGCAAGATATTTGACTAATGAAATATGCCTGACTTCTCACAGTGGAGGTGGTGTAACTATGCTGCCATGTACAGTATGTCTCATATTGCAGAAAACAGAGCATAATATCCTATCCTAAATGTTGAAATAACATGGTAATACTTGCAGACACTATATTGCTTCAGCATTTGGAATAAAGTATTATCACTGTTTTCTAACACACACATTGACAGGACTAACTTATACATTGTCCTGGAGACCCTATGTAAAAAACCATCTGATGAAACTTTAATTTAAATACACTCATGGATGTTTTTATTAGTCAGAAAATGGTCCTAAATGAAACAAAGCAACTAACTTCAATTTCTACTTGATAATCTTTAATTTTTTTGTGTGTGGTATCACAATACAAGTGTTCATTTTACAAGAGCCATGCTAGTCTGCAGTAGAAGAACTAGAACTGAGTAGCTTCTTAGAGACCCAGATTTTATGGGGCATGAGTTTTTGAGGATCAAAGCTCCCTTTGTCTCTTTGAGGAAGATAACTTAGGCCGTTTCTGCACGGCCCCCTCGCGCCCCCACGCCGGCAGGAGTTCTGTCGGCATGGGGGCGGGAGCCTGCTCGCACGCAAGCGTGCGAGCAAGCAACGGGGAAGCCGGCAGAAGGCAGGGCGGCTCCGCACGGAGCCGCCTCTGCGCCCTTTTACGGCGTCTCGTCGCTTGCGGGGCATCGCAGCCGCCGACGCTGCTCCTCCGACCCCTGGAGGTCGGAGGACAGTGTATGGCTGCGACGCCAGTAGGCCGACCGAGGGGGGACGCCGTAAGTGGGGCTGGAGAGCGAAAAGCGCCTTCCGGCGGCGCGGTTCGCACCGCGCCGCAGGGAAGACGATCCCTCCCCAACAACAACCCTTTAAAGGGTTGTTGTTTAGGGCGGCTTGATGCCGCCCTGGGGGGAGGGAAGAGGAGTCAGGTCGCCGCTGCTGCGTTGCAGCAGCGGCGCCTGTGCGAACAGCGGCCTGGGGGCCCCTTTTTTGGCGCCCCCAGGCCGTCGTAAAAGGGCCGTGCAGATACGGCCTTAGACTCTCAGAAACTCAGAAAAAAATAATGTGACTACATCATATGATGCTAATTTGAAAGATAAAATACAAATTAAGGTATGTGCACATGACAGAATCTAAACAGAGTAAAAGCAAAGATGGAAACAGCTCTTAGGATGGGAATATAATTGAAAAATGACTTTCATGGAATTGAAAAATAGAAGGCTGCTATGGAATGAACAAAGTGCTTTGAAACTGTAGGGAGACTATTTTTATTATTAAATATTATTAAAACAGATAAGAGATTTGGAAACTGTTTTGCAAGGTGACCAGAAAGCCATACATTGTCCAAGATGAAGCTTACTAGATAGTCCTTACAACCCCATTCAAATGAAGTAGTCAGAACTGTCTGACTACAGAGTTAAACCAAGCAATAACACCCTGATGAGCTAGTGCAGAATCCAGAAAAGGTGGGGAGTGATAATATTTCACTGGGGGTGAGGACTGCCTTTCTCAGATGCAGATCTACTGGATCTCTTGGCCTAGTCAAGGTATATATTGTACTGTCCTGGCCTCTGTCTGCAGGTTCCCAAGGAGACATATATAACTATTGCTTTGGGGGAGGTGAACTTTTTTCCTTAAAGGTACAGGGATAAAATTTTCATCTGTCACTTCTCCATGTTTCATAATATTACAGGAAATAAAACAAAAGGAAGGAGAGTGTCCAACATGTACAGAAGCATCTGCCTCTACTAGTCTGCCAAATCCAATGAATGTCAGACACTCTGGTGGTTTCCAGCTGGAAGAAATGTGCCAGGCAGCTGGTGTAGCTTAGAACTATGGAGATAAGTAAAAACAGAAAACAGGAGGGGGAGAGAATGAGATTTTTTTTATTCCTTTCTTGCTTGGGGTACCCACGATGCATTTCTGACAGCATTAGAGGAAATGCTCAAGGAAAAGATCAGTATCTATTCAGCAATAGTAGCTAGCCTCTTTATGGTTATTATTTCAGGATCTTTCATCTTGCCTCTATAGAGAGGCATGGAGAAGGAAATGTTGAGTGGGAGATGGAAGAAGGTACCAATTTTACCTTGATGTCACAAGGACACAGCAAGTAAAATAACAATAGATATCTGTTCAAGTTTTCTCTGTTTAGAGAATAATAAAAGAGTTCTTTTATTTGCTCATTGACAAATGGTCCTTGCCTGTCTCCTACACAAGGATCAATATCCATTTCCTAAGACATTTATTTAGGGATTTAAAACTGCCAGTTGTCCTGCCCGGGGAGATTCTTTTTCTGTAAAGTTTGTTTTGACCAATTTTCTCCTCCTTTTTTCCAATTCCTGACCTTGTTTTACGTAAATTGCATTTAGTTTTTCTCTACTCCCTCCTTTTGTTTTCCCACTGTATGACTATTTCTGTGTTTCAACTGTGAACTCCTTTTTTAAAAACACATCTTACATCACTTAGCAACCAATTTTCAGCAGAGGAAAATGCAGGAGTTATGTACTCCTGCATAAAATTACTATTGATGCTTTGTAACTGGAGGTATACAATATTGTACTACGAGAAGGGATGCACAGATATTTTCCCCATATACACTTTGCACATATAACTATTTATGTTAAAGAAAGATGATAAATATAATTATAGATTTTGATATACAATGCAAGATTGCTGAGGATGTTTAGAACATTTATATGCACCTTGATTTAAAATTTCCCAGAAAGTACTTTAGTAGGGCTACCTTACGGAAGGATATCTTGCCTAAAGCTAGTGCTGGTATTTTATATGGACCTCCCAAAGGAAATTCCAGAAACTGTCAATACAAGTGAGATTCAGAAATTGATAAATCACGTAGAACAACTCCAGATACCTTGTAGTAATTTATCAGCCACCATACTGACTTAGCCAATTGCAGTGAAGGTTTGTCAGAAGCTTGCCTGAGAAAGTTCTTTAATATCTGAGGAGTTAGAAAATTAGTGGTTTAGCAGTATTCATTACTTCATTTGTACCCCACTTCTTATCTAATAGGGAGCCAAATTAGTGTAGATCATTCTCTTCTTCCTTGTTTAATTCTCACAATGAGTCCCATCACATAGGTTAGGCTGAAAGTGTGTGACTGGCCCAGCAAGCTTCAATGGCAGAGAGTAATTTAAATGTGGGATTCCCAGACCTTAGTCCATCACTCTCACCACTACACCACACTGGTTCTAAACTATTTGCAGACATCTGATCAGCCAGGGTGGGAAATGGAGAAATACCGGACAAGAAGAACCATTGGTCTGATCCAGCAAGGTTCTTCTTATGATCTTAGTAGCCTTTTCTGTTTTCATAACATCTGTGAGGCCAAATGTGGCTCATACAGCAAGGACTAAAACTGCCCTTGCCGATTTTCTCTTCAAGCAGATCCAGCCATTGTTAAATAAGAATGGTCTTGTGCTTTTGATAGTTGCAAGAAAGAGAAAAGAATGCACTGAGGTTTTGTTTCTCCCCATCACAATGAAGCCATAAAGTACTTGAATTAAATTGTTCTCACCATTTCACATAAGTGAATCAGGTGACTTTAGGGGCTTGAACTTTTTCATGTTCAGCATTCTGGCCTTGTTCCAGCAAAGTGCTAAATCTCATTCCTCCCAGCTTTCTGAAAAGGGATACTGCAAAACAGAAAATAGGAAGTGTTATGGTAATTGTGATAATTGGTAAAGGCTCAAGGGAAGGGAACAGGTTTGAGATGGATTGCTAAGCCAAGCAGTCTACTTTTTCCTTGTGATAGAGTATGTATACCATAACCAAAGGGTGCTTCTGGAATTATTGGCATCCTTATGCTAAAGATATGCATAGCAGACGTAATTTTAAGATTTGGAGGTTAAAGACACTTCTCTAGGAGTCAGAGCCAATGAATAACATGGGACTGACTTCAGAGTAGACCAATCTAGAATTGTTCCCATCTTCACATTGCAGCCTGGGTCATCACTTTTCAGAGTTGGAAAATAATAGGTTGTGTGTGTGGCATTAATCCCAGCTAAATATGCCAGTGTAAAGTAGTACCAGAGGTGTATCAGGGGGAAGTGGACCCTGCTCTGGGTGCCCCCCCATGCTCATGGGTGGGACTTGGGGCAGGGGAGGCTGGCCACAAGATATGCGGAGTGCAGCTGGGCTGCCTCTCCCTGGGCCAGCAGGGCACACTTGGTGCTGGTGGCACTGCACATGGCAGTGCGATGCAGGGGAGCCTGGGCATCCTACAATTGATTGCTGAGCGGCCTTAGTGGCTCTTCAGCTGGGCCCAGGCACTCGCCAGCCAGCCAGACAGGGAGCCAGCCAACTAGCCCTCCACCCCCTGCAGTTGCTACTGCTGGATCCTGGCAGCAGCAACTGTGGCCACTGGCAGGGACCATTATCTGTGCATGTGCAATGCAGATACCATTCTTTTCAATGCTCGGCCAATCCAAGGGTGTCTAGGAGAGCAGACATTGAACATAACACCACCAAAATCTCACAGAAAGCACTACTCACTCTCCTCCAAGTAAATATATTTGGAATTAGACTGGATGTATGATCTGCTGAACATAATGAAACATAAATTGCAAGACCCTACATTTTTGCATTAGAGTGTTGTACAGAATGGATGCAGTTTGCCTTAAGGTTTAAAGATCAGGCCAGCATTTAGAATTGTGCTGAAATAAGCTGGAATCTAGTTTAGACAGCAAAGCAGAAGAACTGCCATGCTTGTGCTGTGTGACATGGAAAGCTAAGCAAAAAGGTGGAGAAACAGGACTCAGCCGTGATCGTCAGTAGCTGCTGTTTATTTACCCCATGGACATGAATCACTGACAAAGCTTGAAGATAAAATGTGAAAGAACAATTTGGGGTCCTGGACTATTCCTCCTTTTGCAAATTGGGGTCACATGAGTTAACTATCATTTGCCCTGTTACCACCACATACAAGGACAATGTGAAAGATTTTCCTGAACAGCGTCCTTGAATGAATTAAAAATCTGTCCCAAAAACACTTTGGCAAAACCTATCTTGATCTAGAAAAATTCATATCTTCTCAATTGGAGGAAATTAATCCCAACTCCCTGAACACATGTACACTGGATATATTATTCAAAAGGCATGCAGGAAAAGTACAAGTCCCAGTGGAATGATTCCACTTTAGAGTTCTATTGCTCAATGTGGTCTGTTGTCTTTGCAATTTTGGACTAGACTTCAGATGATTAGACAGACAGACAGACAGACAGACAGACAGACAATGATAGATAGATAGATAGATAGATAGATAGATAGATAGATAGATAGATAGATAGATAGATAGATAGATAGATAGATAGATAGATTGATTGATTGATTGATTGATTGATTGATTGATTGATTGATTGATTGATTGATTGATTGATTGATTGAAGATGGACGGACGGACGGACGGGTGGGAGGGAGGGAGGGAGGGAGATCTATCCTGTGCAAGAATGTGATCGCTCTGTTCAGGTGCCATTCATTTCAGTGAGGTTTGGGCATGAGAAAAAACTTATGGATTATGATCTGGACTGCAAATGGAGGGAATGTTACATGTCTCCACAAGTGGCTTCATTAGAGCAAACTAGTGTGGAATTTGTGTATGTACATATACCCATGTACATATACTTTAACCAATGCATTTAATTCTGTTTTGACCTTTCTTGCCTTTTTGAGAATTCTTTGCCACCCTCAGCATTTTTTTTTATATCTAATCACCTATTGGCTGTCCACCACTCCAGATATTCTATTTGGCATCTACAAGTACTCATGCATTTATGTAGCTCTCAGCATATGGAAAGGGTCCTAGAAGAGATGAGGGAAAGGGCCATGGATAGAAGTGTTTAAGAGATGCTAAGACCGTTTTATTTGCTAGATGTTTTCAGGGATATAGGCTGAATCTGGGGTGGGGGTAATTTAATCATGCATTGTATATTTCTGAAATTTGGAATTGTAAATTACCTTGATCCACAAGGGAAAGCAGAGGTGTAAATATCTAAATAAATGCATAAATAAGTACATGTTACTTTGTAAAGCGATGTATGCAAGAAATAATCTGTGCCCCCAGGCATCTTAAAAGCTAAATTCAGGCTCTGTGTATGCCTGTGTACCAGGTAGAGTTGACATATTGCAGTTTCCTAACCTCAGCATCCAAATTTGCATATTATGCAAATTGTCCAATAATTATTCAAATCACACATATGCACGGTTTATCAGTTGTCTTGAGTCTGCCTCTCCCCTCAACAGTCCCTAAAAAACCTAAGGAAGCTTTTTAAAAATCTGTTCACTCATGCCAAGACTGGTTCATGCCACTCCAACAACAGCAAAATGTATAAGAGAGAAACATAGCTGGCTTGTTAATCATACGAGGGATTCTCCTCATTGACTAGAACAATGAATGTCAGTCATGGGGTAGTTTCTCACTAGACAACTGAACATAAGACAGCCTGCTCATTTTTTCTGGACCTTCTGGGTCCATTAGGGCTAGGAATTTGCTTGTAAAAGAAAGTGAAACTTGGGAATCCAACTGCTTGTCTGAAAAAGCACCATGTAGTGTGTTCAGAATCTACAAAAAGCCTAAGTAATTGGACCATATGGCAACCTCAGCTCCAGAAATAAAGCAAACTAGCTGGAGAAAAGAGAATAAAGCCAAGAGAAAGAGAGGGTGGGAATGGGAAAGGAAAGAGAAAGGGTGGTATTTAGGTTTTTTTCTAAGAATTTATTTTTCCAGTAATTGAACTTCTGCACCACAACAGCAAAGATGATAAAAAGTATTGTTTTTAAAGCCTCTGTAATGCCAGAAAAGCTCACCAGTGAGGTTGTGGTGAGTTTTGACAGTGGAGGAAAAACCTCTCAATATTTTCTATCCCTAAAGAGCCAGGATTTTTTATCCAAAGAAGGAAAAGGATGAAATATGTGATAGGCAATGTGGAATCTGTTGCATGCAACAGAATAAAGACAACCGAGATTGGTTGCTTGTGTAATTACCCTGAATGAATACTTGTTTATAATTGGGGTATTCAACTTTGCTGAACCACTAAGCACTTTTAGCATTCTGAAAAAAATTTCCCCCTGCTCACACACACACAAAGGGTGTTGTGGAAGCTGGGTCCAATAAATATCAAGAAGTTCCACAATGGTGGCAACTATTTTCTCAATGTTTCTCTTACTCCAGTGAAGCAGAGAAAAGTCAGAATTCACACAGTATTAAAGAAGACATGCTTTAGAGCAGAAGCAAGTGGGAGTGGAAAGTACAATGAAGTATAATCCAGCTGATTTCTGGTGACCCTGTAGGATTTTCAAGGAGAGACACGTTAAGAGGTGGTTTCCCATTGTTTGCCTCTGCATCCCAACCGTTCAGAAACAGCATAGGGAATAAAGTGGGGAGATGCAATCTGAGGATCTCATACCCTGACTAATCTAAGTGCCCTTAATATTTCAGAATGATGCAGAACAATATAAGATGCGAAATATTCCTCCTAATACTGTCCAAATACTGTCACACAGAATTATACTTCGGACATTCTAATGACTAAATACTGGGAATTACTCTGGTTAATTCCACACAGCCAATGTATAATGGGTTGTAGCCATTATAAAGGAACCCATTTTCCTTTTTCCCATTCACATGTATGCTGTGCACGAGCTCCAATTCCATGAGCAATTGGAGCTCATGGAAACAATCTGGGTTGCTGCTGCACCTTTGCACGGAGACATGCCTCTTTTTTATTATTTCTTTCAACATATTTGTAGCTGCGTGGACATACAGAGATGAACTCCCACAGCCATGGCAGTCATCCCACACTACAATCGCTGCACCTGCATAACTGTGCATGTGCAACACACAAAAGAAAAAAGAAAAGAAAAAGGGGCCTCCATGTGATGGCAGGGCAATAATGAATGTATTGCTGTGGCAGGTGGATTCTCCTTGTGGATAGTGCAATGGAAGGGAGGGAAATACAGCAACTCCTGCCCGGCCATTTGCATGAGAGCGGCTCCAATCCAGGGTTTTCCACAAGGATCGCTGATTTAGTGATTTTTTAAAAATTCTGGGTTGAGGGAAATAAAATGGGGCAGACTAGTTTTGGGGGTGGAACCTGTGCAAAGTCCCCCCCCCCAAACGGTTTGTATTGTGTCCCACATTCATTATATTTGCCCTGCGCTGAATCGACCTATCTGTATAATATGCTGTATATAAAATGTATAAAACCCTCAAATGAGAGGCTAAAATCTGTAGAAGTGTTAAGAAAGCAAACTGTGAATAGTTGCATGTGTTTACACTTGTGCAGAGATAATGTTAACATATCCCAAGTTGAAATTTGCTGGTCCTAAGTCTTATGATGGGTTACGCTCAAATCTGATTTACAATAAAAAGGCAAATACAGGTCACTAATAGGTTGGCCAGAAAGGACTGGTTCTCTCTTTTCCTCTGGCTTTGTGGAAGAGAAACAATTTTATTTCACAGAAGTTGGTTCCAGCTAGTCAAGCAGTGTATTATAAATTGCAATTCATAGCCAGATTTTAAATTTATTTACTCTGTAGTTCAGTTCAAATTACATCAGAGTAAGTATGCTAAAGATTATAGAATAAATTACACAAGCAGGCAGGAGTTTGATGTATTGCAAAATATATTCCAACTTGTCATCTTCTGGGGGCAGCCAGAAGAATCTGAGGAATTTTCCCATTCTTGTAGAGACAGTTCAAGAAGTTTAAACTGTAAATGCCCTTGCTTGGAAGTAAGTTCCTTTTTAATAAGTAGCATTTACTGATGAGACAGTAGATCAGTGGTATATCAACTGCCTTGTAAGTCCTATGCCTCAGATTCAATCCTTGGCAACCCTAGTTAAAAGGACCAAATAGTAGAAAAACCTTATTTGGAATACTGTGTATAGCTCATGGTATAGTCCTACATATAGTCCCCAGTCCTACACATGAAGCCTGCTGGGCAACCTTGGATATATTGCTGTGGCAGGTGGATTCTCCCTGATTGTGGACAGTGGCAGGTGGAAGGGAGGGAAATGAAGCGCCTTCTGCCTGGCTGTTCACGTGGGAGAAGATCCAACCCAGGATTTTGCTAAAGGATCGCTGGTTTAGTGATGAAACTATTTTGCTCGGAACTATTGTGCTGGAGCTATCATGCACGAAACTCTCTTGCTTGACAGCCGTGGCAAGAACATGGTGGCGGACTGCCACATCCCATGAAGAACGGAGTTCAGTGTTGCTATCTCTGGGTACACTGACTGTGGGGGAGGGTTGGTATTTACAGCTGTTTGTAACAAAGAGACTTTGATTTCATTAGGAAGTTTAATTGTTTGTATTGTTAGGCAGTAATGCTGTTATATTCTTAGTCGTTTATAGAATTACTGTTAGGATAGTATGTTTATATATTAAGCTTAGTTAGTGGTTGTTCTTATGTTTAAGTTAGTGCTAGGCTTAGCCATTGCCCTACCGCCCTATGGACTGTTTAGATGGTTAGAATTAGGTTGTATTTGTAGTTTTCGAAGAAGTCGCCATCTCTATATGTATTTCGGGCTGTTATTGGGCTAGGATTATTGTTGTTTTTATTAAATGATTGTGCAATATTTATTGATATTTATCAATATTTTGTTATGTATATTGTTATGATTGTTGTTATCTTGTTGATATTATTATATTGTATCCTACTGTGTTATGCCTATTGATGTTTTTCCATTTATTGATGGTATATTATGATTTGTAATGTATGATGTTGTGATGTCTGCTGTTTGCTGACTTTATTGCCCATGTTTATTGATGTTAACTATTTATTGTAATGTATTGGATGTTACTGATATTGTTGTTTACACCATTGTTGTACACCACCCTGAGCCCTCCAGGGAAGGGTGGGATACAAATTAACTCAATTAATCAATCAGTCAGTCATAATGGGTGGAGATGAATTGAACTGAATTATTTATTACAGTTCAAGACCACTTCTAAAATACATACAACAGCACCATTAATACATTAAAAATTACAAAAAAGTATCAAAATGAGCAGGTAACATCCATTAAATTGATATAGAACAAGGTTGGGCTCCAGCAGCTGCATAAAATCTGGCCAATTTCTCTATGACCCCAGGATCATGGTCTGAGAGAAGACAATTCTCAAATTGGCTTGCCTTTTTTCCAAAATGGGAGTGATGAAATCTTTTCTGAGTGGAGGTAAATATTCATATATGATTTCTTTTACTCCATAAACAATACTTAAGATTAAACAAGTAATTATTTTAATTTTACATTAATATAAAGAACAAAAGTAAATTCTAAAATAACATTACAAGCAGGACTTTGTAAACTATTTCTGAAAACCTTTTAGTTTCAAATACAATTAATGAACTTAGAAACTCACAGTTTTTATACAAAAGAAAATTTCACTTTTATTATGATACATATTTCCTTCTCCCTAAACTCAAAGATTCAGAACCCTTGTAAATTGTTCCAGCTAGCATGACAACAGATGTTCTCTACATTTCTGTATCAAAGCGTAATATTTTCTGAAGCTGAAACAGAGGATGGAGATAAGTTTTCATAATGAGTCAAGAAACAGGAACACAAGCATGGGGAAAGGTAGCTGCTCCTACTAGAGTAGTCAGAGCTTTTCCCTTTAAGATTAAAAATAAACATATTGAAGCAAACGAACCAAAGCTTATCTGAAAGTGTTTGTGGAATATTGGTTAACAACACATTGTTAATGAAATTTTCCATTGAAATAAAAACATGTTTTTTCGATTGCTTTTTTCAAAAAGCAGTACATTGTTTGATTCAAATATGGAGGGCTTTTTTAACTGAAGACAGGATATTGGGAGGAGGAATTAAACTTGCTCTGGAGGGATAAAAATATTGCCTTGAGGAGGCGTTGCTTTTATGCCTATGATCTTATTGGCATATTTATGGTTAGTGTCTCGTTCTGTCGTAAGGAGATGCAGATCCATGCTTGCATGTTTGCGTGGGTTCAAAGCCTCCTTCAAGTACCATGTGTTATTTTGTAATAAGTGATGCCAGATGAGCAAAGAGTCAGCAAGGTTCATAATATGGGGTGGGGGAGGGGGAATGGCCGAAACAGAAACAGTTTGTCACTGTGGGACTGACTTGCACAGGAAGAAACTCCTTGAAGAGCTGATAATACAGGTTGGAAAAAATTTAGGATATTAATGAGATGATGTTTTCACTTTCTAATAATTATACCTTTAATAAATTTACTAAATATTGATACACAGAAGTCCTACTTGGTTTCATATGCTTAATAACAGTGATTCAGATTGCAGTCTTAGAGTGGTAAGATTAGCTGAAACTCAAGGAAGAAAATTAAAAAGTCTCCTATGGTCAACCACCAAATTTAGGATTTGCATTAAGTTCTGTTATTTTATACTTCCCTCAGTATGCTATTTTCTAATGTGCTATGCCATTAAAACCTTTGTGGTTGACCAGTAAGATGAATATTTATACTAAACGGGCTGTTTCCATTCCTTTTACGTAACAGATCTCAGTTCCCACCAAAAATCCCAGGTAAACATACCATTGTGGTGTAATTTACTGTGAGTTTTTTTTCTCTCTCTCTTTACAATTGATTCTTTTACTGTTTTCCATATAGGATGGTAAACAAAGCAACAAAGTCTACATTGCCCTACCACCTATTGTCCCCCCCAGTTTTCTCCCAATCAACATGGAAAGAAGCTAAGAGCTGCGCAAACATAGTCAGCTACAAGTAGAGACTTTCAAAAGGGAGAGAATGTGGGTTTCAAACAGAACTTGCCTTAGTGAAGTGAGTAGTAGAGGACAGCCTTCTGGGGTATAATCTAACCATTCTGGGTTAATTTTAGAATTTCCTCCAGTTACAAGCTGGAGACACAGTTCATCTTGTGACTTATTTTCTGCTTCTTTCCATATTTGTCCCTGTGTTTGCTTAGCAATAAATAGCCTGTTTTGTTGGCCCATAATAAAACTGACATGGGTTTTTACTTTCCTGTAAAAAGGTATCATGAGGTATATGACACGGTTCACATGCTTAAAGGTAAATGTAGTCACTTGTGCAAGCACCAGGTTATTACTGACCCATGACATACTTCATATCACATGCTTAACACATGAATAAAATGCTCAAGATGGGCAGCCAAATGGGGGAATGGGGTGGAATTGGCTCTTGAAGCTGGCACAGGGCTGTGCTGAGGTGTTTGTCCACTCTGCCTGAGTAAATACACCCTGAAACCAGAACAGACTGTACCTTACAGAGCTGTGCTGGCCTAAAACTGAATGCTGGCATGACTGGGGGCAGGCTAGGGCATTCCTGGGAGTGAAGCACACTTTAGAGCCAGGAACACTCCTAATGCAGGCCTTAGGCATATGCTACTTGAAAGGAGGGCTTTGAGGAAGCTGGAGTGGAGGGAGACCATTCTCAGTTTTTGCTGTCTTCCCACACTGCCTGGAAGCCCTGTAGAGGCAGCATGGAGGTATGGCAACACCACCATCCCTAGCCAACCTGACTTATAGGTTTCCTAGAAGGACATTCTGAACTAGTCTCTTTGATTTTAGCAGTCAGCACTTTACCTCCAAGTCTTGCAAGATTCCATCAGCACAAGGTCCATTAGAGTCTTGCTGGTCAGTGTTTTCCATGAGTCTCTTTGTCTGAACTCTGCCCCTGTCTGGGATTACATGATGAATATCCTTGTAATAAAAGTTTCAAGGTTCGAGCCACATCTTTGTCTAATACTGTGTTCATATATCTTGTGCCCTCTATACCTTATAGGTTATTACCAGTATTGAATTATTCTGTAGCCCCCTGCTATTTGGCTTCCTCATTAAATGTTGTACTTGCCATCATCTGATCATGAAGATCCTACCTCTGCAATAGCTACTGGGGGTCAGATGAAGGCCAGGAACAAGTGATTCATCTCTAGTTCACTTCATTCCATTGTTGTTCTCAATAGGCTTCCAATTGAAAGCATACCAGCATCCAAAATGAGAAGCTGGCATGACGGGATCTTAAGATCTGGACCAGGGAAGTTCATTTTTTCCTCCTTCATTTTCAAATTTTTATAACATCTGCCTGATGAAGAGTTCTATACAGCCCCAAAGATAGCACAATGTTTTATGTCAAGATGATTTTCAATTTAAAAAAGTACATGATTTTGTTTCTTTTTCTGGATTTTGCATGGGCCAAAATGGATGTTTGCAACTCTTTTCATGTTCGTCATGGGCACTTTGAAGAATATAATCAGTTGAGTGCGGAACTGATTTTTCAAAGCTTTTCTGCAAGCCCAGAACAGAGTCATCTCTTTTGCCAGCATCCTCAGAGGAAATATAATATATACTCTGGCCTTTAGGGGTTATTGTTCTTGAGAAGCCAGATATTAAATTATCACAAGGTAAATTTTACTTATCACCTTCACATGGCTAACAGAGATGCACATTGTGAAATATAGTTGCCTCTAGCAAATCTTTAATGTTGTTAGGTCCCTCCAGGAGTGGAAAAATCTCAGAATTTACTCTGAGGTTTTCATCTTAAAAGAGTGTTCATAAATTCAAAATGATAAACAGTGCAATCCTAGTCAGTTTTATGACATTCTAAATCCATTGAAATACATGGATGTAGAAGACTGTAACTGCTTAGAATTGCACTGGAAATTTACTTAATGCTGATCTTTATTATCCAGAAACCAATGCCAGTAGGTGTCATTTTAATCTCTCCTAGGCAAGTGAAGTGGAACACCAACCCGTTCACTTTTTTCCCAATCTAAACTTTTACACAAGGCAATTTTTTTTTGTTTTATTTCTTTTCCATCAGTCTATGGGTTTTGAGTAATCTGCTCTTTCCTGTCATTAGATGTATGGTTAATTAATTAATTAATTAACATAATGCATATTCAACATTTTCTCTCAGTGGGGCCCTGATAATGGAGAAAATCCTCCACTCCACTCAGGCAAGGCTGAGAGAGTGTGTCTGACCCAAAGTCACCTAACAAGCTTCCCTGGCAGAGTGGAGATTCAAACTGGGATTTTCCGAACTCTAGTCTAGCACCCTAAACAGTATAAAACACTTATAGAGGGCTTTCAGTGGCCAGGGTTTTGTTTTGTTTAGCTGCCTCCCCATACTGCCTAAAAACTCTCTGCAAGTGACAGGGCAGCACGACAGGGGCGCTGTCCCTGGCTGCCATGGGCATTTGGCTTAGGCTGTTAATTATACAAATGGAATTGTCTCTCTTCATATAACTTCCAAATGATAAAAGTTAGTATAAGTCACTCATCTGCTCCCAAATAAAACTACCATGTTTCATCTCAGGAAGCAGCTGCAAGCAGCAGAGAGTACTCAGGGGTCAGTACACCAAAATGTGACCCTTCATTGAACTCTTTAGTTTAACAAAATGTGACATGTATGCCTGTGTTGCCCAAGGTGAGTCAGACATTCAACTGTTGACAACTACCATTCCATTATTTAAATATGTGTATCAACAGTTCAAGGGTTACTCCTTATTCAGAGAAAATGAAGTACAGCGGAACCTTGGTTTTCGCTGGTAATCCGTCCAAAAAGAATCGCTGAAAACCGAAACCAATGAAAACCAAGGCAAACTTTTCCATTGGAATCAATGTAAATCCAATTAATCTGTTCTAGGCACTCCAAAAAACATACCAAAAACACATTTTTGGTGAATAAACATAGTATTTAATGCTGCAAACGGTAACAAACAATAACACTAGGACCAGCTTCAGAGCCAGTGGACCAATGTCGCACCAGAAAGCTGCCCAAAGAGGTCTGTTTTTGACGCCTCTTTAAGATTTGTCTGAAATGGGGCAAGACATTGTCATTAAACTAGTTGCAGACACAGCCTGCAACAGCTTTGTACGGGTGATTTTTCTCCACAAACCCCTGCACCTTAGTGCAAATTGATGAAAACTGAGGCAAATCGATGAAAACCGAGAAAAAAAATTCACTGAAAAAATCAATGAAAACCAAAATTAATTACAACCGAAGGCAATGGAAACCGAGGTTCCACTGTATCTTTATCTTTTTTTGTACCAAATTGCTACATAAAATAGCCAATGACATTTTAAGAAGTGCTTTACACACACACACACACACACACACACACACACAACTGATATACATTTATTCTTTTGTGTCTATGTTTATTAAGATAAATGAGCCATGGTTCATAACATACTTGATTACTGTAATGTATTCACCACAGGGATCCCGTTGAAACCTTGAAAAGTCAGCTAGTGTAAAATGTGTCTGCACACTACCTTGTGAATGTGTCTATATGTGCTATATTAAATGCCTATAAGTATGCTTATGGGCCCAATTTAGAATGGTAACTTTAACTTCTAAAACCCTTCATGACCCTTCGTTTTATTATCACCCTCCTCCTCCACAGACCCCATTGTTACTGCATGTGGCTTGGCAGTCGACTGTGTAAACAGTGAGTAATCAATCAGAATATGGTTGTGGTGGGTTTTCTGGCCTATGTGGCTGTGGTCTAGTAGAGCGTGTTCTTAATGTTTCGCCTGCATCTGTGGCTGGCATCTTTAGAGGTGTATCATAGAGAAAAGACTGTTTCACACTGTATCTAATGAGAAGGGAAAGTTTAGTGGGGTATATTGTCCATGTCCCAGAGGTGTATCTAGGCAAACTGGAGCCTGGGGACAAAACCTGAGTTTGGCGCCCCCCTCCCAATATGGGCAGCCACCCTCCTCCACCATGACCAAACAATGCACCAGCTCACAAAACACCTCCCACCCCCAGCAAAACATACATGGCTCTCTCCCCACCAACTCTTTCCTAATTTTGTTCTCACACCAACCCAATGTGGTAGGTTGTTAGCCTGAGAAACAGCTCCAAGCCAGTGCAAGTGGGTATTAAACATCTAAATCTCTCACAAATCACCCACAGCAAAACATTTACCAAACAAATGTCAGCATCATCTTTCACAAAACACCTTCAGTGGAACCCACCCCAAACAGAATAACTTTCAATGGTGTTTAAACTAGGGAACCCAGGTTCTTCTTATAAATCCACCTTAAAGGGAGAATCCAGTTTAAAAGGGTCCCCAGTTTAAACAACATTGAAAGTGATGCTGTTTTGGGGTAGATTCTCCCCCACCCTGAAACAACATCACTTTCAATGTTTAAACTGGGGACCTCAGATTCTCCCTTTAAACCCATGCCGAAGGGGGTGGATTTAAAAGGAGAATCTGGAGAAATTTGGGGGGTGCCTGCTATCAGAGGTGTAATTGTTAAGCTAGCAGCACCAAAATTTCAGGGTACTTTTAGGAGACTCTCCTGATGGTACCACCCAGGTTGGGTGAAGTTTGGTTTAAATGATCCAAAGTTATGGACCCTCAAAGGTGTAGCCCCCATCTTCTGTTCACTCCCATTGGAAACAATAGGGTATGGGGGCACCTCCTTTGGGAGCCCATAACTTTGTACCCCCTGAACCAAACCTCACCAAACCTAGGTGGTATCATCAGGAGAGTCTGTCAAAAAATCTCTGAAATTTTGGTGCTGCTAGCCAAAAAACAGTGCCCCCTGCAGGCAAAACACTGAAAATACACTAAAAATTTTTTAAAAAACACAAACGAACCTGCAATTTTTGCACCCCGACAAGGGGGTGCCCAGGGACATTTGACCCCCCCCTTGCCCCTAGACAGATATGCCGCTGGTAAGTGTTTGGGTGGAACTTGCTATGCGAATGTGTGGTTGAGTGCATTGTATTGCGGGTGGGGTTATCAGTCCATTTTTTAAGTACTGGTAGCCAAGCTTTATTAATTTCTTGTTGAAGTTGTCTTGGGCCGTTTCCGCACGGGCAAATCATGGCGGCCTGGAGACGGTAAAAACACCGTCTCCAAGCCGCCATTCGCACGGGAGGGCGCAGCTGCAACGCAGCCGCGCCGCCCTCGCGCCGCCCGGCCGGCCTGAAGCCGGCGTTTCCCCAGAGCTCTTCCCAGCTTCCCAGCTTCCCGGGGGAAACGCCGGCATGAAGCCACTCCCGAGCTTAACAGTAAAGCTGCTTCATGCCAGCCTCCTCACCCGGCACTTCTCACTCTGAAATCTCCTTCGAGCGCGTTAAGCCGCTGAGGTTTGGTGACACGCTCTGCCTGCCCTGCGCCGCTCGAAAGCAGGCGTGCAGGGCCAGGGGGGCGGGTCCCCAGGCCTCAGCGACGCTGGAGGCCCAGGGGACAAGCCGGGTCGTATGAAAGCACCGGGCGTCACGCTTCGGCTGCTCCGCTTTTTCCCGACTGGACCGTCCGCGCGGACGGTCCCAGCGTCTTCGGGTCCGGGGCGCCGAAGAAGCTCGACTCCAGCCATTTCCTCGCCGCAAGCGAAACGGCCTTGGTGTTTGTGAATTTCAATGGCCTCCCTGTGCAGTCTGATATTGTAACCTTCCAAATTGTCCAGAATTTCAGTGTTCTCAAATAAAATGTTATATCCAGTTTTGTTTAACACATGTTCTGCAACCACAGATTTTTCAGGATGGTTAAGCTGACAGTTTTGTGCTCCTTAATGCGAATCTGAAATGCTGCATTTTGTGGTTTATATGTAGACCCTTCCACAGCTGCAGGGTACTTTGCATACCATTACTTTGCAGAAAAAGTAGTGGCAAACAACTGCAGTTCTTTATATGCCTTGAAAGCCACTTGCTGGGCTTACCATAAATCAATTGTAACCAAGGACGTAGGTAAGGGGAGAGTGGTTTCTTGGGATCAACCTCCCCATTACATGTCTGAAGCTCCGCCCCCTATTTGTGAGTTTTTTTGTATTTTTTAGTGTTTTGGGGGGTTTGGCCTGCAGGGGGCACAGTTTTTAGGCTAGCAGCACCAAAATTTCAGTGATTTGTTGGGAGATGCTCCTAATGATACCACCCATGTTTGGTGAGGTTTGGTTCAGGGAGTCCAAAGTGCAAAGGGAGTGCACCCATCCCCCATTGTTTCCAACGGGAGCTAATAGAAGATAGGAGCACCCCTTTGGGAGTCCATAGCTTTGGACCCCTTGAACCAAACTTCACCAAACCTGTATGGTATCATCAGGAGAGTCTCCTAAAAATACCCTGACAGTTTGGTGCTACTATCTTAACAACTGCACCCCTGACAGCAGGGTGCTACTATCTTAACAATTGCACCCCCTAAATTTCCCCAGATTCTCCTTTTAAACCCACTCCCTTCAGCGTAGATTTAAAGGGAGATGTGAGATCCTCAGTTTAAACATTGAAAGTGATGCTGTTTCAGGGTGGGGGATAATCCACCCCAAAACAGCATCACTTTCAATGTTGTTTTAACTGGGGACCCCAGATTCTCCCTTTAAGGTGGATTTAAAAGGAGAATCTGGGCTCCCTAGTTTAAACACCATTGAAAATGATGCTGTTTGGGGGTGGATTCAAGCATTACAGTGGCCGCCCATGGAAACTCAGATTTTGCACCAGGCACCATTTTCCCTAGCTACGCCTCTATCCAGAGGGGAGGGCAGAAGGGACTGCCAGCTGCCGGCTGGGAGCCCAGCCAGTGGGAGGACAGGGCAGGGTGCAGGGGAGTCTACTGTCCCTGGCCACAGAGAGCTGCTTTTATAAGCACTGAGGCTGGGGGTGGGGTGTTGCCCCACCCCCCAAACTCTACCATAAAAAATCTACACCTACATCACTGATTGTAACAATAGCACATTACATATGTACATAGTAGCTCTCAGGATTGTCTGCTTTTGAAAGAGTTGCAAAATGTCCTTATTCCATATGACCTTTGGCCTTTCTAGTTAAAAAGTTGTGTGAGCTGAACTCAAGTTAGAACTTATTGGATCTATTTGTATATATTTTATGTAGTTTTATGGGGTTTTGTGATGCTACCCTCCATGGGTCAGTAATGACTTGGTCCTTGCACAGAAGGACTATTTTTATCTTTATCCTTGTAGGTTTGGGGGAGAGTGGATTTTTGTGCTATTAGAAGAAGAAGAAGAAGAGGAGGAGGAGGAGGAGGAGGAGGAGGAGAGGAGGAGGAGGAGGAGGAGGAGGAGGAGGAGGAGGAGGAGGAGGAGTTTGGATTTATATCCCCCCTTTCTCTCTTGCAGGAGACTCAAAGGGGCTTACAATCTACTTGCCCTTCCCCCCCTCACAACAAACACCCTGTGAGGTAGGTGGGGCTGAGAGAGCTCCGAGAAGCTGTGACTAGCCCAAGATCACCCAGCTGGCATGTGTGGGAGTGTACAGGCTAATCTGAATTCCCCAGATAAGCCTCCACAGCTCAGGTGGCAGAGCGGGGGATCAAACCCGGTTCCTCCAGATTAGATACACGAGCTCTTAACCTCCTACTCCACTGCTTTGAGTCATTTTTCCATTAGAAGCGCTTTGAGAATGTGTGGAAACAGCCCTTAAAAATCAAGCTGGGTGGTTGCTTTTTGCTCTGGATTGCCAGAATTGGACTCGCACTAGACTAGAAGAAGAAGAGTTTGGATTTATATCCCCCCTTTCTCTCCTGTAGGAGACTTAAAGGGGCTTACAATCTTCTTGCCCTTCCCCCCTCACAACACACACCCTGGGGCTGAGAGAGCTCTGAAAAGCTGTGACTAGACAAAGGTCATCCAGCTGGTATGTGTGGGAGCGCACAGGCTAATCTGAATTCCCCAGCTAAGCCTCCACAGCTCAAGCAGCAAAGCGGGGAATCAAATCTGGTTCCTCCAGATTAGAATGCATCTGTTCTTAACCATTACGCCACTGTTGCTCCTACAGTCCTAGAGTTCTGTCTTTCTAAATTCATTCAAATCAATAGACTTTAAAAGGACGGCATTTTTCTTAGGATGGCATTTTCAGAAACTTTTCTTTTTTCAAGCTATGGTCTGGATTTGATTTTTATTTATTTTTCTCTGTTTCTTAACAAACTCCTCTGTTCCATGTTCCTATTTTACACTGATACAAAATAGAATTAAGTTTTGTTTATTTATTTATTTATTTATTTATTGTATTTGTATACCGCCCTCCCCGAAGGCTCAGGGCGGTTCCCAACAAAATAAAAAGTTAAAACATCATATATATAAATTAATTAAAATACATAAAATATTAGACTAAAGATGGCTTCAGCTATTCTATTCCCCCTTTTATGAACCCATGGGAGGCCAGATGTTTGCTTTTTGTTACAGTTGTTATCATCCCGGCTGGCCAAATGCCTGGCGGAACAAGTTCAGAAATGTTTGCTAAGAGTTCATTCCATACACCTTGCTGCTGATTCACCCATATCTCTTCTAAATACTGAGAAAAATGAGCATGTATTGTATATTATCACCCAGGTTCCTTTAGGAATTCAAAATTTTTGTGAGCTCCTGTACTTCCTACAGTTCCTTCTGTGATGATATGACTTTGAGCCACCCTTGACACCAGACTATGCTTCAAAGACACAGAAACATACCCCAAATCAGAATGAAAAGTTTCTGAGATGTAAAACAGAGGCTCTGTCTACTATTGTGTCACATGTTCAAAGAAATGGAACAGCCTGTTAGAATAATTCAAGTAGTCATTTTTCACTATAATTCAGCATTAAAAATCCTTTGGTGTGAGGAAAGGTGATGTGGGATTTTGCTTGCTATTCCTTTTTATGGAATGGGTACTATTATAGGGTACATTTTGTTTCATTTTGTTGGATGAGATGGAAGATTAAATTTGTAGTCATGGCTAGAATTAAGAAAACATGGCCTGCTATGTCTCAAGAACCTAACCAAAATGTTTCTTTAAAAAAAATGAAACAATCATGGGTTCAAATTGACCTCTGGCAAAGTTTTATTTCTATTACATAGAGTTAAATGCAGGAGTGATCTCTTCAGTCTATAGCTGTTGTGTACATCATCCCTTCGAAGGTCACAGGCAAACATTATGTTTCTTTGGTACCAACACTGGGGCATAATCTTTCAGTGCATGAGAAGTCTGTTGGATTACACCTCTGTCACATTCAGCAACCTGTTTCCCACATAGTTCTACCAGTTTTCCTGGGAAGCCTATAAACAGGACAAATAAATCTTGTTTCTCTCTCATGTGGCTCCTTGCTCCTGGCATTCAGAGAGTTACTGGATCTGAACATGGAAGTGCAATTTATCTATCATGGTTAAAGGCTCTTGAGGGATCTATTTTTTGATAATTTGTCTAATCTCCTTTTTAAGTCATCACTGCATCTTGTGTCTGCAAATTCCATAAGTTACTTACCATTTGTGTTAAAGTCTTGGGCATGAACTCCAATTAAAGGTCTTTTGTGTAATGTCCACTGCAATAAATGTGAGTATGCAATAACACTGCTACGTTTTTCATTCAGTTATTTTCCACTTATTTCTGTGGGTGTTGCACATCACAATTTACGGTGAGGTTGTAACTCAACTGGTATATAAGATACTGATACTGCAGCTGTGACATTGTATACCAGCTTATTATTAGCTACAGAATGGACCATTTTTCCCAACCCTTTAAGGATACTGATTTTTTTCCAATAAGTTCATGAGACTTGGGGGGCAGTGACAGCAAAATTCTGTAATCTGTAGAAATAACTGTGGTTGATTATTTTTATAGGATATGTTACCACACCCAGGATAGACCAATATCATCAGATCTCAGAAGTTAAGCAGAGTCAGCCCTTGTTGGTGCTTGGACGTGAAACCACCAAGGAAGTCCAAGATTGCTGTGTTGAAGCAGGCAATGGCAAACCACTTCTGTTTGTTTCTTTCCTTCAAAACCCCATAACAAGATAAAATAAGTCAGCAGTGACTTAATGGTACTTTCTGCAACCACCAGGTTACCATGATGTCCATTGAGTAGTATTTGAAATACTGAGGTGAGCTCACATGCCTATTTTCACTCTATCATAGATTAACTTCTCCTTTAATAACTACATGTTGAGATCCAGTATCTTACACAGAATTCTCTATATGCCTGCAACTGTCCTGTGCTGTAGTGTCATAGTTCTTGGATTATTTCTCAGAGGACTAGAATGTTTTATTATGCTTTCTTTATCCAACCCCACACTAATTAATGTAAAACATTGTGTGCTGCAAGCAGCATCAATAAAGTAAATGGAATGAACATAAACTTCGTGTTTTGCACTGATAATTTTACAGAAATTCTATAGTTTTTCCTGTTGTCCTATGTTGTATGCTCATCTTCTCCTTCAGAATGAACTTCTAGGACAATTTGGAACATTTTTGCACAAGGAAGTCTTCTTTGTCAGTTAATTGTTTTGGACAGCAGGTAAACACTTTCAGGAAGAGAGAATTAAAAGGACTGTTTCTCTCTCAAATCAAAGAAAGCCACCTTCAGGTGGTATGGGATCCATCAGTGAGATTGGTTGCTCACAGATATAATATTATGTGAACTCAATAAACAACTTCTTCACAATAAGCCCATTTCATTCACCGTCACCCTTCCTTATTTCTAGTACTTCACTACCGGTAATTTTATGTGTGTAAGGCAGGAACAGAAAAAGTGCTGCATCCTAATCGTTTGTCAGGAGCAATCTGTGGTATTCCTCAAAGCAGCAAAATAGAATGAATTAATTTGTGGTATTTATAGTTTCTTTATTAAGTTAATGTTAATTGATATGAAAAGTATGTCATACTTTAAGTCATATTAGTAGTATACTGACGATAGAAGGCTTTCCTTAGTGAGCAAGCTGCTGAGATGTATTAGGCTGGACCCAAAACAAAACCACTGAGGATCATGTACCCAGCAATGAAGATTTTTATATCATCTGTAGGCTGCAGTAGAAAGAGTCAAATGTCCCATGTTCCTATGCCTTCCAGGCTGAAATCCGAAGTATACTTAATAAAAAGTAAACCCAACTGAAATCACAAAACCTCATTTCTAGGTAATTTAGGCTTCAAGTCTTTCAAGCTTAAAGAAAAAATCATTTAAATAATTTCTCCCTTGCCAGAGAGAGCACAAAGGAAAGAGTACCTTATTTTTCCCATTAGGAAAGAATAGAAGAATATTCCTAGATATTTCTGATCTTTAATGTAATCTTCATAGCATGAAGCACCAGTCTAGTCTTCAAATGCTGGACCTCAGCAGTTGAAACAGGAGGCACACCCAGTTAAACAGAGGCCCCTTCCAAACACGCAAAATAATGCGTTTTCAAACTACTTTCACAACTGTTTGCAAGTGGATGTTGCCATTCCGCACAGCTTCAAAGAGCATTGAAAGCAGTTTGAAAGTGCATTATTCTGCGTGTGCGGAATGAGCCAAAGAGTTAGGATTTTACAAGTGCCTGCTTCATTCAGTCAAGCAAAAGTTAACTGTTGAAGTCACATGACTAGAATCACATGAGCATCTGGAAAGATCCCTCTGTTCCTTCTTCCAGCAAAAGAGAAGAAGCACATACACAGGGAACTAAACAGACACACAAAGCATAGTCACACTTGAATTGAATTTAATAAATTGGTTGTATATCCATAATGACATGCATACTTCAAGCATGTAAGCTCCAATTATATAAAATCATCCAACATTCTACCCCTTCCTGGGTGAACTGTTGCATTTAAATAACATCTGCAGCAACAAATTGAAGAAATTGCTTTCATTCTTGGATTGAAAATGGCTATTGGTTTTTTCCCAATGTCACTTCAAATTTTAGAATTGTTGAAGTGTATTTGGCATTGGCAGATATTTGTATTGGGTTCTTTAAAAGCTCACTGCAGTGTTTAAAAATATCACATTGAAAATCAGGCCCAGGAGTAAGAAATAGTACTAAGAAAGGATACAAATTGATTAATAGTGACATTATATGGCTAAGTAGTCCTCAGAGATCTGGATTTTTTAAATATAAATGCAATCTGTGGATATATTGAGCCCCAAATATTCTGAAAGTACATCAAAATCTTGCTTAGAATCAGGTTGACCTCTCTGATCTTGGCCTTGGTAGACTTGTTTTTCTAGTCTTCTTATATGAAATGCTTCTGACTTATAGGTAATAGAAATAAAATTTCATCATCCTCTTCCTGCATCTTTCCATCCACCTACTGGCACCTCATTTTTTCAAAGGATTACACCTTCATATTAAGAATCCAGTAAATGGAAAACCAGTATGAAATTAACAGCAGAAGTTTATAGAAGCACCGTGTTCCTGTTTGAAATGACAGTCTATTTGGAGTTCATACAAATACAACTACTTTACCTAAAGACAGTCAACATGATGCTGTGGTTAAGAATGGAAGACTCTAATCTGGAAAACCATTTTTTAATTTCACACTCCACGTGAATTCTGCTAGGTGACCTTTGGCCAGTCACAGTATTCTCAGAACTCTCTCAGTCCATGCAGAGTCAGGTGAAGGCAACCAGCTATGAATGTGGTATAGTGGTTAAGCAAGCCTGCATGGTGTAGTAGTTAATAGTGGCAGACTCTAATCTGGAGAACTGGGTTTGATTTCCCACTCCTACACATTAAGCCTGCTTGGTGACCTTGGGCCAGTTACAGTTCTCTTCAAACTCTCTCAGCCCCACCTATCTTACAAGGCATCTCTTGTGGGGAGAGGAAGGGTAGGAGTTTGTCAGTCAGTTTAAGACTCTTTACAATTGAGAAAAGCAGGGTATAAATCCAAGTTCTCTCTCTTGCCTTGAAAACCCACAGGATTGTCATAAATCAGCTGTGACTTGATGGCAAACACACAGACATATAGTGAACCTCAGTGGCGTAGCACCAAGGGGAAGGGTATGATGCACCGGGCACACGCCAGTGTGGAGGTGTGGTGGGGTATGGCCGGGGCGTTCCGGGGTGTTCTGGGGTGGAGTGAGGGCGGCTGGGACGTGGCAGGGGCAGAGGACGCAGGCATGCCCTGGGCGCAGTTCCTGCTTGCTCTGTCCCTGTTGAACCTAAACATTCTAAATTTTGTCACTGCTGAATTAACCAGAAATATAGATAACTGTCAATATCGCTGAAGTCTGGATAAGAGTCACAACCTGGAATAAGAGCTGCAGTTTCCACAGAATGTCAAAAGGTTGAATGATACAACAATCATAAGAACAAAACATAAGAAGAGCCAGTGGTCCATCTATGTCAGGGGTCTGCAACCTGCGGCTCTCCAGATGTTCATGGACTACAAATCCCATCAGCCCCTGCCAGGAGGGCCAATTGACCATGCAAGCAGGGGCTGATGGGAACAACATCTGGAGAGCTGCAGGTTGCAGACCCCTGATCTATGTCATCATCACGTTTCAGATAGTGGTCAGTCAGTTGACCCAGAGTGCCACCAAAGAAACCATAGAGTTCAATATTTTCCAGTTACTCAGATGTTTACTACCTCTCATTATGGAAACTGCCTTTAGTCATCATGACCTGTTCTCCATGAATCAGTTAAATCCCCTTGAAAATATATCTATGTTTATGACTATCACTATGACCACTAGCTGTGAATTCTACAATTGTTGAGCAAAGCAGTATTACCTCTTGTCTGTTCTCATTCCATTGACCATCAACATCTCTGGGTGCTCCCAGAGTTTGAGTGGGGGAAAGATTATCTGTATCCATTTTCTCCACCACATGCATAATTTTTAAAACTTCTATCGTGCCTCCTTAGTCATGTTTTTTTCTATATTGAAAAGCCCCAGACCTCTTTCCTCAGAGGAGAGGTGCTCCAACTTCTTCATTATCTTTGCAGCATTCCTATTCACATGCCCTCTTTTGCATTCTGCAATATCTTCGTTTCTTCCTTTTGGGGGGTGGGGGGGTGGGAAGACATGGTGACTAGACCTGTATACTGTATTCCAAATGAGATCACACCATAGAGCTACACAGGGCCAATAATAATATTCATCATGTTATTTCTTAATAATCAGCATAGCAAAAGCAATTTACCGGCTATAAAGGGACAGAACAATCAGTGTTCAGAACTAACCTGGGGAAAAAATAAAACAATCACACGAAAGATTCAGAGCAGCATCTTAAGCACTGTGTTGATGTTTCTGTTCCTAATATTTCAGTTCCATTTGATAGCTTTCCGGAAAAAGCCCGTCTTTCTGCTGCAATCTCTGCTTCTCAGGCTTCATTAGCACCACGAAGCTATAGTGGTTGTTAGCCTCTTGGCAAGGACTTATTCCAGTTACTGACATTTCTATTTAGAGAAAAAATAAATCTCTTCTAGTTGCATTTCCCTCCTTGGGGTGAATTTAATTAAACTGTTAAATGTCAAAGACTAGTAAGCAGAAGGGAATCCATATGAGTGGCAGAATATGTTAGTTATAATACTCTAGCGAGTGTTTACTTACTGAGATTTTCAGTGGCAAGTGTGCAACAATCTTCTTTTCCTCTTTTTGAGGAAGCCATCAGAAAAGCCAAATGTGGAAAACATCATTAAAATCAATCACTGATGGAAGGAGAGCAAGTGGCCACATAAAACAGCGCAGAGAAAACAGAAGACATTCAGAATATCTGTGATACACCATGTTCTAATGTTATCAGTTAAAGTTAGCCCATTACAACAAATCCCCATTTATGTAATTAACCTAACAGGAAACTATGATGCCCAGTGCAATCTTAGAGTCCCATCCAAAAGTAGACCCAGGTTTGAATCCACCGTCTTCCATGGAAGTATGGTGAGTGACCTTGGACAAGTCACACACTCTGAGCCTAACCTATCTCACAAGTTTGTGGTGACAATAAAATTGGAGAAGAGAGGAATGTCAAAAGTCAGTAATGGAAAATGATCAGTATATAATCATACTTTAGTATACACATTGTCCATGTATAAGGATATCAATGTGTATTACACTTAAAGCAGTTGGTAAATCTGCACACATGCAATCTGGATCATAAGGCAATTTCCACAGTACTTTTTTTTCAGTCCAGTAAATGTATCTGTCAGGTAATAACCACCATTTATGACTAGAGCAGATTATGTGAGTCTTTTGTTGACTTTTACATGACCCCAGGACTGTCGCGCTGGTCTGTTTCATGGACAATAAAATGTGCACATGAATTAAGACACACAATGCCACCGTCCAAATGTGTTCAACTGTGAAAGACATCATGATTTCAAAGAATCACCTGTACTCTCTATCATCCATAAAAGTGTAAATCAAATTCCAGGGCTATAATGGGTGTTTCATATTTTGTGTCTCATGGGTATTCTAGTATACAACGCTACAAAAGCTCATAGAAATTGTTACATATTTCACAATGTCTAAGTGAATGTGCTGTTATGTTTCACAGTAATTGGTTATGCTGAAACTGCTCTTCCTGTATATTAGTTGAACAATGTGTTTATTATTCAATAGAAATGCTTTGTTACAAATCCAGATTCATGTCAATGTATCTGTGTAGAGTTGTCTGCTATGAATGACAGCCCTCATTTCGATGTAATCATTTGTGTGTTTCCTTGCAAATACATGACTATATTACTAAAGGTGCCATTAACAAAGTCTAGCACAGCAACAATTTGGCACACACTGCTCTCCCAGCATAGAAATATAGCTATGTCTAATCCTTTACCTCAGAACTACCTTGTGACCAGTATGGCTGGCTAGAAATAGCTAATCTTCCACCCATTTACATCAATTGCAAAAGCTGTTCCTAGGCAGATTAGTCCTGGATCTAAACAGCACAATGATGGGTGGCAACAGCATTTTACAGAAAGTAATCATTAATAAGCTATGAATAAAAGCATAGACTCGAATGCCAAGCTGTGAAAATGTAAGCAAGATAGATTCGGTAGGAAGCCGTCTCACTCAATCATACTTACCGAGATGTGGATTTTCACATTGCCTAATCTCCCTGTGTCTTGAACTTCTCCAGCCTTTAGAAGGAAACATTTATGTCTGGCACACTATTTTTCCTTGGAATATTTCATTTTAAAATAGTGGTTAGGAATAACTTTCAGTACTACTCACTGATGATTTGGCAGGTGATGTTCCAGATCATTACCAAGAAAATGTACATTTGTCAAATGCTAGTCCTTAAAATCTGGAACAAGATTCCCCAAGCAGCCAAACAGGTGGGGAAGTAGCAAACAGATAGCATACAATAGACTGAGTCCTTGTGTACACACAGAGTGTGAACATGGTTTAGAGATCTATATAGCTGCTGCCACCTGCATGTCATGAATGGGACCCTTTGGGTCCGTGGAAACTCATTGTCAGGGCATGCCAGACTTTATAGGCTTCTGAGGTGATCCAGCAGTAACTCATTAGAATGATAGGAAACACAACATGCTATATTTTGCATTTAATTAATTTGTATCTTTTCCTATTCTGTGGTTCATAACCTGATCCACATCTGACTTGATAATGAAAGATCGTTTAACATCTGAAAGTGCAAAGTACTGTCCGTCACAGTCAACTTATGACAACCCTGTGGAGTTTCCAAGGCAAGAGTCATTTAGAAGTAGTTTTCACACAGGTCAGACCTTCTATTCACCAGTAGCACTTATAACTTGTCAAAATTAAAAATCAGTTTATCAGCCCACATCCACTCCAAAACTGCCTCTCGTCACTAGATCTGGCTTTTACAGCCTCCATGGAATCAGCTGGAAGCAAAAAATAGTGTAGAATATTATTTGCTTTTTGATGACAATGCAGCCCAATTATTTAGGTTTTTTCCAATTAAAAAAAATGTTCAATGAACTATCTTCAAAGACATCAACACATGATATAAGAATCAAATGCGATTTTCATATTGTTTGTTCGTGTCTTCGAAGATAGCTCACCGAAATTTTAAAAATAGAAAAACTACATATTGTCAGAATTGGCAGGAAAAGCTGAGTTGAACCATGTACGTTTTGAGCTAAAAAGACGCATGGACATGATGCATGCTAAGGAAACATCCTGGGCAACTTTAGCAAATGGCTGGCACAATGGGGGTTTCAAGCAACAGAAAATGGCTGGCAGGAAAAAAAGCAAATGTGAGAGCTTTTTGATGGGTGGGAGCAATAAGCTGCTTTTTCCTCAGATATCTTTTCCCTCTGTCTGGACAAAAAATGAGGAGACAGGTTTTTTTGCAGGCATCCACAGGACATCTTATTTGAGTTGCAGAAAGGGCCAATGTTTACTTATTTGTCATTGGTTTATTTAACTGAACTCCATCTGTGTAAATTTTAAGTGACCTGCTGATTCCTGAAACGATCAGTAATAGGAATGAGTTTCACTATTTATTTATTTATCTATCTATTTATTTATTTGGTATTTATACCACTCTTCCCCTTTCGGGCTTGTGTTTAACATTAATACATTAAAAACAGATACAAAAACAGATACAAATATTATAAAACCTGGCAATTAAAACTATATAAATTCCTAATCAAAATCTAGATGGCAAAACCCAGCCAGTAAAAAAAAATGCTAATCAGAGGGATGGAGGATCAGAAAGGTTGACAGAGGTCCACGAGGTGGTCCAAGGAGAAGAGGAAGGAAGAGGTCCAGATGCCTCAACTATATGCCTGATGGAACAACTCTGTTTTACAGACCCTGCATCACTACACTAAATCCCTCAGGGCCCTGGTGTCACTAGACAGAGCATTCCACCAGCTTGGGGCCAGGATCAAAAGGACCCTAGCCATGGTCAAAACAAGCCAGACTTCCCTTGGGACAGAGATCACAAGCAGATTCTTACTTGACATGTAGAGCATTCTTTGTGGGGTGTAAATGGAGAGTCCACCAAGTATATTGGCCCAGGCTGTTTAGAGCTTTGTATAAAAGTACTGAAACCTTGAACTTGACTTGGTACTCTACCTGGAGCCACTGCAGCTGATGGAACACAGACTAGATATGTGCCCACAATGAGGTTCTGGGAAGGACCATTGCTGCCATGTTCTAGACCAGCTGGAGTTTCTGGAGCAGACGCAAGTACAGCCCTGCATAGAGCTATTTGCAGTAATCCAGTCTAGAGGTGACTATTGCATGGATTACTGTGGCTAAATAGGTCTAGGACAGATAGGCTGCCAACTGTTTAACCTGGCAGAGATGGTAAAATGCCAAGTGAGTGATGTAATCCATTTGAGTCTCCATTGTCAAGGAGGCATCAAGGAAAACACCCAAGCTCTTTACAGTTGGGGCAGCAACTAGATGCACCCTGTCAAGAGTTGGCAACTGGCATTCACCTACCTGCCCCTTTTGATTCAGCCACAGGACCTCTGTCTTAGATGGATTTAACTTCAACTGGCTCTTTTTCATCCATTCCATCTCACCCTCCAAGCAACTGGTCAAAACACTGGAGGCAGTGTCACTGTCCAGATGACTGTTAATCTTCAGATATAACTGGGTGTAATCTGAATACTAATGACAACCCTGTCAAAACCCTGACTGAGAATAATGACCAACATAAGGGCCAGCAGGCCATTAATATATTGTTCAGCCCTCAAAGCTGCGAGTCAACACAAAGCCTGCTGAGAAAGTCCTTTCTTCACTTTGAATGCACAGCAACATGACTCACAACAATGTACTTGAATTTCAGGGCACACAACATATGGAACTGTGAAATGCATTTAAACACCATCTGTGTATTTACATTACCAGCCTCTTAGCACTGTTGTTGTTGTTTGCAGTATGTGTTTACTTCGGGGGTAATGTGTGTAAATCTGCATATGTTACTATAGCTGATAATTATATGCTCACTGCTCTTCACACTCCACACCTATTACCTGGATTTATTTTAACAAGCATCTGTAGTAACTGCAGTAATTGGATTTGATTTACATTTGGGTTCTAGCATCTTCTCCCTAATTCCTGCCTATCAGTTTATAAGTGTTAGGTGGGGAGAGGTTTGCAAGACACCTGCAATGGCTTCTATGATGTTCCAAGAAATTAGAAAAGGCAATGAGTTTCCATGGATTTGAAGCAGCCACACATCAAAACCTAGCATAGCATGCTGTCTTAGTACTGTGTTGCATGGTTTCATGCAGGTACAACCCTGCCATCTGCCTTTTCACCATAAAGCTCTGAAGTACCATGCCAGAATGTTAGCTAAGGAACCTTTTTCCCCTCATACATCTTCCACTTGGAGAAAAAAAAACTAGAATCTGATATGAAGTTTTGGAATCTGATATGAAGAGTGGCAAAGGATAGCAGCTTTATTTATTAATTTGTTATCTTGTATTATTTCCTCCATAGAATTACAATTGCAGTTAACCTTAGAACTGGCTAGTCACAAATCTGCAGCAATTCTTCCAGTGCATTTCTGTGCTGAAGTAGGAACTGCAGTTAATAGTTGTAAAAATCAGGATGGAAATTAAATGTAAGAACACAAATGCAAAATACAAGAACACACTTCAATCACAAAATGATAACTATAGCCCAGTCTCAAATGTTAATAAAATACAGTGGTGGAACATAATGTAATAGAATAAACATCTACCACGTAATGATAAATGTGCCCTATCTCAAGAGAACCAAAATCTATCAATTACATATCTTTCTAGTGTAACTTCAGAACTCAGTAGGATCAGTGGGGTAACATTCTTACAATCCTTTCTCAGGGTTTCCAGAAAGAGTGCCTTATGCATCTTCTCTCGTAAGCCATTCCAAAAGATGGACTTTCCACAAAGAAGGATGCAGATCTCATGGAGGCTGAGTGCACTTCCCAAAAGAAGAGTTTGGATTTATACCCTTCTTTTCTCAACTGTAAGGAGTCTCAAAGTGGCTTACAAACTCCTTCCCTTCCTCTTCCCTTAACATGTACCTTGTGAGGTAGGTGGGGCTGAGAGAGTTCAGAGAGAACTGTGACTAGTCCAAGACCACCCAACAGGCTTCATGTGTAAGAGTGAGAAAACAAACCTGGTTCACCAGACAAGTCTACCACTTTTAACCATGCTGGTTCTTAGCAGGTGAGGTACATAAACTAATTTGACAGTTCCAGGAGGGCATATATAAGGAATTATGTCCTTCAAATATGTAGGTTCCAGGTCATGAAGGGTTTTAAAGATTAAAAGCTGCGCTTTGACTATACAGCAAGCCCACTGAAATCCACAAACACCAAGACAACTTCAACAAGTTGTCTCTGAGACTCTGGTCCCTTCCACACACGCAAAATAATGCATTTTCAAACCACTTTCACAACTGTTTTCAAGTGGATTTTGCCATTCCGCACAGCTTCAAAGAGTATTGAAAGCAGTTTGAAAGTGCATTATTCTGCATGTGCGGAATGAGCCTCTGAGACTTAACAAAACTTGACTGCCAGTACTTAAAAACACCAGAATCAAAGGCCAAGGGTATACTAGGTTCATACTACACCCAGACAAAGGATTTGCATTCACTAATACTATTGGTGCTGCAGGGAATGCAAATGTGAATACCAATGTAAATGGACTGAAAACCCCACCTGCAATACAATGCAGTTAACCACACCTTTGCATAGCAAGTTCCACCCAAACCCTTACTGATTGGTTCCCCACCCTGGGACATGCACAATATATACCCCACTAAACATTTCCTTCTCACTGGACACAGTGTGTAACAGACTTCTCTCTGTGATACACCACTGAAGATGCCAGCCACAGATGCAGGTGAAATGTTAGGAACAAGATCTGCCAGACCACAGCCACACAGCCCAGAAAACCCACAACAACCAGGTTGTTGTATTATTCATAAACTGAAATGTCTGGATTACCTTCAAGGAATAAAATCTAAGTACATATTCTTGAGAATATTTGCCATTCCACCCCCCATCCTGTCTGGATTTAGTTTGTGTTTGTTCATTTTTTCTTCACCGAACAACACTCCATACACAGAGGTATCTGCATTTGGGAAGTTTTTAAAAATATATTGCTGGGTACCAGCAGCCTGTTGATGGTACTCTTGCTCTAGAATTGCAAAATGATGATCTCATTCAAAGGTCTCCTATAAATATTAAAATGAATAGGTGAAAGCACTGGTCCTTGAGGAACACCACAAGTCAGTTCCCATGGTGATGACTGATGAGTCAGCCTCTCTAATGGAAATGTTACCATCGGACTGGTAGGTAGTTATTCTGAATTAATGCTGAGACATTTAATTTTGTATGCGCAACACTGAAGTAGAAATTTATTTATTTATTTATTTATTTATTAAACTTTTATACCGCCCCATCCTCTAGGGGCTCTGGGCGGTGTACAGCATAAAACATGGTAAAACAAGTCACTAAAATCTTTAAAACAGCGGTAACAAACATTAATAGTAATAATAAGAAGAAGAAGAAGAAGAGAACACAATAGACACTGAAGTAGTAATTGAGAACACAATAGAATTATAGAAGTCTTGTGCGGATTTGTCTTTTCTTCCTTGTGCCCTTTCTCCCACCTTTTCTCCTCTTCTGGGGGTCCATCTGGGCTTGGTAATGCATCATGGATACCCCATCCTTCCATGGTGGCAATGGAATCCTCCCCCAGGGATTAGATAAGCAGGAACCATGCTTGTAGAATCCCAGGATATCAGAAAACAGCATGATTTTCTGTTTGCATGCCTTTGAATTATTTCATCATTAGCTTTTCTGGACAAGTGTCAACTGACATGCCAAGAATGATTACAGATGGTGCAACATAGTGATAGCAACCATAGGTCATGGTCTATCTTTCCATTAACCCTCAAGTCAATTCCTCCATCCTTTCAAACAGAAAATCATCTTTAATAGAACCAGGTCCATCAAACCCAGGAGATTATAAGCTTTTTAACTGCCATTCATATCAAAGCAATAAGGTGGTGTCTGACTTGCTTTTTTACAAACAAAAGACAAGTTAAAACCTGGTTTACAAGTAAGCAGAACATCAGCATTCTGATTTTTATAAAAGGCCATTGTGTTTTCTTAATAGACATAAAGTGCCATTTATATTTAATGTGCTCAACCACTCCGCTGATAAGGCATGCAGTCACCCCGGTCCGTAAGCAACAGTGAAGGAAGTTTCGTTAAGAGGTTCTTACTTTTTAAAAAAATCCTTAGATCCTGAAATCCAGAACTGCCAACTCATACACTCACAATTTATTTTTTCTTTCCTATAGCACAGAACAAAGAAACCAGGATTGATCGCTGCTTTGAAACTAAGCCTTGCAGAGAGAAACAAAAGACAATGGAAGTGCTATTCCAGAATTGTAGCTTTTACAAGTCTTCTAATCTGTAAAACATTTAGTACTAATGTGTTTGGGAAAGGGGGATGTGTTAGAGCAGCTTGTGTCAATATCCAACTGTTCTGCTACAGTACCACCACTGTGTAGGCTTTGATGTATGCTGGTGGTAAACAGTATAGCAATTTGGGTATATTCTTTACTAGCAAACTGATTTGATCATCGATCTCTTAATAACAGGGGCAAACTTTTAGCTATTGCATTGTTGTGGTCTAGTTTCCTTTTAATGTAGACCTTATTGTATTTTATTTAGGGAAATATGAGCAATAGTGCAGTCCTACAAAAAATTACCCCAGTCTAAGCCTGTTGAGTCCAATTGGCTTAGTCTGGAGTAACTGTGTTTAGGGTTGTATTGTAAGGGTTATATACATAACTAACAATACTTATCTTACAGAAGGGGTCTGTTTTAAAAAAGAATATTTGTATGCACTTATACATTTAAATACTGCTGTACTAATTTTCTCCTGGCAAAGGAGCTCAAGGTGGTTCAGAAAGGCAGAAATGAGACAGATCTGGTCACAGTGCATCAATAATAATCAAAAACATCATGAATAAAACTGTAACTTCTCTCTGAGCCAAAGTCTAAAACAATACTTCAATGCAGCTGCAGCAGAATGAAAGGATTAATTGCCCTCAAATGCTCTCCTAAATAAACCTGCTTGGCAGCATTTTCTGAATGCTGCCAGCATCAGTGTACTCATTCTCTATGCCAGGAAGGCCATTCCAAAGGAACAGAGCCATTGCTGAAAAGGCCTGTGCTTGAGCTTCGGTAGATGAAGGGACACAATAGAAATGAAGGAGTCACAGCTGAAGCCCAGGTGCTTTTTGAGAGGTCTCTTTCTGCCTTTTGTCTCTTCTCTCATAAGACTTAGGCCTGTAACTAGCAATTATGGGAGCAGCCATACGTTGATGTGAAACAGTCCAATTCTACATGCAAATATTCTAATCTAAGTTCTTTTGTTTTCTAACTAAATTAATCAATATTAAATTACCCGCTTACTTTTTTAAAAAACAAGCTAAATGGTAAGGGGAGGACCAAGGTTTTAGTGTGACTGGGGTACTCCAACTCACTACTTGGAGGGGCAGCAACAGTGGGAGTGATTGTTGTGGGTTTTCTGGGCTGTGTGCCCATGGTCTGGTAATTTTTACTTCTAACGTTTTGCCCACATCTATGGCCAGTATCTTCAGGGGCCTGTTGTGCCCACTGACTTCCTCTCAGTAACCAAACTCAGGTTTACCAAAATCAATGTATTGTATTAGAGTAAACAAATGGGTGCTAGATCCAGTATTCTCACAGTAAGCAGCACACTACATTCCCTTGCTATGCATCCCTTCCCTCTAACAGTTTTTCCCACTTATCTCCTAAAAGCAGCAGTGTTCACAGGCTATGCAGTTCCTCCAAGGTCAGAACTTTAATAAGGGCCAGGTGCTGTCTGGCTAAGGAAGAGAAACTGTTACTACAAGTCTCTAAACAATTCTAGATCTCTCTGATCTTCCAGTTATGGAGTGGTGGGGATTGATAATTACAAAGTTAGCTCGGCTTGGTCTCTTGATGGAGGCTTTTTTGATTTTTACCCCCAAAGAAATTATGAGGAAAATTAAAGTATTACTCTTCAATCAGGATCAACAATATCTTCTTAGCTGTGCTACGACTTCATGCTCACCACTTCACGTTGGTATTATGCCCAAACTGGGACAGATTACTAAATATTTGTACCATCTAATTGACCCCAGACAAAGATGGGCTCTGATGAGGGCCAGATGTAATGCTTTTCCATCAGCTTTGCAACAGGGACATTTCTGTAATATTCCTCCACCAGGTAGAGTCTGCACAAACTGCTTGACCTCTGTTGAAACTCTTAGGCCCTTTCCGCACGGGCCAATAACGACGCCCTGGGGACGGCAAAAACGCCGTCCCCAGGGAGCCGTTCGCACAGGCGGCGCTGCCAAATCGCAGCAGCGCCAACCTGGCTCCCTTCCCCCTCCCCCAGGGCGGCCTCAGGCCGCCTCCAAAAACCTCCCTCCTGGAGGGAGGTTTTTGGAATACAGCGCATTCCCTGCGGCGCGGTGCGAACAGCACCGCCGGGAATGCGATGTTGTCCCTGTCCTTCCCCACTCAACTCGTCGCCGTCACCGCCCTGCTGGCCTCCGAAGGCCCTCTCTCACTGACCTCTGACCCCTGGAGGTCAGAGGGCAGCATAGGCGGGTCTACGGAGGCCAGCAGGGCGACGACGGCGACGAGGTGAGTGGGGAAGGACGGGGAAGAGGCGGGTCGGCCGGGCAACGGTGCTCCATGCGGATGGTCCCAGTGTTGTCGGTCGGCGTTCATTATGCCGATCCAAGCCCTTCCGCCTCCGTGCAGAAAGGGCCTTATACACATCTTGGTTTTTTGCCCAAAATACTCTCCACTTAGAGATGGCTGTTCTTTCCTATCTAATGATTGTCAAAGCCGAACTATCATGCGACTTTTGAACAGTGATGATTCTTACATTTTGGAGAAGACTGCCCAGTACTTATTACAGGTCCTGGCCTTATGAGATCATTTTATGTTTTTACTGTATGATTAACTTATGCCTTATAAAGGTTTTGTATGTTTGTTTGTTTGAATTAGCCAGTTGTGTGTTTTTCAGAACATCACTGGGAAATAGGATGCTGGACTAGGCAAAACAGTAGAGTTTTTCTATCGTTCTTTGGTCCCTAATTGTATGTTCCCATATGAGAAATCTTTTTCCTGGGCTGGGAAATGTGCATGTATGGTATCTGTTTGTGATTACAGCACTGTTTCCATTTATCTATCATTTTGTCAAGACCACTTTGATAATTTCCCCCTTTTTAGTACAGCCTGGTTAAGTGGCTGAGAATTCATCACAGACAGAAAGTTTGGTAGCATCTGCTTGAGAGAAAGAGAGTAGCGTTGTGTTTGAGCTCTTTTCTTTCTTTCTTTCTTTCTTTCTTTCTTTCTTTCTTTCTTTCTTTCTTTCTTTCTTTCTTTCTTTCTTTCTTTCTATTAAATGCAGAAATCTACAGATAGTGTGGTGTAATGCTTACAGTGCCAAACTAGGATCTAGGAGGTGGTGATGAAAAGTGTCATCAAGTCACAGCTGACTTATGGGGATCACATACAGTTTTCAAGGCACGAGATATACAGAGGTGGATTGCCATTGCCAGTCTCTGTACAGTGACCCTAATATTCCTTGGTGGTTTCTCATCCAAACACTGACCAGAGCAACCCTGCTAAGCTTCTGAGACAATCACCAATCTGCCATGGAAACTTGCTGGATGACGATGAGCCAGTTACACACTCAGATCATAATGTACCTCACAGGGTTGGTGTGAGGATAAAATGGAAGAACCATGTAAGCCGTATTATGTTCCAGCTGATAAAAAGGTGAAACATAAATAAACATAAATCATGGTTCCAAATTTCAATGCAGTGTAGTGGCCGAGATGTAACCCATCTTTCAACTATACATCCTTTAGAGTAGAATAATAAGTTCACATTTAGTCATCCGGGATTGAAAAGTACCTGATCTCAACTTACTCCTTGTATTTCTGTGAACTTTTCTAAATACTTAATCCTGATCTATGGTTCTGAGTACCATTGTGATCTAATTTCCCTGATCCTACATGTGATGCTTAAAGTGACTGCAGCAAAACCAGAGCTTGTGTTCGCTAATTAATTTAAAAGACAGCATTACCATTTATTTATGCTTCAACAAAATGATGACACAACTGTACCTACCTTGCTCATACTGTGAATGTTGTTAAAGTAGCAGGTATATTTTGCAAAACTGCTGCAGGGAATTGTAATCTGATATATCAGCACTTCGGTGTACATGCTGACACATGGGTTCCTTTCTTATGACAGCATGAAGTCCCAGGACCACCCATAAATGTGACAACATTGACATTTTTTTAAAAAAAGCATATGGAACACACAATCTGTTTAACCAAAACACTCAGAGAGAAAAACTAATTAAACTAATTATGGGGGCAAGAAGCAATTTGTTGGTTTAAATGTGGGCTCAGTTTAGAGTGAAATGTTTCATGAATCTCATAAAGGAGCTGCTCTTTGAATTCAGTAAGGATTTTAAAAGTGACAATTCAGTTCTTGTGAAGAACATGTCAAAAAAGCTGAACCAATTTTGCTCACAAGACCTCTTTTCTTTTCAGCTGAGCTCCCATAATGTTGTATGGATTATTTGCACACAATTCAAAACAGGCAGTATTTCGAGCAGTTTTGCATCCACACAGTTCATGGTCCTCAGCACAACAGCTGAATAAGCAGTCTCTGCTAATGTACCTGAATGCTGGATTATGTATTTTCCATGGTCATTACAGACGATACATTTTTAATGCTTATACTACATAGAGTCAATTTCATCAGTCACTGACACCCAATGTACGGGCATATGCTAAGAACTTACTGGATCAAGCTACAGTTACCAAGTTGCAATGCATAAATCTGCAAATGATTTGTAATCCCGTGTAGAATATTTGATTGCTATGCACATGCTCACCCTTGGGAGTTGGACAGGCAAAAAAAAGGTAAGGCTGGATACTGAAGAGATAAGCCAAACAGCTTCATTACCATGACAAATTCAGCAGGACTGAGCTAATTGGCAGATGGAAAGAAGGGCAACCATATGAAAATATTGTAAGAACGCACACGGACAAAACAATTGCAATGCAATTTAGAACCACTGTTTGACTACTCAATAAACAGCCATCTTTTTTTTGATGGTCCAAAAGTGCTGCTTGCAATTTGTGATCAATTTGTGATCGAGCAGAGGAGTGTCTGAACATCAATGGTTTAAATGCTGTCTTTTTAGAACCTTTAAAATGCCTATTTTATTTAAAGAGTAAAGTTTTTTTAAAAAAAATATTTAGTAAGTTAATTCAAGAAGACCATTTTCATAAGCAACCTCATATTCGTGTCTCTTTTCAGCATCTATTGAAGGAAGGCTTATGGCAGGTGACATCATGTCAGCAGTCTTTTCTTGTCATTACAGATGTAATAGAAATTTATTCTCCTGGGGTTGCCAGTGTTGCATTCTCATTTGAAATGGGTATGAAAGCGACTCAAGAGCCAGTGTGGTATAGTGGTTCAAAGCAGTGGTCGCTAATCTGGAGAACCGGATTTGTTTCCCCACTCTTACACATGAAACCTGCTAGGTGACCTTGGGCTAGTTACAGTTCTCCCAACATTCTGTCAGCCCCCACCGCCCTATCTCCAGGGGGCTCTGTGAAAGTGAAAATAATGCTGCTGATTTTTACTCAATCTTCTAGCCATTCTGGTTATACAAACCATCTTGGTAACTGACACAGAGGCCAAAGAAAGGTTAGAGAAGTTTTCCAGTTTAGGTTTCCATCATGTTCTGAATAAATACATAAACAAAATGCTAAAAATGGACTATCTGTTTTAGTACTTGAAGATTAACAACATTTCTGGCAGGATATGAGCTTTCGTGAATCACAGCTCAATTTTTCAAAGGAGTGATCTGTGATTCATGAAATATCAAACTCTGCCAGAAATTTCATTGGTCTTAGATGCTACTGGACTCTTGCTCTTTTCTGCTGCTACAGACAGACTAATATGACTACGCATTGTGATCTATCTGTTCCTGATTTGTGAAAAAACAACTGAAGAGCTAGGACCACCTTTGACAAATCAGATTCATGTGTGAAGGAGTCATAGGCAGGGAGCAGATGTTGGTTGCTGAATATTGTGAACATAGCAATAGGAAACAGGATTGTTAGATCTCAGCCCAGCTCAAGATGGTAAATGGGTGGTCTGATAGTAGATCAGAATAAAAGTTTCTTTCATTGATTGATAGAGGAACAATGTGCATTGCAGATAACCCTCTCCAGTGAAAACCTATTGCTGTGTTGCAATAGTTCCCTCTAGGCAACTAGATTTTTGACAAATTATGTTTTATGGGTTCCTACCAAACTGGCCCTTGAGAAGGATCCCTCTGAAAAGAACATAACTTGCTGACAAGTTAAATTTTAGCATTCACAACTGAGATGATTCAGTTCTCTTCTATACACATCTGTGATTGTGTCCAAGAGCATGTTGGAGTTAAATGGAAAGACAATTATATGGAGATCAGAAACAATCTTAATCTTAACACAGCCAAAGGCCGTTGAAGATTTTAAGGAGGCAGCACAGTATAGTTTCAGCTTCATTCTTTATAGCTGTACTGGCCAATAACATAACCAATTGATCAGTTAACATGAAAGGTTATAGCCATGAATTTGCGTATGTTTATTGTAGGTTAGGACCTAGTTGAACAAAATTATTTATGAAAGAATGCACTCTACCATCAACACCTCCCACACTCCACATGAAAAAGATAAGTGGTCATACTTTCAGAAGAGACTCTGAAAATTCTATCAAAGGATGTACAGCCAAAAAAAGGCCATGCTTATGCTTAGCAGAAATAACATCAATACCCACCAGTTTAGTATAGGGCATGAACATGTACATGCCTGCTTTGTTCCCTTTCCATAATTAAAGCTCTGCTGTAATCAGTGTCAGATTTAGATGGAGAGAGAGGTCCTAGGCTAGTCCGCTTGTGAGGCCCTTCCCAACCCCCCACCCTCACAACTAGAGGAAGATGTGGTCCACAAAATGGAGTGTGCTTCAGTGAAGTCCTGGAAGGACAAAATCAATACATAAATCAATTATTTATCAGTTATTGGGTTAAGAAAGTATTATTCAGAAATGGAGTGCAAGGAAAATTTCTGAAGGGTTGTTTAGAGACTATAGTGAAAGAAGAGACCATGTGAAAGAAGAGACTATGTGAAAGAAAAGCCTATGACAGTGTCAAAAATATTACACACCTTGGCTGGAGATCCCCTAAATATTGAGGCCTTAGGCTTCTGCCTACCAAGCCTATAGGTAAATCTGGCAGAGGCTGTAATGTTTTAATGTGCTAGACAGCAACTTTTGAAACTCATGGTTCTAAAGTGTTGGAGTGCTAACATACAATTTTTAGAATGCTACTAAGAAAATGCAGATGCCAGTGGAAGACTCTGACCGTTCACAGGCCATTGTGTGTCCCTTTTGACTTCAAGGTCTGATTGAATGGGTTTGGCTACAAAGAGGATCTAATGTTCTTGGAAATAAAATCCAGACAAGACTATTTTAAGTCACTTTCTAATGGCCTAAAATGTAATCAGTCTTGTGTTCAAGCCATCTTCATATCAAGTCCCTTGTTTTCCAGAAAGGGCTTCAAAGAGATGGTGCAGTCCAGTGCATCTTCTGAAATAGGCTGAGTTGTATCTACTAACTCGTCAGCATTATATTTCAACAAGTGTTATGATACTAAATGTTCTCCGTTTAATTCCATTGCCTGTCATTTCACTGTGCATTTAACACAGCAGTTCTGCTAAACCTTTTCATAAGCCTGACAGACAAACTTCATCGTGTGTCAGGAAGACATTCACAGCAGACCTTAAAATCCCAAGAGCCTTAGTTATTGATTCAGCATTTGCTTCAGCTGTTTGCTACTATCAGTTGAGAAAACAGCCTAGTACAGCACCATACAAGCATCACAAGAAATTCTTCTTTCACCTCTGCCCACTCCAATTCCTAAGAGGATAGTAGCTTTCTCTGGGTTTGCACTTTGCCTCCTGCCAGATAGCTCTTCTTTCCGGCTGCTCCATGAGCAGAATGCTATTTGTATTCCTGGCCAGGTCTTGCTTTCAGAGATCAGTCACCAAAGTCAAAGTTCAGCCCTTGAATATTTTCTGATTTCCACCTCTATCACAATGAAACAGACATGAGGGCAACCAGCCTACATTGAGGGACATGAAGGAGATGGACCCAGCTCTCCCTCCTTCTGCATCCCTGACAACCTTCTCCCAGGAAAACAATGGCCAAATTGCACAATGCCAATTGCCAAGCTATTGTATACAATGTAGCTGAGCTGTGCACAGTACTGTGGGTATTGGCAACCCCATCTTCTTCCAGAATGTGGAGCCAATGTTACCCAAATTGGTCTGGAGTTTGTTCCCTTTTAATTTGGAAGAATTAGCAGGAACAAACCTAACAATGCAAGAGACTCAGGCCAAGATCTCTATTGATTTATACCAGGATTTTTTTTTCCTTTTAGAAATCTGCAGGAAACCAGGACATAGAAGTTTTAACTATTTATTGAAAAAGTAAAATAATAAACTGCAGGTGCAAGTGGCAAAATACACACACAGAGAGAATTTTGAAGAATCTTAGGATTTAGAAAGAGGTAGAGGGAATAGTAGAAATCATTGAGGGAAGGGTGATAATTACCTGATCTAGGAGAGGGAGATCTAAGGAGGCAGCATTCAGCACCCCTATTAGATGGCAGAGAAGAAGTCTGGCACACAGTGCAACCAAACTCGAGGCAGTTCAGAAAATGCTGGGAGAGGGACTGCTGTTTGAGCAGGCTAGATACAGGAAAAATCAACCCTATGGCTATGCTAAAAGCATTCTTCCTACACAAAGAAGAATTTATGTTATCAGGAGAGAACAATACAGTGGGTAATGGCTTGGTGAGTCAAGGCTAGGGAGCATCCAGCTTTTGATTAGATATAGATAGAGTTGATGGAATTACAGCTCTGGGATATTCCAATTTAGAGTAAGGTTGGATAGTCCTCCAGCAGTGGGGCAGGAAGGGCATGATGAGATTTAGCTAGATAAGAATAAGATTCAAAAAGACTGATAGTGTTGAAGGCTGGTATTTGCATATCCTTTGGGGGCTAGAGAACAGGTGTCCTTTTCCAGGGCTGTGGCTACTTTCCAGGGCTGTGGCTACTTTCCAGGACTGTGGCTATTGTAATTCAGATGGCAGTTCTCAGAGCTACAGGAAAGGCATAGCTGGTTGCTTTGCATACTGAGGTAAGAATGGGCAACTTGCCTAGGCAAAGCTTCTCTGCTAGTGTCAAACCCCAAATTCAAAATTTGACACAGATAAGTGTCTCATGGGGCACATCCAAGCATGCACCTTGGTCTGAACTGTCTATGGCACCTTTAGAAGTGACAGATATGGAACTGCCTGAAAACAGGGGCCCCCTGTCTTGCTATAGGCTTGTCTGGCAACACCAACACATCTTCATCATTATCCTTACCTCCATTTTATCCTCACAATCGTTTATACTAACTACTGTGAGATAAGTTTATTTTATTTTATTATTTTATTATTGTATTTGTAGACCGCCCCATCCCCTAAGGGCTCTGGTTAGGCTAATGGGGTTAGGCTAACGGGGGTGACTGTCCTAAAGTAATCTAGTGTGCTTCCACAGTAGAGTGAGGATTCAAATTTGGGTCCCCAGGATTATAATCTGAAACTCTAACCATTATACTACACTGGCTTTTGTCAGGTTGTTACTGTTGAACAGTAGTAAGCAGCCAAGCCTAAATGAGTCATGCAAGTTGGGTGGTAGCAAGACACTTGGCAGTTCCTTGATGAGTCCAAAACAGTCCTAGGAAGGGTCCTTCAACTCCTACCATCTTTTACTGACAAAGACCAAGGCCTGAACTTTAACAATTCAGTTGTGGTTGCCAGCAATGACCCCTGAGGGCATTTTTTTTTTAAAAAAACCCTAGAAGTACTGCGTCTATCATTTGGGGGCACGGGATAATCCCAATGTGTCATCACCATTATTATTAAGATTTCAAATTCTGCTGCAAACTTAGGGTTTTTCCCAGATTTGTAGAAAGATCATTTTTGTCTGTCTATAGTTCCTGTCTCCATATTTGAGTATCATATTGAGAATTAGATATATTGATATATGAAATTTCCTGTTTAGTGCATTTTAATATTTATTGGTCAGATCAGTTAGACAGGGAAGTCTACAAAGCTGCTTCGAGAATCTCACAATCCTTTCCCCCATTCACATGTATTTTCTCAAATTTCAGTTAAAATATTGAATGTTTATTGTTTATATGGAACGATAATTCCATCCTAATCAAAAACCAGATTTCATCACTGAATGAACTCGTTCCTTTGGGACATGGGACAGCAGGTGATGTCGGGGAGGAGAGTTACAAGTGGAATCCCATTGTGTGCAGGGTGTCGCAAAAGGCAATCCTTTCCCTGAATGCTTTTTAACATCTATATGCACCCCCTGGCCAAGTTGGTCCAGTTTCAGGCTGTGGTGCCATCAATTTGCAGATGACACCCAGCTTGTCCTTACGATGGCGGGCTGACCACACTTGGTCCCTGAGACTCTCCAGCAATGTCTGGATGCTCTGGCTGACTGGTTAAGAACTAACAGGTTGAAACTGAATCCAGCAAAGAAGGAGGTCCTGTGGGTGGGTCAGGGGGAGATGCCAGCCAACTTTAGATTGCCTGTGCTAGGTGGCGAGGCTTTACATCTGGCCTCATCGGTTAGCAGTCTAGGGATGATCCTGGATTCCCGGATTTCTTCTTTGGAAGCTCAGGTCACTAAAACAGCCCAGACAGTTTTTTATCATCTTTGTCAGGCATGACAGTGACCCCATATCTCTCCCATTCTGACCTGGCCACAGTGATAAATGCAACGGTCCCCTCCAGATTGGACTATCATAGCTCTATATGGGCCTACCCTTGAATCTAATCCAGAAACTAAAACTTGTTCAACATGTGGCCTCTGGGCTCCTAGCTGGAGTTTCTAGCAGGGACCACATGTCCTTACCATCTTCTTTGGCTGTCTATCAAGTACCGGATTATTTTAAAGGTGTTGGTTTTGACCTTTAAGGCTGTGAGCAGTCTTGGGCCCACATACTTTAGGGACTGTCTCTCTCCATAATGCCCAGTTAGGTCCCTCTGTTCTTTGGTGGAGAACCTTTTAGCTATCCCTGGCCCAAAAAACATCCGGCTGACCTCAACAAGGGCCAGGGCCTAATCTGTCCTACCCCTACCTGGTGGAATATGCTTCCGAATAAAATCATGGCCCTGCAGAACTTAAATTGTTTCCACAGAGCCTGTGAGACGGAGTTATTCCACCAGGCTTTTCCTAGAGGCCAGCCAGCCTCACATCTATTTTACTGGCCTCCTGGGATCTAAGTAGAGTTTTTAAGTTGCCATCTTGTTTGTTTTAAGTTGATTATACTGTATTAATTGGTTTTTAGTGCTTTAAGATATTTATTGCTTTTTAAGTGAAGCAGAGTTTTATGATGTTGTATTGCCATCCTAAGCCCTTCAAGGATGAGCGAGGTAAAAATCCATAAGTAAGTAAGTAAGTAAGTAAGTAAGTAAGTAAGTAAGTAAGTAAGTAAGTAAGTAAGTAAGTAAGTAAGTAAGTAAGTAAGTCCCATTTTTAATCCTGTGTCTTAGCCTTAGGCTCATTACTTCTGGGGAGAAAGGGTGGAGCAGAGATCTGATCCTAAGAAAAGTATCATCCAAGTGGCAAAGTTGTGAGGGGTCGCAATTGCTTGGGAGGAGCAATCAGAAGGCAGATCCACCAGTACTAGATCCTTGTGGAGCAAAGAAGTCTTCTGATATAAAGGTATCCTTGAGTAAAACAGCTTGTTCAGGAGTAGGACTAGGAGAAGCCAGGGGAAGAGGGATAAAAGGGCCAACCTGAAGGCAGCAATTGACAGAAGATGGGGAGAAAACTTTGGGCACTAGCCTTGGGGCCTTTGCAGTAAGGAAGTTAGCATGTCTCCTGAAATTTTAGAACAGCAGTTCTCAACCTTTATTTATTTATTTATTTTATTTATTATTCTACTTTTATACCGCCCTCCCCCGAAGGGCTCAGGGCGGTTTACAACAATGATAAGACAATAAATATTAAAACAATTTAAAAGCAGCATCCAATTTCTGTATCAATTAAAATAAAGATGGCGTCCCGCTATTAAAACTCCTACAAAGGGAACAGCGGGTTGTAGCTGTTTCAGGGCACCCTATCAGCGGCTGGACTCTCCAAAAGCCCGGCGGAATAACTCAGTCTTACAGGCCCTGCGGAATTCATTAAGGTCCCACAGGGCCCGGACAGTTGGTGGGAGAGCATTCCACCAGGCAGGGGCCAGGGCCGTAAATGCCCTGGCCCTAGTGGAGGCCAGCAGCATCATAGAGGGGGCGGGGATCACAAGCAGATTGGCCTCTGCCGAACGCAGAGACCAACGTGGGACATATGGGGCCAGACGGTCTCTCAGGTACGAAGGTCCCAGACCGCGTAGAGCCTTAAAAGTTAACACCAACACCTTGAAGACAATCCGGAACTCAACTGGGAGCCAGTGCAAGCGATGCAACACGGGCATGATGTGATCTCTAAAGGCACCTCCCGTGAGCAGACGTGCCGCTGCATGCTGGACCAGTTTCAATTTCCGGATCAGCCGCAAGGGAAGGCCCGCGTAGAGCGAGTTGCAATAATCCAGCCTAGAGGTGACCGTTGCATGGATTACAGTGGCCAGGTCTGTCTGGGAGAGGAAGGGGGCCAGCCGCCGGGCCTGTCGATGATGGAAGAAGGCAACCCGGGTTACATGGGCCACCTGGGTCTCCATTGAAAGAGACGAATCCAGGTGGACCCCCAGGCTGCGGACGGAGGGGGTCGGTGCCAATGAGACCCCCTCCCACACCGGCGGCTGGAAATTCCCCCCTCCCCCCCCACGGCCTAGCCAGAGAATCTCCGTCTTCGTTGGATTCAACTTTAACCTGCTCTGCTTCAACCAACCAGCTACCGCCTCCAAACAATGCTGTAGAGCCGCAGGGGCGGTGACCGCTCCCCCCTCCATCGACAGAATGAGCTGGGTGTCATCAGCATATTGGTGGCACACCAGCCCAAAGCTCCGTACCAGCTGAGCAAGGGGTCGCATGTAGATATTAAACAACAGCGGGGACAGCAGCGCTCCCTGAGGCACCCCACAATGAAGTGGGCACCACTGGGAGGCCTGGTCCCCACCCCACACTTGCTGACTCCGGTCCCGGAGGAACGAGGCAATCCATTGAAGGACAGTGCCCCGCACTCCGGAAGCGGCCAGGCGGTGGGTCAAAAGGTCATGGTCGACCACATCAAACGCTGCGGTAAGATCCAATAATACCAGCAGCGCCGATCCGCCTCGGTCAAGCTGCATACGGAGCGTATCTGTGACAGTGACGAGAACCGTCTCCGTCCCATGCCCAGCACGGAAGCCGGACTGGAAGGGTTCGAAGGCCGATGCATCCTCCAGAAAACCTTGAAGCTGCTCCCACACCACTCTCTCAATTACCTTCCCCAGAAACGAAAGATTCGAAACGGGGCGGTAATTGGCCAGATCACTAGGATCTAACAGCGGTCTTTTTAAGAGTGGGCGGACCACTGCCTCCTTCAACCCACCGGAAAAACTCCTTGCTCAAGGGAGCTGTTGATGATATTCAACAGGTGGGGTCTAACTCCTCTCGGCATGTTTTAATAAGCCAAGAGGGGCACGGATCCAGAGGACAGGTAGTAGGTCTAACAGCAGCCAGGATTCTGTCAACAGTGGCTTCAGAGAGCAGGGAAAACTGGGCCAAGCAAGGGCCAGAAGACGGCAACCTTCCTAATGCCGTGACCCTTTAATATAGTTCCTCATGTTGTGGTGACCCCCAACCCTAACATTTATCCATTTTACAGATGGAGAACACTGATGCAGAGAGTCTTAGGCGACCCCTGTGAAAGGGTTGTTCGACCCCCAAAGGGGTCCCGACCCCCAGGCTGAGAACCACTGCCTTAGAAGGTGGCACTCCTGATTCCAAGGACAGCCAGCAGTAATGTGGTATGCCTGATCCAGGCGTTAGGCTACCCCTGGTTTAACATTTCAGGAAGGATGTCATAGCCAGGGTAGGAGCTTGAGGACCTGGTCCCAAGGTCAACCAGAAGGAATGTGGGAAAAGGATCCATGTGGGGAAAAGTGGCAGCAAGATGTTGGTGAGGAATTGGCTGAACTATGGGGTGATTAACTGGCTGAACTATAGGGTGATGGTTGACCTCTTGAGTTAGCAGTGCAAATAAACAAAGCTTCACAGTACTGGGGTGTTTCCTTACTTCTGACAATGTAGAGAGGAGATGGCCCCACCTAGGGGGATGTGGCCCCTGGCTATGGGGCTTCACACCTACCTCTATTTCTTTTATCACCCTTTGCTGTATATCCTTACATCAGTATTTCAATCATAAGGATCTCAGGGCAGCGACAAATAATTTTCTAATTATTAATTTGTCTGCTTATCCCGAATGATACAATATTTATTGAGGTAATTGTATCTGTTTTAACTTTGTTTTATTAGATCCCCTGATAAAGCTGATTGTGAAACATGTTGGGAGCTAAAAGGTAAAATGACATGCTCTTCCTTTCAACGAATGCCATATATATACAATGTCAGAAAAAAATAGCTGCTGAGAGTCATAAAGTTAACTTTGGTTTTTAATCCACAGTCACTACACGCTGCAAAAGAGAGAGCTTGTGGATGATCATGGACTATACTTGCATACTCACCAAACTGTTGTAGTTGCTTACACTTACCTTTGCCATGACAACTGAAGAGTCCCTGGAGCTGAAGCTAAAGAACCAGTAATTAAAAATGGACTTGCTGGCAAGCCTGTTCCTCCCTGTGGTTACAGAGGGGAGTGAGTATTGAACCACATTTGAAGAACCTGTCATATCTAGTTATTTTTAGAGATGAATCTGAATCGAAACTTCAGTTCTAAACAGCCACACATTTTATGGTATTTCTCTGCAGAACCAGGCACCAAACTTAGCCTTGAAATACCATTTGCATTCAGGAAAGCTGTATTTGTATGCACTGGTGCCATTTCTAGTAGCTGACAGTTACATTTATTTATTTATTAAAAATAATATATTATATGTATCCTATTCTTCCTCTGGAGTTTCAGAGCAGAGCATTTTTGAGTTTTCCAATTACAAACCTATTTCGGATAACATTTATTTTTAACTTTGCAATGATGGTCACAAGTTAGGGGTGTGCTTCCAAACATAAAAAAACCTGTGTTTTTCAGATTCAGATATACTGGAGCCAAAAAATCAAGTTCCAGATTCAAGTGGTGAATCCCACCACTGCACGGGTCCCTAATTCTACCCCAATCATCTCTTATTCCAATAAGATTAAACAGCAGTGTTGGTGCAACTGTATTGTTTTCAGCATACAGTTTTGGTTTGGGGTGGCTGATGACTAAGCAGCACCTCCAACATCTCCTTGTGCTGCATAGCTACTAGGGTTCAACTGAGGCATTTCTCTGCAGGTTTTTTGGCAGTTTCTCCCCATCCTTAATGGCATTCCAATCAATTGAGTAACTGCCCTGCTTCTTTCTAGTGACATATTAATTTTGGGAAGAGAGTTTCACCCTAACTCCTCAACACAGAACTGACAGAGGATGCAGGCACAAATGTGCTCACTTCATTTACCCTTCAAGTCCAGAACTGGGATTTTGAAGAGCAGCAATTTGACCTTGAGGAAGATTAACTGCACAACTCTCCAGGGCAGCAGACATGACCAATGCATGCTGACAATGTGACCTACGGGCAAGAACACAATCATTCTGCATGCTCATTGTGGGTCATGAGAGGAACCAGCTGAGTGTTCATTTTCATGTCCCAATAGCTCAGTGGATTTGTGATCTGCTACTTACAGGACTCAGCAAAGTAGGCCCTCACAACTACAGCCGCAGTCTCCTATCCTGTTGTGTGTGCCTTGCACTCTCAGAGGTGCTAAGCACTTGCCCCCACATCTCCAAAATCATCTCACCTGTAACCATAGGGGCAGGCACTGCCCAGCAGGAGAAGTGGGGGAGGGACAGCAGCAGAGCTGTTTCCTCTCCCTCCTCCTCTGTTGGTGGCAATATGACCCTCTTGGCCTGCATGTACTCAATGCATGTGTGGGTCACACATGACCATCAGCATGTCAACCTTCAGCTTGGTGAGAGGTTCAAGACAGGAATTAAATCTGCATGGCCTGCATCTAAGTCCACAGTGGTGGCCATTATCTCATGATTCACCTGGAACATGGGAATGACTAGAATAGGATTGTCATGTCAGATGAGAACAAAAAGGTGAAATCCATAAAGGTCTTAAGGGCTTCTACTGTCTGAGAGATAGTCCACCACTCTTCTGGGTTGAGCTGGCTTTTCCCTTAATCTCAGAAATCAAGGAGGTCAGGATGCTCTTTTGCTCCACCAAACATGCATGTGTAGCATAGGTGGGACTTCTGTGAGTGCTGACATTATTGATCAGGCAGTGCTCTAGCATGATAACTATCAGTGCCTATTTCTCACATAGCCTTCACACTGCATAAGCAGTAACTCATGAGATGCCAGCATTTCTGGAGGAGATTCTAAAAATCATTAGTCTCAGAGTCCAGTCTGGGACTATCTGCAGAACCCAAACCCAAGACATCTCTAACCACAAGAGGGAGAAGATGAGCCATGCAGTAAAGGCCCTATGCCTGTGCCATTGCCCTAATGTTTGCACTACCATCAATCACCATTTACTCCATGGGGAAATCTCTGCCTATCCATCCTGCTAACTATTCCTCGATAGTGGCCGAGATGTTGTCCGCCATGTATGGTTCATCAAGAATCTCAGTGTGGAGCAAAGCTTGGCAGTAATTGGCTTGGCAGCCCGCACCCTACCTAATGCTGGTTTCTTCATGCTTACCCAGAACATGATAAGGTGGCCACCAGTGTGCTCTCAGAGATACGTGATGTTGAATGTGAAGTGCATAGTTCTCCCACAAGCATGAGGCAAGTGTGCTTTCACATAGTTCTTAGCAGCTGTATTCAAGGATGGCACCACAGTACCTGCCCAGTGGAGGCACCTGCAGGCACCTCTGAAGGTGTGCTCTAGCAGCAGCCTAAGTGAAGAAGGTCTTGTGAGGCTTGTTCATTGTACTGTCCTAACCAGAGGACAGGGTGGTGGAAGATGAATGTGAAGTAGGCCTCAACACAAATGGGGGGAAAGCTGCAGTTCTCCCCTTTGGGTTTCTCAGAGGGTCCTACTGTACTCCTTTCCTGATACTCTTTCCGATCCTGGGTGAAACTCCATTTAACTACTTCAGGGAAGTTAGGTAACTAGCTACCTGCACTACAACCTACCAGACTCAGACTTTTTTTTCAAACCCCCCCCCCCTCGCATTAAGCCTTTACATTTTTGTTTTGTATATGTTCACTTGGCCTTCTCCTTGCTTTTTAAAAAAGAACTAGTGACTTCCTATTCTAAAAACTAGCTAAGTTTTTGGAAACTAGCCTAGATATGGATATTAAAACTTTTTAAAAGAATAAAGGAACTGTATTAAAATATTTCTAACTGGCTTGCTCACTACCACTAATTCTTTTTCAATAATTCAGCAGCAACCTTCTTTCTAAAAACCCCCTGGCTTCATTTCTTTTGAAGCTTAGAGCAGACATTAATTTTTTTACAGTCAATCTATGCTAATTACTGTTTGACAAACAACCTTGCTTCTTCTTAATTGCCTGGCACTAGCCTATTTAGGGAGGAACTAGCCCTATGCTGAGATTTAATTTGTGCTTTTTAAACAATTCCCAACACACCCTTCTTAAAAGTAACCTTTAAAAAAATTTACAATAATTTTTTGTCAACAGTTAAATGGCTCAAATCAACTGAAGCATGGCAACAACTCTACTAATCAGAAAACAAAAACACTGTGGTCAGGAAACTTCCAAAGGGAAAGGAAATTTCCCTGCCCCCAAAACCAATCCCCTAAAAATTCAAGCACAAAAACAGCAACAAATAGAGCAGACCCAAATTTCCCACCACAAAACGAAAACACAGTACAAGCCTTTTGACAAATGAAACCACCAGAAAATAAAACCAAAGACCCAGAAAATAAGCTTCCTTTCATCTTAAACTTTAAAAGGATGTGGTGGATACAGTGGTGGGATTCAAATAATTTAACAACCGGTTGTATACAAGCATCATTTTAACAACCAGTTCTGCCGAAGTGGTGCGAACCTGCTGAATCCCACTAATTTTATATATATGATTTTATGTTGCACACCGCCCAGAGCCCTTCGGGGATGGGGCAGTATATTAAACAAACAAACAAACAAATAAATAAATAAATAAATAATGGGTGGATAGATGTCCCCATGGCAAATAATGGCTAGTACTATTGGTTTCCAGAAGCCAGGACTATCAAACCAGCAGTTAGGGTCCCTTTGAAATTGTAAAGAGCGATAATTTTCTACAGGAGTGAATCTGGCCTCTTGAAGGCTAGGTCTTCCTATAATGTCCTTAAATGTAAAGAGACCAGAGATGGTAACAGCTGCTCACGTCTTGCCTTCATGGACCCCAAACCACTCATGAAACATAGGAGATAAATTTTCCTTTCTCCTGAAATTTTCAGAGTATTCGGGGACATTTTGGGTACCTCCAAGCTGTGCAAAACAGTGAATTTCCCATATATTTTCAGCTCAACAACATCCAAATACATTCCAGTAGTTTTGCATCTCACTAATTAGTGATATTCAGCATGGTGACTGCATTCTCACCATTTACTGACTTGCTAAGATTACATCTGTACAAATTCAATATAGATGAGTGATCTGTAATTAAAACCAGATATATTTTAGACTGGTGCCCTTGTAGTCAGTGGTGTTCCATTGGTAGATGACATTCATCATGCTGGACTGACACCAGGTGTCAACTTACTGAATCAAACTATAGTTCCTGAGGAGAGTGAAATAATACATGAAATACATGGGATCCTGTTTGTTTGTTTGTTTGTTTGTTTCATTGGACTTCATAGACTGCCTCATTCCAAAGGGCTCGAGGCAGTTCACAACACAGACAATATAACAGCCAATAAATTACTTAAAATACCTCTAAAAACATTGAGATCGATATGCAGCATAACAACCCATCTTAGTGGCACAGTTTAGGACATTCTGTTGACAAGAGCACAGTCAGTTTTGGGAGTCAGGCAAAACCTGAGGAAAGACACCCTGCAGGATCAATTCAACCAATTTGACCAAGAACTTCTGTCATAAGTTCTTCTTTCATAATTATCTATCAGATTGGGGAGGGACAGATGCAGTATTAGAACAAAGCAAATATGTGCATGTATAGTGCAATTCAGTACAGTTCAAGTTCTCAAAATATGTTTGAAGGTGATCATTGGAAATGGAGATCAAATTGCCATTTGAGCAAAGATATGGTTGCACATCAGTGGTTGTCAGCTATGGATAAGGAGTTGAGTTACTAAAATAGACCCATGTAATAATATCCTTCTTACAGAACACATATGTGCTAGCGTACTAGCCTATCATCATGTTATTGTCATACTCCCTTGGCATTTGGAGTCTAGTATATGTATGCTGTGACATAAAATATGGAAAAGTCTTTCTAGAACTAGAACTCAATAAATATCAGAATACCCAAAATCTGGATTTGTCACAGTTATTTAAGAGCAAAATCATATATGTACTCCTCTCTCCAGCTGCATTTTGTTGATACCATTGTTCAGAAAGTTGTGGTCTTAGTAGCCACTTGAAAAAAGCCATCAAACAAGCAGAAACTGATTTTTTAAAAAAAGTAATGTATCCACTAGACCAGTTTTGACAATACCATAAACAGTGCATTCACCCCACACTCTTCAGATTCTTCAGATCATATTGGGATATGCACTTATAATGCTCTTTTGGTATGCAGAAAAAGTTAGTCATATGAACTTGAAGACTATCACTAACACTACAGTCTTAAGAAGAATTATATAATTTTAAGCTGACTGAATTCAGTGGAGTTAGAAAGGTGTAACTGCTTAGGACGGGTCTGTAAGGTAGACTTTACCAAAACGCCCTATCCTCAAAATTTCCTGCAGCTTGTGAGGGTAACTTAAGTGGATTCCACACAGCATATTTATAATGAGTTATAATCATTATAAATGAATTTGTTTTCCATTCACAAAAAGGGAAAATGAGTTCATTTATAATGATTGCAACTCATTATAAGTATGCTGTGCGGAATCTACTTTAGATTTGCTGATTTAGTTCTTTTATTGCCTCTGAAACTAAAGCTCGCTAGTAGGTGGAATTAAAAATACTGCTGAGGGACAGATACTGAAATATATTTAATTATTTTCCCCATTCCTCCCACTTTAATCCTCAGGCTGTTGTTTAAAACACCTTAGAGTGATGGAACTTATCTCCTTCACAGGTCATAGTTCTGAGGGCCTTGTATCATTTCATTTGCCCTTCCTTGAACCCTCTCTCAATCTCATTTGATATTTCTTTTATGAGTGTGAATCCCAGAACAATATGGAGTACAGCAGATGTGCCGCTAACAGTCCTCTGAAAAGTGGTGATATAACCTCTTTGCTCTGAAGGAAATTGCTCAATATATGCACTTTTGAATGGGATCAGCCTTTCGGGGCAATGTCATGGAACAGATAATTCATTTGGTTTGGGTGGTAATGTTCTTTTTTTTGTTACTTTCTTAAACAACTCCTGCTTCAGAAAAGTTTTACACCCCTGCCAGCTCTGGTGGATCGGATTTTTCTCCCTTTTAAATATGTTATCTATCTTCAGAAAACACTCCACAGCCAATTCCATCTGCCAGTGTGTATTAGTTATATATACACATACATTGTAAATGGCTGGATATATATAGCAATTTACAATGTATTGCCACATGAAGCAGTTCAAGAATGATGGCTGACAGAATCCAGAGAGCTGAAGGCTTTGTTGCAATACTAATTCTTTGAGAGAAAACATCAGCTGGAGAAGTAGTTTCAATTTTGGAGCCAAGGTGTAGGAACAGAGAATATTTTAATTTCATGTACTGATTTGGCTAATAATAAAGTAGGTTCAGATCTATTTGTGTCACATGTTCAAATTGGGTATTCTGGATGGCAGAGGAAATGTTTGTTTTTTTCTTTTGAAAAACTCTTTCCTTAAAAAAAATAATCAAGAAAGCTGTCAAGATGTTTTTAAAACATCATTATCATAAATACCGTTTAAAACCTATACAAGAAAAACCTTGCTGACATACATATAAGTGGGAAAGGAGGAAAATCATTTGACAAAAAATAGCACTCTGGCTGCTGAACATGTCCCCATCAAAAAATCCAAATAATTCCAGTTAAGGCAAGATACTTTGGGAAAGTCCTCTGTTGATATTTTTTCTAATGGCTTACCAAGGGGTAATATTGTGTGTCTTCTCTGGCAATACATCCCAGAGAATGGATGCCTTAATCAAAACCACTTAATAGTAAATGACAGTGACATCTCCAGTCCTGATTGAGGGTACAACTAATGAGCTCTGAGGAATTTAACTTCCACAGGAATCCTTTAGAAGAAGAGGTAGATCTTTAGGTCATAAAAACTTTGAACCTGAATGATACTCTGCTATATGCTCTTCATCAATCCACAATTGGGACTGAGAGGAGAACTAAGGGAAAGAGGACTGAACTTCTGTTGCATAAATAACTGCACTAGAATCAACTGGGCCGTAATTGCAATAGGGGGCAGGACACATGGTGAGCTCCAGAACAGTGAGCATGCGTGCCCTGGGCCAGCTGGGGACCCAGAAGAAGCCGTGCTCCAACTTGATCATGTGACGCTTTACAAAGGGAAGGGGGGTGGAACTTGCGCTCTCCTATATTAGCTATTAGGCAGCATGCAGTTGCTCCATGCAGTTGCAGTAGCTTCTGCCTCAATAAAGGGCTGCGGCCCATTTTAATTCCAAGACGTATCCTGTGGTTATTCACCAGATGGAATCTCTGCACATCTGGGTGCAATTAAACAGCCCTTATTCCTTCAGCAGCCATGAGTGCCCACATATGAGCTTCTTTGCATAGCCCCTTCTGAAGAACAAAATCATTTTTGCAGTTGTGGTCGGTGTGTGACGTGGTTTTCACAAGGCAAAAAATAAACTTATATTTCATGGTATACATCTGAACTCATGAACTTTATGCATGCAGACTGCTCCATTCACTTCACTGGAGAGGAAAGGTGTGCATGTGCCAAGTCCTGTGCTTCCAAACTACCTCTTCCATTGGGGTACTGTGTGGTTTCCGGGCTGTATGGCCGTGTTCTAGCAGCATTCTCTCCTGACGTTTCGCCTGCATCTGTGGCTGGCATCTTCAGAGGATCTGAAGATGCCATCCACAGATGCAGGCAAAACATCAGGAAAGAATGCTGCTAGAACATGGCCATACAGCCCGGAAACCACACAGCACCCCAGTGATTCCGGCCGTGAAAGCCTTCGACAATATACCTCTTCCATTTTTATCTCCACAGACCTCAGATTCTCCCTTTCTTATTTAAACTCACAACAAACCTATAATATAGACCAGATTGAAAAATAATGACTGGCCCAAGGTAAACCAGCATGTTTCATGGTAAAGTGGGGATTTGATCCCTAGGCTCTCAAATTCTAGTTCAGCATTTGAACCACTACACTACCTGGTATCTGGGGCAGGCAAGAAAGTCTTGTGCTCATATCAATGATGAGCTGATTATAAAATACTCCAATGGGTGAAATCTGGTTTATTGTAACAATACAGTCTAATTTTAGAACCCTAGTATCAGAGAAGCATGCCTATTATGTGGAGCACAGGAAGGATAACGTTGCTGCAGTCATGTTGTTTGTGGACTACCTAGAGTATTTATGCTCGCCCGCGAAGACTTATGGATCCTGATGGATTCCTGAATGCTCTGCGGGATCCTGAACCCACCGGCACTCTCGATGGCCTAGTAGCGGACTGGAATGCCCGCCTTTCAGATGCCATCGAGATTATTGCTCCCCGACGCCCTCTTCTCGGACCTCGCTACCGGCTGGCTCCGCGGTATAATGGAGGAGCTACGCTTGTTTGAAGCGGGAGCTTAGGACGGCTAGGAGCGAAAGTGTGGAGGAAGTCTCAGGACGAGGCTGGGCGCGAACATCTTATAGGACGCCATGAAGGTTTCCTATGAGATGCATGCGACGGCGAGGCTAAGAGAGTTTTCTCCTCGGCCAAGCTCGCGTCTGCTAGCTCTCACCCGGCACAACTGTTTCGCATCATTCTATCCCTTACCTCTTTATCAGAGGGTTCAAAAAACGCATCAATTGGCCATTAGCTGTGAGGCTTTTATGAGCTATTTTGCAGATAAAATCGCATCACTCCGCCAGGACCTTCCCTGCCACCTTTTGGAGACAATTAGCGAACTTGCTTTTCCTCTTTGCAAAGTATCATCAGTAATTATCATTATGCTATTTATATGTGTCACAAGGAACTAGCTATTTTTATTAAAATGATATTGATAACATCCATACTAGCAAAGGAAGCAACTCAGGAATTGATGCTCTTGAAATTTTATATGTAGCATACTTTCACTGTTCTTTTCATTCTTGTTTAATCAATAAGAGGTGTTAAAGGAATAAAACACACACACACAAATCGTGTACTGTGTATGCAAAGTTGGCCTCAGGATTTTTGATGCTCTAGTGGAGCAGAAAGCCAGTGCCACTGCACACAGATGGACAAGCTGGGCATATACAGAGCTTCTACCATGAGACAGATTGGTGCAGAATTCAGCAAGAAACAAGAGTTGCCACTAATGGAGAAGACACAGGACAGAGGTGTTCTGGCTTAATCCCATATTTTAGCAGCAGCACAACATGGCATCCAGGTCTGCTGCTTGCTGCATCCATTGGCATGCAAGAACATGCTACTCTGGCTGGAGTATGGCAGTCAACTACACCAGATACATCATCAGGTGGCAGCCAAGTATAGAGTTGGTTAACAAACAGTGGGAGATTTTTGCAAATATGACTTCCACTGCTGGAAAAGGTCTCGTCTGGTAGGGCATGTTGGAAGAACAGGAGCCAAATCAGAAGATGTTCACTCAACTCAGCAACTGTCCATTATAAGGGGGATATATTTTGATGGCTGTAATGAAGGTGAGGGAATTACCTTTGTGATGTCTGTCCTCCAATCTAGGGCACTTCACAGCCTCCCAAAGATGAAGAGATGGTCAAATGGGGGGGGGGGGCACAGTGCCTTTCAAGGGATGTCCTCCCAAGCTTCAAGGGCATCCATGAAATTGACTTTTAGTCATTTGAACTTAAAGTGGTATTGTTCTACAGACTACTGATATCTGCCCACATTGAGGTACTATGCATGTGGATGCTTTTTATGAGTCAGTTGGCATGCCCCTGGTGCTCAATGTCCAAGAACCCCAGGGAAACCAACCCTGTCCCTGTGTTAACCAGATCATGTGGTCTTGCATGAATGTGACAAGAATTTCCCTAATTGCTTTTCCCTAGTTTAAATGGTGCCTATTTTTGGAGTTATACTGTGCCTTACTGTTACCCGAAATGGTGGGAGTCTGTCCCTTTTAGAGTTGGTGAATTAGCAAGACCAGACTTTTGGCCTAATGAGGGGTCAAGCAAGCTTGAATCTTGGTTGCCAACTTTGTAAAAGGTTACTTTTGCAAGAAAAAAACTCAGGAAAAAGCTATATATAGCTTAACAGCGTTTTGTTGAGGGAAAAATACCAAATATACAAGCACATTACGATAAATGAAAGGTGAGCAGGTGCCACGTCACTCTGGTGGCTCTACAGCACTGGGTTTGGAGAGGCTACGGTTGCTGGGTTGGCTGCGCAGAGCAGGGTTGAAAACTGAATCCATCAAGACGGAGGATCCTCTGGCTTGGCCGCGGGAGAGTCTGCCGCTCAGCTGCGTGGGAGGTGGGGGCCACTTTGGCACTGGACCCCTCCAGATGTATCTGGGGTATCCACCTGGATTTGGCTCTCAGCGTCAATGGAGACCCAGGTGGCCCATACAACCCGGCTGCTTTTCCATCTTCGCCAGGTCTCGCTGCTGGCTACTTCTTTCCTCTCCTGCCGACCTAGCCACTCGTGATACACGCGAACGGTCATCTCCAGATTGGACTATTGTAACTCGGGCTTCACGCTGGCCTCGCGCTTGATCCGGAGATTAAAACTGGTCCAGCATGCAGCGGCATCGCCTGCTTCGCAGGTAGCGCCACCTGGCTACCATATTCAACCTATACTGTGCCAGCTGCACTGGCTCCCGGTGGAATTCCGATCATCTTCAAGGTGCTGGTATTGACCCTTCAAGCGCTCCTATGCCGCCTGGGACCATCACGGGTGATCTTCGGCATCGCGATCACCCCATTACCGCCCCTGCACGGCCTCTCTCCGACCGGGTGGAGGCCAATCTATCAGGTGGTCCCTGGCCCCTGGAGCGATAATGGGTTACCTTCACATCGGCTACAGAGCCTTCACCGCTCTGGCCCCGCCTGGTGGAACGCTCTTCCTCCAGTTGTCCGTCTCCGCGGGACCTTGGCGCAGTTCCAGGGCCTGTAAGACGGAGTTGTTCCACTGGCCTGGAGGACTTAGCCGTTGATGGTGAAAGTCTCTGCTTCCTGGCCCGCCTCCTGATACTTTAAGTCGGCCCTGACATCTGGGCCAGCTGTCGTCTTCAGACTCGCCATTCTCCCTTTGGAAGGGGAGGAATTTTTAGGTTAGAATGTTGGACTCTTTGGGAGGTGATTTTAAACGGACTATAGTAGATTAGTGGAATTTCATCTATTTTTTTGCAGTAGTTTCGGTCAATATTATTAGGAATGTTTTATGGTTGTCACTGCTTTTAAATGTTTTAATTTAATTATTTACATTGTTTTCCCTCTGCTGTACACCGCCCAGAGCCCTCCGGGGATGGGGCGGTATAAAAGCTTAAAAAATAAAATAAAAAATAAAAATAAAATAAAGTAGCAGAACACACACACACAGTCCTAGGATATAAGTACTGTTGAGGGATAAGATTTGGATAGCAGAGGAATTGAGGAATATGGATTATAGTCACCTGATCTTGGAGTGGAATGGTCTGATAAACAGAGCTGAGCAACCCGCACTAGCTCTGGAAGAAGAAACAACGTGGAGACAATATCAACAGACAGGGAGGTATCTAGAGATATTTAACACTGGGTATTGGGAGAAAAGGCTTCTTGTATATAGGGAGAAAGGGACCCTCAGGGTTATGCAGAGTGACCCTTAATCCCCCCGAACAAAAGAGAGTCTTGCCCTTCTGAAGAAAGACAAGAGAGAGAGACACATAAAACTTAAGTGTTGGGCAATTAATACGCTGAGCAGTTGACTTAATTGGCTAAATCTCTGAATGCTCAAAGGTGGGGCAGAGCCAGAGGTGGGATCCAACCAGTTCTCACCACTTCTCTAGAAGGGGTTACTAAAGCAACCTCCCTGCCCAATAGGGACTGGAGGTGCGTGCAGCGGCTCCACTGTTTGAAACCCCACCATCTGGAACCTGTTATTAAAATTTTTGGATTCCACCACTGAGCAGAGCCAGTTCAATCACAGCTGTAAAACAATGTAAATTTAATAAAGTGGTCTTTGGGATCAGTCAGAGGAAGAAGTGAACATTAGCGTTGTACTGGCAGGAACACTTGGGGCAAATACATTAGCTAGTTATTTGTCTTAGTAAGGCAGATAGTCCAAGCTAGAGATGGAAAATGAGATCCCATAGCAGCAGTATTGTCATTGCTATAATCCCTTTAGGAAGGGAGCAGCAGACCATTTGCAAGGCAAATATGGGTGATTTACTACTGTTCTGGTACACTAGCCAATGCAGAGAATGGGCACCCCATTTTGGCAAGGCACTGGTAGGTACTCAAAGGGTTGACAGGAAGAGTAGAGCTGGAAAATGGGGTTCACCCAACCCACTGGCAACATTATTGCAAGTAAGCACAATTGCGCATTTAGCTCAGGGAGTTGTGCAAGGGTTGGTCCATGCTGTGGGTCTTCTTCCAGAATGGCATAATTCTTTTCCTCAAATATGTTGTGGAGGACAGCACAGGGTACGATATGGAATGTCACATTCTCTTCAAACACTTTGAACAGTGCACTAAGTCACTGCCATTTATTTTATTTTATTTATCTCTGTAAATTTATATCCCACACATCACCAAAGTCCCTGGGTGGGTTGGCCTCAGGGTTGGCTTTAAACTACCCAAAAGAGCACTCAACAACATTTCACACACAACACAGTGTGTAATTAAAGTTCCCTTCACATCTGCCCCTATAGAATGCCTAGGGTTTCAGGAGTCATTGTCTCATTGTAAATGCTCTATCCACAGCTATTATTGGGAGTACAGCATTGCCTTCCAATCTCTATAGTGAAACACACCTCCATTACTATTTCAGCCACAATGTACTATTCAATACCAAACTGCTTCTAGATCTCCTTATACATTTGCAAGATACCACAAGGCAGTTGCAATACATTTGTCTAATGCAGGGGTAGGGAACCTGCGGCTCTCCAGATGTTCAGGAACTACAATTCCCATCAGCCTCTGTCAGCATGGCCAATTGGCCATGCTGGTAGGGGCTGATGGGAATTGTAGTTCCTGAACATCTGGAGAGCCGCAGGTTCCCTACCCCTGGTCTAATGCAATCAGTTTGTACATGTCTGCCCTCTGCCACTGCAAGTGTTGCTGAAAAGCTTCATGATTTTGGTGAAGGTTTGGGACATCATATGGTAATTGTACAGTCATTATTTATCATTCCATTGTGAAAGCATGTGATTCTCCCACCAGTCCCTGCTCTTGGGGTAAACTCAATAACGATGTGAGACAGGCACACCACCGCATCTGTGCTACTCATGAGCGGCAAGCTGTGTAGTCTGGCAGTACAGCTTATCTTGCTGTTGCTCTTGTCTTTTAATGAATGGTTGGGGCATACAAAGCTCTGTGCCTTAGTCTGAATCTGGTGAAGGTAAATCCACAGAACAATTTTGAAATTAATCTGAAAGAGAAGCATCAGTTGCATTGCTCCTGTCAAGTAAAATTGCTGTGGCTTCATTGAGTAGTTCAATGGATATAGTCCAAATGCAGAGATTCCCCAACATGGAATCAAAATGAAGTTCAGATCTGAGATTCTTGGGGAACAATGGAGGCACATTTCGAAAAGAAAATTGCAGGCACAGTGACCAATCAAGATGGGCAGAATGGATCCTACATAACACATTATCACCAGTGGCAGGCACAATAGTGTCTTTCCCATTTAATGGTGATGCACAACAGCACTACAGTGCATACACAAAACACTAAAACAGGGGGAAGTGGGGGTAAGCATCATGACATCATACCCTTCCAGCAGAAAACTCCACTTTTGGGGAAAACTGGTATAAACTGTTTTGATAGTTTTATTCATTCTTTTAATTCACATGTTAAGCTTTTCCCCCTGAAAATGAATGGAGCAATATTCAGCATTTCTATTTAAAAAGTAAATTCTAGGCGCCCTTTTAAAAAATACCAGGTCTAGTCAATATGTTGGAGAAAGCAGCAGTTTCCCCTCAGTAATTTTGGTCTCAGAAAAAATCAGACTGCTGTTTTGCATCATCTCTTTCCCCTTTTGACCTGATTGATGTTTGCAGTAAAGGTCTGTTTTCAAGATGAGTCACAGTTGGGAAAGAGATTGTGAACTGCAGTAACTTTTTACTTTTCTGTGCATATTCAGATGGCAGCCTGAGCACATATTTTAGATACTCTAATAATATCAATTTTTAAAAGTTTTGTATGGTAAAGGTTTTATTCTTTGGGGATCACAATGAAATCCCCAAAGATATATAAAACATGGGTGATTAATACTGCATCATTCACATGGCTGTGATGATGCTTCATGACAGAGAAACTCCATGGCTTAGGTATGGTCTATCGTTCAGAAGCAGAGCACATAGTTTCCACATAGGTTTAGTTTCTGGCTTCCATAGTTAAGGAAAGTCAGACAGCAGGTTGTAATTGGTCTCTGCCTGAGACTGTAGACAGCTGCTGCCTGTCAATTCCACTAGACTTGGAGTAGTATCCTCTGCACTGTCTTCCTTGTACAAAAAAGACTTTTCAGAAGGTGACAGAGGCATGAGCTGCAATGCCTCTTGGTCAGTGGATTGAAGTCTGGGACAGGGAAGGAACTTTGTGCTTTTAGTTTTTATGTAGCTTGTCCAGTCAATATGTTGCCATTATTTATTGCCATTATTTAATGAAGTATCCTTTTGCTCCAGACAACATACTTCACAACATATTGCATTTCAGTGTTTTTCCCATTCATTTCAATGTACACCAGTGTAATGGTTAAAGTGTTAAATTAGGACTGGGAAATTGGGTTCAATTCTCTATTTGCCATGAAATTGGCTGGGTGACTCTCAGCTGTTTATTCTTTTTCTGTATAATTTGTCCCACAGTGTTATTTTGACAAAATGGAGAAGAGAAACTCATGTAAATCAGGAGAACTGTTCTGCCCCCCAAGTGAATCTGTTCTTGGTGCCCTGTACTTGGCTAGGACAGAGTGGGGGAGACACAAGCCAGGTTCAACAGTTCAACAATAGGTTTATTACTTAGGAGAATTAAGACCCTAACTCAGTGGTGGCGAACCTATGGCACGGGTGCCAGAGGTGGCACTCAGAGCCCTCTCTGTGGGCACGTGATAACAGAGTCGCCTCCACCCCCTCCCCACACACATCTAGGCTGGCCTGGGCCTCTAGGCTCCATTATTAGCATTAAACCTAAGACCTAGTTTTGGGAAAGCAGTGTGGGTAACCCTGATAAGTGCTGTTAAACCCCACTAATTTTCATGCAAAGAACTAAAGCGTGATCCTTTACCTGGGAGTAAGCTCCGTTGCTGGCTATGGCACTTCTGAGTAAACCCTCTTAGGGTCGTGATTCACCCATTGGAAGAGTTGCACGGTTGTTTCAAAGCAGAGCCACTGACTACCATGAAGCTTACTCTCGAGTAATGCACACCTCAGAGCCAACTGTTTTTTTCCTAAACTAAAACCTCAGTATTCAGGTTAAATTTGTGATTTAAATTTGGCACTTTGCAATAAACAAGTAGGTTTTGGGTTGCTATTTGGGCACTTGGTTTCAAAAAGGTTCACCATCACTGCCCTAACTCCTCCCTTAGGTCTGTCTAAATCTAAGTACTTGCTTATCTTGAGCAGATATGAAGCTGTAGACTGTGTATTCTCTTGGCTGCTTTCAAGAAAGTCAACTGTGTCTTGCTTCCTTTTAGTTCCTTCAGTCTTTGTCAGGTTCTAATTGCTGTTAACTTTAACTTGTGCTCTATATATCACCATAAGCTACTATGGGCCACCATATACATCACAAATATTCCAGTCTCCAGCTATCCTTGGCACCTCGCTCTGACTGACTGGCTAGAGCTAAAACAGGGGATTGCTGGGTAGAAAAGGGAGGCTGTCTATTGGGAAAAGTCTTAAAGGGACAGGGGCTAACTAGCTTAGAAGACTTAACAATGAACTAAACCCATGCTACTATGGGGAAACTGAAGCTTAATGGGGAAATAACAAAAGCCTCTGTGGGGGTATGACAAGAACCATGTATGGCACTCTGAGCATCTTGGAGGAAGGCTGGTAAATGCATTGCAAAAAAACCCCCTGTAACTTTTAATGTAATACTATCAAATTTCATGGGTGAGCTGGAGGAGAACATGGTTCAGCGACATCATTAGTGACATGATTTTCATTTAGCATCCTCCATTACATTTCTCAGCTATTCATTCTCTCTCCATGAAGCAAAATTGACAAACTATAGGAGAAAGCTTTTGTTAACTTCATCAATGCCTTTTCTTCTTCTTTTTAAACTATGCTAATTTTCACACTAGTAATGATGCACATTACACTGCTTTGAAGAATAATGCTTTCTGGGACCCTTGTCCCTTCTCTGCTTTACATCTGCCTTTTCCAAGTAGTGGTGACAGTAAAGGGCTTTTTTACGTGACAGTAAATGGGAAGAGGTTTTTCACCTCCTCCCATAGTTTTTACGAGGGGGGAAGCTTTAAAACTACATTGTAAAGGTAGGCTGGATTTCCATCATGATAACCTCTTGCCTCTAGCTTACTGCTCTCCTTGGACTACACTTTCCAAAGTTTCTGTCTCTGTTCATTCATGTCTGCCAGCTCATGAAATTAAATTGTTTTAATTTAATCATCTTTAATTTAATCGCTCTTTAAATTAATCACTTTATTTGTTACCATGTTACCATAGTTAACACAAAGGTTCAGGGTTTTTTTGCCATCAAAGACTGTCCCACTCTCAATGCTGAGTTAGATAAATCAGTCACCTGACTTGACAGAAGTTAATGCACTTTAAGAGTCAAAATCTGATTAGCCAAAGTGTTCAAATCAGAGACTAAGTTTCAGTAGAGTAATTGTATCCATACACATCAGCTCAGCAGACAAAACCCAGAACTGAAGTAGTGAGGCAGCTGATGATTTTGCTTAAATACTAACTGAATATTTAGTAATCCAGATATAGCATTCAGATAAGGACAATTTATTTATTGTCATACAGGCTGATATGAAGGTGGCTTCAGATGTTCATATGCCAATTGCTACTTCCCTAATTATCACCCTCCTGAAATGTGCAGAAAGGAAATGTTGGTGGCGTAAAGTCAAGTTGAAATAGACATTACAATGGAGATGCACACATTCAACATGTTCAAGCAGCTTCCTCATAGGATACATTAATCTTAACAGAAGCATGCAAGGATAGATCTCATCGCCTATTTTCCTTATGACAGGCCCTAACTATTGCAGCATACATGAGATTTGACATCTGGTTCTGATCTAAAACGCCTACATAGTGAGAGGAGTTAAGAATGGAGTCATAGTATCCTCATCTTCAGAGAATACATTCCTTAAAGAATTTAGTCACCACAATAATCTGATTACTATGTTCATCTCTTTTGTTTGTTTGACAGCATTGTATGTTAACAACCAGTTACTGGAAAAGCAATTGCTGTTAATAATTGCACAAGAGCTTAATTCCAGCTATATTTTGGAAATGTTCTGAGTGAAAACGCTTTATGTATGCAAGGTACAAAAAATGGTCCTAAGGACCATTTCCCATTTAAAGGTAATGTTTTTGTGGTTACTCTGTGGTAGAAAACTGTGTGCTCTATTCTGCTGCCAACCCACAATAGTTCTGGAAAGGTTCGTTTTTACTTTACATGAGAATGAGCATTTGAGGTACTCAAAGTATTTCACTATTTTAATCATTCTTACAGTTATCACCCTACCTTACAGGAAAGGGAGAGTGGAGCATGAGGCTGACAGAACAGCTGTATATCTATGAGTGCCTAATAAGTTTAATATTGTACTGAGGTTCATAAATTTGTTTCAGCTTCTAACTCTTTTCCCTTCTAAAATCTCAATCACATTTAACCACGTTGTGATCAGGATTGCCAAATTTTAAAATCCCTAGGTGGGGTTTTAGAAGCAGAGTCCTCTGATTCAAAGTGCAGAACTCAGAACAGATCCAATGGGGAACACAAGCAGAGAAGCTAGCATATTTTAGAGTAGGCCAAGGGTCAAAACCTATGATTTTAGCAAGCTTGCTGGCATGCCTAACCTGCAATTTTGTGACAAAGGATGGATAGTGCAAAGCCTCATCACTTCACCCTGCAGTTTTTAAGATGTTTAAATGTTTAGATGTTTTTAAAAGAGTAGCAACTGGCCCCAATGCCCCTTTTCACAAAAACCACAACATCCCCCTTTTTCAAAAGGTTCTCACTAATGGGTCATCTTCATCCTGGAGATAAGTGACTAGTGGGGTGTCACAGGGTTCTGTCCTGGACCCAGTGTTATTCAATATTTTTTATCAGTGACTTGGATGATGGAATAAAGGGCATGCTAATCAAATTTGCAGAGGACACCAAATTAGGAAGGGTAGCTAATACAACAGGATCAGAATTCAAAATGACCTGGACTGATTAGAATGGTGGGCCAAAATGAATGAATTTCAACAGAGATAAATGTAAGATGGGCAAAAAACCCAAATGCACGGATACAGGATAGGTGACAACAGTACATGTGAAAGGGACAATTGTACATGTGAAACAGTACATGTGAAAGGGATCTGGGATACTTAGTAAACAACAAAATGAACATAAGTCAACAGTGTGATAAGGCAGCCAAGAAAGCCAATGCAATTTTGGGCTGCATCAATAGGAGTATAGTGTCTACATCAATGGATGTAATAGTATTCTGCACTGGTCAGATCTTACCTGGAATACTGAGTCCAGTTCTGGGCATAACAATTCAAGAAGGATATTGACAAGTTGGAATGGGTCCAGAGGAGGGCACCCAAAATGGTAAAAAATCTGGATTGCAAGCCTTATGATGAGTGACTTACGGAGCAAGGTATGTTTAGTATGGAGAAGAGAAGGTTAAGGGGTGACATGATAGCCATGTTTAAATATTTGAAGTGATGTAATGTTGACGAGGGAGCAAGCTTCTTTGCTGCTGCTCCAGAGACTAGGACAAGGAGTCGGTAATGGATTCAAGGTGCAGGAAAAAAGATTCCACTTAGGAAGAACTTCATGACTGTAAGAGTTGTACGACATGGAATATACTGCCTCAGAGTGTGGTGGAGTCTCCTTTGGAGGATTTTAAACAGAGGCTAGATGACCACCTGTCAGTTTTGATTGTTTATTCCTGCATGACAGAGGTTGGACTTGATGGCCCTTGTGGTCTCTTCCAACTCTATGATTCTATGATTACCCCCTCTTTCTATATGAGTTGTGGTTAAGAGATATATATCTGCATGTTTGTACCTGCATAAATAATGTAACATAGTTTAAAACTGAATTATTGTGTATGTTCGTCATTTCAAATAACTGCATGATTACATCACCTCCACATCTTAAGTTTTTTTTTTTCAATTCAAATTGAGAGACTTGGCTTCTAGCCTAGCAATCATAGGCTGTCTGCAGTGGTTAATTTTCAGCCTTTAAAGAAATGAAAGCAGGACTCATCTGGAAGCTTTTCTCATAATCACAGATTCGCGATGGCCAGCTGTGGCTGTTCAGGAATGGGGTAAAAGCAAACTGCATGTGTTCATATGCACTCTGTCATTAGATGCCTGCTCTGACTTGTAGCGTTCAAAACAGGTCCTGGGGCTAAGCGCCAGTGAGCCCTCATACCAATTAAACTGTGGAACTTTGTATCTACCCACCAACACAGCATCTAAGGCCACATGCCGTCTTGGAATAGTGCTGCGGGTTACCCCTATTTAAAGCTGGAAATTGCTACCCCAATCCAATTTTTAAGGTCATTGCCCCCATTGCCAAATTCCTAGATAAGTCATTTCTACCTGTCGGAATTATACTCACTCACACTACAGTTTGATAGTATTTGACGCTCTCATTACACTGCTACAAATGATTCCAAGCTGCAGGGCAATCGAGAATCAGGACCCTTACTAAAGGTTTTGCTTCCAGTCATAGCTCAAACTGAAAGTATTAATTTCTTATGAATTTTTGGGGTGAATCAGGCAAGAGATTATTATTTTATATTCTTTTTAAAAAGTGCATTCTCATTTCATCATGGGATGAAGTTCTGTGTTGTTGTCCTGTGTGTGTCAGGAGAGAGAATGTTTTGCAAGAGGCTTTGTCTACAGTATCTAACTAAAAATATTGGGAAACTGCTTTTATATGAAATTTGTGTTCATATTTTTGAGTTCCCACGTGGTGCTAGGAATGGTGGATACAAGAAAATATATGACCTGTTATGAGAAATTGTTGTGTGCTAGCAAAATGACCATAATTGCAATGGGCATAATTTATTTATATATTGCAAGAACCTCATAAAGTGTTCAGGGGTGGGGGGTTCCTGATATACAATTCTATAGAAGATAATTTTTTCTAGTTCAGATCTATACATTATATAAAGAGAAATGTGTACAGTGCTGATACAGTAGTCAAACAAAGAAGAAAAGTAGAAAATGACTTCTTTACTTGACAAACATATATAGTGCACATGTTTGTTTCTTTTCCCCTTCCAAATGTTTTGGCCTGCATTTTAGAGTATCTGCTGTTTACATCCTTGGAGCATATTGGTTGTCAGGAGCAAAAAGGGAAATGCACACTGCATCTACGCTCAAAGGTCCCAAGCATGTTAACCTACCTATGCATTTGGTGAAATAGGGGAGGAATCAGAGGTGGGATCCAACCAGTTCTCATCACTTCTCTAGAAGTGGTTACTAATTTTTCTGAGTGCCGAGAAGGGGTTACTAAAGCAACCTCCCTGCCCAATAGGGACTGGAGGTGTGTGTGTGCGGCAACACCACTGTTTGAATCCCACCACCATCGGAACCTGTTATTAAAATTTTTGGATCCACCACTGGGAGGAATGGCTATGATTTTTCCATAGGAGAACAAAGAGAGGTATATCCAAAACTATTTCCATGTAGACAATAACAGTATTAAGCTGTCCAGAAGTCCTATTACAATCCTACTAACTCCAAGCTATCATTCTATGGTTTTAAATTTTCTTTAGGAAAGCCTCAGAATGCAGTGCGTTGTATTCCCAAGTGCTGTACTATATATCCTCATAGGAATGAATGACTGGAAGGATGTAGTTAAAGAAATACTAGTTAGGTAGGAACTAACCCTGTTTCCTGGCACTGACAATCCAAGTAAATTAAACTAAATTATAAATGCAGGGCCAATCAAATTTTTAAATCCACTATTTAGGAACAGTCAGTCCCAAGAATGAAGAATGGATGTTGAAATGCTTTTAAATACATAATCTGAATACTTCTAGAAACTTACTGAAGTCTAAATTATGCATTTATGAGCAGTGTGGAAGCTTCTTCTGGGTTGCAGTGTCACACAATCCCTGTTCACACGTTTTAGTGAATGCACGTACATCCTGCATGTACTTGCATACATCCGTTTGAAAGAAAAACCCAATGATCACTGACTTTGCAAATGAAACCAGGAACCAAAACCTGGATAAGTGTGGGGCCTGAACACATTTTCAGCTGTGTGTACTGACCAACACTCAATCATTGCACATTACATACACACACAGAGAGCAATGCAGAGCACTGGAAAGAGGTACTACACAGGTTGAGTGAAAGAGGTAGATGGTTCCGGTGTTGACTGGTGAGTATTACCAGAATTTCAGAACAGTAACCAATCTGAAGTCCTTTTAAAAAGAAAAACTCAAAGACCACATGTGCTTTGCTTACAAAAGATTCTGGTTCAATCCTTTGCACGTTTCAAGATGCATCAGAGATATCTGGGATAGATACACCCCTCTTTCTAAACCCATCTCTCCTTAAAAATATTTAAAAGCCAGCAGTTTATCAGCTATTCTTAGATGTTAGAATATCCTTCAACAAGACATTCTGCAAATAACATGAAATGAAAAATCACTTCACCTTCTTTAAATTAAATCCTTTCCTTAGTGTATTTTAAAGGTTTATTCTCCTTTCCAGCTGAAACGAATGCCTGCATCTCAGCATGCAAAGAATTGTCCTGAGAAGACTGTCCGGTGAATTAAGTTGCATCACATATTGCTGAACTGACTCCTTGTGACACTCGGTGCATCTCGCTTTCCCCACAGTCTTTTAAATTTGAACACTGCGGGATTCTTGTTCGAAACGCAAACTGACATTTGTAGCCACATCAGTTTAATTCAGCCGTCCATTAGACACATTCTGCATTGCATACTTTCAAAGGAAAGCAGTGCAGCATATTAAATCCCAAGTTCTATTTCAGCAGATATGCTTTATTAAAGCTTTTGCTCCCTGCTGTCTGTCACTCAGCATGGCTGAAATAAAGGTACACGTTTCAAGAAGTCATGAATGAAATCATCTGGATACAGCAATAACTTGCCTGACCTTTGGGGCTGAGCTTCAAATGGAGTCTATCCTATCTTTCGAAGTTCAACTATGTACTGCTAATCACTTCTTCCCCTACAATTATGTTTCTCTGCAGTGGCTGGTTCAAGCTGTCCCCAGAAGACAGAGTCATGTGAGACATTTAAGAAGGACTGCAAGTTTGCTTGTGCCTGGTTGGGAACCAAAACTGGGAACCTTAAGCTGGTACTTTGCTGAGGGATGTATCATGGGCTAGAGGATGACACATGAAGCTGCCTTATACTGAATTTATCCATCAAGGATAAATTTTTGTCTCCTCAGTTTTGCCTCCTCAGACTGGCAGCAGTTCTGCAGGGTCTCATGTAGAAATCTTTCACATCACCTGCTGCCTGGCCCTTTCAGATAGACTCAGCACCCTATACATCTGAAGCATCTCTGTCACTGAGTCCAGTCCCTCCACTCACTAGTTAGAGCCTTGGATCCACATATAACACAAAAGTCTGTTTTTTTAAAAAACTATGTGAAACCAGAATTCAGCTCACAGACACAGAGGCGTAGCAAGGGGGGAAAGCGCTCGGTTCACTGGTGCGTCCTCTGCCCCAGTCCTGCCCCGGAATGCTCCTGCCATGCCCCCATCCCACCCCAGAATGCCCCTGCCACACTCTGCCACACTCCCGGAATGCCCCTGCCACACCCTGGAATGCCCTCGCCACACCCCCACAGGGGCGTGTCCGGTGCATTGCGCCCCCCGTTCCCTTGGAGCTACGCCTCTGCATAGACAATTATTCAGATCCTGGCTAGTCTCCACATGTCTCTGTAGCTTAGGTGATTGTTGCCGAACAACATGGCAGAATTAAGCCAGGATGTCTTCATTCAGATATCACATCCAACCATTGTTAAGAGAGCAATCCTGAGCAAGTCTACTCAGAATCCTACTCAGGTCTATTCCATGAGGCTTATTCTTACAATTATATGGAAGCTGAGGAAATAACACCGATCCTGATTCAGAGACTAATTTGATGGACCTTGCTAACCATGGTCAGTGAAATGGTCTATATTCAGAAATATATTCACACTAGTGATCGGCTATAAACAATAGCATGACATGACCATGATAATAGCAGCAGAAGTGGCAGTAAAACAAATAAAAATGACACACACAGAGACACCCTATTCCTACAATACTTGTTGCTGTCATTATCCCACCCCTGTTCCTCCCTTTCCCTACTGTTGCACCTGTGCAAGACTGCAAATGTGACAGCCATTGCACTTGGGTGCCCTGTGGTCCTAAACTTCCCCCTTCCAATCACGTTCCCCTCAATAATGAGCCAGCAGTAATACTATAGGGTGGTTCACCAGGGGAAAAGAACAATTCCTTTTAAAGAACTAAAGAAATGCTGACAAGAGGCAGTGAGATGCTTCACGCTACTTTTAAAGCAGTGCCTAGCACTACCCCCTTCCCAGTAAAGATAATGGAGGGAATGTCCACATAGACACTCCACTGTGCCCATCCATTCTGAACTTTTTCTGTTTAAACCAGAGGGGAGAGAAGAATCTTTATTTTTCTACAGATTATAAAGAAACTCCTGGGAATGCCATGAGTCACGATTGGACAAGAATGACATGTGGAATGTTCTTTTTTTATTCTGACAGCTTCCTGCTTTCCTACGTGGAAAAATCCTATGTGGAAGTTTAATTAAACCAGTGTGTGTGTGTGCATGAGTGATTTTGAAACTGATCCAGAGATTTCTCCTCGCACAGAGGGGAATTTGTTGTGTGGCTGCTGGTAGTACACTGTTTCTGAATTGGGTAAAAATACTAAGACCCTGGCTTCTGGCCTATACCAAAGTCAAATCATTAAGCCACCTAGTTAAGTATTGATAGTAACCTGCCCTACTGTTATTTTAAGGTAGCTGGCTTATTCTATTATTCTAGCATTGTTAAAAAAGAGGATGAAGTTTGGGGAAATGGTTTTGATTAATTTAAACACAAAGAGAAAAGAGGATATGGAGCATGTTCATCTAACAGAGTGTGTTGGTATGATAACCACAAAAGGCAGATTTCCCTGGTCAGCTCAGTTATCAACTGAAGTAAATCTAGAAGGAAAAGTTTGATTATTATGTTTGCAGGCTTAAGCCAAAAGCAAGAACAAATACTCGGATTAATTCAATAGAAGTGCATGAATGAATATACAGGGTACTCATTTTACTACATATATTAAAAAGATTTTTCTTGGTCCAGAATGGTTTTTTTAAGCTGTTGAAGAAACTGAATTATTGGTAACTATTTTCATGGAAATTAATATAAATAAAATATGAAGGTTTGGTGGTGCATATTGTTCAGAATTATCTGCTGTTATTGGTCTCAGCTCCCCAGTCTCACAAACAGATAAATATTTTTCAAATACTTGCTAGCCGAGACCCTTCCCTTGCAGGGGCTTGGATCTGACTTTCTGAACTTAGCTTCTTGCTTAGGGTCTCAGCACTGGATTGGAACTCAGCAATAATCTCCAAGCTGGCAGAAAAGAAAGGAGCTGAAGGATGAAGTATCAAGCTCCCAGAGTAGAGTACTTTAGTGCTTGTCCCCAGTGGAGACATGGAGTATCCCACGTCCCCAGGTGCACAACATTTGATCATGGGGGGGGCACCAGTTACTGGCTGGCACCTGGCGACTCCCTCCATGCTGCTCAGGTGGGTGCCACAGTCGCAGGCTGGCTCCTGCATTCCCTGGTCTCCCTGCTGACAGCCGCCCGCCTGAGCTGCCCACCGCCATGTCTGACTGGACCAGGAGGTGGCTCAAGCAGGTGCCTGAAGCTGGCTCCTACACTCCCCGCCCTCCCTGCTGACAGGGAGGCCAGCTGCAGATGCTGCATCCGCCTGAGCTGCTTGCTGTTGAGCCACGGCTGCATGCCAGCTCCTGCCTGAGAGCTGACCTCCATGTCAGCAGGGACACTGGGGAGGCAGGAGCCAGCGTCAGGTGCCCACCTGAGTTTTGAGCCACGGCCGCAGGCCAGCTCTCAGGCAGGAGCTGGCCTGTGGCTGCGGCTCATCAACCAGCAGCTCAGGCGGGTGCCTGAGGCCGGCTCCTGCCCTCCCTGCTGACAGGGAAGAAACTTGCTCTCTTTCTCTCTCTCTGCTTTTGGCCAGGCAGGATCCTGCCAAGAAGGATCAAGCCTTTATATAGGGACTGCATCTTGTGGTGAGAGACACTGGGGAGAAATCCCAGCTCTGAGAAATAAGGTAATGATGGACAATTTTTCTAAAAAGGTACTGCAGAAACTTCAAGAATTACTATCCTAAATATATTGCTTCTGAGATCTGATGAGATCAAGCTAGCCTGGGCTATTCAAGTCAGGGCAGAAGCATAGCTGGGCAGAAGCATAGCTGGGCACTCCATGTTTTCTGCTCCTCCCCTCCCCTCCCCATGGCCATGGCCCCTCCCCTGCCCCCACCCTCTCATGGCCCCCCACTTACCTTTTCTAGCTGGCAGAAAACAGTTTTCTGCCAGCTTAAAACGAGCCAAACTGGTGGGGCGGGGCCAGGTCTGGCACAGTGGGATTGGGCGAGGGGGGAAGGGGGCGGGGGAAGGGGTGATTGTCACACACCCCAGGTGCATGCCCAGTGCAACACCCTCCCACCCCCTTGTAATTCTGCCACTGGATTAGGGTATCCCAATGGTTAGAAAGGAGAAGTAAAAATGTTTTAGATGAAAATAATAATAGATTAGTCTCATGCTAGCTAGTAGAAACAAAGCAGGAGATGTGGCAACCAGCCAGACCTCCTAAATAGCAACACAGATACAGAGTGCAAGATGTGCAAATGGGTCCAGTGGAAGACACTTTCAGATTTGCTGGTGGCAGCATTTATTGCCCAGTTTGATCTTAAAACCACCAGGAGTAAGAGAGAGGAGTGTCATCATGAGAGGAAGACCTAAGATTGCAGTGGGTTTCCAAGTTTCCACAACCAAGTGGGATCGGGGCTTACAAATATGTTTATGTTTTAAATAAAGATTCTCACTACTATTCTAACACCAAGTTACAAATGACTGCAACCAGTGGTGGGATTCAAACAATTGAACAACTGGCTCTGGTGGTGGGATTCAAATAATTTAACAACTGGTTGTTTACAAGCACCATTTTAACAACCGGTTCTGCCGAAGTGGTGCAAACCTGCTGAATCCCACCACTGAGTGTAACTGAGTACTATGTGTCTGATATCATAGAGTTGGAAAAATTAGAAGCAGTAGTAGCTTAGTGAGGATGACTCTCACTTTGAAGGAGTGCAGTTTGCACCCAACGAGAACAAATTTCTTGATGTTCCACTTTACATACTACTCAGGCATGAGGAACTTCTCTATCTGAATATTTCAAGTATAAGCATTAGAGTACCTGATAGCAAAGACCAGTGCATTTATTTTTTTTAATAAAATACACTTTAGCGAGTTTTAGGCATTTAAGATAGAGCAACGTCTGTCCAGTTATGCTTCCTGTTAAATTCATTTTTTGAAAAACAAAGTAAATGTATAGGCGAGTAGAATCATTGCATTAAAAACAAAGTAAATGTATAGGTGAGGGGAATCATAATTAGGAAAATATTATATGAAGGTATAAAATAAAGTTGATGAGATGATCCTGGAAACTTGCCATTATAAGGAGTAGTGCAGGAAGGGCCTGGCTACATAGCTTGAAGGATAACATATGTTCTATTTAAAATTAAAAATTCTTATTAAATCAAACAGGAAATTTATATTAAATTATGAGAGCATAATTAGGCAGTTTATCATAGATATTGCATACTCAGCATTGTTGCATTGTTTATTTGGACAGATCTCCAACATATGTGACTGATGCAGATTTCATTAGCTTAAGCTGAGATGCTCCCAATTATTCTGAGATTTTTTTGAATATTTTGGTTGCCGCAAGATTTAACGTAAAATTAATGCTTTTTAAAATCACTTTAGGTCACATTCATTAAAAATGTAGATTAGTTCCCCAACATATGTTCACATGTTTCCCCTTTGGGTCACATTCATGAAAAATGTAGGTAAGTTCCCAACATATGTTCACAGATTTCCCTCATAAATAAAAGACAAGATATATGAGGGAACATCATTATCTTTTTACTGTATTCTATGCTTACAAAAAATAGACTGAGAATACTTCATGAAGAACTTCCAAAATACTACATTTTAACTGCAAAAAAATGGAGCAGCAGTTGTTACAGGTGCTGAGGCTTTATGTTCTACATCTGTCTTTACTGGTGTATAATTGACTAATGTTTTTCCTTCATTCGCCTATCAATCCCACTAGAAATTTTCTTCACTTCAAAGCTTTCTTCACCTTATTTTGTGAGTTCTCAGTCTGCTGTCTGTGGCAAGCTGACTCTTTTCTTCGGCACTGCTTAACGCCCAGCAACAGAGAGTGGGATAAGGAGCAGGCTGGGTTGCATGAAAGATTAACCATTAATGTGCCAACTGATAGAGAGATCATCAACGCACAAGGCACTCTACGGAAAAATGAGCAGAAGAGAGGTTCCTGTTCCAGTGAGGTTAGTCAGAGACTGGGGGGAAACAAGGGAAGAAAAGAAATGATAACAAGGGTTTCATTTCCCTTAGCAATAAAGGCTGAAGATTTTCACCGAAAAGGCAGACTGAAGGTGCTTGTTTCACTGGAAACAGAGCAGTTTCTAGCTGGTTGCCAGAAAGACTGGTCTCAGTCATCCAGTGTGCCTGAAACCAGCTGACTTTGTGACATTCACTTTCTACCTAGGAATGCCTACAGAACAATCGCATTATATGTTTGGTATTTGGCAGGTCACCTCGAGCTGCTTGTGAACTCTCCAGAAAGGGCACCGAATTTCACCTGCAGGCTTTAGCTGCACCTTGTGTTTCACAAAGCATTCTTTATAAATGCCCCTTAAGCGCCAAGGAATAGTATGACTTATCTAAGATAAGCTGTACTGAGTAAAACAGATAAAAATAATTTGCATGAACTGAGTAATCTTACTTGTAATGGTACTTGTCAAAGCTTATCTAAAAGCAGGTATGGAGACAATAAGCAAAGTAAATCTGTTTAATTCTCTGAATCTGAGATTTGCATAGACTGTGTGGAATAAATAACCAGTATCACATGCCTCAGCAACTGGTTACTTAAGAGTTCCGATAGAGGGAAATATCTTGGATTTGGATCAAGGAAAACAGAGGTCAACTATGAAATTCACTGGATTGTTTTAGGCAGTGGCATATTTGCCTAGGGGACATGGGGTACCCTATGTCCCCAGGTGCCCCTAGTGGAGGGCGAAAAAATTTCAGGTTCATTTGTGTGTGTTTTGAATTTTTAGTGTTTTTTCAGTTTTTGGCCTGCAGGGGGTGCAGTTGTTAGACTAGCAGCACCAAAATTTCAGGGATTTTTCAGGAGACTCTCCTGATAATACCACGCACGTTAGGTGAGGTTTCGTTCAGGGGGTCCTGAACGAAAGTTATGGACTCCCAAAAGGGGTGCCCCATCCCCCACTGTTTCCAATGGGAGCTAATAGGAGATGGGGGCTACACCTTTGAGTGTCCATAATTTTAGGCCCCCTGAACCAAACTTCATCAAACCTGGGTGGTATCATAAGGATAGTCTCCTAAAGATACCCTGAAATGTTGGTGCTGCTAGCTTAACAATTGCACCCCTGATAGCAGGCACACTCCAAATTTCCCCAGATTCTCCCTTTAAATCCACCCCCTTCAGTATGGACTTAAAGGGAGAATGTGAGGTCCACAGTTTAAACATTGCAAGTGATGCTGTTTCAGGGTATGGAAGAATGAATCCACCCCAAAACAGCATCATTTTCAATGTTGTTTTAACTGGGGACCCCAGATTCTCCCTTTAAAGTGGATTTAAAAGGAGAATCTGGGCTCCCTAGTTTAAACACCATTGAAAGTGATGCTGTTTTGGGGTGGATTCCAGCATCACAGTGGCCGCCCATGGAGGCCCCCTCAAAACTCAGATTTTGCACCAGGCTCCATTTTCCCTAGCTACACCTCTTTTTGTGAGAGGTGTTCTGTGAGAGATGATGCTGACATTTGTTTGGTAAATGTTTTGCTGGGGTGATTTGTGAGAGATTTACATGCTTAATACCCATTTGCACAGGCTTGGAGATATTTCTCAAGCTAACAATCTACCTCATAGTGTGTGTTTTGCTGGGTGTGGGAGGTGTTTTGTGAGCTGTTGCAAAAAAATCATTGTTTGGTCACGGTGGGGGAGGGTGGCCGCCCATACGAGGGGGGCACCAAATTCAGGTTTTGTCCCAGGCTCCAGTTTGCCTAGTTACACCTCTTGTTTTAGGCACCTTATTCTTGGAACATTCCATACCTGGTATCTGTTCTGCCTCATTTTAAACCTTCAAACAATTTCAAACACCTTCAAACAATTTCTTAAAAGTTACTTTTTTCACTAATACTTTTACAGACTTTTCCCATCTCTTCCTGGCTTAGCTGCTTTTCTCTATTTTCAGATTCCAAAACCTCTCCTCCCTGATCTAGTTTTATTTATCATACCTGCTTGAGATCATAAGGCTTCAGGCAGGAAAGTCTGTAATTACATGATTGTAGAGAGTGCCAATATTGGTAAGTTGGCTCAAAATTATGATAATCATAGTGTGACCTAAATTAGGGATGAAAAAGAATAATCACATGCTGTTGTAGGGAAAATGGGGAAAATGTGATTGATAGACTACTTCCCACCTTACTAGTGAGTGTTTAGGAATAATGAGTTGAATCTGAAGTCTGTATTCTTAATTTCCTCCATTACTTCGATGGATTTGTGAGCTGCTTCTGTGACTTGTCTACATCTTCTAGTGCAAGACATTCCAAAAGGGAAATTGGATTAGCCTCTTACAGCTAAAACAGAAAGGAGTATAGTAGCACTTTATAGATTTATTGTGGCATAAATTTTTGTGGCCTTGAGCCCATGTAACTGTGAGTGGGCTCAATAAATCAGATAAAATGAAATCCTGAAGATCAATTTAAATCAATGGACTTCAAAGGATGTAACATTGCTTCTCGTGTCACTGGTAGTTTCTAAAGTGCTACTAATTTCTTCTTTGCTTATCCGCTAAAGTATTTGTTATCATCTATATATATAAAAAGCTAACTGTATTTGTTGATGATAGTATACCTCAGTAACTGCTGGGCCAATTCCTCTGAAAATTCCCAGCCACTATAGTCAGCCAGGCGAGAGTGTTTTTAGATGTTCACATACCTGAAATTTCACACCTGGCCCAGGTAAAACACCTTTTTCCTGGCGCTCCATGGTGAAGGACATGCAGCTGTGTTTAACTGTCACCCTTAGAATGTTCATGCTGCTCAGAATGTTCACTCAGATGGCCAGATATGAGCAGTGAAAACAGTACATAGGCAGTAACTCGAGTGGAAGTGAAACACATACACACATATACACACGAGGGAGAGGGAAGGGAGGGAGAGGGAGGGAGGGAGAGGAAAGGGACAGAGTGGAAGGCATGCAAGGGAAGAGAAATGAGAGAGGGGAGAGAGTGAGGGGTGGCATGCAAGGGAGGGGAGGCAGGGGGCCCAGCATCTTGATATGACCCACCCACCCTAGCGGAGGGAAAGGGAAGGGAGGGAGGGGGAGGGGTGGCATGCAAGGGAAGAGAAGTGAGGGAGGGAAGAGAGGGAGGGGTGACATGCAAGGGATGGGAGGGAGGGCCCAGCCAGCCTAGATTCCCTGAATACTGTGGTTAAGAAAACCAGGCACGCATTACTCAGGAGTAAGCTCGGTACAGCAACCGTGACATACTTTGAATGGCTGCATCGCGCCCCTCAGAGGGTTTCCTCAGAAGCGACACCCATTGCCAGCAACCAAACTTACTCCCAGGTAAAGGATCATGACCAGCCAGCCTAGATGTGTGGGAGGGGTGCCTTTCCATTCCCCCCGCCAAGGAATGCAGGAACACACATCAATGACATCGCACAGTATCAGGCTGTGTGTTTACATGAGCCCGTACTGCTGGCCTCTGCAATTGATTTGCTGCTACTGTTCCTTTCCCATTTCACCACAATAAGCCACAGCAACACGTGGCCGGGCCCTGCTAGTACTTCATATGAATTTTGCACAGCCCAGTATATGAAGGAGCAGAAATTAGACTGGACCTTCATATCTCAATCTATTCTATAAATGTTTTTGTGCTGCTTTATATTTAAAAAGAACTGGACTCAATTATCAAGGTAGCAGAATATTTTTTTAAAAAAAAATCTATAAGAATAAGAAAATAACTTCAACATTTGGTAAGAAACAGTTCTGGAAAGCTAAAGAAGGAAAAATTTATATTTAGAAAAGAACAGAGAAGAAAATAAGTGGGTTTTTTTTAAAGTTTGGTGCAACAAAATTTAGAAATGATTCATAACCTTGAGATTACACCTCATTACTTCAAGCTAAAATTTCTAAAACCAATCAAAGAATGCAGTCCATTTTTGAAATGATCTAGGAATGTACACCCAAAATAAAAGTACTGACTTTCAGATCAGCTGTATGACTTTAGAAGAAATGCACTGTAAATCAGAAACTTGAACAACCTATATATCATATCTTACCTCTTATAAATCAGCCATCTTCATGAAGCAGTTGCCAGACCAGGAAATCATTCTGCCATTGAATAAATCAGCCAATGCAAACTGCATAAATAATTGACAAGAACCATAAATCTCCTGACCACCCACCACATGTTTAATAAATCAGAAACTTGGCATGTAAGAACACATTCAAAAACCTTTATTGTGAACAATTATTCAGACTATCAACAATTTAGGAAACTCTTCCTTATTCATATGTATATACAAGGTAAAGGGGATGACATAGATACAAAGATTCAAAACCACCTCAATAAAATAACAGCCTTTACGGTGGAATAGTGACATTTCACAACTGAATCCTATGGATTTCTGCTAATGGGAAGGGGACAATTATTGTTGAGTTCTAACACCCTTTCCACTGCCGACCATTATTACAGGAAGTATTTTGGAATGCAGCAGTACAGGTGAAAAAGTCCTGTTTCTTTGATGGAAATCCCTTTGATAAGCTGAGATTACTGATATTTACAATAGGTAACAATTAGTAAAATCGCAGAGCAAGCCAGCGAGGTGTATTGATTAAGAGCAAGCATCAAACTCTAATCTGGAGAGCCGGGTTCATTTCCCCACTTCTTCACATGAAGCCTTCTGGGTGACCTTCGCTTAGTCACAGTTCTCTCAGAATTTTCTCACCCTCAGCAGAGACAGGCAATGACAAACCACCTCTTGAATGTGTCTGACAACTGTACAGAGTTGCCATAAGTCACCTGTGACTTGGCAGCACTTTCCACCTCCAAAATCACAGCACTATCAAATTTCCTGTTTCCTACATTGCCAAGTACTCTTTGGCTGGATGGATCGGCAGCAAAAATTCATCAATTCCAAAAAAGTGATTTTGGGGAGATGTGGAAGAAGGGGATTTCCCTGCTGTCTGAGTGGCCATATTCCCTGTTATATTTTGTTGGAGCCTATTTAGTGCTTTCAGCAGCTTTGCACTGAATATAAGTGCAACCTGTATACATATCCAGTTGGTGTATTTAAAATTGACAAGGGAAGTTGCTTTTGCAGGAAGAAATTGAGAAGGGACTGCTGCAGTCCCTTTCAATTTTACCCACTTCTAACTGCAGACACAGGGTGTGTTCACCTTAACATGACATCCCTTATTCAAGATGAAATTGCAAAGCAGATACAATCAACCTGTCCTTATCACCACTGCAATAGATATTTTTATTTTTAAAAAATTCTTTTGAAAATGGAGAATGATGATGAGGAGCAAATAGCTGAAGGGGAGACTGGGTGACTACAAGGGGGCTTGGATAAGAGCTAGGCATTTGCTGGAGCAGAGAAATAAACACAATTTCAACATGATCATGTGCTCAAGAGAGCAGGCTCAGAAACAGATTTTTTTTAAAAATCATGGCAAAAGTGCTTGGGAAAACTTTGGAGGAAAAATGAAGGAAAAACAATTCTAGAACCAGAGGAAAAATCGTGTGGAACTAAAAGAAAAAAAATAGCATTTGGTGGCAAGATACATTGTAAGCAACTCATGCGGAAAAGGCCTTAGTTCAGGTTCATCTCTGAAGTATGTCTTGCTACAAGGCCAGCACTGCATCACCCAGTGCCAAAAATGGCAGCAGCGGTTTATGATATGATCTTAAATAATTACTTTAGGATTCAGAATTACAATCGTAATTTTTTTTTTCTGAGTCAAAGGTCTTGTTTGAGTTCTGTGCACTACTTGAATTCATTTAATTGCTGCTTTTGTGGATTGAAGTGGATTGAAGATTTGAAATGCAGAACCTACCTTGCCCTTCTACACAGCATTTCATTTCACCTTTAATGTATGACAAATGAAATATTAGATCTGCAGACACTGAAAATATTTTTTTAAAGGTCAGTAATGATTATGGTGATAAGTATGTAACTCTGTCTCTGGGAAAAGACATAATTAAACCACCACTGAGGTCAAGGAGACTTGTCACTGATTATTATAGAAAGTGTATTTAAAATGCTTTTCATTAATATATGGGCCTTTATAATTTTTTTCTTTCAATGAGAAAATAGAATATTTGCATAATTCTAACGCATAATTGCTTTGAGTAGTGACAAAGCCTAGAGATCTATTAACTGGCAGCAGAGGCAGAGATCACGTTTCAGGAAATCCCCCTCTGTCTCCAAGTATTTGCACAACCTTAAAGTCTTCTGTTGCTTATTCCTTCCTTTGGGGTCATATACTTATGAAATGCCTTTCTAATGCATCCCTTTTTAAAAATCCAGTATGTATCATGCAACAAATATCACTGCTGAATCCTTGAAAGATATGTTTAACGGGAGTCACTGAATCAAATTGTATAAGTTTCTGGATAAGGTTGGATTATGCTGTCTAGAGAGATATGTTGTTTGATTTCATTTACGCAATGTCTATAATACAAAATCACGAAATCAAATTTAAACAGCCATCCAGATGCATCCATGTTCATTCTGAACTGTGGTCATGTGGCTAAGGCTGAACAAGATGAATCCAGACAACATAGGCTGAAAAGACTGATGTTCTGGAGGGACTGGATCCACTTATTGTGGAAGGAACAGAGTTGGTTTCTCTTTCCATACATTCCTGAAAACCAGATATGATGTTCATGCTGCTATTTGTTGATTGTTGCCACACTTAGAGGTGACCTTGCACTAAGGATGCCAGCCTCCAGGTGGACCTGAGGATCTCTCAGAATTATAGCTCAGACTACAGTCTTGCTTGCTGACACTTAGTTCTGCCTGTGCAATTGGGCACATTGGGCAACAAGCATTCTCCAATTATTTTGTTAGGCTGCGACAAGTTCAACTTCATTCCATGAGATGTGAGCCTCGTTTAGGTCTTCTTTGAAGGTCTGGTTCCATGTTTTCCATGATCTACCTCGCTTTTGCTTTCCTCAAGATGGTACCCATCACATCGTGGTCTTCAGGTGACAGTGACCTGGGAGGTGTAGGATGTGTCCACCAAGACGCAATCGTCGCTCTGTCAGAATGTCCTGAAACCTCTATATTCCGCTTCTGCACAGAATTTCATCATTTATAATGGAGTCATGGTAACTGACTCCAAGAATCTTGCAAAGGCATCACTGCTGTAACACATTCAGTTTTTCGGCTATAATTGCGGTGGTCTTCCATGTTTCACTGGCGTAAATTGCAGTTGGTACAATGATGGGGCAGAAGAGTCATTTTCATCCTAGCATTGATGGTAGATGTTGACCAGATTTAGCATATCCTCTGGAATACTGTTGATGCTTTGCCAGTTCTACAGTTTCACATCAGCTTCGACATCTCCATCACAGACCAGTGTGCTACCGAGGTAAGTAAATCATTCTACTTCTTCAATACGTTGTTAGCTAACCAAAAGCGATATGTTCATGGGGGCATTTACAATCTGCATAACCTTTGTCTTGTCACCATTGATCTTGAGACCAATCTACTCAGCCTCCCTTTCCCGTCATGGTCTGGAGGCATTCCTTGGTGTCAGTCAGCAGGGCAATGTCATTGGTGAAGTCCAGATCAGTGAGTTCAGATTGATCTGTCCACTGAATGCCAACGTTCATTCCATTAACCACTTTCTTCATGATAAAGTCCACAACAAGAATGTACAAAAATGGTGAGAGGGTGCAACCTTGTCTTACTCTAGTCTCAATGTTAAAAAAAAAATCAGTAGTGCTACTGTCAGTCCTCATGTAGCAACTGGAGTTGAGGTATAAGTTTTGGAAAATGTTGATATAATGTTGGGGATGCCATACCTTTTTGTGATATTCCACATGATTTCCTGTGCACACTGTTGAATGCCTTCTTGAAATCAATGAAGTTAATAGGCAGTGGTTGTTGAAATTCAAGGCTCTATTCAATTATGTTGCACAGGGTGATGATTTGCTCACTGCAGGAGAGTCCATGACGGAATCCAACTTGTTCTTCTCACAGAATCTTGTCTACTGCATCCAGCAGGCACCTGAGCAGGACAAGGCAAAACACTTCTCCAGGAACTGAGAGGAGGTGATTCCTCGCTAGTTGTTTCAGTCATTGAGGTTGCCTTTCTCTGATAACTTGATTATGATGCCCTTTCTCCATTACTCTAGTACACATTCTGTTCACCAGCACTCATTCAGAAACTCTGTTAGATCTTGAATTATGCAATTTCCACCATGCTTGACAAGTTCCACTGTGATTTGGTCCAGACCAGCATCACTGTTGTTCTTTAATATTTTTATTGCTTTCTCAGTTTCACCAGCTGTGATCTCCCGCAGGCGAACAATCAGATCATCAGGTAGACTGAGGGTGCAGAAGTTGTAGGTGGTGGCTGATTCAGGGTCTCTTTGAAGTTTCCATTTGCCGGGTTGCCCCAGAACATTTGCTCTTCAGGTTCTGATCCTGGGCACCTTTTCAGCCCAAAAAGTACATAGTTGTACTCAACTAGTCCTGCTGATTCTGGCAATATATAGTTTTCATATGTTTTAAAATTTTCAAGAAGCTATCTTCACAGCTACACAGACACACATAAGAGAATCTTAGCTGCTTAAAGGACTGCTTTACATCCCATTGAGAAGCATTAGGAACACCTGCTCTTCACAGAAAAAATAAGACACTTCCTGAATTCTGCATTCCACATCCAGCCAGGGGTTGTCTTGCAAGTACCTTAAGGAAAAGGGTGTACTTCAAAGTGCTTTTTTAAAAAGGCACCTTGAGCTTAAATAAGGTGTTCTGAAGACATCTTGGGGTAAAAGCTGTGTAGAATTCCTTCCCATGACATCCTTTTTTAGGTCATCAGGATGTTTTATCTGTGCTGTGCAGAACAGACCACAGATAGGTTCTAATTAAAAACATGTCAGAGTAAGGAATATTGAAAGATCTGGAATACTAAAAGACTCATCTTCAAAAAAACTCCATATTTTTCTACACTATTGAGAGCATATTTTACAAGCTAAAAGTTGCACAGATTGTATATATAGTATGATAACCACCTTGGTTATCAAATGCTATGCTTTACAAATACAAGCCATCAAAATTCTTTATATACTACAGTGTTTTAGATGAAGTACTCAAAGAAAGAGAGATGTCATTATGGCATTGAAATAGCATTAGTTCTGACATCATTCTTCAGATGAAATTAAAAGCACCAAAACTGAATGAGTGTATTTGCTCCATAGTGGGGACAAGTTGAATCTTCCTACAATCATAACATGAATAAACTCACATGTACAGTTTTTCAGGTTAATTCATGTTAAGACAACACCAATTAATAAATAGTATAGAAGTGGGAGGCAGGGAATGGTGTGGTAGAATCCAGGTCACATAAAAAGAAGATGACATGGAATTATAAAGCAGTACCACAAACATAAGATCTATCTTAAATGGTCTAGCTCTGCCAGAGGCAATCACTAAGTGTTACAACAGGTACAAGCAGTACATTATTGGAGGTATCATATCTGATCTGTGAAGATTCAGTCTAAGTTTACAATTTAAGAATGTAACACTTGATCTTCTCTGTGTGAGCCCACTTGAGGAATAACCATAGGATTTGATAAATGTTCCTCCCTTTATGTCCAGACAACAGTAGCCAGCAGATTCCCAGTTGAAGTTCTGAGCTAGGTATTTGCATGGGAAATAGGAAATGCACTAGCTCCTCTTAGTAACAGCCAGCATAGCCCAAAGATGTGAAAAAAAGAAAGAAGTGATCCATTTAACCACATTTATTTATTTAATTTATTTTACAAAATATATACACTAACAAATTACAACATACATCATTAAACCAAGCAAGAAATACATCATTAAAACAATTAAAACCAGAGGTGAACTATGTACGAAAGCATTTAAAAACAATAAAAACATTGGGTTGGAAGAATGCTTAAAAAAAAGTCTGACTGACTGATGTTGGACAGGAAAGATGGCACTGAGGAAACGTCAGATGAATCGTCAGAAAAAGGTGGAAGATAGGATAGCACCAGGAGACAATTAGCCTGGGGAAAGGTCAATACCGGCATCTCATGTTGTGCCTGGAAACAGAATGGGAGCCAGTGTAGACTGTAGTAAAATGGTCTCTACAACACTTAGTCAACCTCTTAGCAGTATCATTCTGTGCCAACTGAAGTTTCTGAATACTTCTCAAAGGCAGCCCTAGGCAGCATGCATTACAGCAATCTTATGTAGCTGTAACTAGGGCTTGTACCCAGTGGCCAGATCTTTTCTGACCAGGAAAGGATGCAGCCAGCTAATGTGTCAAAACTCACAGAAAGTACTCCTGGCTTCAGTTGCCACCTGTGTATCCAGCAGTAGGTCATGTGAAGGATGATCCCTTTGGTGTGTTGCGCATGTATATGAATCTGAGGAGACTGTAACGTACTGCATCTCCTTGTATAAAATACTATTGAAGCATTGCAAATGAAAGTTAATGCTCAGGGAGAATGACTAGAGAGAAAGATTGTTTTAAAGATATTAGCCTTGAAACCAGAAAGGCCACCTGAGGGACAGGAAAGAGAAGGAGAATTTAGTAGGTGGGAAACTGCAGAGGAAAGGCTTGGTAAGATAACTACAGTTATGGCCTGTATCCTCTTTTCCCCATTCTACAATAAAAATTATTCTCTTTAGATAAATCTGCCAACTGGCATATCCTTGTCTGACTTAACTGTTAGAAGAAGGTACTACAGCTACAATACAGTAGCTCCTGGAGGAGACTAATGCCAAATAACAGAAGCCACCTTCAAAACATTGTTTAATAACATAAAAAGTCCAAAAACACATAACTGCTGGGCTCCTTTTTTGATGCTGGATTGCTGACTTGAGGTGACAGACTTTTCAGTTTGCATGCCAAGCACAAGATGTTCCCTCTGTTTTGTCACAGTCTGTTTGATTACAGAATTTTGTAGAAAAAGGAAACTATGAAAAAAATGTAAGTTCAGTACACATTATGTAACTGACTGATACAATAAGAAAAGGGATGTAGTGGCTATGAAGTACGTGCTGACAAACGATATTGGATTTAAATCTTGGAAAGCTCTTCAGGTAAAAGAAATTTGAACTTACATTGTTCTTCCAAAAATACAACTTCCGGACTTTAAAACAGATGTAGAATGATAAAGCATATAAAATATTTCTTGCAGACTTAATAGTCTCTGCATATATTTCTTAAAAGTATTAATGACTTGATGAAACTCATTAATTTAAGTAATCCTGGAACTGTATGCAGAGTAATTTACTGGAGATGCTGCTTTTAAAGACCCAACCACAACACACTGGATGAAATGACTTAGCAATTTGAGCAGGAACATTTTCTCCGTCTGGCTATAATCAACAGTATATACATTTTTTTTTCAATGTAACAAAGGCACGTATTTGGTGTGCCAAGCAATATACAGTGTTCATGTTTATTACATGAAGTAAGAAGATTCATGCAGTGATACGATAAAGGAACATTGCTTTTTGTTTGCATCAGTCCCAAGACGATTAGAGAAGGCCAGCAGAAAAATAAAAATGACTTGGTCTTGCCATCTGAGATTCTTAATTGCCTTGGAAATTAGGCAGGAAAGCTTTTCAGGAGGCCTTGAGCACTACTATTCTATTCAGGCTGAGAAAAACAGGATAAACCTTTCCAAGCCATTTAGCAGCAGAGTGGGACCTCCTTTATATATTTCTGTTTAAACAATATCATTTGTAATGTTTGAATATGTATACATGCACATTGTGCTGTCTCAGGCATGAGGCTTAAACCTAGAGTTGCCCACCACCAAGTAGTTTAAAAAAATATTTCTAGACTGCAGAGATCATTTCCCATTGGAGAAAATGGATACTTTGGAGGACAAATAATACACAAGGTCTCCAGGCTCCACCCTCACATATCCAGGAATTTCCCAATCCAGAGTGGGCAACACTAGTTAACACTGCTGCAAAATCTACTGTGGTATTAACATAATACACTGACCAGGGCAGCTTGCACTCAGATGTTCCCCCTTGGCTTCTTTATAGATTTAGGGAGCATCTGTAACCCCCATGCCCAGAATGGGTTGGCCCAGAATGGGTTGACCCAGTAAGGGGGGTGAGACATTTCGAGAGCAACAGAGGAAACACACAGGAGAAGCTCTTTTGCAGAAGAAACAAGGCTACCAGACTCGGACCTTGATTTCTATAAGCCCTTAACACCTTGTTAAGGTAATTTCAATATTGTTGGGAACTACTGGGAAGGTAGTTGTTGGTTTTGCTATGTTGTAAAATGTTGGAGTTTATTGTTTCAGGGTTTCTTTGTGGTTGTAATGGGTGAGTTCTCTAAGAGCAACTATTAAATGTCAATGTTGCAGCCTGTTCATCAAGCCCTCCAGAGTCTTCAGGAGCCAGTCAACTTGCAAGAAGAAATTGGACTTGGCAATATCAGTAGACTGTAAATAGAAGGACTTGAAATGCAACCTGAACAGGACTGACCTTGAATTGTAGCGTTAAATGTTGATGTTTAATGTTAATTGTAAAGTAAACCATATTGTTGTTTAAAATTGTTGTGCAACTCATTCCAAATTACTGCCCACAGAACCCACAAACTGGGGTTACAAATGGTAGCCAAGCGTGGGGCTTGGAAGTAAGTGCAAATATAAATTACTTACAATGGAAGTGTGCAGCAAGTTGGGTTTGATCCCCATATAGAACATTTTGTTATGTGATGAATTCAAGAGATGTTGCTATGTGAATTTGAGCACATGATTCTGTTCCAGCAGTTGCATGAAGGAAGGGATTCAGTTGCAACCCCCCATCCTTCTGCAAATGGTGGCTGAATAGCAACATTTGCCAAGGAAGGTTTTATAGCTTCCAGTGCAGCTAAGTTGGAACAGTTGGAAATCCTTGCAAAGGGGAAAGACAATGTTCTGCATTCAAACACCAAATCTTGGTTACTCAAATTACAGGAACCTCTAGGAAATCATTGTTTAATGATTTCAAGGGTTGCATTAATTACTGTGGAATGACAAATTTTAGTGAGAGAATGTAACCCCATGCTTAGAATGGTTGTAGAATGGAGTTGACCCAGTAAGGAGTGGGAACTTCGAAGCAACAGAGAGGGCTGCAAAGGAAGCTCTTTAGAGAAGAAACAAGGCTACCAGACTAGGACCTTGATTTCTATAAGCCCATAACACCTTATTGGAGTAATTTCAATGTGTTAGGAACTACACAGGAAGGTAGTTGTTGGTTTTGCTATCTTGTAAATCGTCGAGTTTATTGTTTCACGGTTTCTTGTGGTTGTAATGGGTAGAGTTCTCCTGGAAACCCACTTCATCATGTTGCAACCTGTTCATCAAGCCCTTGGAGTCTTCAAGGAGCCAGCCTTGCAGAAGAGATTGGACTTAGCAATATCAGTAGACTGTAAATGAAGGACTTGAAATGCAACCTAGACAGGACCTTGGATTATGGCGTTAAATGTCTGATGTTTAATGTTAATTGTAAAGAGAGTAAACCATGTTATTTGTTTAAAAGTTATTTATTTACTAGCTCATTCCAAGCGCACACAGAACTCACAAGCTGAGGAGTTACACATCTGTAACCCCCATGCCCAGAATGGGTTGGCCCAGAAATGGGCTGACCCAGTAAGGGTGGGGAGACTCGGCAGCAGAGAGGCTGCAAGATTCTTTTGCAGAAGAAACAAGGCTACCAGACCTCGGACCTTTGATTTCATAAGCCCCAACACCTTGTTAAGGTACTCAATATTGTTGGGAACCACTGGGAAGGTAGTTAAGGCTCATGTTGTAAATGTTGGAGTCTATTGTTTCAGGGTTTCTTTGTGGTTGTACTGGTGAGAGTTCTCCTGGAAACCTTCATCATGTTGCAACCTTGTCTATCAAGCCCCTTGAGTCTCTAGAGCCAGTCAACTTGCAAGAAGAAATTGGACTTGGCAATATCAGTAGACTGTAAATAGAAGGACTTGAAATGCAACCTGAAATATGACCTTGGAATTGTAACGCTAAAATGCTGATGTTTAATGTTAATTGTGGGGAGAGAAGTAAAACCATATTGTTGTTTTAAATGTTGTTGCAACTCATTCCAAGTACTGCCCCTACAGAACCCACAAGCTGAGAGTTACAAATGTATTTCAACCAGCTGGGCTTAAAGTGATTGCAAATATAAAATTGCTTGCAATGGAAGTGTGCAGCAAGTTGGGGTTTGATCCCATATAACTGTTTCTGAGCATGTGATGTAAGTTCAAGGATGTTGCTATGTGGAATTTGAAGCACATGATCTCTGTTTTGTTAAAGTTGCATGCAAGGAAGGGACTGCAGTTGCAACCCCCCCCCATCCCTCTGCAAACCATCATTGAATAGTAACATTTGCTGGAAAGTTTTTAGAACTCTTGTGCAGCTAAGTTTAAACAGTTGGAAATCCTTGCAAGGGAAAGACAATGTTCTGTATCTAGTTGCACTCCAAATGTGGTCTCTCCAAGTACAGGAATCCTCTGGGGGGAAATCATTGTTTAATGATTTCAAAAGTTGCATTGTACTCACTGTCGGGACGACAGAATTTTTTTAGTGGGGAGAATGTAACCCCATGCCCAGAATGGCTGGCCCAGAAATGGTTGACCCAGTAAGGGGTGGAGGATCACATAGCAGAGAGGCTGCAAGAGCTCTTTGCAGAAGCACAGCTCAAGGCTACCAGACTGGACCTTGATTTCTATAAGCCCCAACACCCTTGTTAAGGTAATTTCAATATTGTTGGGAACTACTGTAGCGTAGTTGTTGGTTTTGCTATGTTGTAAAATGTTGGAGCTACTGTTTCAGGGTTTCCCTTTTGTGGTTGTAGCTGGTGAGAGTTCTCCTGAAACCTCTACTCATGTTGCAACCTGTTCATCAAGTCTTTGAGTCTCTATAGTATTTCAGCCAACTTGCAAGAAGGAATTGGACTTGGCAATATCAGTAGACTGTAAATAGAAGGACTTGAAATGCAACCTGAACAGGACCTTGAATTGTAACGTTAAATGTTGATGTTTAATGTTAATTGTAAAGAGAAGTAAACCATATTGTTGTTTAAAAATTGTTGTTGCAACTCATTCCAAGTACTGCCCCACAGAACTCACAAGCTGAGGTTACACATCCATTGGATGTCCTTTTTATTTTACCCTGTTTCTCTATTTTACCCAAGTTCACCATGATCTTTCCCATACTTGTTTTAATGTACTCTTGTGAGAAATACAGCAATAAAACACCCTTGAATGCTGCATGAAGAAGAAGAAGAAGAGGAGGAGGAGGAGGAGGAGGAGGAGTTTGGATTTATATCCCCCTTTCTCTCCTGTAGAAGACTCAAAGGGGCTTACAATCTTCTTGCCCTTCCCCCCTCATAACAAACACCCTGTGGGGTGGGTGGGGCTGAGAGAGCTCCGAGAAGCTGTGACTGGCATGTGTGGGAGTGTACAGGCTAATCTGAATTCCCCAGATAAGCCTCCACAGCTCAGGCGGCAGAGCTGGGAATCAAACCCAGTTCCTCCAGATTAGATACACGAGCTCTTAACCTCCTACGCCTTCTGAATGAGAAAGTATATATTTTTTCAGCTGTCCACATTGGCCCCCTTTGTCTTGCCTTAACTCTCCATGAAGGCCACCCACCCCCACCCCACCCCCATCCCACGACCAAAAGACTTCAGGGAAGTTTGTAAAATGACATGTCACTATAGCATTAGCCAGCATTCATGTTGAGTAAAACACTTCAGTGATATGTTAATTACTTCTTTAAAACTCTGCCAATGGTGTGGAGAGGGGAACGGCTCCCACAGGGGATTGACAACCTACCCACAACTATGTGGGTGCTAAGATAGGCGTGCAAATACCTTATGCATGGTACATTTACTCACAAGTAAACCCACAATTACTGCAGGGAATCTAAGACTCTATGAAGTATTGTTTCTACAAATACCCCCCCCCCCCAAAAAAGGGGGAAAAACCCTCTCACAGTGACCATGAAACATTTGGAGGGCGTGAGAGCGAACAAACATCATGTTAAAGAGGTGGGGTTTAGGTGACGAGCTGAAAAGGCAAGTAATATGAAATTCAAAGGGTGCGAATTACCCCCTCCGCTCCCCTGAAATACCACCCTGTTAGGCTCCCCATAACAAAGAAGTATTTGTCACTAATTCAGTCATTTAATGGAGAATCAGATTGTGACACCTGTTTTCGTCCCAAAAGCATTACAGGAGGTATGTTAAATAGTGACAAAATAAAACATGTTTTCATAGTTTTATTCTCTTACCATATGTTTCCAGATTCCTGGCTAAGAAGAATTGTGGATACATGAGAAGCACAGTAGCTCTGGCAGTTAAGAAAAAAAAACAGCTTTCCCCCTGCCAAAATGGGTTTTTATTTTGCTTTGTTTTGTTTTATACATGGCTGATGTATACATAGCAATATAAGATTGTGACCTATTAAACTTTAAAACTCTAGAGAAAAAAGGATGGTAAGTGTTTTCTTTTGGTGAAACAAAGGAACAGAGAACAGCTCCTTCTACAGCTGTTATAGATTAAGTATACAGTGAAATCTAAACCATTAATGCAAATAGAACAACTGGGATTGTTTACTTTGGTGCTACATTCTATAACCTGTCTTTTCATCATCAGTGATCAGGCTTTCCACTACATTAGAAAAGTCACTCTCTTAGTTTTCTAATAATACATGTTTTAGCACCAGGGAACTAGGAGGAAACGAGCATTCAGATGAGGGGGACATAACGAGAGTTCTCACTGGCCACTGGAACCAAAGAGCACCAGATGGTCTTCAACATGAAACTGCCACGACGGGACTCATTTACCACGATGTCCTGAAATAGCTGCAAACTAATGAAGGTTCTGCTAGACAGCTCTGGTGCTATGGAGTTGTGAGGATGTTATAGGTCATATGCTAAGGAGGTGCTTTTTTAACAGTTGGCCCTATGCCAGAATGAGAACCATACTTGGTAGCAGAAGTAAATGCAAAAGGTTACTATTCATCATTAAAATATGATGTTTTTATTATTATTCATTTTCAACAGCTGGTTCCAACTGGAAACATGTTTTCAATTGTAGTACTCCTCTCCCCATCAGTCAAACAGGAATGAAATTCTGGCAGATGGCAGCTCTCTCTTAATGGAATTTCCATGCCAAATTTCAAGCAGATAAAAATTCTTCCTTGTACAGTGGGAACAGGAAGTGAGGTAAGGTGCAGGTGAGGTGGAGTTGGGCTTTCTTCTCACACACTCCATTTTTGTTTTAAAATCTTCCCCAAAACTTTTTTTCATATAAACTAGTATCTATTCCCCCTTGAAGCGGTTAATAGCAAACAGGAAGATAAGGCAAAATCTGCTAGTTGATGACGGAAGTCACTTCCTCTATACTTTTTCTCTCCCAATATATTTGCAGTGATGCCTCCCTGTATAAAGTATATGCTAGTGTCAGCTGGTAGATCCCAAAAATCTCAACATATGGACTCCCCCTTTCTTTTTCTCTGAGTGTCCAGGGTAAGCAGGCCTCTGCTTTCTCTTCTTTTTCTTTAAGAATATCTTACTGTTTCATAATTTTGAAAAGAGCAGGAACCAATTCATGCCATTCAGTTGGTTTTCATCTTGGGTAAGTTTCCTTCATTGCCACCTCCCTGCTTTCTCCCTTCTGTCAGCTTAGGACTCTAAGTTTTCTACAGCTGTAGCAACAGTCACCATCCTGTCCAGGGTGGTGCCAAACCATTTTTGGCCTGGCCAGGAATAGGTCTAAGAGAAGCATTACACCAAGACCTGATCATCAGGAGGCCACACCCCACTCACAGCTGGCAAAATATTTGTCTTTTTGCAAAATTTGTACTCCCCCTTTCTGCACTCTGTCCCACATACATGTGTCACGGCATTCTTGCCTCCCCACATAATTCCTACTAGTAGGTATAAGAACATAAGAACCAACAGACAACATTTGCCTTTGACTTAAAGCACACACAGTTTACATATGTGACACTGGTCTCCATCTCCCATTCCCCAATATGCACAGTACTGCCTCCTGATAATCCAGAACATCAGCGAAGTGTTTGCCCCTGAGTCTATCAGAAGCTATCTGAGAGAACAACAAACAAACATAATCTAAGTGGCTTATATAGAATCAAGATTAATGATATGATTGGTGTAGAGACATTTTATGATGCTATCAGTGCCCTGCTTGTTGACTAACTTCCCTGTTACTTTTCTGTTTGCATGACCACCTCTCTGAACTCTTCCTCTGATTTTCTTAAAATCTAAGCCAGATTTCCAAGTGACAAAATCTTTCTGAATATTCTGATTTAAAAAAAATTGGATAAGCTATTAAATTTTGATTAGCTGTCGTGGTCATCAATATATTGACACCCAGTTAAACGTTACATTGAATAAGCCACTAGAAGCATCTGTCTCCATTTTAGAACAATGTCTGGAAACTTTAAGTTGGCTGAGGAAGAATACCCTGAAGCTCAGCCTTGATAAGCTGGAGGTGACATTGGTCAGAAAGGGTGAGATTTTGGAGGGAGTTATGAGACCTTCTTTGGATGGTGTATCTTTATCATCTGTAGACTCAGTTGTGAGCTTGGGTGTTCTGTGGGATCCAGTCTTTCTTCTAGAAAACCAGGTTACAAAAAATAACTTGTTTCAACTTCATATGGCAGAGAAATTATTCCCCTAGTCATGTCAATGTATGCCATGGTAATCTAAAGACTGAACTATAGTAATGTGCTCTATGTGGGACTGTTTTTGACAACATGGAAGGTACTGTTGATACAGAATGTGGCAGTTAAACTGTTGACAGGTGTTAAGCATTTTGAACACATTATCCCAAGCTGAAGATTGCTACACTGACTTCCAAACTGCATCCATGTACAATATAGGATGTTTTAGTGTGTGTGTGTGTGGGGGGGGGGGGATTGAGAGAGATAGACAATTAAATATGTTTGTAATATGTTAACAATTGTAAACAGTTTTTGGTTTCTCTCCTTACTTATGTTATTATTTAAAATCAATCAATATAATTATATAAAAAAGAAATAATACACTACCTTTCAATATATTGCTTTTTAAATACTTTAAACAGTCATAATTTGAATCTAGAGGCGAGGCAAAGGGGAACTGCACTCATACTGGTGTGCTGCATCCTGTGTCCTTTTGCCACAACCCCTACACTCCAGGGAATGCCCTCACTCTGGAATGCCTCTACCACATCCCCTCAGGTGTTCCTCGCTACTCCAGTCCCATTGGTGCTACGCCACTGTATGAATCCCATCACCATCGGAACCTGTTACTAAAATTTTTGAATCCCACCACTGATGCTGATATTAACCTTTAATGACTGGGACCTTATATCTCTGAGTCCCTATCAGCCTATATGTGCCAACAAACAACTCCACTTGTGCGACCAGGTATTAATTCATAATAGTTCCCCAACTCAGGTCAGTTGTTTCTGTTTGGGCTTTCTCAGTGACCATTTTTGTTCTATACAACAAGCTTTCCAAAGAAGTGAGAAAAGCCCCAAACTGAAAAGTAGAGATTTTCCAACATGTTTTTGGTGACTCATGAGTGGAGATCTGTTACTATGATGGAGTAATGGCTTGATTCCTAGTTTTCATTGGCATTGTATTTTTGTGAACTGACATTTTAGCTGGTTTTATTCATGAGTCCTGTTGATTGGGGTAGAACAGGATTATTTAAATAAACATGAGACTGCACATCCCTACTATTTGCCTCCAGTAGGAAGAAAGCTCAAAAGTTAATTAATTTCATTTTATAAAGGCTTATGCTTAGAAATGAGCTCTTGGAGGCTTTTTGGTAGTATAGATATTATTTCAAGGTTATTTTAAATGCATTTTTTCTGACACAACTTCCCAATATAATATCAATACTCCCAATACATAATGAATATGATCATCATGCTGTTTCTGACTTTCCAGTATGGAATTAAAATTATAATTTTTGAAGCATGCACCACTAGTTGCTCCAATTATTTATCAGGCTTACAACTTTACTTTCATGAAGTCTATTTTCCATGTGTTTTTCTTTCATCTGGGCCCACTCCCAGAGTTGAAGAAAAAGTGAGGTCAGGGACAGTCTGTAGGAGTCAGGCCACTGGCAGGGAAATATTTAAAACATTCACCCACATACCTGTTGTCTCTTAAATGTGGAACCTCAGCTCCCATTTTCAATGTGATTCAGGCAGACCCACATTTAAAGAGGCAGGTCTTCTACCATCACAACCACTCTGTTCCTGAATCTTCTCTTTACTCAGCAGTATTTAACATGCTTTTAAAATGTTATTTATTTTATTTAAAATTTTTGTTTAGTAACAGATTTTTTTCTAATAATTCTAACACATAAAAAACATACACATGTTACCCAAAATGGTAGAAGTCTGTCTCTTGTAAGATGGAGGAATTAGCGAGAGCAGCCTCTTTGGCTTAGCAAAACATCAGGCAAGCTCAAGTTCTTTGTTGCCTATGTATACTAAGGGCAGCTTTTGCAAGAATTAAAATAAAGTTTAACCACTTATTAAGAGATACTAGGGGGTATACAAGCACACGATAATCAAAGCAGCAGAACACGCACGCACGCACGCACGCACGCGCACACACACACACACACACAGTCCTATGACCTTTGGGACTGCGTTACCCCATATGTCCCCACTAGGCCTCTGCGTTCAGCAGAGACCAATCTGCTGGTGGTCCCCGGCCCTGCAATGATGCGGCTGGCCTCCACTCGGGCCAGGGCCTTTACGGCCTTGGCCCCTGCCTGGTGAAACACTCTTCCTCCAGCTATCCGTGCCCTGCGGGATCTTGGTGAGTTCCGCAGGGCCTGTAAGACGGAGTTGTTCCACTGGGGTTTTGGAGTGTCCTGCTGCTGATAAGTGCCCCCTCTATTCTCCTGTGTTCGGGGTCCCTTTACCATCTATGGGACCCCTCTTTCCCCCCTCTCTGGGAGGGTTTTTAATAAGGCTTTTATTGTTGATGCTGTTTTATTATATTGATCGCTGTATTTTAATTTAATAGGTTTTCAATTGTATATGTCGTAAATTTATGCTGTCCACCGCCCAGAGCCCTCCAGGGGTTGGGTGGTATACAAATCCCAGAAATAAATAAATAAAATATAAGCAGTGCTGAATTGATAGGTTTGCAATAGATGCAGTGTCCCACTCCCCCTGCAGGGTCCCCAACGGGGTCCCTGGTACCAACCCTCCTACCCCTGCCTGGGTAATGGAATCCCAGCCTCACCCCCATTCTCAGGCAGGTGGACTAGCTGGGTCAACCTTTGAAGCCACAGCTTCTCTGACTGATCAGGGAGAGCTCTCAACCTCAGGGCCTATATGCTTGGCCCACCTGACATTGCTGGCTCTATGCTTTTGAGCCTGCGGGCTCCCTGGTCTCTCCCTCTGCCCTGTCAGCTTCTTATCTCTTCTTTTGTGCTCTATCTCCACCTGCCTCTTCCCACTTCTCGCTTCTATACTGTTCTCCTTCTCCCACACTCCTTCTCTCCCTTCCACCCTCCACAAGTTCAGCCATCCGCTTCCCTCCCTTCTCCCAACAGATGACCCTGCCCTTCCTTCCTCTGCTTTTCTTATCCTCTTCTGTCTCAGCTCCTCCAATAAAGACCCCTCTAGCTCTGCCCTGCCCCCTCCTGTTGTCCTTGCCTGGCCAGGTAATTGCTCAGGTGCCCAACAGCCACCTCTCCAGCTGAAGCAGCCTCGACCCAGCAGGGGCACACCTCTACACGGCGCCTCTGGCGGTGCCTGGCCTACTGCGGTCAAGGCACTTTGCCCCGCCTTCTCAGGCCCACTGTCCTCCTGCTGTACCTGGCCCCAGCCCGCTGGCTGCTCCCAGGCTCTGTGGTCGTTGAGAGCCTCCACCTCCTTCTCCCATCTTGGGGAAGGGAAGGACAGGCTTCCCACCCCCTCCCCCTGCACCCCTGCACTGGGACGGGCTCGGCTCACCAGTCTGGGGAGGGGGTGGTCCCCTCCAGCAAGTCTGTGATGGGGGTGGTCCCCGCCAGCAAGTCTGCTCCCAGACATGCAGGAAATTGGGGAGAGAGGGTTATAGTCACCTGATCTTGGAGCGGAATGGTCTGATGAGCAGAGCTGAGTAATTCATGGTTAGCTCTGGTAGAAGAAAGAATAATGTGTTGTGGGACAATATCAACAGGCAGAGAGGCTCCCAGAGATATTGAACACTGGCTACTGGGAGAAGGGGCTTCTTATATGGAAAAAGGGTTATGCAGAGTTACCCTTAATTTCCCAAGACAAAGGGGAATCCTGCCTTCTCAAGGAAAGACAAAAGACAAAAGACAGACATCAGCCCTAATCTAAATTAATGACATTAGTCATTAATGATGTGAGTACTTAGCATGGTGTTAGGAGTGCCTGGGGGTGGGCAGTGAGCTAAGTATGACTATATGGTGCATAACCTACAGCACGGCCAGAGGTGGCACTCAGAGCCTCTCTGTGTGGGCACGCTGAACAAAGAGCTGTCTCCCACACACACACACATCTAGGCTGGCCTGGGCCACTGGGGCTCGATTATTAGCATTAAACCTAAGACCTAGTTTTGGGGAAGCAGTGCAGGTAATCCTGTTAAGCGCTGTTAAACCCCACTGATTTTCATGCAAAGAACTAAAGTGCAATCCTTTACCTGGGAGTAAGCTCGGTTGCTGACAATTGGGCTTGCTTCTGAGTAAACCCTGCTAGGGTCGTGATTCACCCGTTGGAAGAGTTGCACAGTTGCTTCAAGTCAAAGCCACTTGGATCCACCCCTCAAGCTTACTCCCAAGTAACGACACTGGAGCCAACCATTTTTCTAAACTAAAACCTCAGTATTTAAGCAATACATCGTTTGCTGGCACCTTTAAGTATAAATAAGTGGATTTTGAGTTGCAATTTGGGCACTCGGTCTCGAAAAGGTTCGCCATCACTGCTATAGGACAATAGCAATGTAAATAAGGTGGTCATTAGAGAGAGATTAGTCAGAGGAAAAAAGTTTTTGGGTTATTATAACAAATCCTTTGTCTTTTCAGGGTAGATATTACAGGGCTGGAGATGGGAAGCAGAAGCTTCTAAGGCAGAAGCATTTTGCTCTCTTTATCCCTTTAGAAAGCATGTGAGGCAAGTAGTTTGCAAGGCAAATATGGGCAAGGGCAAGTCCAGACAGGATTTTACTGTGTCCTTGTGGGTACTTTAACCAATGCAGAAAATGGGCTCCCCATTTTGGCACTGCATTGCTAGGCACCCAAGGGTTAGCAGGATGGGTAGAGACATGGTTTCTAAAACAGAGCCACCCACCATGGGTTGGTCTGATAACACAAATGTCTTAGCTTCCTCTGCTAAAGTATTTATAGATTTCAAAAGTGGAAAGAACACCAGGAACAGAACGTTACTTTTATGCGAAAATGACCAGCCCATATGTATTGTGGAGTGGTAAAACCAGTGTTGGCTGAACTGTGCATGGTTCACCTACAACAATTGAGAAGTATAAGAGTCCTTAAAATGACCATTATGTTGATTTTATTTAAAATCTTGTGTTCAGATTGATGAAATGAATCCAAAAATGTGCATTCTGGAAGTTCTATGTGTTTGGGACTGAGCAAACAAGCACAGCAATCATCCCAGTGAAGCCAATATGGGAAAAATCACTGGCAGAAATAGATAGTAGCATCATCAGGGCAGTTTTAAGGCCACAAACTGGCTTTTTGTAGTAGGTGGCACTTAATAAAACTTGTCCTGGCTTATGCATTTGCTATACTTTGTTAGTGAGTTCCAATCCTTTCTGTCACCATGGCTTTCCAAAATGTTTATTGACATGATTGAAGATATGCAGCAAACTTCTAAGTGTCAGACTAATTCATATTCCAGATACATAGTGAGATTTGACTTCAAATGAAACAGATAGTTAACTGAGGCCGTTTCCGCACGGGCGAAATATGACGTCGTGGAAAAGGAAAAGAAACGTCAGAGCGAGAGCGCTCGTGATTCATACGGGCGAGGTGCGAAGCTAGCGCCATCAGCTGGTAACGCTTAATCGGGCGCTAAGACGCCCGATTCAAAAAAACGCTCTGAAGCTCTTTTCCACATGTGACGACCGACTAGCCGCGCAGTTGGGCGAACCGCCACCATGGAGCCGTTCTCAACAATGGCGTGACCGCTAAAGGCTGCTTAGTCACCGCCCCCCCCAATAATACATGTTTGTCCCTGGTGATTTCCCTGCATGGTCAAGCACCTTTCCCAGATCCATGTCGCCTGTGCAGATGGTGGCTGCCCATACACACTCTGGTCTCTACAGGTAGCAGCATGAACTGGGACTGACAGTCGTTGGGAGGGGAGGCAATGACAGATGGGGGACCGGGCAGGACATCAGGGCAGTCACATCAGCCAATCGGCTGTTTCAATGTAGTGCTCAGCCACAGCGAATGCGATGGCGAGGCAGCATCATGGCGCTTCCGTCTAAGTGTCGGGACTAATTCTATATTCCAGATACATAGTGGGAATTTGACTTCAAATGGAAACAGATGGTTAGCAGAGGCCCCACGTTTCCGCCCGCGAGTAGAAATTATGTGTCGTGGAAAAGGAAAAGCGTCGGAAGCGAGAGCGTTAGCATTCATAGCGGAGTGCGCGGTTAGCATCATCAGCAACGCTTAATGTTGTGACGCCCGACGTATTCAAAAGCGCTCTGAAGCTCTTTTCCACATGTGTATACCGGCTAGCCGCGCAGTTGTGCGAACCGCCACCATGGAGCCGTTCTCAACAATGGCGTGACTGCCAAAGAAACCAAGCTTGGTCACCGTCCCCACACACACGTTTGTCCCTGGTGATTTCCCTGCATGGTCAAGCACCTTTCCCAGATCCATGTAATAGCCTGTGCGAATGGTGGCTGCCCATGCACACTCTGGTCTCTACAGGTAGCAGCATGAACTGGGACTGACGGTAACTGGGAGAGGAGGCAATGACAGATGAGGGACCGGGCAGGACATCAGGGCAGTCACATCAGCCAATCGGCTGCTTCCGCGTAGTGCTCAGCCACAGCGAATGCGTATGGCGAGGCAGCATCATGGCGCTTCCGTCGCTAACCGTGACAGTGACGACTGCCGGGGCTCCTTGATGCACGCATAGCTCCGCCTCGTCTGTCGCCAGAGAGCCGCTTTTTCGCATTGGGATGCGTTGCTATTTACGATGTCATCGCGTCGCTCCTTTTGTCCGTGCGGAAATGGCCTGAGACAGTAAACACAGAAAAAGACCATCCATGAGCATTTGGCATCATCTAAAGTTTTGTTTTTCTTCATTTTTCAAGGAATCCTAATGATACTCTAAGGGTCAATTTTAAAGTACCATTCATTAATATAATTAACAATTGAGGGTCTTAGTGTGGGGCATTATTTTTCTTCTTACTATTTCCTCCTTCCCTTTCAAGCAGCTACTATAGACTCTCCCACTTTCCTGCTTCCTTCTCTTCTTCCCATCTACCCACATGTAACAACCTACTTTTTATCTGTCTCCCATGAGCAACTATATTGTTTGTTTTTTTATATCCAGCCTTTCTCCACAATGGGGACCCAAAGCATCTTACATCCTCCTCCTCCCTTCCATTATATCCTTACAGTAATTCCGTGAGGTTGGTTAGGCAGGCAGTGTTTGACTGGCCCAAAATCACACAATGGGTTTCCACAGCAGAGTGTAGATTTGGCCCTAATCTGAAATTGTAACCATTACACTCCACACATTTGTGTGGAGGCTGCTGTTGACTAGCAGCAAGCAAGTCATGAAGTAGCAAGTCATGAAGTAGAAAGTTGCCGCTGGCTTTTCCTGGGCCTAGACCCAATGGGTCCACCTCCTAAGACTAAAACAGTCCTGCCCACAGCCCTGTTTTTTTTTTTTTTTTTCTTGACGCATAAACCAAAGAGGGCTCTTTTGACAAACCAAGCTGTGGCTTTCGCTCTTAGCAAATGTCCACACTCGAGGGCAATCAATTTTTTTAAAGCCACAGCTTCGCACCCCTCTTTTATCATTTTGGTGGTGTTTAACCTTGTTATTGTTACTTTTGTTTAATATCACAGCTGTCAGCTCTTTAGCTGGTTGTTGACCTTTCAATACAATTCGAGCCTCACCCACAAGCCTAGGAAGTTGTAATGTATCAGCGTAGTATTTGTGTAGATCCCACAGGGCTGCCTTCTGACTGATGCTGATTTTGTCGAGTTGAAGATGTTCCAAGTGCTGCCCAATGTTTTCAGAATAGCTCCCAGAGTGCCAATTACCACTGGGATGATCTCAGTTGTTTTGTGCCATAGTAGCTGAAACTCAGTTTTTAAATTGTGGTATTTAGTGACCTTCTCATGTTCTTTTTCAACAATTCTGCTATCGCCAGGTACTGCTATGTCGATGATGGTCCTTGACCACTGTGATGTCCAGTGTATTATGTGCCAATACTTTGTCCGTTCAGATTCAAAAGTCCCACAGGATCTTGACTTTCTCATTTTCCGTTACTTTCTGTGGACAATGTTCCCATCAGTTTTTAGCTGATCTTATGTTGTAGTTCTTGCATAAATTTCAGTGAATCAGCTTGACCTCTAAGTTATGCCTCTGTTTGTACTCAGTCTGGGCAACCTTTTTGCAGCAGCTGAGTACATGATCTATAGTTTCATTGCCTTGTTTGTACAATCTTCACTTTGCACCATCTGAGGATTTTTCGATTCTGGCCTTGATCATATTTGTCCTAATTGTCTGCTTTTGAGCATCTAAAATCAGTGATTTGGTTTCTTTTTTCAGAGTTCCAGTTGCTAACCACAGCCAGGCCTTTTCAATGTCCACCTTGGCCTTGATCTTCTACAGAAATTGGCTGTGCAATGTTTTGTTATTGTTATTAATTCAAAGGTTTCTGCAAATGTGGAACTTTTCCCAGTTTGTAGAAGATCTGTCTAGTCTGTCTATGGCCCCAATCACTGGATTTAAGTCTCTGTAAATGAGCCCCATTAAAAATTATATATATTGATGGGTCATAAATCTTTAACACATATACAGTGGGAAGAAGTCAATAAGAATGGAATTGTGGCATACGTAATGAAAGGTAGAGATTCTTCATGCTCAGTCATAATCTTGGACACACTGAGTATTGGTCTATCTAAGTCAAAATTGCCTAATCTGACAGACTATATAGAGTTTAAAGCAGAAAGAACATATTTCCCAGTAAATTGAAATATTAAGGATTGATCCCTGGGACCTTACATTGAACAATATGTTCTCTGTTACTGAACCAAGTCCCTTAAAAAACTGATGAGGATGACATTAAAATGGGCATATCACTGAGAACCATAGACAATTGTATAGTACTCACAGTTATGGTCCTCCAAATACATTTTAATGCCACAGAAAAGCTAAATTCTTTGGTTAGAGGAAGCAATCCTATGAATGGGTTTAATGAATGCCCTTAGATTGGAGTAACCTGCAGTTAATTTTCTTATTTTGAAAAATATAGATTCCTTTTTTAGAGACAACGGTATTGGATGCTACAGGATGGTGGATGGCCCATGGATTCATCCACCTGTGTCTTGGTTGCCACTAAAAAGAGGCCATGGAGGTGGGCATGCTGACTTTCATTGGAAAAGCATTCCAGAAATGTAGGGCAGGTAGTTGGGCAAGCAACCATAGAGAATACTTTTTCTCTAGTGTCAATTGCTCTCACCTCACTTGTAATATGTCACTAATGTCTAACATTTTCTACAGATGTTAAAAGTATTTACATACATTATGTCAAAACTCATTACAACAATGATGAAAGGAGGCCTACTATTATTACCCCCATATTGGAGATACAGGTATGGTCTAAGAACATCTGATGTACGAGATATGGAATATAGAACAGAGATATGAAATATGGAATATAGAACAGAAAAAGCATACGAGAACAGTATAAGCCATTTTGGGTCATTGGGGAGAAAAGTGGGGTATAAATGAAGCAAAAAATACACTCTTTGGTCATAGCATAATCTCTAAACTATGCTACACCAATTCTCAGTTATGCATTATTAAAGCAGATTATTGCATATTAGAGTAGAACTGAGCAAAAACAGAAATACTGGGCTATTTATTTAAAACATTTTTGTGTCTTTCCACCATGCAGAACTTAAGGTAGTTTACAATACAGATTTTTAAAATACATTTAAAAATCATAATTAAAATTTCACTTAGGACTGTCAATAAATTAAAAATAACTATATTAGTCAAATGCAGTCTTAAACAAAACTGTCTTTTACTTCCTTCTAAAGGCTAAAAGTGAGGGGGAAGGCACACTTCCCTGGGAAGGTTGTTCCATAAATGTACGGCTGCCACAAAAAGGTCCTCTCTCATGTGCTCTCCAGATGTTTTTTTTCTGTCATTGGGACAGTTAGGAGGGCCAATCCCTGTTATCTTTATTCTGAGTTAAGAACATATGGTAGTATCCTAATCCAAGTAGGGCTTTAAATGACAAAACTGATACTGACAAAACTAAACATTTGATTCATCCCTCAGAATGGCAACGACCAGATCTGAACTTTCTTCACACACACAGGCTTTTGGAACGAGACGTGTGTTTCAATCCTTCGAACATCATCCCCTTCTGAAACTGAGTTTTCACTGTAAAAGTACAAAATACTGTGACTTATACAAAAAGGACAATCATTCAGGTTGCTGAGGAATCTAAATCCCTCACACTCCATTTGACCAGCCCACCTGCAGAGCTCCTAACAATAAACCTTTCAAATTTAAATGTTATCTGCTTTTCCCCTTTTAAGATTCAGACATTCTAAAAGGCTGAAATAGGAATTCAGTGTCAATGCTAAGCTGTTATTAACAGCTCCCACTCAGTATTAAAGTGGATGTATTTCAGGAGAGTTATGATGTCTGCTTATTCTTGCCTTTTTATCCATACACTTTTTACAAAAGGAGGGGGTTTAGTGTTCAGCATTATATGTTTACTTTTGACTGTCCAAGGGGGGTTAAGCTTTTGATTACAGCTTTAGGTTCCAGTGAATTGCCTCAGGCAGTACACATATAAGATGGCAAGGAGTGCATCTTCAAAAACATTTGGAAATTATTTTGATGTATCTTGCTTGAGTTGACAGTTTGATTTCAGCTCATTGCCAGTGGCAATTTCTGTTTTGGGTCTTGCCTTTGAATCTTAACTCCCTGTATCCTAGTTGCAATAAATATATGGGCAAAGCAATATCCTAGTATACTAGTAGCAATATATAAATATGCTATTTTATTCTTTTGGAAGTGAGGTAAGAGGCTAGGAAATCAAGAATTTAAGCTCCCAAAATGCTCTTCTACCTACTGCAGCAGGGAAAATCAAGCAAGGCTACGGAATAAACCTTTGCAACATCTGTAATTCCCTTTTCCCCCCCTGCAATAATTAAAACACTAATTGGTATTTGGAGAGTGTGCATTCCATGATATTCCAGAGTGTGCATTCCATGATACAAGTTCAAAGAGCCCTACGGGGATGGGGCGGTATAATAAATCAAAAAAATAAATAAAATAAATAAAAAATGTGCCCTAACATCCACCTGGTGGTCACTTCAGGTGGAACTTAAGCAGTCAGAGAGCAACTTGCTTTGTATCATCAAGGGTCTGTAATGGACATTTCAAGTTCTACCTTTCAGGAACCTAAAGACAATCACTTTCATTAGGTGGATTGGAATGTTGAAAAGAAAAGAAAAAATGAGGAGTTTGGCAGTTTACTTTTGGCCAACTGACAAAGTTGGTGCTTATTGCATTTTGGAAAGGGTGAGATGCTGTGGGGGTTTCCAGGGAAGGGAAAAAAAGTAGTGATGGAAAGTATACAGCGGAAAATGAGATGCTCTCACAGGTCTTTGTGGGTTCCCCATAGGAATGAATTTGATAGTCTTACAGAACAATCCAGAACAAAGTTACTCCAGTCCAAGCCCATTGACTTGAATGGGCTTAGACTGGAGTAGCTCTGTTCTGGATTGCATTGTAAATTAATTTGAGCCTGGTCTCACAAGAGCTAATTCAGGACCAGTATTCTGTTTTCATGGCAAGATACAATAAAATGACAGTAGATTAAATTGCTCTGAAAAGATGCAGAATGCATTACCACTGGAGCACAATAGAGACTCTCTACATTTCAGAGATTAAATAGATGAACTTGTTCTGTTCCCCAAGTAAAACAATCTAAAGGTGCCCTGTTCTTGGGTGGAACAGAGTGGGAGGCACACAAGCAAGGTGTAACAGTTCAAAACCAAGGTTTATTACTTAGGAGAATTGAGACCCTAACTCCTCCCAGGGTCTGACTAAAATAAAGTATTTGCTTGACTGGAACAGTTTGAAGTGTGAGACTTTTATTTTTTCTTTGGCTTCTTCCAAGAAAGTCCACTTTGTCTGTGCTTCTCTTGGTTCCCTGAGTGTCCTTTAACTGGATTCTACTTTCTGTACACCTTAGCTTTATGCTATCTCTATACACCTTCGATGTAACATATATTGCAGCCTTCCAATGACCCTAGACACCTTAGACTGACTGACTGAGCTAAATAGGGGGATTACTGGGTAAACAGGAATACTGCCTCTAGTGAAATTTCTTAAAGGGACAGGGTCCCACTCAAAATTCCCTCCCTTAGAATACTATACAAGGAATTAAACCCATTGTAACTATAGGGATAACTGATGCTTAATGAGAAAATAATAAAAGCTTATCTGGGGGCATAACAGGACTCCTAGGACAGTAACTATTGTTTTCACACATACACATCCAATATATGATTCATTCAGCTCAATTCACATATTGATTGGTGAATATTACCCAAAAAATAACCTATATCCATTTTATTAAATCTTTATTCGCGTGTGGGGACAATTGGACGCTTTGGTTGTGTTTGATGTGTTAATTATGCATTATAAGCTGCCTGAGCTATGGGGAAAGGTGGGATATAACTGGCCATATCCCCACTGACAATTAAACATGTGATACTCATGCAAAATATCTAGGTTTGGTACAAAACTCCTCACTGCTTTCCTCCCGATCACGGTTCTGGTGCTCCTTATCTGCCCTATCACGGGTTTTTCCCAGACCTGGATGGAAGTAGACCTTTTTAAAAATGCCATGATGAATCCAGATTGGAAGGGAGTGGTGGGGAGGATCAGGGGGTTGAATCTCCCGCCATTGAGAGTGACATAGGGCCCCTCCCATCCAATCGGGGCGCAGTGGGCTGTGCGCGAAATGCGTGCAGCCTTTTTTTTGGTTTCACATCCATGGAAGCAGTGTGGACATGGAACAACGTGGGGCCGTTTTTGACTGATTTACCATTTCTCCCATTTTCTTTGCTCAGTGGCTGCAAAGAGGGGCTATTCCTCCTTCTCCCCCTGTGCCCTCCTCCCTTCAATTGCCAAAGGACCAATATTCTCTGATGGCTGCTGACTCACCCTCTCTCTCTCTCTCTCTCTCTCTCTCTCTTTCTCTCTCTCTCATTCTGAACAAGCTAGTTATCCTAGCATGAGAGAATGAAAAGGTGAGAGCGGCAAATGAGGCAGAGCAGCGGTGCCTTTCCCTTCTCAGCACCACTCCCCAGCTCGTTCAGCTGGGCTCCAGGTCTCCTTCCCAGGCAGACTAGCCACAACAAATGCTCTCCCTGACTGGCAAGGACCCGCACCCTCCTGCCTCCTTTCACCAGGCACCGTGTCGGTGCTTTGTTCTGAGGCAGCAGCCAAGACGTCTTGGAGGAGTCAGAGCATTGTCTGGCAAAGGTAAGAAGAGCAAGGAGCCGGTGAGAGGGACCTTTCCCCGGCTGATTTACCGAACTGAACATCATGCCCACATGGGCACAATAGGACAAAGCCGCACGGAAATAGGGCTTTATGTAAACAAGCCGCTCCATCGTTTCTGCATCAAGTCGATTCGCACATGTGCGTGCCGATGTGGCTCTGCTCCAACACAATGCAACAGTCAATCAGGATAGTCCCTGAGCCAATTGTGCGTTCGATCACACAATAGTGGGGATTCCTGTATTGCTGCTGCACTGCTTGAAACAGGATAGTTTGGTGGGCACAAGCTGCGGTGGGGAGCACGAAACCGTGATAAAAAGGTGCTGATTCTTTTCAAACCTGGTTCTATCTAGATTCATTTTCTCAGTGGGGATTCCAACAATGTCTGAGTAAGTAGATTGACTTTGCAGTAGAGCTTTCTGTGTATTTAAAATCGTTTTTGGCTGCCAGCTATTTATAAGCTCAATTAGCTAACAGTTTTGTTAATCAACATGACAAACATGTTTTAAATCATTTATATATTGTCAAGTAATTTTTTTGTATCAGCACTGCCTTAATTCTTCAACCAACAGAGTCTTATTCATAAATCCAAAAACTGTCAGTTCCCTTTTTGTAACTTTATACAAACATCAAAAACATGGGAAAGAAAACATCATTTTGGGTTGTCCTTCTGCCAGGCTGTAGATTAAGCATGCTAATCACCACATATACACTTTAATTTACATACTTGTAGAACATACAGCCTCTCAAGGAATTTTTTTTGGTAGGACATTTTCAACACAAAGAACATTGTTTGTGAAACTACCATCAATGTGTTATTCAATTCTAAATTGTATAGCAGGTAACATATTTATGAGGTTCCAAAAATTGTCATCTTATAGACTTTTGTGGCTAGTTTTATAAGACCTGGTGCAATGTAATGCATTGTTCTTCAACCCATGGATTATGACCAACATTCCTTGTAAGTCATGCAGCCACTCCACTGGTGCTGTGCAGAGTGGATGGCTGCCAGCGGGGGAGCTCCCACAGAAGGCTCACTTCCACGCAGAGGTAGGGAACTTTCACACCATTACCTGCCACAGTTAGAGAGATGTTAATCATGACTCTATGATGAATGGCAGAAAGCTTTGTGCAGGGTCACAAAGCTATAGAATTGCCATGCTTTCTGTTGCTAATGTGTATGCATAGATAGAAGTGTCATGTCTCCTACCTTCACCATTCAGGAGACAGGAGGTGATGTTTAATACTGATTGCTATGATCTTTACTTCTCCCTTTTTAAAATCTCTGTTTTCTCACTGTGGCCCTAGTTTCCAATACTCTTCCTCCGTGTGGCTCTGAAACAGTTCTTGCTCTCTGCCATGGAGCTTTCCTTTGTTTCTCACAAAGTTTCCTTCCAGATCCCCTGGTTCTTGGATTTTGCCAGACCTATCCCATTTCTCCTTATCTCCTGCATAATTCTCCCTCTCAGATCACCAAGCCTCCTCCTTGCATTGTCTTTCACTCTCATTTCCTCTTCCTTTAATCATTTTCCCTGTATTCTTCAAGCTAATGCAAACATTAACACAACTCTATCTGGGACAAGCCATGAGTGAGACATAACCATGAATAACAATTATCTTTGTATATGTTGGATTAGAACTTGGTACAGTAGATATTTGAAGTGCTTTATTCTGGTTTGCTAAGTATTTTCTTGCCAACTGCTTTTAAAATTTCCTTTCTGTCTTGTCTTTATCCATTTTTACTTAATACAACTTAATCTTTTTAGAACAATTACCTTGTTCTTTTATAGTAAAATTGCCACATCAATCTAACTGTCTGTATATACAAAGACCCAGGTCCCCAAAGCCCCTGAGTTTCAAGTTCTTGTGTGAATGGCTACCTAGCATATGCTTCTCCCTGGGAAACATGTGGTAACAAATCTTGTTAATTCTTTCAACAGGTAACTTACACACCTATTTTCAACAAGATGCTTGACCCAAGTTACTCAGTAAACTCATGGCTGAACATGAACTGTAATCCAAGGCAAAGCACTACCCATTATATTGTCTATCTAGCTAGAGGTGTCAAACTTGCCGTCCTCCAGATGTTATGGACTACAGTTTCCATCATTCCCTGCCAGCATCATGCTGGCAGGGGATGATGGGAACTGTAATCCACAACATCTGGAGGGCCACGAGTTTGACTCCTGTGAGATGGAGAATCTGCTTGAGGCAGCTTATAGACCACCATAAAAGTTGTTAACAATTCATAAACTATTAAATACCCAGCAAGTTCATAAAGACTGAACAAACTACATTGATTCAAATATAAGAAATGCTAAATGGATGTCAAAAACAGTGTACAATTTGAACAATTTAAGAGGGTAAGGGATATTTCATTGTGCTTAATTTCCTAAAGAATGTGTTCTACTTTCCACATGAAATTCAGCAGAAGAGTAATAGTAACCTTTAATATCCATCCACACTCCTTACTACCTACTTCTCCAAACTGTCAGAGAGAATAAAACAAGAGCAAAAATTTATGGGCTGACCTTCTAAAACAATCACTTCTAAAATGTAAGTTAAATGTCCCTCTTTTCACATTTGGGTGGGCATTTAAGTTTGCCCTTGATTTTTACACAAAGCTCAACCATCTGCACTAAGATACATTTTCTGGCTTTAAAGGCTATCTAGGGAGATGGGGAAGAAAGAGAAATACCATATTAATACTTTAAAAATCTCCAGAAGATCTCCAGAACACCTGGAGAGAAGTAATTTTTAAACTTTAAAGCTTTTCTGGGAATTAGGTGGGAAAAGAAAATCACTAGATGATTTTGAAAAAAGAAACCCCATCTGATTAGTAGATTGCTCCTGGAGACTATTAAATTAACCATCTCATCTGCTGAAGAAAGGAGTATATTAGTAGTTGCCAGCTGCCAGACTGATGCCAGGCTGTTTAAGGGTGCTGTATTATTTACAAAAAATTACCTAGACCTGTTAAATAATGTATTTAACAAGAACAAGTGATAACTGATTATACTTCTCAGTGTGCACCCTTCTTCTTCTTCTTCTTCTTCTTCTTCTTCTTCTTCTTCTTCTTCTTCTTCTTCTTCTTCTTCTTCTAATAATAACAACAACAACAACAACAACAACAACAACAACAACAACAACAACAACAACAACAACAACAACAACAACAACAATAATAATAATAATAATAATAATAATAATAATAATAATAATAATAATACAATATGTGTATATGAAGAGCTTATGTATGAAGCATGTATGTCCTCTAGGTAAGGCTCATTTGAATTGTGAGAAATGTACATTTTGGGTGAAAAAAGCTTTTCACACTGTAAAATGTGATCCTTTTTAATGATCATTTGTGAGGACCCAAAAAGTGGGGAAGTGTTCATGTGCACCTGGCACCTGTGTACTCTGCAGGGGGTCTCTCCATGTTTCTCTGTTTTCACATGAAGAGTCCCCACTGTTTGCTCTGATTGTAGTCACCATTTTGCCTCCCCCACCTCTGGGTTGCTCCAGGTTACTGGTTTCATTGCTGCCTTTTTTCACTGTATTTTTTAATTGGCTGTTTTAATTTTCTATTGTCCCTGTGGTAGAACATTAGTATCAAAATAAAAAATAAAATATGCCTGTCCAAGAGTGGGTGAACTCCTCCTGCATGGGTGGGGGAAGGCAGGGAGGAGCAGAAAGCCCACAGCAGGAGAAACAGACACTAGATTCCTTTGGTCTCCCTGCACAGGCAGGGAAATATTTGCAGTTTCCCCCCTCTTGGAAACTGTGGCGATAATCAGATCTGTGATGTGGTGAGTGTGAGAGGAGGGAAAAGGCATCCATAAGGAAACTCTGCCCCAAAGGGAATGTACGCTCACTATGGGGCAGGCCATGAGTGCACAATAGGCCAATAAAACAGTCATGCTTCTCTTCCTCAGATTCATTTTCCCTCTTTGTCATCCTGCCCAGACTTTTCCTCATAATTTTGCAGAAAAGCATAATTTTTTTGTCCTGCCTTTTCTTCAAGTAGCTCAGGACAGCATACATAGTTTTCTATTCATTTTATTCTCACAACAACCCTGTAATGTAGGTTGGGAATGGAGAGGTTGACTGAGCCAACAGCACCTAGCAAGCTTCATGGCAAACCTGGGTCTACAGTAACCTAGTAACCACACACCACTGTTCCAGTGATGAAACTGTATAGCCACTATCCAAGCATCTTGCCCAAGAATCAAATATTGAAACTTACCCTCCCACAGAGAGGCATGTGTTACCTCCTGGGCCCAGCATACTATTAGACATAAGGAGCAAGTGTCTGGATTGGATGTAGTGGGCTGCACACTACATTCATTTCATGAGGCCTCACCAACTGAAAGTCATCCATACAATTGGGAACAGACTGCATTCCAGTAACATCCTGAGACTGAGCCAGTCCAACTGAGGTGTCTAAGTTGTAGCATATCCAAGTAATTTTATCTACAAAATGCAGTACAATGGAATCATAGCGAGCTTATACGTTTTCTAGTTCAACATTCTCTGGAACTTGAGATAAAAAAGCCCTTCCAGAACCCAGAAAAAACTCTTTTGAATGGCATTGTGCAGATGAGAAAAGTGAGATTATTTTGCTGCCATTGCCATCATAATCATGATAAGATGCTGTCACCTGTGTTTGGTCACATCCATTTTGAGTTTTTCTCTATATGCACTAACTGCCAAACCATGCTTTTGTGTTATATTTGAATGAAATCTAAGATTATTTTTAATGTAGCCATATCTCATTAAGTACATGATAACATCACTATTTCCAGGAAAAAGGAAACTGCCGTAGAAAAGAAAACTAGTAGAAATTCAGCAAATGGGACTGAAAGAAAAAGACATGCAATTGCAGGGGCATACTGCCCACTGGGACATGTGGGATCACGTGTCCCCAAGTGCATGCCACCTTGTTACATAGGGGTGCATAATCGCCCCCCACATGGTAGTAGCCCTTGGTGCTGGCAACAGCAGCGCATGTGGCAGTGTGGTGTGGGGAACCCTGGGCACCATCCAATAGATTGCAGCAGCTCCTTGGCTGGGCCCAGGTGCTCGCCAGCCAGCCCAGGGAGCCAGCAAGCCAGCTGGCTGGCCAGCTGGCCGGCAGAAGCAACCATGGGGAGAGGCAGCTGGCTGGCTTCCTAGCTGGCTGGCTTGCGCCTGGCTTCTCCTGTGGCACCAGAACCCAACGGCTCTCTCCATGAAAACAGCAGCAACCGCGGCCACTGGCAGGTCCGTGGTGGGCCCGAAGCTGGGAGTGTGGCCTTAGCATGGAGAGAACCACTGGGTACAACATCATAGGAGAAGGCAGGTACAAGGACCTGGTGGCACCCAACGGCTCTCTGTGTGCCCAGGCCATGCTCACTGGCTTTGGGCCCACCATGGGGGGGGGGCAGCTGGCTGGCGAGCACATGGGCCTGTCCAAGAAGCCGCTAAGTCCACTGCTGCCTGGAGCTGGCCCCCATCTCCTATTAACTCCCATTGGAAATAATGGGGGATGGGGCATCCCCTTTGGGAGTCCATAACTTTGGACTCCCTGAACCAAACCTCACCAAACATGGGTGATGGCATCAGGAGAGCCTTCCGAAACATCCCTGAAATTTTGGTGCTGCTATCCTAAAAACTGCACCCCCTGCAGGCCAAAAGCAAAAAACCCACTAAAATTACAAAAAAACACAAACGAACCCTGCAGTTTTGGCACCCACCACAACTGCCCACTTTGCCCAATAAGCATTACGCCCCTGCCTATAAAGGTTTTAAATGACATGTCATTTTGCTTTGTAACATAGAGAAATGCAAAGGAGACTGTGCCCATAAATATGCACGTTTAATCATATCTTTAATTTGCCTTACATATTTGTCCTGCATAACATGAGGTTGATTGTATCATCGAATATAAAATCCACAAGATTGTTGTCTATAAAATGATATGCCAGATGGCCACTTTTCCCACTGCATGTTAGTTGTTTATGGTAGATATAAAATTGTATGCCTAAAAATGTAATAGTATGAATATTACAAACATGACATTCTTCAGGTCTGGCTAACTAGGTGGCAGACCATGGGTTTTCTCTGCATAATGTGTTTAATAATTTTTACAAGAGATACACTCCTTAGTTTGTAATCTCTGTCTGGTTCTGAATTTTGGCTTTATCAAAATCAGCACAATTACTTCAGTGAATTGCCAAGAGAACTGTTCAGAATTGTTACAGGATTATTCTTGTTTGTCCAACAATCCTGCACACCATTTTCTTTAATGCCTGGAATGTTCAATTATACTGCAATTCTATTTTCTTTATTAAAATACCCTGTCAAGGGAGAAGACATCTTAGAAGAAAATTCCGGCTAAAGTTGTCATCTTCTGGCACTCTCATAGCTTGCAGATATCAGCCAGTCCTCCTCAGACTACAAGTTACCTGTTGAGAGCCAGTTAACTAGCTCCCATGATTCAACTGTGAATTTGGTAGTGGAGTGGGAGCTCTTTTCCACCCCAGAAAATTTCACAAATTGGTTGGGAAGGCCAGGAGGTTGTGGCTTGTAATTAGAGGCTGTAGTAGAGAGAGATCATTCCCCTTATCCCTTTTCCTCCATCCACCACCCTTGTTGCCTGAAGCTATTCTGTAGAAGCTGTGGAGCATCCAGCCGCTCTGAACCCTGCTTTGCAGTGGGAGGGCAGAATATAAATCAAATTTGAGAAGTTCAATATCCTTCAAGACTTAGCTTTGCCGACTAGCATCATCTTGGGAAAGAGTGAGAAAAACATCTGCACCAGCTACAACATCATGTTGAAGATTTGGTTTTCCCTTCCTGTTTCAGGTATTTCATAAAGCTTGGGTACAGACCAATGGTTCTTCAGCAAAGAGGAAAGAGTGGGAAGAACATCTATGCCATCTGTATCATCTTACTGAGGATTTTCTTTTCCCTTCCTGTTTCAGGTATTGTATAAAGATGGTCAGTTGCATGAGCCAAAGTGCTCTTAGTCAGTGCCATCATCTAAACCCATCCAATGAATCCAAGACCAGACCAAGATGGGGTATGTTTCTTTGTTTTTGGGATTATTTATATGATATTTTGTTGTTGTAATCTGCTTTGGGGTGTTTTGGCCCCTTTGGGAAGAAAATCCAGGTACAAATGAACACTGCACAGCAAAACTGAAGGCAGTGGTGGTGAGATAAACAAAATGCAGGTAGGTACATGGACGCTGACATAATCAGCCTGTGTCCAACCATTCATTTATAGCTGACCAGTGGCTGCCTTCTGTCTTCAATGCCATCATCCAGTGCACCTCTAATAAAGGTGGGGGATTCATACATCTTTGTCAGTGGATACTTCACTATTACTGTATCATCTTGCCCCTAACTGAAAAACACTGCAAACTTTTCACTGTTTATGAAATTGGAAAGGGAGTGACAGAAAGGGAAAGAAAACAACAGCTGAATGATCACACATCAGGTATCAATAAAGTTTCATTTCTGTAAACATACTGCATAAGCCAAGTAAAGGAACGATTCTCATGAATAAACACACAATTTGGTTATGTAAGTTGGAGTAAGATCAACTGAAAATGTTTTATTTAAGAACACAAAGTAATGCACTGGTTCAAGGGAGGAAGAAAATTTGCATTATTTTTTTTTTTAAAAAGTCTCTGGGAGAAGCATTAATTCATATGCACCCAGTGTAGAAAACTGGTCTGTATATTTTCATATCATTGGGTATTTCTAATGCAGTAACTTTCTGCTGTTTTGCTATGGCAGCCTCTTTCCTTCGGTTTCTACGTTTTCTTTCCCTTTAATGAAAGCAAATGTATAAACAAATGACATTTGATCCCACTTTCCAGCCTCCCACTGACAACTCTACTTCACTCTGATGTGGGATGTAGTGTTTAGTTGAGCTGGCCATCTGTGATGTGGCCAGATATGTGATGTGCATGTCTGAGTCTCATAATTGCTGTCTCACTGAAATATATAGTCTAACGAAGAATGGGTGAGAAGACTGCATTTTCATATTTAAAGATCTGCAAACTTAAAGTAGCTCCCTGAATCTGCTTCTTGAAATATAATGTATATTTTCTCCAATATCATTTGTGCTTAAAAAGAAAGCTTTTTTGCATCCGGAAAGCGAACATCAACATTTTATAAAATAAATGGAGGGATTTTTCCAATTGACATTATAACAATAAAGACTTCTTTCTGAGTTATCACTGCATAACCTGCATAACCATAACCACTGCATGGTGCTCAAGAACATCTGAGGATGGGAAGAGATTTTCCTCCACAGATATTCTGTCCTCAGGACTTGCATACTGATAAGGGAGGAGAGCTATGTTTGTTAAAAACCCTTCCTCACTTGATAATAATTGCTGAAAGCTATCAAAAAAGTAAATCTCCATCTAATAAAGCACATCCTTCATGCGAACTTTATTTCTGCTTAGGAAAAAAGGGAATTTGTTGCCTTCATATCTGCCATATTTCTACCTGGGACCACACAAAAAAGATCTTGCTCATGCTCAACCTTGTAAGTAACTACTAGTTGAACCTGTAAACCTAGTTCTAGAAGCCCTCTGATGGGAAGGATGGGTAAGAGCCACACAAATGGGTAGCCTATGTTGCAGTTTTATTCACATATACTCTCCAGCAGAATGGCACTGCAACATGTGACCATTAATCTCAAACTACTAGGTAGTGAACAGTAGATTAATTTCATCAAGACGTACAGTTGACCTGTGGCAGATCAGACAAATCACTTGTAATTGTTTACATGGAGTGTGTATCAGTGAACTTCTGGTGCTTATTACTTGTTTCTGCTGTTTGTATAGGCCTGCTCTAATTACATATGTACCTCCAGCCCATTATATCTGTGCTTCTATGACTCTGTTATTTACAGCAACAAAAAATTCAGTTTCTGTGTTTAATGTGGTTGTGTTTATCTTAAACTTCTCATTCTCGATATAGAGCTCTCTCTGAGGAATAATATTGACTTTTTGAATTTCACTGAAGATATCAAGCAAGATTCAGAATTAGTTGCCATGAATGTTGTTTTGCTCTATATACCAATACCCCACAGAGAAAGATAATGATGGTTATTGAAGAGACTCTAAATAAACAAGGAGATATATCTGCTTACCCCCACTGTGTTCATATGCTTGTTGACAAAATTGGCTCTTAAAGGGAATTATTTTCAATTTTCTAAACATTGGGGGGAGTGGCAGTTACTGGGTAATGTTGTAGGATGTAGCTAACATTTTCATGGATTGTTTTGAAGAGATATATGGATTCCAAAGATGATAATCCTTTTAAAAATAAATTGGGTATTTAAATGGTATGTTTTGTATCATACCAGCTTTTGTACTCAGTCTCTCCGCATTCTACTCCTCACTGTAGCTCCCATCTTACATAGGTTTTGCTCATATAAGACCCCTACAGATTGACATTTCAGAAGGAACTGCTGCTATTGTTTTTCTTCCAGCAGAAAATGGCAGACTTCAACCCCATGTTTATGGTTTGGAAAGGCATGGAAAGCACACCAGACAAATCTGAACTGTGAGCAGTTCCCAGCATAATGGTATAACATTTCATAGCATATATTTTGGTTTTTGAAATGAAGAGTAAGAAGCTGAGTACTAAGGTAAACAAAAGCAATGTATATTCTTTTTTTTAGTTTTACAATATAACTACCATCAAAAAAGGAATCACAAATGTTACTGTAGAGCAATGCTTCTCAAACTGTGCTCTGGGAAACACTTTGTGCTCCGCAAAGCATCTCCAAGTGCTCCAGCGAGAGATTGAAATAAATGTAACAAGACTCAAAAATTGTGAATTTGTGCAGCCACGAACCATGTATAGGGAAGGATTGTGTAGAAATTATTCAGCTCCTGCAGTATACTGTGAAGCATTGTAGACAGCAAGTATTATATACTGAAGAGTATGTTGTGTTAGCTCAATCAGCTTCTTTGCCCACAAATGGAATGCAATTTTTAATTTGTTTTTCTTATTTACCAGATCCTTGTTTCTATTATTTAACCAGCTGATACAAATATTATCTTTCAGTTGCAATGTGGGAGGTGGACCAGTTGATAATGCTAGAATTGCTGGGCAGGATGAAGGGTTTTTGGACAAAGTGACAGCAGATGGGCCAGGACCTCCTGAAGTGTTGAACCAACTGCCTACTTCTTCAGAGACTAGGGAAACAGGGAAAAGAACAGTAAAAAGAAAGTACCACAATTCTTACTTAGATATTGGATTCATTGAGACCAGTGGAAAGAAACCACTGTGCATAATTTGCTGCAAAGTCTTGCCAAACAGTGCAGTGTTCCCAGCAAAAATGCACTGTCATTTTGAGAAGATCCATCCAGAATGCAAGGGCAAACCTACTGATTTCTTCAGAAAGAAGTACAGTGAATTTACAAAAGCCCAGAAAATTATATCCTATCACTCAAAAACAGTCAATGAAAAGGCTTTGATGGTGTCCTACTTTGTCAGTTACTGAGTTGCTCAAGCTGGCAAAGCCCATACCATCATTGAAAACCTCATCAAGCTTTGTGTAAAGGGCATAGTTGAATATGCTGGATGGAAAAACCATGGAACTAGCAAGCATAGTTCCTTTGTCAAATGACATAATCTCGTGACAAACTGGGGACTTAGCACAGGACATGAAAGCTCCTTTACTTTCATGAATACAATACACTAAATTTTCACTCCAAATGAATGAATGAACAGCTATGGTCGGCTTGGCAATTTTAATAGTATTTGTGTTCAACCAGTACTTGGAGTCTTTTCAAGAGGATCTGCTTCTCTGCAAGCCATTACCAACTAACACTAGTGATGCTGAAATTTTCAAATTAATAGATGAATTTTTACTGTGAGTGGCATCCCATGGGATAACTGTGTTGGAGTGGATGTGTACTAATAAACTGAAACTTGGTCATAGTAGGATGGAAGTGCTATTGGTGGATGGGAGATCTCACCTGGGATTTAAGATGTCACTTGTTCTGGATGGGGTTGCACTTTAAAAACAGATTTGTAGTTTGGAAATGTTCTTGGACTCAGGCCTAGTGCTGGATCAGCAGGTTTGTAGCTTTGGCAAGGAGTATCTTTTGCCAGCTTTGGCTGGTTAACCAGCTGTGGCCTTTCCTGGACCAAAAATCTCTAGCCACAGTATGGTGAATTCTCTGGTTATATCTAGGTTAGATTACTATAGTGTACTCTGTGTGGGGTCGCCCTTGAAAAGTATTTGGCAACTTGGTGCAGAATGCTGAAGCCAGAATGTTGACTTGAGTGGATCATAAGAATCATATCACCCTAATCTTGGACTATCCATTCTGGCTCCAAACCTGTTTCCAGATAGCATTCAAGGTGCTGGCATTGGTCATTGCTTGGTACCAGCATACCTGAAGGATCACCTACTTTGTGATGAACCTACCCAACAGCTATAGTCATCATCTGAAGTCCTGTTTCAAGTATCCCTGCCTTATGAGATTACGAGGATGGCAACCTGGGAGAGGGCTTTCTCCAGGGAGAGCCTGCCCCCTTCTGTTGCCATCTTCTGTGACTGAGTGGAGACTTTTTTTTTCTGGTATTCCCTCAGTGATCCCTTCTTCCAACACTGTTTTTAACTGTTGTTTTAATGTATGTTTATTATATAGTATTGTAAGTGTATTTTAACTGGTTTTTAGTTTGAATTATATGGTTTTGTTTTGTTTTAATGGTTTTTAAGATGAGTTCTTGTTATGTATGTTTTTGATCTGTTAACCCCCTTGTTGGCCCTGTTGAGGGCAGAAAGGCAGAGTATAAATTGTGTAATTAAATAAATATTCAGAAATGATAAACAAGCCACATGCATAACCATCATGGCAAACTTGCATTTAAATATAGCTTAGCATGACGTCTAACTACAGTCAGCAAGTAGCATACATTACTGAGAGGGAGAAGGCAATATGGAAAGACTGAAACAGAAAAAGCTGGACTTTTTTTTAAAAAAAAGGTCTCTCTTTGTATATGCGTTAACAAAAGATAATTTAACCATATAATTATACTATTAGTCTGCATTTAGTTTCACTCCAACTAACTTCTAAAGACTGCTCAGGAATTTAATACCTATAAACTTAAGCTTTCCCAGTTTAGAATGGTTTAAGCAGTTTCTACTCCTCTGTTTCCATATTTACTGACCAGAATCTGTGGTACTTTGCCACCCACATATAGGATAATATGCTCTGGATATTAGTCACTAGCTTAACAGAGTTCAGTGAACCAGAATTGTAGAGTCACTGCAGTTACTGTATGATTAAGTGGAATATTCCGCTTTGAACTCACAGCACATAAATAATTAAAGAAGTGAGGGAAAGGAAGTGAGAAAATGAGAACCACCCTAAATTGCAATGCTGCTGTACTAATGTACTGAATGTGTACTCTAGCCACAGAACAAGAATAATATTTAGATCATATCCATTCCCATTTTGCAAATGCGACATTTTCTGGACATTTTGTTTTTGAAGAAATTATCAGAAAGACTTTCACAAGACATGAGCCAGAAATGGGTAACAAATAAGAAAAATAATAGCTTGACTAGTGACATACTATGCAATTGTAAAAATACTTTACGAAGAGCAAGCACTACTAAATAGATCCTTGAAGGGTTTTGAGCAGAACTGCTAGCCCCATCGAAAGCCTGAGGTGGCTGGATATGGAGCGGCTGTGAGGCCACCCTCCTGTATCCAGTAGGCTTTCAGGCAGCATGGGGAAGCACCTTAAACAAAATAAAACCTTGCCTGTCTGAAAGCCCTCTATAGAGCTAAATGGAGTTACACAATTCTTTTGGGTGGCATAAGTCCACGGCGCTGGCCAGCACATTCCTGGCCTTAAACCCAGGTAGAAACTAATGTTAGCTCCCCAGGAATGTCCCAGCACACCCCTCCCCATACTGGCACCCAATTAAACACCAGCGTTATTCTGCAGCAGCCCCAACTTCCATGTATCACTGGTACGGAGCTGAGGGATGACTAAACACCGTTGCATTTGCTCCCTGCACTGGTGAGGGTTCCCTTTACAAATGTGTCAGTGCCAGACTGAACTGATCCCTAAAGCTGTGTCCCACCCACCCCCCATCTCCAGATCGGGCCGCAATCTAAACTTAACAGTAAAATAAGATGATATAGTTCTTTCATCTTCAGGAGACAACCCAAATTATTTCATAACCCTGGTAATATTTGTTAAATCCAGACTGAAATCAGGCAAATCCACTGCCACTGACATCAGTGGGTCATAAGGGCACAGCAACACTGACCTGAATAGTCACAACTATTGAAATCAAATCATTCTTGAAATCAAATGGTTTAGATGTTGGCCTCTTACTGGTTTGGGGTGTTGAATGAGCTTCATGTCTAAAATCTCATACAAACTAACATTTAATTGACTAATACATGTTATTAATCATTTCCAAATATGCTCAAAGCAGATTTTATACACAAACCTAAAATTCAGTTAATATCTCTTCAGCCTAATTTAGGAAAAATTCAACCAAAGTTACTTCTGAACAGTGCTGCCTCTTCTGAAGGGCAAGAGAGACAACAGGTGGCCCGTTCTACCTGGGGCTACCTCTGAACAGTCCTTACCTTTTTTAGAAGAAAACAGAAAGCAGGCCCTAATGAGCAAGGAGATTGTTAACTTTGGATTCAATGGAACTGCAGTCTGATGTGCTTCCCTGAATAAATCATTATTGGTAGTTTATTGTATGATACTAGATGCCAAAAAGCAAATGCTGTAAGATTTTTTAAAATGATATAAAAATGATCAGACTATTTCTAAGGGGAGTGATGTATAAATATTTTAAATGACTTTACACAAACACAATTGTGTGCCTACCATCAAATATTATCAAATTTGACATAACGTTGGGACTTTGAAATTGTGTCCCTGGGAATTCTTAGTTCTCTATAAGTTTAGGTGAATTCCTCAAGTAGGGGAATATCTGGAAGACAGCTTGGCCATCATTGTTAATCTTCCTTGGCAATGCACAGGTACAAGTCAATGTTAGAAGTTTAATCTAATGGACTGTGAGTAGAACTGTGCCAGAGGAATGGAATGGCACCATGTTGTTCTCCCCAAAATACATCTTTTGGAGATCAGTGAATCCTTGGGAACAAAATATAGTGCAATTGAGAGGGGGAGTTGTAAGAGGAGATCAGCTCAAAATACACTGCAACCCAAAGCAGAGTTAAAACACTTCTATGTACACTGAAGTATATGAGCTTAGAAAGGGTACCATTCTGTTCAGGGTGGCATTGTTAGAATTCATCTCTGGACACATTCTAGGACACACTCTAGGCATAGAGTTATTAATAAAGGAACCAAAAACTAATTCTGCGAACGTGACTGTCCAGAATCTTCTTCAATGTACAGATGTTCTGTGATCAGATATGCACAGTCCCTTTGATTTTGAAAATGCTCTAGTCAAAGGAACTAAAGTTTACCTGCTTTTGAACTGTGTCAATTCACTTTTGCTGTGCTGGTTTTGTACTGGGTGGTTAGAAACCAAAACCACTTCTCCCTCTGCTTTTCAGAATTCCATGTTAAATGTAATTTAATTCAATGGAAATATGTCTTAATTTGTTGGCCCCACTGTGGTCACTAACACAGATTATTTGAAGAAGTGCTAGAATTTAAATACAGAATATGAGATCTGTGTACTCTGGCCCTTCTGTTACTGTGTGTGCTGCAGATTTTTTTAATTATGTTCAGAGATTTTCACAAAATACTCCAAAGATAATGAAGTGCCTATTTTGTTTGAAGTCTGTTTTCAGAGCTGGTCAGAGGGAGAGGGAGTCTATGCAATTTAAGCCTCTGAATTACTGCGAAATGCTTCTAGTCATCTGGCAGTAATGTGCCAGTATTTTTACAGTAGACTGAGTAACATTCCACAGAACAACTTGTTGCTCCACAGAAAGCAGCGATGTCCTTATAAGGCCACTGGAAGTGCTACGTGAATGTAAAGCTTTTTCTGGAGTTTCAAATTCCCAACGAATGGAAAAGCAGTGTAGTTATACACATGGTTGGGAGTGCTGTCTGAGGAGGGGAAAGTCAAGGCCAAGATTAGTAACATCAGCAGTGCTTCCTTTTCCTGGAAATGTTGAAGGAGGAAAATACGCACATTGACAAAAAGCAATAGAAAATGTACCACCAGGGACTGATTTATGCAGTATTTTCACATAGTTGGAAAAGGCAACCCTGATGCAATTGCTGACGTCAAAGCAGTTGTATTTGGAAGAGTTTATTTTAAAAACTCCTGGGCCACTAAAAAATGGAAGAAAGGTATTCTTAAAACATCAGAGAATAATCACCAGCCGTAAAGCCAAATCCATTCATAAATAAATGACTTTGTTTCTGTCAGAAAAAGAACATTTGGATGATTAGGTCCATAGGCACTATAGATTATTTTCTTCCAAAATATATAAAGTTATGCTCTTTATTTACTATTTCTATCAATTAAAAAAATGTTTGACCACTAGGATGTGTCCCTTCTTATGATCTGTTTACATACTTTGATGCTGAAAACAAGGAAAATTTACAGTGCTATGAAGCTTTTAAGAAGTATTGCAAAATATATGGAAATACACTTGTATCTTCAGAATGTCTAAAGTGGCCTTTCACATTAGCACACAGCAGGATGAGGAGAGTCCTAGTGTTCTCAGATGGTAAGAAAAGTACTTGTCACAATTCTAAACATGTTATCACACTCGCAATTATATTAATAAGCTGCACACAAATTTGGCTATGTAGTCCTTCATTTTATAATAAGCTTCCTGTGGTGCCCTCAAGGCTGAAAAGTTTCCTCATCCCAGTGATTTGGGGGGGAAAAAGTCTGCTGCTATCCTTGGTATGTAACCTATCATTAGGAGAGGACAGTTATTTCCCCCTGCTGTGAGGCTGCTGCCAATACTGAAAAAGTGATGGACAGTGAAAGCTCTCATTAATATGTCATTCTTGAACATGACATCTTTGCTTCTCACTTCTACTGCATAGGAAGTGAATAGCTGTTTCTTAAAAAGAGTTGTGGCCTTTGCAAATTTCTAGTGAACTGAATTTATTATTAATATTATAGAGATTTTTTTAAAAAATCATTACAGGTTTATTTGGTGAGTGGGGATCTAGTCAAGAAGCAAATTTTCCCCATACATAAAGCATATGTTTTCCAAATTCTGTTCTAGGTAGCAGGCTTCCAAAAAACTTCTGCCAGAGATACTGGACCAATGTTGCTTCTCAGAGAATACGGAATGGAGTTCCTTGATAATTTGCCAAATGAGAACTGAGTTTCCATCTTTTTACCCAAAACTTCTGCTGGAGCCGTTTGTGTACACTAAAAAAAAAAAAAAAAAAAGTCATGCTGTCTATATTATGAAATACCTACCCTTGACTATCTTTTTCACAACTCTCACATCCAGTGTGGTGGGATTCCAGCAGGTTCTGCACTCACCTCTCGCAGCAGAACCGAGGGTACTGTTAAAAAAATGGTATTTTGTAAAACAACCAAAGTCAAGTTAAATTATTTGAATCCCACCACTGTCTCCATCCCTTATGGTAAGGAAAGAAAGAAAATCAAGGGACACTTGCTGTCATAGTCCAGGCACTACTTTCCCCCCCCCCCCCAAAAAAAAAAGATGGGAGCCCTGTTTCAAATTATTCTAAACAGTTAAATGTTTAGCTATCAGGCACTGGAGTTTTTTTGCAATTAAAATGCCTACAAAAGGGGAAAAAAAGATGATGTGGTACCTTAAGGACTGATCCAGTCAGATGCTCTCAAACTTTCATGTGATTTTGCTGAATGGGAGGGGATTTCATTTTTTTTAATGTTAACATAATAATCAACAAGGAAATTTTGGACTGGGGATGATTTCAGATATGTGTCTTCAACAGCCCAACTCAAAAGGCTCAGGTGGCCAGGGACAGCGCCACTGTTGTGCCACCTCCTGAAGGCTTTTAGGCAGCACAGCAAGGCTCTGGAAAGCCCTGGCTGCCTCAAAAGCCCCCATAGCCAAAAGCGGAGTTAGATCACCCTTTCTGGTGGCATAACTCTGAGGTCCCTCAGGTGGTTTTCTTGGCTCGAAAGTCTGGGTGGAAGCAAACTATGATCGGCTCCACCCCTGTGAAAGCTCCCAGCCACAGGGACATTCTCTTGTATGCCAACACAGCTTTGAGGGCCAGCCTCTCTTCAGGGTTGGGTGTCACCGAGGTCTGTGATGCCCCTTGCCTCACAGTTTGCTCACCACACCAGTGCATTTGCCAAATGTGCCAGCAGGGTGGGCAAATATGCCAGTGTGAGCTCGTGCCAGTTACATAAACCTGTTTGCCCTGCCTCTTTTGATTGGTCTAGAACAGGGGTAGGGAACCTGCGGCTCTCCAGATGTTCAGGAACTACAATTCCCATCCAGCTGGTCAGGTCATGGCCATAATTGGCCCATGCTGGTAGAGGCTGGGATGGGGAATTGTAGTTCCTGAACATCTGAGAGCTCCGAGGTTCCCAAATTCTTGGTCTATAGAAGACTTGATGATATTAGAGAAGTGCTTCACTTTAATACTTCTCTTGTAACTCTGTACAGGAGATCTAATAACACGATTTGACATTTCCATTTCTTGCAACATGATATATTGCAATTTGATAAAAATAGATTAAGTGATGGTTTCTTTACCACAATTGTACAAAATTTGGTATGAGCATTAATTAGCCTTCTAAATGTCAGACAGAGCCACTGTGAAATAGTGGTTAAGAGTGTTGGACTAGGTATCTGGAAGACCTGGGTTTGAATCCCCATTCACGCCATGGAAACTTGCTTGGTGACCTTAGGCCAGTCATATACTTTCAGACTAACTCACCTCACAGGGCTGTTGTGAGAATAAATTGGAGGTAGAGGTGTATTTACAGAAAATAGCACCTATCACAGGACAGCTGTGTGCCTTGTTGCTGGATCAGGGCAGCAGTAGCCTCCCCCCTACCACAAAGCTGAGTTTGGCGTTGGGTGGATGTTAAGTTTACGCAGAACTCATTTCCAAGTTTAACTGTAACTGTCAAAAAGGCAAGTATGGCTTGCCAAAAGTCTAGAAACAGAGTGATTAGAATGTTACATGTCATGCAGTCGCGGAGAGAAGACCATAGCAAAGCCGTAAAGCATGTCCAGTTTAAAGACCTCGGGTGATAGGATTGGGAAAGATCTTTGTCACAGATCTTAGAGAATGTCAGCCTTTCAGAGAAGATACTTCTGCATCTTCATATGTTGTAAATCTAACCACCTCGAGAGATTGTTGTGCTTTCGGTTTTATGTTTTGTAGCCTTTTCACCCACAGTTAGATTTCAAGCTAATTGTTTATTGATGTGTGATCAACAAAAATGTCCAGATTAAGTCTGGATGACTTCACGGATTACTCTGTGCTTAGATTCAAGGCAAATGAAAAACAAGTGTGGAGGCAAGTGACATCAGAGAAGGAACCAACTCTGTAAAGGCTATATTGTACAGGTTTCATATTTGCAGCTTTTAGAAACAAGAGCTTGACAACTGCAGAGCCACATTGCCTGTGGTTAAAGCTATCACTTCCTTTGACATTAGCAAGACTAATTCAGAGGAAGGAGGGAAATCCCCCATGGCAAGAACACTGTGGACAACATTTACTGTTAATCATTTAACTGTTTACACTTCAATCTTACAAGTGATCTGCATGAAACACAGATACAATTTCATAATAAAAAATGACTGAGGTCTTTAGATCTTAAAGTCATTTCCAATGTACTTACAAAAATACCTCTGAGCATGGTTTCCAACTACCTGGAGAGAAAAAAAACCCTGTCCCTTTAATAGAAGATTAATAGGGATGTTATTTATCAGGTGATGTTGTCTACTGGTAAGGTGTGAAATGCCTCAGTTGTGCATTTCTACACATTCTATACATTAAACCCCTGTTAAAGGAACAAGACGTTTTTCTCTAGGCATTCTGGCAATTCTACTGCTCCAAATTTCATTTATGATTCTCCCCTCCCATTTTAATCAGATGAGCTGTCCTTAAAGTATTATGACAAAGAAAATGGTTATAGCAACATTTCAGATGTTCCCAAATGAACATTAACATTTGCATCTTTCAGAAAACACCTTAAAGGCATGATATTTAGACTGCAGATGCCTGTCATTTCTGAGAACTAGCTCTGCACTTTACATATTTCCCTGCCCTCCTCCCTTATGTCCTCATATGCCAGAGCCGCTTTAGCTTGTAAACCTGCAAAATGTGTCTATTTGTTATGTGCACAGCAGCTAGTTGCTGCAGGCACAGCATGCAAAATATACTTCTCATTTTCTATGACCATGCCAACATTTTTGTGTTATATTTTCCTATCTTTTAAACCAAAGATACCACAACATTGCCTGTTTACCAGCATCAGAGGCAATGTTGTATGTACTCATATGGCTTGAAGTTGAATTGCTACAGGGCCTTCTTGGTTTTGGCATCTTGGGTGTGAAACTCTCCCCTGCTACCCAACTGGCACAGACATTGAGTTTTCAGCATTAAATCAAGACATACTTGTTTATGCAGGTCTTTTTAAAAAAGTCTATGTTGTTTTAATGAGTCCTCCCATTCAACTGGTCTTATGTTTTAACATTAGTTTGAGCACTGTATTTTAAAAATCATTTTATTTCTGCTCTATTATTCAGATTCTATTTTCTGCTGCTTTATTATTTTAGCACCATTAAATACTACTAAACATTCAGATGTAACTACACCAGCAGTTCTTTTCTTGGTGGAAGATAAATTTACCTTCTTAAATTACTGAACTTGGAATAGGGATTCACAGGCAAATCTTACAACTCACATGCATAAAAGGCCCTTTTGAAGATATTCAGGGTCATGAAAGTAGAGCTTTATGGAACAAAATACATATCTTGAACTGCTCCAAAAATGAACAAATAACCAGTACAGATATATCAATCAGTCGATGGGTAGCAACAGGATGTAGAGATTTCTAAGTAATCTTCAAGAGCTACTCCATGTAGAGGACAGTACAATAATCTAATCTGGAAGTCATTAGGATGTGAATAGCAATAACGAAGTCTCTGTATTTATTCCAGTAATGGGGACAGCTGGGCCAACCATCTTCAATACACATGTATTTTAAAACAAAAACTTGTGCTCCCTCTCCCAGTCTTCGCAAGCTTTCTTAGTCAAACTTTAACACAGAATAAAATACTGTGCTGAATATTTTACTAATAAAACAGGAAGGATAGCCTGTTATTTTCAGATGAATCCTGCACACATTGTAGAATTGGCAGTACCCCCTGGCCATCAGTGGGCATGGAAAGCACAGGGTTGCCAGCTGTGTGTGTGTGTGTGTGTGTGTGTGTGTGTGTGTGGGTGGGTGGGGGAGAATTGGGGGAGAATTGCTGGAGATTTGGGTATGGAGCCTGGGGAGGACAGGGACCTCACTGGCATACAATGCAACAGAGTCTACCTTCCCAAGTATCCATTTAATCCAGATGTATCGATCTCTGTACTTTGGAGACTTAATTCTGGGAGATTCCCAGGCCCCTTCGAGGCTGGCATCCCTATCACATTTTATTCACCCACTTGCTTACTGTAATTAGTGGCAGTCTGAACTGAAGAAAGGGATCTTAAAAGAATTACAGAACAAAAAAAAGCAATTTCAAAAACGAATCACTGTGAACCACTGTCAGAACTAAAAGTGCTCTGCCCTGTTGGACATTGTGTTGCTGGTAGGGCAAGGCCAGGCAGATCAGAGTCCAGTTGGGCAGCAAGCGAGGCACAGTCAAGACAGTCTGGAGTCAAAGTACAGGCAGCAGATCAGGCAGGCAGGCAGGCTGAGAGATGGAGGTCAGAGGAAGACCAGGCACATAGAGCTTACTATTTGTTACACCCAGGCAGGGCCAAGCCCATGAAAGGGTTTATATGGGAGATTTTGGCCAATGAGGCTAGGATCCTGCAAGGACTCAGTTTTCCACAGATGCACATGCCTCTATTTCGCAGAGCTTTTTGCCATACCTAGCAGCAATGGAAGCACTTCTCCTTTTACTCTGTGGCCTCTGCCTTTGTCTCCCCCATGCAGCTGACTCATTACTTGGTTCCTGAGATGCCTGATGGCTCTTTCAGCTGCACAGCCTCAAGCTCTGCCTTATCTTGCAGGGAAAGGCTTGGAGCTGGCTCTGCATTTCCTCATGAGGAGCCAGTTCTGTCTGTCTACAATTAATCTTCAGGAAGCTCTACACTTTCAGTCCCTCCAGTGCTCAGGGACAGGTTCATGAAAATAGGCAATTCAGCCTGTCATCCTAGGATCGGATCAGTCTCACACATTTCTTTTGCACACTGTACAGGTCTCACAAATGCAACTCTTAAAAGAGTGCATGCTCTCTTACACTATAAAAATGGGCAGCTTAGTATATTTTCAGTCATTATGTCTTGAACAGGCAGTAAACTGTAGAGTCAACTGAAAATTATTCAATGCTACTTTGGAAAATTAGAAGCTACTAGGTTTAGAGCAGAAAGAATATGCTTGCTTCCTACTCCCAGAACATATAGCCCTATAGGGACCTTAGGAGTCACTATAGAGCACTAAAATTTTATGGCAGGACACCGGGCATTCCCCTTGACAAAATGGTATGCACCTCAGGTGCACGCAACCGAACTCTGCCCACTTGCAGAGAGATGGGGGAGGCAGAATCAGCTCAGAGCAGCCATGGCACTGTCCTAGAATTTAAGCCTACCATCAAAATACATGGCTAATCAGCCTCTATCAGGCTGGCTTTTGCCCTCCCCAGGCCCTGGGGACAGCAGGAGTCAGCCTGCAGAGAGGCGAAGGTAGGGTTCTTCCATATTACTCAAACAAGTATGAGTTAGCTTATCTTGAAGAAAGAACTAGGCTAAGTGGCTAGCTTCATGGCTTAGTGGAAATTGACAGTAGCTCAAAACTCAGCATTAGAATGCACCCCTTATCGTGACATTTTTAAAATAAATCTGTGCGTGCGTGTGTGATAAAGGAGACAACATAAAAACTACTACAGTCAGGGAAATTCTGAAATGTGCTTAATTAGGAAAAATATACCACTTGTGCCTGCAGCCTTAAACTGCTCGATTTTCACTCACTGGCTTTGCAAAGTTTTCTTGGTTCACAACATTCAGCTGCTGAAGTTTGAGACACCCATCCCAAAATTTGACATGCAAGAAGTATAAGTGAGAAGATAGTTGGAGAATTATCCTTTTGTTATAGAAAAGGCTAAAAAGTTCTGTTTGCAATTGAAATTCAGCTACAAACTCAGTAGAGTGGCTTAGTTTGGCACAGTTTGAGACTCTTATGCTCTGCAATGGAAATACTTGCTTTTGCAACCATCTTAAACCATCTCTCTTGCTCTCCTTTTTTAAAGCAAACATCTTGTGTTTATACCCCACTTTTTAATATCTTTACAGGAGTCTAGAAACAACTTACAATCCTGTCACTACTCACCCACATCTTAGGCACCTTGTGAGGAGTGGGGTGGGGGCTGGATTAAAGTGAATCAAACCCGGTTCTCCTGATTAGAGTCCACCACTCTTAACCACTACACCATGCTGGCTTTCTGCTTATACATTTAGCCAGATTCTCATCTGGGGAAGCTGAACATATATCAGCAAGGGTTACTGGGCACATTTTCAGGCATCTGTCAACTTCCCAACAAGCTACTGAAGACACGGGTGATGGTTATAATTCATATGACATTTTCTGACTTCTGATTATGTCCTTTTCCTGAGTATACTCAGTACTGAGTAAGTTAATAATGCACAAAGCTTGCCAAGCTGAAACATCATACTAAAAAGTATGTGCCACTGAAGCAATAAAGAGGAGGGAGAATAGGAGCTGTATTCTGGTAAGTGGGTAGGGAACTTCATTTTTCTCCCTCAATTCCCCAAACACCACAGGTGAGGCAATGCAAGAAAGGAAACATCTTTGATTAGAGAAAGTGGAACAGACACAACTTATTTTTGGTCTGTGAGGTTCCTCTTTAATGAGTTGAAATTTTGCTATAACTTGTAGATCATGCAGCTTAACTAGATAACATCTCAGCACCAACTGCTGTTTTTTGTACTGACCACATAATAAAGACAACTTGCAAAGTGACATGTATTTCAGGCATAGCTTTTTTGCAGCTTCAAGGCACTGTGAAGTTGCCATCTCACTTAGCTGGTTTGTGGACAGCAGATTTCAGGTACTGCACAGACAGTGAATCAAGGGACAGACCAGCTAGGATTTAGACAGATCAAGGTGAAGAAAACTGAAGAATAAGCATGGCAGCTCAAGACATAGTCAAGGAGCGCCAAACAGGAACAACTGAAAAAAATCTCCCAAGAGGCTCTTTCTGTACCCTTTCACAAAGACTGGGGCCGTTTTCGCACAGAGGCCCGGAAGCGAGCTGGAGTGTAACACATTCCCAGCGCCGACCCGACAAGCCTTCAGGACCGTCCGCGCGAGGATGGTCCTGGAAACAACCGGGCAGCGGGCGCCACGGTTCTGGCGCCCGGCCAGCCCGGCGTATTCCCACGGGCGGGCCTCGGTAGCGTCGCCGAGGCCACAGGGACCACGCCCCAGCCCTGCATACCTGCTCCAGGTAGAGCGCGGGGGCAGAGGGGCATGTCCCCAGGCCTCAGCGACGTGCCAGAAAACCAGAGTACAAATAAGTGCCGGGTGGGGGAGGCCATTAGAGCTGCTGCCGTTAAGCTCGGCGGCTGGCTTCACGCAGTAGCCATTCCCCAACAAGAGCGGCAAAGCACTCTGGGGAAGCGCCCGGCCCGAACCGGCCGGGCGGTGCGAGGGCGGCACGGCTGCGATGCAGCTGCGCCCTCTGTGCGAATGGCGGCCTGGAGACGGCGTTTTTGCCGTCTCCAGGCCGCCATTAATTGTCCGTGCAGAAACGGCCTGACATAAAAGAAGGGACCCTCCTTAGCTCAGGAGCCAAAACGTTCAGCACAATGTACTAGCCAAAAGTCAACACATATTCAGACTCTTAGGCTGATTCTGCATGGACCAAAAACAGTGGTGTGAAAACAGTGTGAAAATGGTGTAAAAGGGTTTAAAACAGTGTAAAAGAGTTTATACCGTTTTCACACTGTTTTCACACTGCTGTTTTTGGCCCATGCAGAATCAGCCTTAGCCTTGTTGAAACATTTGTACACTGAAGCAAATCCAGTGTAACAATTTTTCCTTCCTCAGACAAATTAGAGTGATTTGTATAAAGAATTATACAAAGGAAAACAAAATATAGATCTTATGACACCTTTTCCACATATATTTCTCCACATATATTCTTTCACAGTGATTTTTTAAAACCAGTAATCAAACCCCTTTGTTTCTTTTGGGAGGGGGGAATGAGGTGGATTACACTGCGGAGCAATTTTATACTTCTCAGCATTTTTTGTTCTTCACATCTTCTTGCAGCAATTCATAGGGGAAAAGAGTTCAAGAATTGGGAGGTTTTCTGCATTTGCTTATTTGTAATATACCATGTCATTCCATCGTATTAGAAACTACACTTGGGAATTTGTACAGAATACAGCATATCAGAAATATTTTTTAAAAAATGAGTAGAACACTTGGAAATTTATTGTTGACTCTTAAACATGGTTGGCATGGCAGATGTATTCTTATAAGTTGGAAGATTTAGCTGGGGACAAGATTTTCCTCATAAGCATTTACATTTGAATAAATAGCAAGCCCTGATGGGCAGCCAATTTCATCCTCTGGTTCTTGGGGTCTTCCTCAAAGTAGATTTCACCATAATATAAATAAAATTTTCCATCTACGTATGAAGCTATTCATGTAATACATGAAATATGCATCAACCCTTTGTAAAGATATAAATGCTTGTCTCATGAACATATTTGAAACACATGTGTGATAATCCTCAAATTATAGTGGCGAAATCAAAAAATCCAGACCTATCTCTTGCTATAAGACAAGGGAGTTTATCTCTTCTATCCATAGATGAATGCACACAATTCTGATCTAATATACCACTAGCAGAAAACAAGTATATGAAAAGCTGAAAAGAGACTACTGTTTGAGATAACTAAAACACAAACACAAAAAACAAGCAGATAATCGTCTACATGGAAGTGATTTCCCCCTTCTATTTTTTAAGTGAGCAATTTTTAGAAGGGGATGCAGTTTAAAATAGTAACTATTTTATTTACAAAATGTGTATCCCACCTTCCTGCCTTTACAAGGGTCACCAAGGTGGCTAACAATTTTAAGCATACATGATAACATCATATTTTAAAACCATTAAAATCTACCTCCCTCCCACACTCTCAATATTAAAACAATTTAGCAGCCCAATCCAGATTGGGAGTGGGGGGAGCTCTCCAGTGGCTGGGGACAGCGTAGTGTAGGTGCTGCTGCACTCCCTTCAAGGGGGTTTTGGATGGTGCAGAAAAGAGGCAAAACTGAAAAACCTCCAGTGGAACAAATAGCCCCACTGGAAAAAAAGGTCTTATGCCACACCTTCCAGTGTGACTGGAAGGGAGTATTCCTGGTCTGAAATTCCAGTGGAAGATGACTAAATTATCTCCAGCCCTGGGAACACCCCCACCCCCACCCCCACCTCAGCCCCAGCTGTGCTGTCCTAAACTGGTGTAGCTTGGGGCGGCAGGCCCTTCTGGGTTTGGGTGCTGCAGTCTGCTCTCTCTGCCAGTGTAGGTGCCCCTTACACCGGCAAGGTGGGTAAAGATGCTGGCACGGGCCCCTGCCACTTCCACAATCACTTTTGCCCACCCCATATGGATTGGGCTGTTAAAGTATATGGATTAAAATGCATACAAGGAAACGATACAAAACACTGGATGGGAAAAATCGATTTCCTGGCGCCGTTATCAGAGCTCGCGCCCCTCCAGATGTTATGGACTACAGTTCCCATCACCCCCTGCCAGCATGCTGTGATTCAGGGAATACCAAATGAAACAAAAAAGTTTTGTACTGCCTGGTGGAAAGTTGCAACAAAAGAGGACCCAAAAGCTCCCTGTTGAGAATTTCGGAGCTTTGGTGCCATGACTGAGGAGGCCCTCTCCCAAGTTGTCTCCCACTTGATCTCAGAAGACAGTGACACTGTCACCTATGGAAATCTCTTCATAAGAGTGTAGGCAGTCTTCAGGTATGTTGGTCCCAAGTATACAGGTCTTTGAAGTTCAAGACTTTGAATTTTGTCTGGAAACAAACTAGGAGCCAGTGTAGGCAGGGCAAGACTGAAACAATGTGTTTCTAGTGCCCATTCCACTCATCATCCAAGCACAGCATTCTGTACAACTGACGTTTCCAAATACCTCCAATGGGCAGCCCCATTTCTCAAGGGCAGCAGAGTATATGTTCTACAAGCATGCATATGAGAAACAACCTATTTGCAGTTTGAATTTACGGAGCTAAGTTTTTCTAGCAGGAATTAACGGTATAATTTTTACAAGTCTGCTTGCTTCCAGTAGTGTTTTCTAAGATATTTGTACACAAAACAAGTACAAAGACACTGTAAATAAGACTCCATTGCTCTCTCATTCAAAGAAAACTAAACCCAGAAGCAGTGTCAATGGAACTTCTCCCTGCTAGGAGCACTTAAAGCGTCATACGGTGATGGAGAATATTTTAATCAGTAACAGTGACAATGGGAAGCATGTAAAGCCAATGATGAGGCTATGAAGGAGAGGTGAAACCAGGAAATGAGCATGCTATAGGACACTGGTATCCAGGAATAAACTACTACAAGGCAGATACAAAATGTCAAGTGACAGGGCACTGTTTGCATGCGGATGTGTGGAGACTCGTTCCAATAATGACAAAACACATCTTTTTGTTGGAAAAGAAATCAGCCGCAGCCCAATTTATTTAACATATAACTATGTTGAAGCTGGACGAGCTGGACGAGCATAACAGAGTACATCCTGACCCCTAGGCAGCAAGCCACTGAACCTGGTTACAGGGCAGCCCCAGCTGACCCCTTAGGCCCAGCGGTGCTGTCCGGCACATCCCCCAAACTGGAACAGGAAGTTACTAGGTGCCACATGGATTCAAACCCATTTTGTGACACCCCTTCCGGCCGGGCAGCGAGCTCTCGGCGCGGCCCCAAGGCTTGCCCTCATGAGCTCTATCGCCACCGCGGACCTCATATGGAGGCCCCCGATGTGGGAAGGTCCGGCACGCAAGCTACTGCCTTCCCCAATAGGATGTGCTCTTATGCCCAAAACCTTGCTTCCAGTGAACCGCGCACAGAAGCATGTAACAATAAAACCCTAATAGCCATTCCAAAGTGGGAAGGAGGAGGAAGGGGAGGGCCTTTGCTGCTGCCGGCCTCGAAAGAGGACGGTCCCTGCCGACGCAGCCTCTTATAGGCTGCCTGGCTCCAGTCATGTGCCGGTACTCGGTCATGCAACTGTCTTGGCCGGCCGGCAGGCAGGGGAGGCTTTTCACTCCTTCCTCCCCTGCTGCAATGTTGCCGCCAGGCTGAAGCCTGGGGCATGCTTTGTCATCACCTAAATCTTCTGGTTAAAATTACTTTACACAAATGGCCTCCACCTTCTGTGCTGAGGTAAGTAGCAACCAATGGCAGGGTTCTCTATGTAGTGGCCTCACATTTGTTGAATTCTTCTCATATATCTATCATATATCAATATATACGAATCATGGATATGCCAGCTGAAGTGAGATTTTATTCCAGTTACGAGGATCTTTAGTGTAGACCTTGGCAAATTATCTTTCACTTTAGGAGTCAGCTTCAAAATTTAAGAGTCAGAGTCATTTTTCAGCCTTCAGGGTAACTATATGTTCCAGTTTTGCTACCATCAAACCTAACCCTAACATTTTCAGAGTTTCTTGTGATTTTAGAAAAGTTGTATTATAAATAAATATAGTGGTTACCCTGGTTATCATAGAAGAAAAAGGTAACCTCTAATCCTAGCCTACTTTTCCCACAATTTCTCATAATTACATTAGTGCTTTTAAGAGCTCAAATCAAATGAATAGTGAAGCCAGGATTGAAAGCAATTGATTTAAGAAATGGAATGGTGTGAAGTTAAGTTTACAAATAAACAAAAGAATTTCATGCACATTTATTTTACACGCAACAAAACAGTCACACAACAAAACAGTCTGATAAAAGTGTTGGGTTGGACCCACCCAGTTTTGGGGGTTTTTTTGCTCGGCCAATTCTTCTCCTTTTTACCCATGCAGACTTTTACCCATGCAGGTTCTATAATCCCAATCATAGCCTTTTTGGTGGTCAAAAGGGACCCCTTCCTCCCCTTTACACCAGCAGAAAAAATGACTGGAGCCAAACCTTCGTATTTAGGAGAATGGCTGAGAAGTGTTACGATGCTATCTTTGCTAAAAATGCCTAGTACCACAGTGAAATTCCTAGATACCATGGCAACCTGGAACTTGCTTTAGTCCATATAAATGTAAAATGTCTTACAGGTGTTACAAGATTCCTTTATTTTTGAGGATGGCATAAAGGTGAGGTCATTGTGCCTCACTTCTTGGTTTTAAAAAATTACACTGGTCTGAATTTTTAGCCAAACAGAATGCTTCCAAACCAGCAACATAATTTTTCTGACCAATTAATTGTTGACCTAGAGGTGTAGTACTTAAGCATGTCTCTGGGTCTGAGGTGTGATTGGAAAGCATATGAAACAAGAAGTTCTCTGAAGCTATACAGGCTTTCAGTTTGTAAGTGTCAAGACAGAAAATTGCCTGGGAATGCTGTGATAGAAGAAAGCTGCTCTGATAGAATGCCATGTCGTAAACAGGTAACAATTTTTTTACAGATTCATCCAAAAGGAGGGGGGGCGAATGGGTCTTTAGAGATGGGAGGAGCTTGTACCTGGGAGGTGGGCGAGCACCACAGGCCTCCACGGCATCTGGAAGAGCAGTTGGTGTTCCGCCCTGAATTGGTGTCCAATTGGATGCCAGCACAGGGGCAGAGGAAGGCCAGGGTGTTTAGTGGGGAGGAACCAATGATAAGTGGCTTCCATGCAGGCTTTTGGGCTGTGAGCGCTGCAGCTGGCTCCCCGAACCTACAACACCGTGGAGGGCTTTTGACTGGCTTGGGGAAGTTTGTTGTTATTCCCACCACCTCCACACCAGCTGAAAGCCCTACGGAAGTAATGGGATATCTAGACTGGGCTGCCCATCTGTGAACTTCCATGGCTAATGAAGCACAATTTTAGTTTTGTAATTGAGCTCCAAGTCAGTAAAATTCTCTGTTTTTGTGTCTTTCAAATGATATTTCTCTCCTTCATATACTGAAAACTCTAGTTCTTGCTTATGAAAATAAATAAGCACAAACGGTTATGATACTTCTATTCAGAGACATTAACATGGGGATATCCAAACAGTTCTTTCCATCACAACAGCTGCATGAGAGATGGATGGCACTGACTCACTCGTCGTCCTATTAAAGATATTTTTTTTGACAATCTGAGTCAGCTATATACTTAGGCTGGCCAAAAAATCCACATGAGTTTTAGGAAATTATTTTAGTCAACTTTTCAGATCTTGGAAGCCAGCAGGATGTGCCCTGCCTAGTTCATGGGTGGGAGGCCACTCAGGAAGCTGAGGGTTGCTCTGAGGAGGCAGACAATGACAAACAATCTCTTAATGTCCCTAGCCTTGGAAACCCTACAATAGTGCCATAAGTCAAGTGTGACTTGATTGTGCACACACACACACACACAAGCAGGAAAAGAGAAGCTTACTGCAGTGCAAGAAATAGGTCTTAAAATGTTTTAACTTTGGCAGCATTGTGCTGGACTACTGACACTTGGCTTTATTGTACAGCTGCATCAATTGTGGTCCTGTAGATGTCCACATGCGAAACAATAGCCAAGCAAAGTTTGTTTTAAGGAAGTGCATACATACAGAATGAGTGTTTAGAGATTGCCTGGAAAAACGTCCCAGCGCAATCTGCTTATTTTTAGCTCTGATACAAGAACTAATTTCATGGAAGACTTAGCCTGTGCACCAGAACTAAAGAAAACACTGGCCTTGGCCTGACAGGTTATTTGATGCTGCAAGGAATAAGTATGTTAAGATTCTTAAACTGAGAATGACATGATTGGGTGGAGAGAAATGCTTGGAGCTATATTGTAAAAGCCAGTGAAATGTATTAATATAAAAATAAAAAAGATACATTCAACTTTAGTGCTGTTGTTTACAAACCTAGAAAACTATTCTGTTGGCTGCTACTACATAAATATTTTAAACTGCACTAAAGACAGGAGGAAAGACAAAGAACTGCATTAAAGAAAACAAAATGCATATCTTGGCTATTGGTCTCCAATACATCTGGTTTTCAAGTCCAGGAACTCAATCATTACATTCCACTGAAATCAATTTATAAAACATCCACTAAATTAAAAGCTATTGGATGGCAACATTATATTGTGAAAATATCTGGCAAATGCCATTCATTCAGCTGCTCCTTTTGGAAGTATTCTGATTCGCTCTTGACTGCATAAGGTGCTTATGATCTTAATAACTACAGATCCTCAGAGATATTTTTGTCTCATTGGAAAAACCACTTGCTCAAGCCATCTAGATTTCATTTTTTATACGAATAAGCAGAGACACCCCCCCCCAACACCAAAGCTGTTAGGGTACAATGGATTACTGAATGCCTTGCTAACGCTTACAAAAATATTCGTAGATTCAATACTAAACATTTTAAATTAATCTAAAGAAAAAGTCCATAAACCCTGTACATTGCCAATATCTGTGGCAATGTGTGATGCAGTGGTTAAAAGAATCAAACTAGGCACAAACAGACCCAGATTAGAATCCCTATCCTGCCATGACAGTTAGCAGTATAACTATGGGCCACTCATTATGTCTCAGATTAATCTATACCTATAGAGGAGAGGAGAACAGTGTTGGAAAGGAGCTCAACATGTCCAATTAAAAGGACCATGGAGGAAGTGATGAGCAAGACCTCTGTTCTAAGATCCCACAGAGCTGCTGTCAGTCAGTGTTGTAGACAGTTATGATAGACCAAGGATCTGATTCCGCATCAAACAGCAATTTATATAGCGTTATTTTATGTCCCCACTGGGGGGGGGGATGAGATATAATATGTAAATAAATGGACAAACCACAGTCCAGTCCATTCAAATGATCAATTAGATCATAGAGTAAATAATTAGGAATGTGCATGAGTAGCCTTTTGGGTAACACACCACAAAAATTAGTATTTTATGGGTCAAGATTTAATGGAAGGCATAATCATTGGTATTACTCATGCTTCCAATAACATTCAGTGTTTGGATTTGGGTTTTTTCAGGACTCTGGAATTATTTGTGTACATTAATCACTTTGGGGAATCTTTTCAGAGGAGCATTTTTTAAAAATAATCAAATGACACAAAAAATTGCCCTGGAGATAGTACTGTCAGTTCACTAAAGAGCTCTCAGGTTTCACGGGCTATTCTAGGGTGCTCTTTTAGTCCAATCCTAGGATGTCTCTCCATCACTCTTTACAAACCAAGAATATGGCATAAAACAAACCTAATGCTTTTTGCACAGGAAAAATTCTGTCTGGTGTAATTGGTCTTTTAAACCACAATCCCCTTTAAAAACTTCCAAGGAATTCCAGAACTCCCTAAAAAACTAGTTTAGGGAGCAGCAGTGGCGTAGGAGGTTAAGAGCTCGTGTATCTAATCTGGAGGAACTGGGTTTGATTCCCAGCTCTGCCGCTTGAGCTGTGGAGGCTTATCTGGGGAATTCAGATTAGCCTGTACACTCCCACACACGCCAGCTGGGTGACCTTGGGCTAGTCACAGCTTCTCAGAGCTCTCTCAGCCCCACCCACTTCACAGGGTGTTTGTTGTGAGGGGGGAAGGGCAAGGATATTGTAAGACCCTTTGAATCTCCTGCAGGAGAGAAAGGGGCGATATAAATCCAAACTCTTCTTCTTCTTCTAAATTTGTAACTACAACAGGTAGTCCCAAATCGGATTTGGATTCAAATCCAATATCCAGACACATGCTGCAAAAGCAACCTCCCTTGATTTAAACTCTGCAACAGGAGAACTGTCTTAGATATTATGTACCAGTGTTCGGTTGTAGCCAAAATTATTTTTTGTCTGTTTTATATTCCTGAAGTAGTCATAAACATAAAATTCCAGTTCACGGCAATCTTCGCCCTGTAGGGGGGAAAAATCAAAGTACAAACGGGAGCATCCAAACCAATATGAAAACTCATTCATGTAATACAAAATGCATATTCACTGCTATAGGTTGTCAAAATGCAAATTATACATACCTCAACATTACCAAGTTAGCCATAAATGCACAGAGAAATAAATTGCGGTGAAGAATAACTGTAATTTCAGATAAAATACACTACTGCAATCAATTGTAGTAGTGATACTTCATTGAGGTAATAGGTTTCACTCCATATGAACTTTTAAAACTATTAAGTTAGTGGTTATTTGGTTGATATTTTGGCTAAAAGCCATTGTTGTATTAAGTTATTGTATTAAACTTGTTTTGTTTAGATGTTGTATTAAAATCATTTTGTTCAGTTCTTAAGGAACAAGCAATACAACAACTTTGCATGAGGCAAAGGTGGCTTGGGTCTGGTCAGTGCCTTGATGGGAAATCTTGGCAATCCCATGCAAGCTGTCTCAAGATCTAAGATGAAAGAAAGGTGTAATGAATTATATGGTAAAGATCAGAATGATCAAACTTGAAAGAATTTGAGAATTTTTTGTAGCTAAGACTTTTTTGTAGCTAAGAAACTAAAATTTCTCCTCACAGCACAATTTCAGTGTTACACATTTAACGTAGGGATGGAATTTCAGCTTACCAACATGAAGGAAAAGGTAACTGTAAAATCGCATAAACCTAGCAGAGTGAGACATTTTAAATGGAGAATAAAATTACAATGGAATTATTTTTTTTATAGTGGTACAGAGCTGATTTGAAGAAGAGCTGGAAAGGCATTAGAATGCTATGCTACAGCTTGGCTGGAGCCTTCAGCAGATGGAATTATTCGAAGAAACAACAGCAATGAATTTAAAATTACTCCCTCTGGGCAAGGTTATTTTGAAATTAAGTTCACACATTTTTATAATGCAATAAATTTAAAAGGAGGTACTCTGAGGGAACCTGTACTTTATGGCTGGGATGTAACCAAACTGCTTATTACAGCATGGAAAACAAAACAATCTTTGGCCTGAAGATACAGATGTCATCCTAGATACAGCATGATGCAACCGTTCATTGTTAACTACTTTGTGTTTATGTGCATGACATTGAAAGGTGAAAACAAAGGGAAAGGTTCACTCCCATTGCAGCATCTTCTCCACCAACGCAGTGTTTGCACAGCCATGTGTGTTAACATAAGTGGGTGGAGAAGAGTTTCAAAGGGCTCTCCTTTCCCTACCGCATCACTTTCATCAGCTACGGTATGTATGCTTTTGTGTAATACATTCGTCTTTACGTATATATACACATATATATATACTATAGTGGGAGTGTGTGCCTGAGTGATAGCATATTTGAGCATGTTGTTCACAGTGGATGGAGAAGGCAAGGGGATCTCCATTCCTTCACAGGTCCTTCCACAAAATTATTCCCATCCCTTAACTGTATTAAATATTTGATCTTATGCTGATCTGTTCAAACATAGTAGGAAAACCCCTGTTCCAGGATAAGGGGCAGTCTATCATATGCTAAATCAGCATTGTTATTTAAGTGCAAAGGGAGAAGTCCCTATAATGCATAAGGGGCTTGAGGAGAAGTATGTGTGTATGCTTGAAGGCTGGATGGCCTCAGGGTAGATAGAACATCTACTTCTAGCATTGGCAATACAGCCTCTTAACTGCTTCATTTCAGCAGCAAGCACTGCAAAATTGGCTCTGCTTTATGGTTTTCTACAGGTGTCATGGTAATTGTATAAACTGGGCGAAGTTTCATTTTAACCAGGTTTTGGTTTTATATTAAAATATTTATTTTTATTTTATTTATACTTTAGGCTTTTATACCACCCTATACAGCTCACACTGGAATGAAACCGGCTAGGGAATGGGGTTAAAGAATAGTAGAAACAACAATTTGGAAATCCTATCCCACAACCAAATACCTTCCTTCTCAGGATTTTACAAACTCATAATGGCTTAAGCCAGAGGTCTGCAACCTGCGGCTCTCCAGATGTTCATGGACCACAATTCCATTCTGCCCCCGGCACCATGGCCAATTGGTCATGCTGGCAGGGGCTGATGGGAATTGTAGTCCATGAACATCTGGAGAGCCACAGGTTAAGCCTTAAGCAACCTGAAGAGGACAATTCCAAGAGAAACCCCTCCCAAGCACATATCTTTGCCACCTTAGGTCCCTCCTCCCTTCCAATCTAAAGGCTTAGTTCTGATTTGCTCTCTTCCCCCTCTCTTTGTCCAGGTAAACAACACGTTTGTTTCTCCACTGTCAAAAGCTGCCTTCAGCATGCCACTCTGTACCCAACAAATTGATCTTATGCCCTTCTTCACACCCTGGATTTTAGCTCCCTTCCCCATCCCCTCTATGATTGCTTCCATATGCTTCCCTCACTTTTCTCTATTGTAAGGAGTCTCAAAGTGGCTAACAATCCTCCCCCTTGCCCCACTCTCAATAGGCAACTTGTGAGATAGGTGGGACTGAGAGAGCTGAGGGAACTGTGACTACCCCAAGGTCATCCAGCAGGTTTCCTGTGGAGAATCAAACCAGGTTCTCCTGATTACAGTCTGCTGCTCATATGGAGGAGCGGGGAATCAAACATGATTTGTCAGATAAGAGTCCACCACTCTTAACAACTAACTGCACTGATTTTAGCGGAATATAATTTTCTGGTTTTCCTGCTACTTTCTTTCTCTCTCCTCTAGATTCTCCCATGAGTTACACATGGCACAACTGTGTGTGCACAATCAACATCTCATGTGGGCATTTGATATTTGGTGCTACTTATGAGCTTGATATCATTCTGACTGTACAAGTGTGCTTTGATATTTCACTCAATAAAAATATATCTGATTATTCTGATAAACTCCTGCCTCCAACTTCCTGTCAACCTCGTAGCAATATCTTATTGCTTTGTCAAACAGATTTCCAAATAGACTGCTATTTCAGGTTTCAGGCATATTTCTTTCTGGCAGAGTGTTAGACCCCAAGTCAGAAGATTCTGCTAGGACAGAAGTGAAGGAGGCCAGAAAAAAGATTTCTGTCCAGTGTTTGGATAACTGGCTTATTCACAGGACCTATGACTGTCATACCGGTGTACAGTCCACATATTTATCTATCCACTTCATTTATACCTCATATTTCTTCCCATTAGGGACCCAGAGAGGTTTACAACATTCTCCTCACTTCCATTTTATCCTTATAACAACCCTAAGTCTATATGACTGACCCAAAGCTGCATAGCAAGCTTCCATGGCAGATTTGAACCTGGATCTCGTGGATGTTAGTATGACACTCTAACCACATCATATTAACTCATACATCCAGTTGATGAGGTCACAGAAATACAACAACTATTGTTGGTGTGCCTTATTCAAGGAAAATAGCTCCCTTCATCACAAACTATTTTAGACAGGGTGAGTTTTTTGCCATTCCAGTTAAACCTTTTTAAATTTTAGTTTCAAGTTACAGCATGCCCTAAAAGAAAGGATGAAGAGAGAGGGATTTTTAAAAAATATGCTGTCCTGTCTCCTAGGGGCCTAATTGCCATGGAACCTGCTGCTATGTTTAGCTAGATTAGTGATAGCGAACCTTTTCGAGATCAAGTGCCCAAATTGCAACTCAAAACCCACTTATTTATCGCAAAGTGCCAACACAGCAATTTAATCAGAATACTGATGTTTTAGTTTAGAAAAAACAGTTTGTTCTGAGGTGTGCGTTACTCAGGAGTAAGCTTGGTGGTAGTTGGTGGTTTTGCTTTGAAGCAACCGTGCAACTCTTCAAACGGGTGAATCACGACCCTAGGAGGGTTTACTCAGAAGCAAGCCCCATTGCCAGCAACCAAGCTTACTCCCAGGTAAGGTATTGCGCTTTAGTTCTTCGCGTGAAAATCAGTGGGGTTTAACAGTGCTTAACAGGGTTACCTACACTGCTTCCCCAAAACTAGGTCTTAGGTTTAATGCTAATAATCAAGCCCAGCGGCCCAGGCCAGCCTAAATGTGTGTGGGGGGCACTCTGTTTGCGCATGCCCACAGAGAGGGCTCTGGGTGCCCCCTCTAGCACCCGTGCCATAGGTTCGCCACCACTGAGCTAGATGCACTTCGATTATATCAGTATTTACAGCACAATGAAAAATGTACCCTATGGTAACATAGATGTGACAGGAACAGTTCCTAAACCAAACACACTATGCAGAGTAAAACAGCTTTAATTCATCGAAGAAATAACAAGTCTCTCCCCACAAACCCCCAAAACAACAAGCTGAAGTTTTCTTTAGACAGTAAATGAGAGTTTCATCAAAATGCTGAAAGTCTTGTCTTTTTTTTAATAGGATGCACATACAGGAAATGAACACATTTTGAAGTGAACACAGGGTAAAGATTTCAACGCTGTTCTCTGCATTGCCATTCATATATGAAACTTATGTTTAAGGCAAATAAAGTTTCGTTTACGTGAAGCACTGAAGGAACAATGTTCTTTTTAAAAGGCCATTTTCACTTGCTGCTTAGTCACATTGCCAAGCAGGACTCCTGTAAAAATGAAACACTAGAATCAAATATTTCCATTGATGCACTAAAGATAAATAGATTACTAACCAAAAGGCACAATAATTACTGTGTTTCAATGCCTGACTTTCATATTATCCTTGGAATCGATGGATCCAGGTCATCTGTGAATAGTGTGTGAAACTAGCTGACACTGCCTTCCCTGAATATTCCCCTACACTGGCTGCAATGTCCTCCAGGACACTGTGACATGTAGTGCTAAGGGGAGGGCTGTGCGGGAAGAACAGCCTAAAATCTTCCCCTGCCTTCATGGACAAGCACATTCTTCTGTGAAAAGATAAAGATTTAGTTAAACCTGAACCATATTAACACAAGGGATGTATCTGTGTGGGGGGGGGGGGGAGGAAGTGACAGTTGATTTTAGGCATTTTCCTTTTCTTCTTCAGACTGCTACCCCAACCATATGGTACAATCAAGTAACCCTACAGGAACCTGATTCCACAAACACTGTAGAAGCTTTGAATCCAGTGTTATGTCATTGGCTTTATATTTTGTGCTGTTATATTGAACATTGGGAGACTGACTGATTCATGGTGGTATCAACATTGTTAGGAAACATAATAAATGTTATGTAAATTGGCTTATACTGAATCAAACTATTGATCCTGTCTAGGTGTATTCTGCTACTGATAATGGAATTTTACAGTTGAAATTTTATACATAGTCCAAGACTCATGATAATGAGAAGAGTGAAAATGGTGCACTTCTACATTTTATAGGCAGAGCTGGAGTATGAAATATACATTTTTATGTAAATTGGCTTATACTGAATCAAACTATTGATCCTGTCTAGGTGTATTCTGCTACTGATAATGGAATTTTACAGTCTTCCAAGTAAGCAAGGACATTTATTGGAGATGCTGAGGACTCAATCTGGGATCTTCTGCATGCTAACCACATATTACGATACTCAGCAGTCCTTCTCAAGTTTACTGTGTAATAAAGGCATATAATTTATTATAGTTATGTGGTTAGTTATAACCAGGAATGCATTTTCAGCATTACTCCCTTTCCTCATAAAGTTTTTAAATTTTATAGTAACAAGCTGTTGGGAAAAGCTATTTTTCTAATTTATTATAAAGTTTATCTTTCAGTTCACAACCTCCTCAGGTTATTAGATGGCATCCAAAAATGAGAGATCTTGCATCTATAGTGTTTGTTCCATGGAGTGCTCAAAGTATGCATATTGAAAATAAGTCCAAGTGAGTTCACTAGGGGCTGAATAAATCGATCAATTAATTTGAACTTAATGTCTCTAATTTGTAGGATCATATAGTATATAGATACCACGGAAAGATCCTGTTTATGAAGAGTAGTTTTTAAGGTTACAATCCTATGCACCTTTATCCGGGGGTAAGCCTCCTTTCACACAGTGGGGCTCCCTTCTGAGTAAAATATGCAGTGATTTCATTCCAGTTTGAGCTCTATGGCTACATACATATGGCTACATTTGGGAATAAGTCCCACTGCCTTCAGAGGCACTTGCATAGGTGTAACAGTTTCCTGATTACACTGCTAAATACTCTTACCAGGAAGTAACTACCCTTACACTTGGTTCCGATCAAATATGCACAAGATCGTGTTGCATACCCTAGGATTGTTCAGCCTTCCTCAACGCAGTCTCTACTCCCTTTGCCAAACTGTTTCTTTCCTCCAAATTCCACGTAATTTTTCCCGTCCTACCCGGTCCTATTCAACACGCTCACAGCTTTTCCCTATCATGCCCCTCTTACCTATTCATGAATCACAGTCGGGGGAGGAGAAAAGTACAGAGCCGGAAGCCTGACTCTTATTGGCGCTTATCCTTATCAATCAGAAACTGGAGGACCAACAAACTCCCCCCACCCTCCCGAACGCCAAAGTTGGGGGCGGGAGGGGAAAAGGACCAGTATCCCCCGTTTGCCCTCTCGACTTGTTAGCGGCCGCTGGTCTAGCCCGGTCCCTATCACGTGTCCTCGCAACAGCTTCCTCGAACCCCCCTCGCGCGAACCACGGTTGAGATTGAGCCTAGTTAGCGGGGGCAGGGAGGAGAACGAGCTTTGTTCTTTGGAGCGCGCAGGCGCTGTGCGGAGTCTCGTAGGGGGGTTCAGGGCAGCGGGGAGATACGCGCAAGTAAGAGTCAGCCTTCATCGCCGGCGGAGGGGGCTGGGCTCGGCTGCGGCGGGGCTGGGCTCCGCCCCTCAGGACCACCCCTCCACGCCCCTCTGTGTCGCGCAGCGGAGAGGGCGCGGGGAAGCCGGACCGCTGCGACGGGGCCCGCGGCGGCGGATCGTCTCCCCATGTTTCCTTGTTCGATACCGGCGACGGCAACGACTGAGGGGAGCGGCGTCCCGTCGGGGCTGGCTTGGCTGTGGTTGTCCCCCGAGGAGAGAAAGGGCGAGTGCCGTGTGGGTGGCGGAGGCTGCAGATGCGGGGGACGGGGAGCGCCCCGGGAGCAACCGGAACCAGGAAAACTGCTGGGATTTAACACAGGCGCTGCCGAGGAATGTTGTGGCCCTGAAGGAGAAAGAAAGAACAGAGCTAGGGAGAAGACTCGGTTGGGATACTCGCGAGGAGAGACAGACCTCCGGCTCTCCTAAACTGGTCCCAGAAGGAAGGGAGACCTGCTGCCTGGAGGCTTCTTGGAGACTCGGTGCTGACTTAAGCCTTCCAACTTTTTTTTGTTTGCTCCTGCTTTTTGGATTTTTGTTGAGATCTTATATTGTTTTATACACACGTTGCAAATACCGGTATTATGCCATTAAAGGTTTATATATATATAAATACCGGTACCTAAGTATCGCACGCAGTTGCCAACTTGTATGTACGTATTTTGAATGGGTCTGTCCGAGATATAAATGGCTTAGAAATGTTAATGGGGGGGAGGGGGGAGGTTTCCAGCATGGTGGCAAGGCACTGGCTAAATTTCTTTCTTTAATTCTGTTGTGTCCCTTGTGAACACGTGTGGACAAATTCATCCTCTCTGTGGAACAGCGTGAGTTTAAATGTAGGAGAGGGGTGCCTGGAAACTGAGCAAGGAAGTGTAATGAGCATTACTATGTGTAATGATCATGGGTGACGTTAAATTAAAACAAGGAAATTAAGGGGGGTGGATGGGTGAAAAATAGGTTATATCTTTCCACAGATGTGTTAAATGGCTTCCTTCGGTGATGTTGATTCAAGTTTGCTTGCTTCTCACTAAAGGTAACCATGGTTGGTTTGTTGTGGTTTGTCCTCAAAAGTTAGTATGGTTTTCCACTGTGTTTGGTGTCTTGCTTTTGGTGAGTACGCTTGGGTAACACTCCTTTATTTATGAAAGAACAGCCATATTTTATGACGGTGCACATCACTCTCTTTCTCTTATCAGTCTTATAAATTAAGATCCCAGATGGCCAGTTCCCTCAACGGCCGGAACCCAGGTGGCCGAGGAGGAAATCCCCGCAAAGGACGTATTCTGGGCTTCATTGATGCTATTCAGGATGCAGTTGGCCCTCCCAAGCAAGCAGCTGCTGATCGCAGGACTGTAGAAAAAACCTGGAAGTTAATGGATAAAGTGGTGAGTGTGTAGACCATCTTTCCCTATGAGGAAAGAGTTTGAAAGTGTTTATAACAGGACAAAGAAATCTGTGTTGTAGTTTGATTTCTTTGTTTTGCTTTGGAAAGAACACACGCTTTCAGGCATTACAGGCTAATCTCTGTATCATTTGCCCTCGGGTTGTTTTCTTTTGAGTATTGAAGAAAAATACCCTTTTGCCTTGAATGGTGTATGTATTAACTAACAAAGTTCTTCAAATGTTAGAGGTGTATGGAGTGATGAACAAGCAGTTTGTTTTCTATATGCCTAGTGTTCATTTGGTTCCACATTGGGTAACTTCACAGTTCTTTTCATTTTATTTTTTATATGAGAAATTTCAGTGAAGGTTATCAAGCTGTGAAGCACTCTTGCGTTAATCATATGCTTGTGGTTCAGTCTGCAAGTCAGGAAATGGAAAAATATCTGATTATTTTAGATGAATTAACAGAATTAATGTCTCTGGCTTTCATTTTTAATGGGTCTAAAATACATTTTGTAACTTCTTGGTAAGCAGTTATTGAAATGTTATGTACCCTTGCAGGTAAAGGATGCAATGTGGCATTATGGATGATATTTCAGGATGCCAGAATTGGAATCACTGGGCAATCTTGTATAAGTTTTTTCCTTTTTTCTCACGATAGAAAAATGTGGCTCATTCTTAGAAGAAAATTACAGTTTTGTTTCATTTTTTACTTACTGAATACTGACTATCTTTAATCCTTTAAAACTGAATCACAACTTTTTTTGCATTAAATTGTTAATGGTCTCGATACAAGTACTTTTCATCTAAACCAGGGGTAGGGAACCTGCGGCTCTCCAGATGTTCAGGAACTACAATTCCCATCAGCCCCTGCCAGCATGGCCAATTGGCCATGCTGACTGGGGCTGATGGGAATTGTAGTTCCTGAACATCTGGAGAGCCGCAGGTTCCCTACCCCTGACTAACCAAAGGATATGTGTTACTCTAAGGTAGAGCTTGACAAGTCCCAGGTCACCACAGTTACAGTATCATTGTAACACCTGATATTTTCAGCAGTGTTTTTTATCATCATGTCTCTTCTGCAAATGTCAGTGCATGAAGTTCTTAGTGCCTTCCTGGTGGAGGATGCAATGTAAAGAAGTTGGTCAGAGATAGATTTTTGTATGATGAAGGCAACCAAGGTTGCCACTGTATTTATGTACTGCAAAACTTTTGTCCTAGTTTAAGTAAAACTACAAGAAACTGTGAAGAGTTTAGGATTAAGTATTGTGGTTACAATAAAATCTGGTCATTTAAATACAAAATTCATAGGTGTCTTCCTCCTAAGCTTTTGAGCTAACTTCTTGATCCAAAGAAAATTTGTCAAGTCCTGATCTAAGGAATGCTAATGTGCATAAATAGATAGAACTGTTATTTTAGAATGGCTATAACATACATAAATGGACTTCTATAACACTATTTGTATAGGTATGTAAATTGTGCTGCAGTTACATGAATAGCTTTGACTAATATTTAACTTAGTGGGCCTGTATATTTCTAGTATAAAGCCTTGCCTTTGGAAACAAAGTTTAAGGTGTTGTCAGGTGTAAAAGTTCTTCATTTGACTGCTTGTATGAACGTGGTTGATAAGCGTCTTTTTAATTCAGGCCCAGATGACTGCTTGAGAAGCTTTAGAAAAAAATAATTATTGGTATTTTCAGTGCTATCAAAGTCACTCAGAATAGCTCCTGTATCCTGTATGAACCTATCTTGCATTTGTTTATCCGCGGATATGATTAATTCTGTAGTTACAGATGGTATCATGATTTTTTTTCTCAAGCTGTTGCCCTCATTAGTGTCTCCAGTTGAGTTTTAAGATATAAGATTAGGACTTTAATTCTTTTTAATACATTCAGGTTTCATGTTGAAACCTAATAAAGTTTAGTTTAAAATAATTTAAAGACCCAGCTTTTTTAAAAATCACAATTTTTCCTTTTCATCCTGCTGTTTCTTCAGTCTTCCCTGTAAAAAGTGTATTTTGTCCCCCTTTTGCCCCAGAATCTAGCACTTTCTTTTCCCTACAGCTTTATGATATCAATCCTGGCAACAGATTAGTCCTAATCATGCTTAGTTGATTTTAGCAATATTACTTCCAAGCAAGTTTTTCTAGGATTGCATCTTTTATTTTGAAAGGTTTTGGTTATGTCTTTATTCTGCTTATCCAGTATTTTATTGGTTCAATTGTGGCAGCATTAATGTATTTAACGGTTCATGTGGCTAAATCTGTGGATGTTTAAATCTGGAGATTGTACCTGAACATAGACGACACAGCTCTTTCTACAAACTTGTGAAAAGCCCTAATTTGCAGAAAAATCTCCAGACCTCTCCCCTTCCCCATAATGCAAGCAGTGCCTATACCTCTGTGCCAGTGACCATTGAGCATTGCGGAGGTTGCCATGTAACCACAAAAGTGTTGCCATATTGAAGCCAGCGCCCTTTTCGTGGCTATATTGGCCTTTAAGTGAGAGGACTCGTCAGGGCCAGACATGGTTGAAACCACTCGTCTACTTGCCACCATACGACATGCATGACTCACCCAGTGCCTACTGGTTGTTACTGTTTAATAGCAGCCACCTCATAAGCCAGTTGTGGCTTAGTGGTTAAGAGTTTCAGACTAGGGTCTGGGAGACCCAGACATGAATCCCCACTTTGCTAATGGAAGTTCATTCAGTATCTTGGGCCAGATACTCACTCTCAGCTTAATCTATTTCACAGGGTTGTTGTGAGAATAAATTAGAGGAGGAGAATGTTGTAAGCTGCTTTTGAATCCCCTTTGGGAGAAAAAAAAGTAAAAAATATTGCTGAAGATACAGGACAGAGAAAAGGTACATTGGTTGATAAGTGGGAAGGAAAGAAGGAACCATGGAAATATGGAGACTGCCAGGAAGAGGGAAAGAAGAAGGGAAGGGATAGAGGAGAAATTACGATTGCCTTTCTGGGTTTCCCTCAGTGTAATGGGGCCTGGTCTGCCAGAATTGTGCTGATATTGATCAGCTTGGTCAGATGTGTCTTGGGATGGGCAGGAGGGAAAGATGAAAACAGGGAAGCAGATAAAATAGGTTGGCTGGTAGATGGGAGTGAAAATGATGTAAAGTGAACAAGGGAAAATGCTGTGGGGATTTTCAAAGAAAGGAAATAGGAAATCATGAAGGAGGTAGAAATGAGATGCTTCTTCTAGGTAAGTCCTTGTAAAATCATTCGTCAAGTTGCTCTGAGGCAGCAGTCACTGTCCTGTCCCAAAGTCTGATTCACTGGCTCTTCATGTGCTAGGTAGCAATCTGCATACTTTTTCTCAGAAGGAAATTCAATTGTATTTAGTTGATTATACTTCTGTGACAGTGGCAGGTAGGTAGATAAATTTTATTGTATGAGACCAAAGGCCATAACAATATAACAAAACAATTGCAGAGATGGTAGTACATATAACAATAAAAGATAATTCAGCAGAATTAAAAGCAGTATTAAAATTGTCAGAACCGAGCTATCACGTGGATTAAAGCAGCTGAGAATTCAGCACAGATCTTCTTGGTTCCCAGTACATATAATGACATTATATATGTTACATAATGATTCTTATTGGATGAAAGGTATCTCCCACTGTATCTCCCACTGAATGCAGAGCTAGCCTACTCCAAGAAACTTGGTTCTAAGAATTGAGTATACAGGACAGGATGTATGGGGAAGGTCCTCTAATTCCAGGGCTCTAAAGAGACATATTTGTTGGGCAATTGGTGAATTCTGATAACGGCCCAGTAACATTGCAGTTGTCATTGTTTGAAAACTGAGAGCTTCAAAAGGCTTCTCTGAGTTTATGGAGGGTGATGATGGACAAATAAGAAGCTGTGGTGTGATTCTGTTTTAGCAGTTTAAACAGTGGGGAAAATCTGGAGGTAATGATAATACCCCTATTTAAGCCATCATCTATATTATATATCTGATCCTGAGTTTTAAACCAATATAGAGGAAAGCCCTGGGCATCAACAGGTGTTGGATAATGGCTGAAGAGTCTGTGATAACTATCAACCCAGAAGGTATCTTTCTGGAGCTGGATAAAGCGCTGCTTAGAAAGATGACTAGAGGGAGAATTCTTCAGCTTCCCCCTTAATTAATTAAAGCAACTTGGACACAAACTCTAATAGAAGGCAATTCAGTTCAATCTCCCAGCAGTGCAGTTGGAGTTCCCTGAGATATGATCAAACTTCTCCTTACAAAGAAATGTGTATTATCTCTGGGCTTGATATTGCATGTAGATCTTGGCTCCATATAGAAGTTGGGCAGTGACTTTAGAGCAAGAAGCCACCTTTTGAGTGACAGAACTTAAGGATAGCCCCATTCCATCTTATAGACGGGACTTTGAAATCCCCATGTGAGCCTTCCAAGAAAGCCGTTCTGAGAATATTACCCCAATATATTTGTAGCTGCAGCACTGATCAATTTGAGTGTTGAGTATATGTCACTGAAACTTGAGGAATTTCTTTCCAAAATCTGTCATTTTATTCATAGTGATACATAAAGATTCTTCTTTACGATGTAAGTAAGCTTGTGCAGCATCCCCATAAGGCAACTCATGTAAGAGACAGAAGGACCATGTCATCAACATACATTAGAATAGATATTTTCTGTTGGCCACGTGAGTGTGAGATAAACTCTAGTCTTGTCAAACTTGCCATTGAGGTATAGGTTAAGAAGCAGGAGAGATAAAACACTCCCCTATTTAACTCATCTGAGGATTGAAATCTCCTATGTTAACAATCCAGATGTCCCCACTTTTATGGATCTGGCTGTGACATCTGCCACCCCATGGTTCACCAGTGTTGATTTGGTTGACCTGGCTGACTAGGCGGCATATCCTGCCTTCCTCACCGCTCCATGTACATCCCTCCTGAAGCTGCCCACTCAATGGAAGAGGACCACCATTGATCAAAGGTATATGATAGCTGTGCTCCCCTGCTAGAATCTCCAAACACTATGATAGTGTTTTTAGAATTGCCACCCTAACATGCATGATCAATATTAATATGTTGATTATACAGAACATTGACTTTTCAATGTTGTTCGTTTTAATACGTCTATATTGAATAGTGAAATTCTACCTACATTAATGTTGTGAAAGTGTGTATTGCTTCAGCTTCGTCTTTCTGTGAAATGTAAAATTTACCAGTACACAGCCAAGGTTTGAGTAAAAGAGAAGAGGAGGAGGAGAAATTTGGATTTATACCCTGCTTTTCTCACCTGTGAGGAGTCTCAAAGCTGTTTACAAACTCCTTCCCTTCCTCTTCCCTCAACATATACCTTGTGAAGTAGAGGGGTTGAGAGAGTTCAGAGAGAACTGTGACTAGCCCAAGGTCCCCCAGCAGGCTTCATGTGTAAGAATGGGGAAGCCAACATGGTTCACCAGATTAGAGTCTGCCATTCATGTGGAGGAGTGATGAAATCAAACCCGATTGTCCAGATTAGAGTCCACCACTCTTTACCACTACACCATGCTGGTTCATAAGTCTTTAAACTGGAACACCAGCATTTGCCATGTGGACATCCTCAACAGATTTTTTTTAATGCAGAGAGACATTTTCTGTGTTTACGTCTGGATTTTCGATTTGTATACTTGTCTGAACTTCTCATAAAATTGGTTGGTTATGTCAGTTTTCAATTTAGCCAAATCTGAGGATATGGCAATCAGATGCCATATGTGCAAGATCTTTCTACAAAGCTGAAAACTTCCTGGGTTTGCAGAAAAATCTGAAACGTTTTAAAAAATACATAAAGCAGGAGTGATATTTATTTATTATTTCAGTTCATATCCCCCTATCACCATAGTGGAGCCCAGGTGGCTAACAATAGGGTAAAAGGAGCACCTGTAGCTGTAACCAACAGCTTACTGTTGGTTACAACCCCAGCTGGTGTTTTTAGGTAACCACAGCATTTCATGGAAGGGGAGAGGGAAAGGTTCTTTCCAGAGCATTTTTCGACTCATTTGTCCCAGGCCTGAGTAGGGTTGCCAGGTCCAGGTTGGGAATGCTGGCTGTTTTGTGGTGGAGCCTGAGAAAGGCAGGGTATGGCAAGCAGAAAGGCCTCAGCAGAATATAATGCCATAGAGTCCATTCTCCAAAATAGCCATTTTCTCTAGAGGGCAGAACTCTGTCATGCAGAGTTTATTTGCAATTCAGGGAAAGGTCTGGCAGCAACCTCTGGGTGACTTGATATCCCCTGACTTTCATGACTCAACTAGTTCTAACTGTTTGATTCTGTTCAACCTTATGAAAACCAGTGATATATAGTGTTTAGGGTGGGATCTGGGAGAGCCACGTTTGAATCCCCATGTTGCTGTGAAAACTCACTGAGGCCTGTTCCGCACGGGCCAATAAAAGCGAAGTGCAGTCGGTGTAGATGGAATCACTGCTGCCTCAGGGCGTTTGCATGGATGGGCATCCCATGGACAGCATGTGAATTGGTTGGGCCGCAGGCCTTTGCGTGGAAGTGTGGTGTTGTTTTTAGTTGGTCGCCCATTTCTATGTAGCTATTCAGGAATGCACACATGAACCCCCACAGCCACACATCCCCCAAGACAACCCTTTGCACCTGCGTGACTATGCAGGAATTTTTTTAAAAAAAAAAAACCCGGAAGTGCAGCCGGAGCAGAAATAGGATGTCGCAGCTTCGTTTCAGCAGTGGTGGCTGTGCCAAGTTCTCTCCCAAAATAGTGTTTTTACTGTCCCCATGCCGCTGTTTTTGGCCAGTGTGGAACGGGCGCGGGTTGCTGTCTGAATAAAAAGGACAAGAGAAGAATAATGTAAGCTGCTAAATTCCCCACTGTGGAGAAAGGTGGGCTAAAACTGGAAATAAATAAATAAGAAATAGAGCAGATAAAAATTAGGTTGGTGAATGACTGAAAAGGAATGAATGAGGCAGGGACATAGATGGGAGGGCTGATAGGGTAGGGAAAGAACGAATAGTGTGGGGAGGAGGAAAGAGGGGAAAGTTAGGTGCCACCCCACAAGACTTTGAAGGTTCCCTTCATTAAAGATCTTCATTAAAGGCTCATTTTTGCATTTACGTTCCATTATGGAGTAGAATGCTCTTTTTCTCTTCCTTTCTCTTTGTAAAAAGAACTGTATTTTTGGTTTGGAATGTAATTCAGACTTTGAATTTTCTCAGAAATGATATCATAGTTACTTGGCTTTAACAATCTGAATGTTCACATCAAGGCTCTCTACATACTGTACTACGCATAATATGGAATGAAGTTGGATTGCTTACCAGTAAGCATACTTAGTGTCTTTCTCTATCGTTGTGATCTTCGGTTTGCATGGTTGAAAGTATCCATACTGGGGCTCACATTTATATAAATTTATTTAGGTCAATAATTGATTTGAGCTTCAAGCCATTCAAATTTTATAGCTTGTATTAAGAAGCTGCCTTAAAAGCTCTTTTCCTATTTGTTTAAAGATCTTTGCCTATAAGCACCCCTTTTCCTTACTTTGAGGTGTGCTTCCTGTTCTGTAGGTAGTAGCTACTGCTGTCACCTCACTTGGAGTAGTATCTCCTGCTAAAAGAACTAACACTTTTTGCTGCTTTCATGTTCCGCCTCGTTGCTGCTCCCCCAATGTAGCTATTGTGGGGATGATCTTTTTCATTGTGCAGATGGTCACCTCTCTCTCACTGCCTTTCTCTGTTACCACTCTTTAGGAAGCAGGACCAAATTATTAATGGTTGGGGTACAGATATCAAACTTCGGGCATTCAGAATGTAAGAAAGTTTAATCTATGTATATAAAAAGCTAACAGTGTTTTTGTTGATGATAGTATACCTCAGTAACTGCTGGGCCAATTCCTCTGAAAATTCCCAGCCGCTACAGTCAGCCAGGTGAGAGTGTTTTTACATGTTCACATATCTGAAATTTCACACCTGGCCCAGGTAAAACACCTTTTTCCTGGTGCTCCATGGTGAAGGACATGCAGCTGCCTGTGTGTAACTGTGTGTAACTGTCACCCTTAGAATGTTCGCTCAGATGGCCAGATATGAGCAGTGGAAACAGTACATAGGCAGTAACTTGAGTGGAAGTGAAACACATACACACACATACGCATGAGGGAGAGGGAAGGGAGGGAGAGGGAGGGGTGGCATGCAAGGGAAGAGAGGGAGGGAGAGGGAAGGGATGGAGGGGGAGGCATGCAAGGGAAGAGAAGTGAGAGAGGGGAGAGAGTGAGGGGTGGCATGCAAGGGAGGGGAGGCAGGGGGCCCAGCATATTGATATGACGCACCCCCCCTAGCAGAGAGAAAGGGAAGGGAGGGAGGGGGAGGGGTGGCATGCAAGGGAAGAGAAGTGAGGGAGAGAAGAGAGTGAGGGGCGACATGCAAGGGACGGGAGGGAGGGCCCAGCCAGCCTAGATTCCCTGAATACTGCGGTTACAGTTAAGAAAACCAGGCACACATTACTCAGGAGTAAGCTCGGTACAGCAACCGTGACATACTTTGAATGGCTGCGTTGCGCCCCTCAGAGGGTTTCCTCAGAAGCGACACCCATTGCCACCAACCAAACTTACTCTCAGGTAAAGGATCATGACCAGCCAGCCTAGATGTGTGTGAGGGGTACTTTTCCATCCCCCCTCCAAGGAATGCGGGCACACACATCAATGACATTGCACAGTATCAGGCTGCGTGTTTGCATGAGCACGTACTGCTGGCCTCTGCAATTGATTTGCTGCTACTGTTCCTTTCCCATTTCTCCACAATAAGCCACAGCAACGCGTGGCTGGGCCCTGCTAGTAAACAGATAAAAAAGAATATGCATGAACAGTAGACACACAGTCTTTTTAGTCATAACTCATATCCTAAGCTACACATTAGGATAAACTAGCACTTTTTAAAGTAGAAGCATTTTAAATCCTTAATTTCCTTCGTTCTCAGAGTTGATACCTCCTTTTAGACACATAACAAAGATGTCCTATTTTAAAGGCTTAGTTCTTCATGGTATAGGTCCGTGGTGGCGAACCTTTGGCACTCCAGGTGTTATGGACTACAATTCCCATCAGCCCCTGCCAGCATGGCCAATTGTAGTCCATAACATCTGGAGTGCCAAAGGTTCGCCACCACTGGCATACGTGAAATGGCTAAGAGAAGCCTAGCCATGGAGTGTCTGCACAATTCCATGCAGGAAGATAATGTCCACCTTTATTGGTAGAATATAGCTATACTTGGTTTAGTTGTACTACTTATGTTTAACTGTACATTTGAATTAAACATAACAACCCTAGGGAAGCATGAGATGAAAAGTTTAAAGCTTGTCATTTTCTAACTATACTCTTAAAAATAAATTCTTGGAATTGTGCTTTTTTCCCAACAAAGTTTATGTTCTGTGGCAAGTTATAATACTCATGTCTTCGTGTATGCTGTTAAGTTCAACTTTCCGAGTGTATTACTTTGAAAGTAGTGGACAGATGCTTGTTGATTGTAGATCATTACTTATTCTGTAACCATTTAGTAACTTGCTCTCCTTATTATTCTTATATCAACATTACGGTATTTCTGTGTTGCTGGATGCTGCTTACATCATTTATTTCGGTGAAGAAAATTAAATGTATCATGGAACAAAAAAATACCAACAAAGAAGATAAGTTGCATTTTAGTGAAAACTCAGTTCTCCTGAAGATTACTTTAAAATTATTATTGGAAGGTGTCATTGAAAACTATTAAAGCAACCTGCACAATACAAAATAAATTGTAAAATACAAAATAAATTGTAAAATACAAAATAAATTGTAAAATACAAAATAAATTGTAAAAATCATGGATATAGAAATGTCTAAAAATGTGTATGGTTAACAGCAGATAATACTGGATGCATAAACAGACAGTACATAAGCAAATAAGATATAAATCTACAGTAAAGTAGTCCTGGCAGAAGATATACTAGATAGTAGATAAAAGAATATAGCATATCACTGAGCACTGCAAGTACCGGTATACTTGGGGAAAAAAGGTTACAAATATGAAAGAAAGGTTAATGTATGTTAGTTACTCTGAATAGCAATGCTGCTTCCCTATCAACCTCCTACTGTTCTAGTTACAGTTCAGTTCCCTATCAAACAAAAGCAATTTTATATGTATCAGGAATAAAGACAAAACAGCCAGAAGCTCATGAGTCTCTCAACCTTCAGACTCCTGAAGTTTTAGGGGGAAGGGAGGACAGAGTGGGGTTGGACTTCAGGGACCTCAAATTGCAGCAAGATACCCTCAAAGCAGTTGGGCCTTAACCAGCTTTCTCCTGGGCTTTTTCTACCTTTCCTTTGGTCAGGGATGGTTGCGTAGTGGTTCCCCCACCGTCGAGCAGGGGTCCCCAACCATTCTGAGCCTGTGGGCACCTCTGGAATTCTGACGTAGTGTAGTCGGTACAGCCACAAATAGCTACCACAAATGACTTCTACAGGAATAGTCAGCCACAAAATGGCTGCTGCAGCTTACCATCAGACTGTGAAGGTCCTTGTTCTACAGTTGCAGTTGTCGCTAAAGCAACATTTTAAAAATCTACAGAGCCAATCTAATCTCTGTGGCCAATTAGAAGCCTTGCTGAGTAAAAGACTGGTCTTCTCCCTCACAATTTCTTAAAATACTTGGTGAGTACAATAAGAAGTGCCAGCAGGTGCCATGGCGCCACTTTGGGAATCCCTTCCTTAGAGATAGGGACTGAGACATGGACTTAATTTTAACCTCATTCGTTATGTATTTCGGCATCAAGGGAACATCTCTGTATCCATAACATCTTCTATCTCCAAAACAGTATATCATCCACAGTGCTTCTTATCAGTCATGAGGCTATTCTTCTGTTGTCAGAGTTATCAGGTGTAAACTTGTGTGGACTTTTTGCATTCTCAGCAACCAGCTGCACATTTAGGGGACCTCAAATAAGGACTTTGAGTCTGGGATCTGAGATAGAGCACCTCTATAAACCATGACTGTTGGGGGTCTTTGTTATGTATTCAATCCAGTCCTATGTGCTCCAGTAAACTATAATGATGATTTCTGACAGCTACTTATCTTAGCTCATTTGGAACTATTTATTACTCTGTGAGCAGTGCTAAAGTACATGGGATTCCTTCACGAATCCACCAGAAAGGCTATGCATCCTTTTTATTATATTTCTTAATTTGACCTCTACCAAAGTTTAAAATAGAAGATTGAAATATTATCTGGGCACCAAAAAGAAACACTGCACAGCAACTCAAATCCCTTGAAAGAGATAATGTAATTCTGTTTCCTCCAGAAAAGGCAAATGCAAATGAGCTCACCCCCACCCCATTTAAAGGTAATAATAGTGTCTCAGTTAATTACATTCAGTGTTCTACAAACACCAACAGGATCAGTCTTATCAGCTATCAAGGACATATCAACTCATCAGTCTCTGATTTTGATACATTTATTTCCCACACAACATTTTTCTTTGGAATTAAACCCAAACAAATAGTGACCATACAGCCTAAGCTTGTTATTCCATTTGGGCCACAAACTTTATCAAAGACATATTCCTAGCTCCCCTTTCCTTGTTTTCTTTCTGATCTACCAACAAACGTCTGAAACTTTTGATTCCAATCCAGTCTGCTTTGGGAATCATTGTATTTCTATCTCTGACTTCACTCTTTTGGGATACAAAGATAGTGGCAGGAATATCAGTTCATGTTCCAGCTGTTGGATCTCATTTCTCTAGTGGGCTCCAACTACTGGCACAGAACACCTGGGTGGAAGCTTGTCATGGGGGGAAGGTGTGTGAGACTTTGCATCAGCTGTGCCATTCCAAGGCAGGCATTTGCAAAAAATAATACACTCCGCTCTTTCATCGTGCTGTCACTTCAGTGGCTTTGTCATCTTACTGATAAACCTCACTGGACTTCAGTCACTGGACCAGTCTCTCTTCTTCTCTGCCCCCCCCCCCCTTTCTCTTTAGAATCTCTAAGTTCATGTCCTTTGCTTGGGTTATAATTTAGCATGTTAGGATCTGTAGAACACCTTTTTAGTGTGTACGTGTGTTTTTTAAACTCTATTCATTTTGCTAATTCCCTTTGCCATGATTCTTTTAAAAAATTTATTAACTTTAAATCCATGTCTATGTATTCTTAGAGTCTGCATACTGTTATGAGACGTCAAATCAACTCATGGCCCCTGATATACATTAGGCAATTCAATACCAATAATATTTGCCCTAAGTACTGATGTGTATAGACTTCTGACACCTAGAGGGAAGATGCTCCTTTGATCAGAGTATATGCACACTTGGACAACATGTTGATGTCATATTCTGATTGATGCACTAGCTTTTGGCTCTTTCAGCTGAATACACAGATTCTTCTGAAACCATTGTAACAGTCATGCAAAATAAAATAAAAAGTCCAGCAATCCATGCTTCTCCCCATATCAGATATGCTGGTAGATTCAAATACAGATGGGGTAATCTGAAGAGATAGAACTTTTGTTGTAAAAATGTGAACAAACATTTTCTCTCAATATCAAGAGGCTCTTTCAATTGTTTACCACCATTTGAGGTTAGAGTGCTTCATGGAATGCAGAACAATGATACAGTGTCGTATTGTGGTAATCTGCTGTCACCTGCAGAGAAGAGACAATCAGAGATGGGACTTTTTCCAGTGATGGCACCTTTGGGAATGTCCTCCCGGAGGCACATCTGGCATCTACCTTACTCCCTTTTAGTCACCAGTCCAAAACTTATTTAACTTGGTGTTTCATCTCTTTCTTAGCTATTTCTAAGTGTTTAACTGTTTCATCTCTTTCTTAGCCATTTCATGGTTTGCTTCAAACCTGAGGTCTCCTTTTTTGAATTTTACTGCTCAGTGTTTGGTTTATGCTGATTTGTTTTTATTGGCTTGTTTTGTTTTCATTTTATTATGAACATTCTTAAGGTGGTCTTTGGAAAGGAGGCATGACAGCTTTGTAAAAAAAAATTAAGCATAAAGTGTTTAAAATGTAGAGATTTTGGAGCCTGCACTTATTATTGTTTCTAACCACAGCAAAACAATATTATAGGTGCTTAACAGTATTATAGGTTTAAAATGCTAGTAGCTTTCAGAAATTGTTTCTGATTTTATAAAATTGTTTGTTTATTTTTATTTATAATCAGACTTATATACTGCCCTTCCCCTCAAGGGCTCTTGATTATGTTTTCATTCTATGCCATAAATCTGTATAGAAACCTCATTGTTACATCATTACAGATGGCTTTTCTGGGGACAATATAGTTAACTGTTCAATAATTTTATGGCATAGGAGTATGATTCCACCTGCAATCCTTTTGGTATGCAACTTTGTCTTATGTGATTTTTATGTGAATGGTTCTTTGCTTCTAGGTAAGACTTTGTCAGAATCCTAAACTTCAGTTGAAGAACAGTCCTCCTTACATACTTGACATTTTGCCAGACACCTATCAACACTTGCGACTTATATTGAACAAGTATGATGACAACCAGAAACTTGCACAGCTCAGTGAAAATGAATATTTTAAAATCTACATTGACAGTCTCATGAAAAAATCAAAACGGGCTATAAGACTTTTTAAAGAGGGGAAAGAGCGGATGTATGAGGAGCAATCTCAGGACAGGTAAGAGAACATTTTAATGTTTGAACAGTTCAGTCACATCTTTATTTTACATTTTATTTTTCTACAAAGGCATATTAAAATATGTAATGTTTTTATTAGAAACAAGCAAAATAACACAGAATAGTGTGTAGGCTTTTTAGTTCTAAAAGCTCTTTTATTAGGTTGGATATTGGGTGGGAGAGATCATAAACTAAGTGTTTTATTACATTTTCCCTGTCCTTCCTTTAATATACATTGTTGTCCCACCTCCATTTTATCTTTGTAATAGCCAAATGAAATAGGTTGGGGAAGGGAATGTCTGATTTAAGATCACCCATCAGACTTCATGGAAGAATGGATATTTGAACTTAAGTGTCGCTAGTCCTAGTCCGGCATTCTACTAAATCCCACTGGCTTTCATTTTATACATGTCTGCGGTATTTGTATATATGAACTATTTTGATACACTATGTTTGCTCTTAATGTATAGTGAATCACACATCACTTCGTAATTGGACTCTTGAGTGTATTTGCCAGTTACTTTAGAAGCAATTATATTTCCTTCCTAAAGCAACAATTAACCTGCAGGTGGCATTTGAATTGCTTCTGATGGAGGTGTGCTTGCCACACCTTCTTAACATGCATTGTCTTCAGGTGAGACAGATGTGTCTCATTCAGCATTATATAAAACTAGCAGGGCACCCGTGCTTCGCTACGTATACTTCATCACAGGCTCTCTATGAATTTTGGGGTAACATTCAGCATACTTCTTTACAGCCTGTTTGTGAACTTTGGGATGACATGCAGCATATTTCCTCACAGCCTGTCTGTGGACTGATGGGTTTGTTTCTGCATATTTTGCAGCAGCTTCCTGTAGTTGTCTTTTTCTAATGCAATGTGTTATTGCTCTCTTTCACCTGGTGGGCTCCAAAAGACGTCATGTGGAAGCAGCCATTGTATTTTCGGGATGCAGAAAGGAAGTGTTCTGCCATTGGATGCTGATGAGTGAGAAGACTGTGAAGAGGTTCAGGGTAGGGTTGAAGGGCAGGGAGCTGGACTGTACCGCCACTGCAGCACATTCCTGGGGACTCATTCTGCCACTTCAGAGCACGACACCAAGAACAAGGTGATCGGAAGCTGAGAGCAGTAAACTTGTCTGCACAGTAATCAATCTGATGTCCATATGCAAAACCCGACAAATGTTTAGTAGTCTAAGGTGATAGTGTGGTTTGTAATCTATTTTGATTGTATTTGGCTGTAGCGGTGTTAATGTGAGGGTGGGTGGAGGAGTACTTTTTCACAGCCTGTTTGTTAACTGCGGGGTGACTTTCAGCATGCTTTTTTGCAGCCTGTTTGTTGAAGCTGGTGGTGTTTAACTGTCACCCTTAGAATGTTCGTGCAGCACGTCTATGGACTGAGGGGCTGGTTTGCCCTTAGAATGTTCGTGCAGATGGCCAGAGATGAGCAGTTAAAACAGTAAATGTGTAATAACTCGAGTAAAACTGAATATTTTGAAAAATCCTTTCTTAGTGCGCACCTAAACCACATAATGAACCGGTGTGCCAAATTTCAATTTTGTAAGTTTGGTGGGTGTTGAGTTCTTTTGGTGAGTCAGTCAGTGGTATTTCGTGTTTATAGATATAGATAGTCTGGAAGATTTTGAATCAGATCTGCAAGTAACTTTGTTTTCATGGAAAAAGACAACAGGTCATGTTAATTTTTTTGTCAGGGGGAATTAAACATTGGACAAAAATTTAAATATGCAGTACATGCTTGCCTGCCAAAGAAGGGGATATGATTGAGGGGGGATATGAAATTGTTGTTGGGTAGAAAATGTTGACAGAGAGAAATTTTTCTCTCTTTCTCACAGTACTAGAACCAGGGGACATACATTGAAAATGCTGGGGGAAAGAATTAGGACTAATAAAAGGAAACATTTTTTCACGCAATGTGTGATTGGTGTTTGGAATATGCTGCCACAGGAGGTGGTGATTGCCACTAACCTGGATATCTTTAAAAAGGGCTTGGACGGATTTATGGAGGAGAAGTTGATCTATGGCTGCCAATCTTGATCCTCCTTGATCTGAGATTGCAAATGCCTTAGAAGACCAGGTGCTCAGGCGCAGCAGCAGCAGCAGAAGGCCATTGCTTTCACCATCCTGCATGTGAGCTCCAAAGGCACCTGGTGGGCCACTGCGAGTAGCAGAGTGCTGGACTAGAAGGACTCTGGTCTGATCCAGCAGGCTTGTTCTTATAGTCTTAAAGAAACTTGTTTTGCTGCTTTAACATCATAGTGATAATTTAGCTGGAGTATAAAACTCATACCTGTAGATTTTAGAAATATAGATGTGTTCATTTTCTACAAGCCAAATTTGAAATATCCACTGGAAATATTTTCTATCTTAGGAAAAGTGTCTTAATTTTTTAGAAGTAGGAAATGTCTTAGAAGTAGGAATGTCTTAGAAGTAGGAAAAATATAAGCTGAAACTGGAAAACAAACTTGGTAGAAATTGGAAAGTATTATTGCTAGAACAGACAAGCATATTTGGATAACAAGGTAAGCTTTATAATACTAAACATGGAACTGTTTAGTATTATCAAACACATTTTGATATAATTGTTGCCAAAATTATTTGCATTTGACACATCTTAAATATCTGGATTATATAGGAATCATCATTGTAAATTGTACAATTTAGGACAATGTAAATTGTCTTATAACTTTCATGCTGCACATATTGTCTTGAAAAAATTCCACTCATTCCAAAAGAGAGAGTGTGTGTGTGTGAGAGGGAGAGAGAACGTATATGTTCAATCTTAAAAGTTGGAAAAAAATACTGGGGGTGGCAAGTGGGGGGGGGGGAACAGAAACCCCTTTCCCAGCTTTCATGTTTCTAGCCTTAATCTTTGGTGGCCAAGTAGCTTATATACTATTTAGTTTAAGTGAAAATTACTTAGGTTTTATAACTGAAAAATGAATATTTTAGTATATACAACTTTTTGAGGTGCTAAGTTTTTTTATTGGAGTGAGAGCTAATTTTTACCAGCAGTCTGAACCATTTCTTTCGTTTTTCAGAATTAACACATGCTGAATTAATCATTGTGCCAGCCAAAAAGAAACTTTGAAGCTTGGTAGGGTTTTTTTGGGGGGTGGGGTAACTGTATAGGTTTTGAAATTGTTTTCCAACAGCCTATATTTGTGAATTTGTTTGAGGAGACTAATAGCTGGAAAAAATATTATTAAAGGCATTTCTTTGCAATGATAACATACAAGGGTGAACAGAATGTTTTTCTTTTAAGGAAGGAAAGTGGGTAGTATGTGTGGGTGGAAGATGAAAATGGAAATTACCATAATCCTCTGAAGCATACGCCATGGAAAGGTTTTCTTGTAATTTCTAACTTTTAAAAAAGTGTACATGAATCACAAAACACTTGGTGTTAACATTGGGATGAAGTTGTTGTGCCTTGGATACTGGTGTAATAGTCAGTGTTCTATACTTCCATCAATGACCAAAAACTGGTTTTAGTTGCAGGAGAAAAATAATCTGCATAGCAGAAACTGTCATGTTCACGAACTCCAGTGGCATCTTTACTCAGTCTACAGCCATATATAAAGACACAACTGCCTGAAAATTGTCACAATTCCTCCACCAAGAACCAACTTAGGTGGGCAGCAGCTGGTGCTGATTATCTGTGCAAATAAAGGGAGCCTTTTCTAGTAAGAACTTCTAGGGCATGCAGGAATTAAAGGAATGCCATTCCAATCCTAACAGTTGACTAGCTCCATTGCCCTGTGGGGAGGAGATGTGCTGAGAGAATTACCCAGGCAAGCAAGAATGGATGAGCAAATGCTAGTGTAAGTCAGTGCTGGTAGGTCAGCAAGGAGGCAGTTAGAGCAGGGGTTTGCAACCTGCGGCTCTCCAGATGTTCATGGACTACAATTGGCCATGGTGGCAGGGGCTGATGGGAATTGTAGTCCATGAACATCTGGAGAGCTGCAGGTTGCAGACCCCTGAGTTAGAGGAACTAAGAAAGTGTGAGTTCACCTCCAGTGAATTAATAATAGAATCTCTATGAGAAAAAGCCTTTTTTTCTTTTGGCGGTAGAAATCTGGCTGGCAGTCGTTTAGGTAGAAATTAAGGACTGTAGAAGGATAGAATCTGACCTCCTCTGCAGAATTACACTCATCACCATGTAGCCCTGCAGGCACTGGCCCAGACAAGAGAGAAATTGATAATGAGGCGTTTTGTAATGGGGGGGGGGGTTCCTCCCTAGCCAGCCATAGTGCCATGAGTAGGATAATCTGAGTCATATTACCTGGTGTAAAAAGACTGCGGCCAAGTTTACACTTTGGCAGACCAGATTCAATTCTTGGATCATGTCTTATTGGAGATAAGAATCACAAGTGAAAAATGCTTAAGTTAGTTTGGAACTGTAGAAAAAGGTGGTGTGATTTCACAAACTCCCATTTTGAATGGTCACTTATCCAATTTGTTTTTGTTCGTTTACTTGACTGAGTTATCAGTGATGGAGAAAGTTCTGAAAGTCATATAGAAGGAGAAGGGACTGGATTTTTTTTGTTCTGGTACAGCACCTGCTCCACTGGGAACTGCATGATGGAGAGTGCTCATCAGCCTCATATTTCTGTTACATTCACTTTGCTAGGACAAGATAGACTGCAACCCCGTGGTCACTGCTGAGGCCTTATATACAGACTGCAGCAGATGTTCAGGAATATTCTTAACCTCTACATCTGTTAGAACTCTGCCTCTTAAAAGCCAAGGCGAGAGCAGTGAAAAATGATGGGCTCATACTTAGGCATCAGAGGTGAATTAATGAGAAAGTGGTACTGTATGCTGTTCCTATTTCTTCTTAGCCTCCAGGCCTATAAGGCAGTACCATGATATCTGACAGACTCACTTTATATAAATAGCCTCTAGTATGGATATAGTGGTGGTAGGATGTGTGATGGTCATCAGTAGTGAGATCTGTATGCTTCAGTGCCTTCATGAGTACTGGTGTAAGCTAAACTTCATGTGCAATTTATTGGTCAACAGTTCTTTACTTCTGCACATGATGTTCTCACCTTGTGCCTTCTCAGGAGGTGGGGTACAGCTGGTAGTTAATTAATTTTTTTGCCAGTTCACAGCTGAATAAACCACGTGCGGCATTCTAGTCACTTGATATCTGTTTGAGATATTCCTAGATGGGCAAGCGGGGTAGTGTTTGTGTCTGAAGTAGAGCATTCCACAGCAGACAAGTGTTGACAATGTACTCTGCTAGTATGTGTTATCAAGATAGTGGTCCTTGCTTAAGTTTTGTATGAAGTACCTTCTTGTGCAAAGTTCCCTTTTCCCTAGTACTTTTCAGCAAAATCCACATTTCTGAGTTCTTAGAACATGTGGTAAGTGTGATGTATCCCTCTGCTGTGTGACTTATCAAGTGAGTTACAGGCATCTTTCCAGGTGTGTGTATATACTGCTGTTGTACGTCATGATCATTTGTATCTTCTGTTGTGACTGAGAGTGGTAATCCTTGTATTCCTTCATTTAAATTTATATCTCACCCTAACCTATCCGTCAGATGCTGACTTTGGGTGGAACTTTTTTCTGTGGGAAAATACAGGATCAGGACCAAATTTTCCATACCCCTGCTCCTCCTCTAGTATGCCCTGAACCCGTCTCTGTGTGCTCCATTAGCATAACTGATGCTGATGTAACTTGATTTATGATGTAAGCATTTAGCTGCTATCTTATCCTAGTCCAACTGGTGTAAATGGAGGATAGAATTGCATTAATAGGTGCAGTAGAATTCACTCTTTGCCTCTGACATCAAGAAACTTTACAGTTTATAAATATTTTGTGCTTTTATTCAGTTATAATGAACATATTGTTGTAGGAGATCAGTTACCATTGACAAGATATTGGGCAGAACTGGTAAATTTTATAGTTTTATAGTTTTATAGTTTTATAGTTTTATGGCTTTGTATTTTGACTGGGGTTATTCGATTTGTTTTATTGTATTGTTGTTGTTGTGCACCGCCCTGAGCCCTTTGGGGGTAGGGCGGTTTACCAAATCGAATAAATAAATAAATAAATATAAATGGTGGATGTTAAAAGGTTCAAGGGGATGATAATGGATTTAATAACTGTCTGCACAGACTCTGTTTGTATGATTTCTCTATGAGCACTAGAATATTTACAGTGTGGTATTGAGGAGGTTTGTTAGTAGCAGTTGGCAGTAGTCTTTACCTGGAACAGGATTTTTGAGGAATGCACTACTTCAGTGCAAATGGGATGTGTTCGATAAGGGGCTTGGTATTATCAAAGATGGCCAGTGTTTGGCAAGGATGCTCCCTGCCTATCTAACCTCCATAGTATCCTGAGTTGATGAAATAAGGGCACCTATTTTTCCCCTCATCTACACCAATATTGTACAATATCAGATCAGTGAAGCACAAAACTACACATCACTGAGAAGAAGAGTTTGGATTTATATCCCCCCTTTTTCTCCTGTAGGAGACTCAAAGGGGCTTACAATCTCCTTTCCCTTCCCCCCTCACAACAAACACCCTGTGGGGTGGGTGAGGCTGAGAGAGCTCCGAAAAGCTGTGACTAGCCCAGGGTCACCCAGCTGGCGTGTGTGGGAGTGCACAGGCTAATCTCAATTTCCCAGATAAGCCTCCACAGCTCAAGTGGCAGAGCGGGGAATCAAACCCGGTTCCTCCAGATTAGAATGCACCTGCTCTTAACCACTACGCCACTGCTGCTCCTGTATGGGTTGGCAGTGGTATTGTTGGATGAGGTGCTGGAGAAAAATAGTAGAAGTTAAGGCTGTTTCTGCACAGCCAAGGGACAGAGCCTGCATCGGCATTAATCATGCCTATTCAGGCTCTGGGGCCATTTGCACAAACGGCCCCGTAGGATGCGCAGCTGTTGGAGCAAGCTCGACAGCCAGATTTCTCCTCGGCATTTTGCTGGTAGTTATCATTTCTGCTGTTAGCTCTGATGAGGTTTCAGGGACACTATGGCCAGAGTGACGACTGAAGCACCGAAGGCCAGGGGGCATGTCCCCTTCCCTCCTCAGAGCAACAACAGAGCGACGGCTGCCAGCAGAAGGTAAGGAGGCATTTGGGGCCGGGGAGGGGAAAACGCCGGCTTCTACCCACTGCCATTCGCATGACAGCAGATGGAAGCCGATGTTTGCAGGAAAACTCACTCCCCAAGCTAGTTTTGAAAACACCGTTTTGGCGGGCACAGAGCACTCCTGCATCAATTTGGCAGCGGCGCCTGTGCAAAGGATCCCCGCCAAAACGGTGTTTTACTGGGCTGAAGCCGTTGCTTTCAGCCCGTGCAGAAACCACCATTGTCTCACTGTAGTGCCTATGAGTAGAGAAGCAGAAACACTTGGAGGCTGTTAATCAGGAATTTTGTATAGTCCCCAAACAAAGAATTTAAACCAGCAGAAACCTAGAGGAATTTCAGTTCAGAGAATAATCCTTGCTTCTGTTGTTGGGTGGCATTCCAGTAGTCCATTTCTGTATTCTGTAAAACTGAGTCAGTTTTAAGGAGAAGAGATTAGTTTAGAATTTTTTAGAGATAGTTTCTAGTTTGTTGAGCTTTAGCAAGGGTGCCATTATGAAATAATAAAGCCTCTTCAAAATAGGTGACATGGATTAATGCTGACACTCTCCAATTGCTTATTCCATAGTGAACATCTCAGCCTGTCCAGCTTTTTTCCACAGCAGCTTTTGAATGATCGGGACCCACAACATATACTTGTGTACTGTTTGGGGATTCCTTTCCTAGGTATTGGTCGAATTTTATCACTGTTTGCTTCTGCTCTCTTGAAGGTACTGAAAAACAAGAGAAGATATGTGATCAGTGGCTGTAGTATGTGCTCCATAGCTCAGTTCTTGAAAACTGTTGAGTGCTTTCATGATTGCTTGGCTGCTTGCCTACTCCCTTGCCTGACAAACTGAGGCATCAGACATCTGAGAGTGAGCCTTCTTGAAGCTGCTGCTAGGCAACTGAGTACTCTTGGCTTGTTCATCTCCTTGCTTGACGACTAAGTCTATGTGTAGGGAGGACTGAGAAGCATGCAGTTTCTACAGTCAGCAGGACTCCCTTGGAGTGTGACAAGCAAAGACTTTGATCTTACACAAGATTTTTTTTAGAGATAGTCATATTATTCCACCTGCTGTTCCCAGAAGGGCTGTGGTGCTTACATCCAATTTCCACCATAAAATCTCTTTTTAAATCTTGCTATTTCCAGCTGATTTTGAATTGAGAAAGAGTGCTGCTCTGCCTTTGCTCAAAGTAGATCCTTAAAATTATAATGAAGGCTTAGAGCAGGGTCATAGGGGAAGTCTGTATGTCCAAAAGTCAGGACAAAGTAGTAGCAAGGAAGGGCAAAGGAGAATATGATTAGATTTGTTAACTGTCAGAAAATAACATTATATTCTTAAACTGATCAACATTAAAATATTTATCTCAGCTAGTTTCTCAAAAATATTATGGGGGGCGGGTGGAGGAAAGAGAAAAGCTGGAGCATACACCTTTATTTAAAATATTTGTGGACCTTATTTTCTCCACAAATGGTTTACAGCAAATCTTAAAGCCATCTGTATGTCTGTGTAAAATGCTTCTGACTAGTCTAGCAAATAAAGAACACTTCAAACATGTATATGAAAACCTTAAGGTCAATACTTTAAAACTAATACTCCACACACAAAAATGCCAAAAGTCCTTCAGAATAAAATGGATTTGCATTGTCCCCTAAAAAATCTAGTAGAAAGGAGGTGCTCCTCACCTCTTTTAACAGTCCATTCTAGAATATTATAGCCTGAAAAAGGCACTGCTGTCTGAACCTTTGAAGGTTCAAAGGTTCTGGAAATCCATCCATCACTTCTATACACAGACAAAACTGAATATAAACCTTTTGTCCAGTAGGGACTCTTACAAATTCTTCATGCACAAACATGGTTCAAAGAAGTAAATACAAAACTCTGAACCAGTAATTAGCCAACTCATACGATTGCAAACTCTTAGCTGGAAAAAACCTTGTTGCCCTGTTGTCAATGTGTTCTTCCTCAGTATGATAGTTAAGCCTCAAACTGCATATTGTGCTTCTTTCGGTGTACATTTTAATACTTTTTTCACACAAATGCAGTAACTGATGCTGCCTTTTCAAGAACAGCAGCATGTGTGTAGGATCTCTAATCCTTTTATGCCCATCTTCTATTGAGAACACATTGTCCCAAAACTGGTTTTGTCACCTCCACGTAAAATGTACATGTACAGTGTCCATATTTTTCCTCCATCAGGAATGACTTTTTAAAGTGAGAAACAATGGGGGCTGGGGGGAGGGAATTAAAGGCTTTCTTCTTCCCCAGAATCATCATACCTGGAAAAAGTTGTATCAGTAACTGTAATGAGAAAAGAAAAGGCTTAAAATGAACAGGGACAGAGTGTGATGTGTAACTTGACCCTGAAAGTGTAACTGATTCTCACTTTGCTTGTTTTGTGTCTCAAGTTAATTTCCTGTTAAAAATTAGTAGAGTTTTAATGCTTTTTTTGTAGTATGTATGCATATTCCATAACAACACAGCTGAATTAAATGCAGTTTTGTTGGGTAGTAACAATCCTAGTTGTTATGATTGCATTATTTTAAAGAGAAGGAAAAAAAATCTAATGCTGTTGCTGTAGGATGCTTGGGAGATATGACTATCCAAATACTAAGGTTAAAAAAATGTTTTAAGAGTTCAATACAGAAGTATTAGGAAATAACTTTGTGCTGAAAATATTTGTGTCTAAATGAAGGCAGAGAAAAGAGAAGTGATGGTAAGAAATAATTTGATTGTCCTGTGACTGATTAAAGAGCAATGAAAATATCAGTTCAGGCAACAAATTGATTTACATGAATATGACGGATATCAGGCCATAGCAGTTGACATAGTAGATGTTTTTATTTAAAAGAGAGGAGAAAAATGTATTTCTACTGGAAAACTGGAAATAGCACTAATTTTGCATATAGTTTAATTGAATTAATTGAAGGTTGCACTTTCACCTGAAGATCCTTTGTGCCATTCATTCACTTAATCCATCACTGTCTATTTTAACTGGCAGTGGTTCACCATATGTGTGGGTATCTATCTTCTCCTGTGTAGTGGTAGCTGTTTTTTGGTACTCAAATGAAAAGTTGTTGTTAAAAAATAATTATCTGTAAAAAGTCTGTATGTTGTTCCATGCTGATACATTCAATATATCCCACAAAAGGAGGAATCCTGGAACCTGAGATTCTTTGTCATCATCACTTAGCGTTCAGATCAGTTAAATGTGTCTACATGTATGACAATGTAAAATATATAAAACAGTTCTCAGATCAGACTTTGTACCTATCTTACGATTATACATGTTCCATATACTGGTTCCATATGTCTTCAGAGTGTTGCGTTCGAATTTATAATTTCAAAATATTCCCTTATGTTAGTCTAGTGCTGCGGTCTCTGCCTTTGTGCTTGTGGGACCTAACACCTTTTGTGGTGCCAAACACATGTTTTTAGGAAGCAGATGGGCCAGGTAGGGCTTTTGGACCAGGTATGATCTTCCTTGGAAATTATTGCAAATTATGCGTATGCACCTAAATTGACAAGTCATTCAGTCTATCTTCTCTATGATGATAATATGGTTTTACTTTCCCTATCAGTTGTGGGCATTCAGTGAGCTCTAAAATTTGCTTTATTGTTTGTCTGAATTTCTGCACATAAACATGATCTTGAGCAGGTTTGTTTGTTTAATTATTTAGGCTTATTATTTCATGTTTCTCTCTCATGGACTCTCCATTCCTGCTATACCTTAGCAAGTACAGATACTAATATGGCACCTATCCATATATTATTCTTTATCAATCATGGCCAACATATCCCATCAGTTTTCATGTTTGGGGGCTAAATAAATTATCACAACTTCCTCATGGAGTCCCTGTTTGGATCCAAACTTTTGGTTCCAAAATTAAAGCCATCTGACTGTCTTTCCTCTGTGCATTGTTTTGCACTCCCAGATGTTTGGCTTCATTAGTCCTGTGAATGAAACAGCTTGCCACCTCTACTTGGTTTGCTGCCTCAAAGCTTAGAGTGTTCTTACACTTTCCTTGATACCTCCCCTTTTGCTTTGGCCACACCATGATTCCTCTGTAAATCTGTGGAGCCAGTTTCTGGATTCTAAAATATCAGAACTAAGGTTTTTCTCTCTGGCTTGTCCGAGCTAAGCTTTGATAGAGCTTGCACTCTGCTTAAGAACAACTTGAACTATTAGACTGGTGTACTTTTCTGTCAGCTGCCAAATGAATTTGCTCTTTATTGTACGAGGGTTTTACTTTTTCAAGACAGTTTGTTGACAGTATCTATATGGTCCTCTCTTCTCCCTGTCTCTTCTCCCTGGCCCATTTCAATGCATTATCTATTGCTGATCTTTTTGGAAGAGTTTCTAACATGTAATTGTGGTCGAAGGATGTGTTCTTGCAGTCTCAAGGTGTCTGAAACCCTGTGATATTTTATTTTCATGAAAATTCTATGGCTGTTTAAGACCTTCTCTGATAACTCCTATTCTAACTTTTCCCAGCCATTTGGAGGACTATCACTCACTTAATCCTCTGTCTGGAAATGGAAATCACATCCTTCTGACATGTGCCAAATATATCTTGGCTGCACTAAAATATAGAGCTACTGACATTAATCCAGTGCCTTGTTAAATATCCAGTGATTCATTGGCTATTTTAGTTGTAATTTCAATTTGCTATTTTAAAATATGCATTCTGTAGTTACTTTTTCCTATAGTGCTGAATGTTCCTTTTTCTTATGTGTTTCAGTTGTAATATTATTTTGTCTAAAAGCTTATGTGCTATGTAGACTTCCTTGAATAAGTGAAATAAATATGTTAGTAGCTTATTTCTTTCTATAAAGGGAATATACTATTTAAACAGGATGCAGTCTATTGATAAGAGATCTTTCCTGTACCCATTCCAATGGCTTGTTGAGAAAGGGTTACAGAGAGGCTCAGTGATAGCTAGTTCTAGTTGTTGTGAGGTTAATAGAATGGGAAATATCTGTAAATACATTCTAGTAAAAAATATCACAAATTTCATAGGCTGATTGAGTGTGTGTGTATGTGTGCGTGTGTGTGTGTATATATATACCGTATATATATATTTGTCCTGTGAGAAATACAACTTGGAATAAACGAGTGTTTTGATAAGCTGCACTGGAGGTGGTTTGTTCGTAATGAGGTTCAAAAACAATGGGCAAGAGGCTCCAGCAATGAAAACGATTATTAGTGTTGAAATGATTCAACCAAATGTAAGTTATTTTTAAGCACCAAAGTATACCCAATGAATATCCATGCTGGTCCCAGATTCTGGCTCTAGAGACCCGGGTTTGTGTATATACAATATTGGGGCAAAATTGGTAAATTTATGAGGAAGGGGGATACTAAACTAAATTTGATATTTATTGAACCCACAAACAGAAGGGGGGGGGACATGGATGCAGGACAGATTATATGGTAATAAGATTTTTAAAAAAATCTTTGCAAAATCTAGTTAGCACTAATCAAATAAGCCCAAATTAGGAAATGAGCAATCAGCAAGTAAGTTTGCTAGTTCTCAGTGGCAGCTAGAAGGAACTACCCATGATGACTCAAGAAGAAAGAGATATAGGATAAGGTTTTAAGGTTCTGCTAAACAGGGCCCAAAGGATGGATTTTCCAGAGCCAAGTCAAGAAAGAATGGAACAGAAAAGGGAAAGGTAATGGATATGAATGGAGGGAGATGAAAGACCTGGTTGGGGGGAGGTTCATGCATTTCCTGATTCTTGTAGCTAATCCTCACTGACAGTCGAAGGGCAATCGAGGAAGTGAATTGCATCCTCAAGACAATCACCATAGCAGGGGCATCACTGAATGCTATAACTTTTGCAACTCATTCAGTGGCAGCAGCTTCCTCTACAAGGCACATTCTGTGGCTGAGATCCTGTCAAGCAGACCTTCACTCCAAGTCTGTTGTGATGACTGATCCCTTCCAAGGCGAAAGATTGTTTGGGGACAGACTGGATGAGATCCTGGTTGAGACCAAGGATAAGAAGAAGACCACAGCTAGAAAACTACAGAAGGATGACAGGAGAACTTTCTTAGCACCCTTTTGTTCCCATCACTGCCACATTCGAGGCCCAGAGGAAAACACGTCGGTCAAGTAACAGAGCATCCTTTTGAAGAGATTCACACTTCATCTGGATACTTCAGTTCCAATCTTATAGGGCTGACTGAACTGGCAGATCGACCAAACAAGGAAAACTGTAATGCTAGGTACCTGCCGGTGAGGAGGTAACTGCAGTAATTCCAAATACAGTGAGTGGTTACCATCACAGCCAGACCACTGGGTTCAGCAAACAATCCAGTTTGGCTGTGTCTTAGAGTTTGTCAGTCTTCACCCAGACTGCCTTTCCCCCAAATTTTTCCAAGAGGATAAACACACAAGAACCATAGCAGTCATAAACCATGAATGTGTGAGTAATAGAGCCAGTTCCTCTATGCAAATGTTACTCAATATTCTTCAAGAAAAGTGGGGACTGGTGAGCCATTCTCAACCTAAAAATATGTCATCTGGTTTTTGGCATGCCTGGAGATCTTGTGCTCCATCACAGAGGGCCTAATTACTGGGCCTATCTACATGAGACAAATAGGGATATGTTTCAGCACACTGCAATTTCCTTCGATTCTCATATCAAGATCATCACTCACTATTCAGAGCTTTCCTTTCAGCCTGGTTTTGGCTGCTCCTTTTCGTCTCTGTGGTTTCACTTTTGTCTTCATTACAACACTTCCTCTTTTTAACATTCTGTGACTTATTATACCTTCGTTTCCTCGATTTATATCCAGATTAACTCAAACTGGGCTCAAGAGGCTCCCTTGCAGCAGACAGGAAGCAATAAAATTAGTCCTGCCTCCCTGAGCAACCTGTTGGAATCACCCAAGATCCAGATGCCCATCTTACAGCCAAGCAGAAAGAACCTTTTTGATGAGTAACAAGGTTTCTGTTCCCAGTGCTGACCTGGAGGGCCACTGATGGCCGTGGAAGGCTGAGCCAAGTGTCCCCTGCTGAGGTGGCCCTGCTAAAGGAACTATTCAATTCAATTTATTCACGGACTGCTTTAATGTCCTAGTCCACCTACATGGAAAGCATTTGAACTGTTAATGTGTTCTGTCAAGAAGTAGCATTTCTCACCTTTCCTGTGTGATCGTAAGCATGTACTTAGTTGTACTTCTACTTTGTCCAGATTTGCTTCAAACAGATTTTTTTTTAAGTATGACTCAAATTTCCTGCTTGGTGACTTGTCTAAATTCAAAGAAACTGCAATAATCGGTTAAAATTAGCACTATTTCACCAGACAGTTTGACTGCACTATCCATCAGCCCTCCCTACTGCAAGAAGGCATCCTGTGAGCTATCCACTGATGTAAACACTGTTACATTTGGAGCAGCTGCCTCTCTTTCAGCCATCCTTAGGTCCTTAAACTAGAGTTAGTGAATCAAAATGAGAAAACATCATGAGGTTATAGCTCCAATGCATATTGTTCACACAGATTACTTGCTTGCACAAGTGAGTACTTAAGTGGATATTTCCCTCCTCATATTTTAAAACAAATTGTGGCTCAGACAATCTCACTTACACACGTGATTCAACTATGTTATGTGTTGTGAGGTTTTGTTAAAAATGCAGAAATGTTTTTGGTTTTGTTAAAAAAATGCAGTAATTACCTCATTCTAGAGTTGGTGATTTCTTCTGTAATATAACTCCTTTTGTGATGCATCTGGGCGCGATGGTGTGTTCTGTGTGGTATCTAATCATATGGTTCCTGGCCTTTTAAAATGGAAGTTAGAATTACTGTTTCTAGGTGTCTGATTTTACTAAATCAAAGAGAGCTCTACTGATTCCTGAGGAATTTTATTTAAACAAGATAGTATGTTTTGCTGACAGTGTTTATTACTATCCAATTTATTGAGAACGTAATTGTTGTTGTATAACCCAATTAATTCTACTCCATTTGATTCAAGAGCTCTTCTGTGAAAAAAATGTTAGAAAGTAATTCCTAGCAGGAACAGCCTTATACTCAGGGTGTTTCAACTAGTACACTTAATTATTTGCTTTCTAGAGCTGTGGATGTCGGTGGTGCATGCCTCTGAAAATATGCACATGCTTGTTGTCTGTTGTATTTAAAAAAAACTGAACCCAATTTACAAATTGCCAGGTGCAGTACTCTGTAGGATTGGATCACATCTTCTGAATGCTGTAAAAATTAAAAGGAATTGCATAATCTTCTCATGTGTCTATCATTTTATGGGTAGAGAAATCGCCATCTTCTTCAGGGTAATAACATAAATCCTATGTTTTACTCCTTCCGTTGCATAAGGCTGTAGCCTGATCTATTGCTGACCAGTTTAAACATATAAATGATAGTGTAGCTAATGAAAGCAGTTTTTGACTTCATTACTACATGAGAATCCACAGCTTTTATATTATGGGTTTGCTGTCTATGTAGTATAGCTTCTTCATTTGTGATTCTCATCCTGTGATTCAAACTTTTTCAGAAACAAATATTATGAACCATATTTCAGTGTTATTTATAGATCATTCCATCATCCCCCCCCCCCCCCCGAGAAGCCTTGTGCTAAACAGGTATCAAGTGTTAAATTGAAGCCCTTCAAAACGTTATTCAAGTTAGCTACTGTTGAAGGAGCTGGCTGGGTATTGAATAGAGCAACCCAGAATTCATTTCTCTAATTCTATAGCTAATGCCAGAATATAGGTAATGGTAGCTTTTCATTGTAAGATGACATCCTGTTCATTAAGATCACACCAGAGACAATACTGTACTGGTTTTGGTCTTATAAAGAATACTTTAGGACAGTCAAGTAATAGTTCTCGTAGGTGAAGGGATCAAAGCCTTCCCTTCTCATGATCTTTACCTTACTCTTCAGAGAACCAGCAGCCTCATAATTGTGAGGAGAATGGATGTGATAGGCACCTGTGTCCTCTTCCTTCTCTCCATCTTCATTTTATCCTTAAGAATGAAGAACTTCCTCACTGGCCTGTTTCTTCCTGGTTTTAAAGGCTTTTGCCAGGCTGCACATGCTCAGTATCCTTCTGCAGCTCTGCCTCAGAGGCTGCTCTCTGGGGAAGGCTTGGGGGGCAGACCTATTTTTGGGTACCCAGGAACTCCTTGCAAGCCCCATCCCATCGTCTTACTGTACTGGCTTACTCGGCAGATGTCAGGCATCCTTCCAGTCCTCCAGTCATCTGTAAAGCAGGCTGGGGATCAAAAGTCAGTGTTGCCACTACACTGAAGCCTCATGACTCGCTTTTCTAGGTGAGTCCCAGGTTCTTTCTGTCAGTTTATACACTTAAAGGGCACTTCCCCATTTTTGAGCACACACAAGCCTCCACAGCTGGTACTGAGCTGTCATGAATTTTCTGATGAATAATCTGATTCAGATTGCAGCCTACTGATAGCTGTTGCAGGTTTTAAAGGGTATGATCAAATAGTTCTGGCAGAGAGAAAATTATAAAGTGGGCATCTTATTTAGTTATAAAACAATGGGTTGTCCAATTCCAGTAGTTGAGTCAGAACAATTTTGTTTGACATTGTAACAGCAATGCCTGTGTTCTCCTTATACTTTAGGTAATGTGGCACAAGTCCTGTAGCACTTTTTATGTGAAGAACATAATTACTTTGGGGAATTATACATTAATAAACTAGAAATTGACTAAAACAACCATTGCTGGCAAGACCTTTCCATTGTATTGGCACAGAAAATAGGGAGGCTTTTTCTCAATAGCTGAATTGCTTATTTAATAAGTTGGAACAAACTAAAATGGCAACTAGTAGGCTAGTTGACAGTTGTGTACTATACTGGTGGTTAAGAACTGCCATCAGTTGAAGGTAAACCAAGAAGAGGAAGTATGAAAAAGGACATAGAAATGTTAGTGGTGCCCTGAAAGTGTTCTCTTCACCTAAAAAAAATTATGTTGAAATTACATTTGTGTCGTATTTGGAGAATTAGGGTTATTTTGTATTAGTTCATAACATTTAAATAAAATGTGCACGAGTGTTGACTTGTGATGGGGAACTTGTTCAGGTGACAACTGCACATAGGGGACATCTTTAGTAAATGTTAAGGGCTTATAGAGGAAAAATATTAGTCAGCAAATGCTTGTTAAATTATTATTGAATGAATGCACTATAAGTTTGTACTATTAAGATGTTAAAATTCATTGCACCCTTTTTACCTGCTGAGTTTTTGATTTCCCATTACAATTCCCTTGAATTAAAAAAACGACTTCTTTTGATCCACCTCCCTTTTGTTTTATCTGCAGGCGAAATCTCACAAAGCTTTCCCTCATCTTCAGTCACATGCTTGCAGAAATCAAGGCAATCTTCCCTAACGGCCAGTTCCAGGGTGACAACTTCCGTATTACAAAAGCTGATGCTGCAGAATTCTGGAAGAAGTTTTTTGGGGATAAGTAAGTTTCTTCTTCTTCTTCTTCTTCTTCTTCTTCTGCTTCTGCTTCTGCTTCTGCTTCTGCTTCTGCTTCTTCTTCTTCTTCTTCTTCTTCTTCTTCTTCTTCTTCTTCTTCTTCTTACATAAGAACAAGCCAGCTGGATCAGACCAAAGTCCATCTAGTCCAGCTCTCTGCTACTCGCAGTGGCCCACCAGGTGCCTTGGGGAGCTCACATGTAGGATGTGAAAGCAATGGCCTTCTGCGGCTGTTGCTCCCGATCACCTGGTCTGTTAAGGCATTTGCAATCTCAGATCAAGGAGGATCAAGATTGGTAGCCATAAATCGACTTCTCCTCCATAAATCTGTCCAAGCCCCTTTTAAAGCTATCCAGGTTAGTGACCATCACCACCTCCTGTGGCAGCATATTCCAAACACCAATCACACGTTGCGTGAAGAAGTGTTTCCTTTTATTAGTTCTAATTCTTCCCCCCAGCATTTTCAATGGATGCCCCCTGGTTCTAGTATTGTGAGAAAGAGAGAAAAATTTCTCTCTGTCAACATTTTCTACCCCATGCATAATTTTGTAGACTTCAATCATATCCCCCCTCAGCCGCCTCCTCTCCAAACTAAAGAGTCCCAAACACTGCAGCCTCTTCTCATAGGGAAGGTGCTCCAGTCCCTCAATCATCATCGTCATCATCATCATCTTCTTCTTCTTCTTCTTCTTCTTCTTCTTCTTCTTCTTCTTCTTCTTCTTCTTCTTCTTCTGCTTCTGCTTCTGCTTCTGCTTCTTGTTGTTGTTGTTGTTGTTGTTAATTCAATTTGGTATACTGCTCCATCCCCGAAGGGCTCGTTTTGCTATCGTTGATTCTGTGCCAGTGATGAAACAGGAATTGCTTTCAGCTTCACATTTTTCATGAATATCGGACGATGTTTCAGTTGTTAAAATACTATAACAACTGTGCATGTGAGAACAAGTAAAAGACTTACTGTATAAACTCGTGTATAAGCCAACTCGTGTATATGCCGAGGCACCTAATTTTACTACCAAAACCTGGGAAAATGTATTGACTCGCGTATAAGCCGAAGGTGGGAATCCAGGAGTCAGAGGAAGCTCCTTATTTGGGCAGTGACCCCCCTGATGTCATTGCCCAAATAAGGAGTTTCCTCCACCTCCTGGTTGGGTTTGAGGAAGCCCAGGCAACCAGGAGGTGGAGGGAGGTCCTTATTTGGGCAATGACATCAGGGGGAGTCACTGCCCAAACAAGGAGCTCCCTCTGCCTCCCTGGTTTGAGGAAGCCCAGCCAGCCAGGGTTCCCCTTCACCCTCCGAGGGGGGCAGCAACAAGCGGCTTGTGCAGCCGCAGAGAGGTCGTCCCGGCCACGTCCCCAGCCTGGGCAGAGGCCTGAAGAGCTGGCTGGTAAGCAGTAACTCGTGTATAAGCCGAGGGGGCATTTTTCAGCCTTAAAACAGAGCTGAAAAACTCGGCTTATACACGAGTATATATGGTAGCCTGAATAGTCAGTCTTCTATGCATAATCAGTACTTCAATCAATCGGGTTAACAATTTTTGAGATAATTATTATTGGCAATGTTTTCCGTTCATCCAGCTGAAAACTATGCTGACAACAATAGTTTTAGATATTGTCAACTTGGAAAAGTAATCTGGCTTTTCTGCACTTAACCCCATTCAGAAATAATATGTTATAAATAGATCCAACTGAACCTAAGTATAGGATCTCTGCACAAAGGGCTCCCACTCTCCTGTTTTTCTCTATCTTATCCCCATCAGTATAAATACATGTCCACATGTGCAGGTAGCAGAAGGGGGTGTTATAGGGAATGGGAGGTGTGTGCATGCTTTCTATATTTCCATCTCGTCCTGAGTCAATGCACCATGCAAGTCAAGCCTGCTCTATACATGTAGCAAAATGAGGTGGTTGAAGAACTATACTACTTCAGAATGCAGAGACACCTTTTAAATGTTGAATAAAACAGTAACAGTATTTATTCCACAATAATTTTTTTGTTAGTCAGTACTTGCTTTGTTAAAAAACTTTCTGCAAATGATTAAAAAATTAGTGCCCCAAGGAAAGAAGCAGAAGAGGAGGAGTTTGGATTTATACCCTACTCCTCTCCTGTAAGGAGTCTCAAAGCTACTTACAAATGCTTTCCCTTCCTCTTCCCACAACAGACACCTTGGGACATAGGTAGGGCTGAGAGAGTTCTGAGAGAGAACTGTGACTAGCCCAAGGTCACCCAACAGTCTTCATGTGCAGGAGCGGGAAACAAATCCAATTCACCAGATAAGAGTCCCCCACTTGTGTGGAAGAGTGGGGAATCAAACCTGGCTGTTCAGATCAGAGTCTACCTGCTCTTAACCACTACACCACTCTGGTTCTTAGTCCATTCCATGCTGTATACATTTCTGCTTGTAAGGAATTATGAATGTGTCTTCAGACCACTTGATTACAATTTTGTTCTGTTGTATGTGTAACACAGGCCAGTAGTATGGTTTTCCAGTGCTTTGTGGAAGTGCCTGGATACCACTGAGCTCTACATGTGTGAATGAATAGAAATATTGTAGTTTTTTAGAGCATTACAGTGTACTATTGCGAGCACAGATAGGTTTTTAAAAGGACTAGAAAAAGACAGAAGTCCTAGTTATATTTAGTTACATTTAATCTTAACTACATTCATTTCTGACGCAATGTAACTCTAATCTGGGAAACAAAAGGTGATGAGTTGTATTTTCTTACAAATTTATTTGAGGCATCTGACTTATTTGTTAATTGAAGATGGCAGATTAGATTGATATGTCACTGATCTTTTCAAGTTATCGTTAGAAAATGACATAATTGACTTCAAGAAACTATTAGGCAGGTAGTAGCATTTATAAAATATTAGTGAACTGAAGTTTTTCTTTCACTTGAATCTAATCTCCTAGTTAAAGGAATGCCTGGAATCAATTTTATATGAATTGCTATTTAATCTACAGAGTTTATACTTGGCAATATGCCTAGGATCATGTCTTTGAAACCAATGCTTGTAATGACAAATTAGTTTGGAAATGATTCTGTGTATTCCATTTTCTATACTATAAACAACAAGGAAACTTTGATGTTGAATCTAGTCCAAATGAACTCTGGGTTTTCTTATTACTTTTTGAGTTTAGGGATCTAAAGTGCCAAGAATTGATGTGGTCCTGCTATCTTGTTCAAGGGTGGTTGTGAAACATCTACTTTTTAGTTGTCATGATTTCTGTATAAAGAACAGCCTCATTCTAAATTATATGAAGTCTAAAATCCTTCTCATGGTCTTGGAAATCAACTAGATGGGAGTTAAATGCCAATATCCTAGAACAGGTCAAATCCAAACACTTGGTCTGAATGTCTTGGCCATTTTCAATTTTTTAAATACCAGAGGCTCTCAATATGTTCCTTCTGCACTTATGGTTTTCAGTTCAAAAGTATCCCAGCAGTTGCTTTGTGGCATACCAATTTGGATAAGTTATTTTGATCACTGTATAGAAAACATTGAATCCTGTTTCCTCTGAATTGGTTTGCCCCATTGTGTGCCTTATTCAGTCCTTTTTTTTTTAATTAGGAAGAATTTCCAAAGCAGTTGGTGATTGCATGAGGGGTGTCTGATATTGAGACAATCAAAGTCCTTGATTCGATAAGGCAAATCCCAAAAGCTGGTTTTCATTCAGAGTAGAGACTTCCAATCAAAGCCTCATTAGGTGGGGGGGGGGGATAAGCAAATGAGGGGTCTTCAAGCAGAGGTGCACAGCATAGTACATCTGGAATTTATTGCGAGAGTGTCATTCTTAGTAGAGAAATTGCGAAATGGCACTTAGGTTTATAAATTAATATACTGATACCCTAATAGAGTGTTTCTATTATTAAAATACAGCTTAGTATTGTGCAACACATTGGAAACAAGTGTAAACACATAAGCATGGATTCTATGAAATATTCTGGCTTCCCCATTTTCTGTGAGGACCATGTCTTAAAGAATTGTGTGCTTAAACCAAAAGTTTCTTACTCAATATTAAGCAATTTTTCCATCTCTTAAAAAGGTTCAAGTCTTAAGTCAAAAGTTTGATTCAACATTTAGTGAAAGTTCATCATTCTTTTTTTTTTTAAATCAGAGCTGTCTTTCTACAAAGACCAGTTTTGCTGAATCATCTAAAGTCTGTTTAAACTTTCTCTTTATTATGGTGTGTGATATCCGGATACATAGCTCTTCAGTTCTAAGTAATGCCTAAAACCACAAATAATACCTATATCTCCAACTAACTGGCCAATGAATGAAAGGGGGCAAAACCACAGCTCTTGACTAATATAATATCTTCAATTTGAGTTTTACTTTATCTGAAAGTAGTATTTTAATAGATAAATATCAGACAGAACTCTTAATTAAAAGCTTTGTTTATAATTTTTTTGAAGCCTTCATCAGACAGGCAGTGCCACTTGAGGGATTTTCAACAGACATTCTTGGTAGGGTTGCCAGCTCTGAATTGGGAAATATCTGTAGATTTTGGGGGTGGAGCCTGAGGACGGCAGTATTTGGGGTCAGGCAACATCTCAGCAGGGTACAATGCCAACGTTCTGCAAAGCAGCCATTTTCACCAGGGAAACTGATTTCTGTTGTCTGGAAATCAATTGTAATGGGAGGAGATCTCCAAGCTTCACCTAAAGATTGGCAGTCTGAATTCTTGGGGTTATAATTAATATCCACCTAAAGAAGCAAAATTGATTAAGACAGAATAGTGTTCAGAGGCAGATAAAAAAGACCATAGTGAAACATCATTGACTGTCATTTCACCATTTGCAATCTAAATCAGACTAATGTATCATCAGTTTTCTTCAGCCTATCTTAAGCAGTGATAATTCTTTATTAAAGGCTTTGGAGGGCAGGCCTTTCCTTGCTTCTCATTTACAACAATGGGCAACCTAATGAACACAGAATCAATCAGACTCTACAGCAAACCTAGATGCCAACTTTGTTTTCATGAAACACAGTCCTAAGACCTAAACAGTCTGGGCTCATGGTGCAGGGTAAAATGAGCCAGCATGGTGTAGTGGTTAAGAGCAGGTGGATTCTAATCTGGAGAAGTGTGTTTGATTCCCCACTCCTCCACCTAGGTGGCAGAGGCTTATCTGGTAAACCAGATGTGTTTCTGAACTCCTACATTCGTGCTTGGTGACCTTGGGCCAGTCACAGTTCTCGGAACTCTCTCAGCCTCATCTACCTGACAAGGTGACTGTTGTGGGGAGAGGAAGGGAAAGGAGCTTGTAATCTACCTTGAATTTCCTTATAGGAGAGAAAGGTGGAAAATAAATCCGAACTCCTCCTCCTCCTCCTCTCCTCCTCCTCCTCCTCCTCCTCCTCCTCTCACTCCCTCTCAATTGGACAAAAGGTTCAATTCCTACATTAAATAATAAAGATTTTAAGAGACGAAACTAATATAAAATTAATGAAAACTTCAGTTTTTTTGCTTCCTACAAGTGCCATCTTGCATATCCCACCCATAAAAATGTTAATTAATCCGCTGTGTCTCTTCTAATTAGATTTGCTTTTCATGCTTCACCCTATACTTTCCTCAGTTAGAGTTTATGTGAATCTTACTTTGGCTATTTATCAACAGTGTTTGGTCCTTATCCACTCTGAGTGGATTAATTATCCTTTTGATTCAATCTTGTTTAAAGTGGCTTCTCCTTGTAACATTCTCCCCCACTTTTCTGTTCTTTCAGCCCTTAGTGTAAATGCATCAGCCTTAAGGATGTACATTTTATACATCTGATGAAGTGAACTTTGACTTGCCAACGTTTTTGTTGGGGTACATTTTGATAGTCTCTAAACTCTTGTTTTATTTTGCAGCTACAATTAACATGGCTGCTCATCTGGAATTGTTATCTAGTAGTGTGTTCAGAGATTGGCAGTCTTGTTTGAATAAAAATGCCAAATTATATCAAAGAAATCAACAAAGAGACCATTTGCATAACTGAAATTACACACTTTAACATTATCAGTTAATAATACAGGAAATTGCTACAGCTGAAACATTAGTTGTTATGAGTAATTTATTAGGTAGAGGCGACAAGAGATCTTAGTAATAAAAATACAGAAGGACCCTGCACGATTATTTTAGTACGTTGGCATAAATCTGCTTATGATTCACACTCACTGTCAGCTGTTCACTTCTATAAATTATCTTTCTGTAAAGCATCTCTAAGAAGCCCTTTAGTTTGTAAAAATCTTTGCCTGTTTTTCACGTCACACATTGATTATTCTAGCATCTCACTTATACCTATGATATATCTTAAAGACCAGATTAAACACACATATTTGTTTCCACGCTGAGTTACGTTGGCATTAAACCCACAAGTTTTAGTCTCTGTGTTCCAACTGTTCTGAAACTTTGTACAAACATTTTAACGAGTAGTCTCTTAGGGTGTTCTAAATCACCGTGTCTGATGGAAACAGTACGATTGTTAATAGGCTGTTGTATCGGATATGCTTTCCCATGTAGCAACATATGACACCCTTTCTGTCAGAAAATATTCTGTACAGCATAAGAACAATCAAATAGAACAGTAAAATTAAAATCTAATACTGATAGGGCTCAAAGAAATGTTGTAGTTCATTATAGATTGTTTTCCAATATACTGAAATTATTGTATGAAAAATGATTCAGTTATTAGTCTTTTAATGAATGTAGAAAAATAATGAATTTCATCATCTTTTGGCATAGGTCTCTTTATTCTTTTACCCTTTCTGCTGCTCTCTTTTCTGTTAAGTGCTTTGTGAAGAAGGGAAGCAGTTGTTTAGTTTTGTGGAGGTTTTTTCCCCTAACTTAGACCAGTATAAGATACACAGGCATGGATGGTTAACACTTGAAACTTTTAACTGTGCCAATTTCTAGCATTGACACCAGAGATATCAAGAGTATGAGGTAAAGGTCATGCAATGTATTTTAATATGATGGAACTGTGTGTCAAAAGGTTGAAGAGACATCATTTATCAACTTCATTTCATGCAAACTAATCTTGAAACCCTTTGGAAAATGACAGTACTTTTGTTCCATTAATTTGTTTCCTTACCACAGAACCATAGTGCCTTGGAAAGTGTTCCGGCAGTGTTTGCATGAGGTGCATCAGATTAGTTCTGGTTTAGAGGCAATGGCTTTGAAATCTACTATTGATTTGACTTGCAATGACTACATTTCAATTTTTGAATTTGACATCTTTACAAGATTGTTTCAGGTAAAGTATTCAAAACTAATTTTGCATTGAATGCTGTTATTTCTGTAGTTTTACTGCCATAATATTTCTTAAAATGCACAGAAGAGTTCTGCAGTGGATAAAGTAATTATTTTAAGCACGTTGACCATTCTGAGTGTTAACCTTGGTGCAAATTAATGATTTGAGTTTAATAATTTTGACCATGTCCAAGTTTTGTTTAAAGCTTTTTTTTGTACATATTTTCAGTTTGTAGTTATAAATAAAGTTGCCAAATTTTGTTGAGTGGAAGCCTGTCGTGAAAAATCTTAGATTCATTTTAAACTGCCATGTTAAAAGTGAGAACCAAGACTTGGTATGTAGAGTATTGTTAAAATGAGTGAAGATCATTGGCTGAACATGTCCCTGAGAAAGTTGCTTCCTAGGGTCAAAGACCCTTGTGAACCACTGGACTGAACAGTAGACTGTACTGAGAAGAGGACAGAATTTACCTTTATTGCCTTTTCTGTTAACAGAGCCATACTACTTGAAGAGTGATATCTCTCCATTACCTCTCCTTATAGGAGTCCCTGACCTGTTGCTCTGTGCAGATCCTTTGGCCCTGGGAATCCGTTTTTCTGGGGTTGTAGGGGTGGCTGTGTGGGAGGGGAAAATGAAGAAGATCTACAAATCTTGGGCAAATAGAGCATAGAGATTCCTGTATTCTTTTGTAATCTTACCAATAAGTATTAGCAAAAGGGAAAGGGAAGGGCAAGAAGACTCAATTCTGTTGGATTTTCAGGTACATTTCCATCTGGGGCACATCCCACTGAAACTGAGAGTGTATGTTTTGTCCTTGGACACTTTACCTACAATCATGCTATTTGCAACATTTTACATTCCTGATTGGTGTAACACATTTACACTTGAGACTGGTAAACATGTGCAGCAGTACTTTTTATAACACACTTTCCTTTATGGGTAAACCTCATGGAGTAAAGTAGGGGTAGACTTGTTCTGAGTAGACTTGTTTAATATTATTTTACTGCTGTTACTGTTTTTCAGTCTGACTGCCTCACAAGGTTGTAAGGATAAAATGTGGAGAAGAGGAGAAAAACATGTGTACTATGTTTGGTTCTATGGAGTAAGGATGGAACGAAAGTGTAATTTTTTATTCTTTTTTGTTCCTTGAATTTAGCCTTGGGGCTCAATATTAAGGAATTGGAACTTCTTAGCTGTGACACATCCTGGATATATGGCATTTCTGACTTACGATGAAGTGAAAGCAAGATTGCAGAAATACAGCACCAAACCAGGAAGGTATTTCATTTCAGCTGTTCTTTATACAAATAGCCCATCTGATGTGTGTGCTGTTAAACTTCACGCTTGCCTTCATGATTCTGTATACATTGGGTATGAAAACAAAAGTATAATAAATCAGGTGTTTTATACTTTTAAAAAATGTTATAAGTCTTTGTTTAGTGTTTCTTTGGTGCAATAAAATCTGTTCTGTATTGAAGGCAATGTAGGGTGCCAAATGGCAAGTGATAACTAGGCACATATTATGAATTACATTTTACTTGGTATATTATTATGAGTTTCCCAACCACACTGGAGGGACTGTGTCCATGATATTACTATTCTTGGTAAATCTGTGACATGCTTGTAATTATATGATAACGTTAAATAAATATGGATTTGTTACCAGCAAATTTTCAAGCTTTCTTGAGAAATGTTTAAAAAATTTAATGACTTTTAGTATGATCTGTGACTCACGCATGTTCGGTAGGCCATAAGCACCATGTGTTATAACTGTAAAAACTCCATTTCAGCAGGAGCATTAATAATATTTTTGTAGAGCACATCCCTAAATGCTACCATTCTTCTTTTTTTAATACTTTTTCTGTACTACATGGCTTATCTTGTGTATTAGATTCTTGAGATAAACTTGTTAAGAACTGGCCATGTCAGTAGGGGTGGTTTTTATTGTGGGAATGAAACATTTTGTCTACAGGCTGCTTCTTCCCTCAGTATTCACATATTCTGCTTCCTAACCCTCCAGAACAGTGTTCTGAGGAAGAGTGGTTGCTGAAAAGTCCATTCTGTGAAATTTTATTCACAGTTCATAGGGTCAGATCCAGTATTTTTTGGCTACTGCCCAAAGACAAATACATATGATTGATTTTGTAGAAGGGTGAGGACTGGAGTTAGAGAACAGCACATACAGATGAGGTTTCATTTGTTTTTGACACCACACTCTCTACTGTCAGAGAGCAGCTTGTCAAATGAAACAATAATAATGAAACCAGTCCATGACTGCAGCTCACTTCTTTGTATTGTAACTGCTGTTAATAGTTGTTTTCAGGAACAGATCCATGAACATTTACATTTTCTTGTGTGCAAGACATTTTTGCTAACAAGGGATTTCAAAGCTTTTAATTGGTTGCCTTGCTTTTTTGTCTAAGTCTTGTAACTAAATATTAGTGTTAGTACATATATAAAGCTGCAGGAGGAGTCCAGTGGAACCTTGAGGACCAACAGAATTTTGGGGTATAAGGCATGCTACTGTGGACACAGTTCCTCCAATTTGGCTGGCCAACTCACAAAAATGTACCAGGTAAAATGTAATAAAATGTAACTTGCAAAATGTAACTTGCAATTTCTATCAAACAGCTACATTTTCAGATTAAGTTGCACTCGACTGGGACAATGGGCCATTGGATATGTCACTGGCGATGGAAATATTTTACAGACCATACCTCACAATAAGCCTTTATTTCAAGCTTTGATTGATGGCAGCCGGGAAGGATTGTAAGTATGAATATTTTCCTTTATTTTTACAACTTCAGCATTGGCTGTTCCTAACATCAGTGTTTCATCCTTCATCTGCATCCTAACAATATGCCTGTCTAAGACCCCTTCCACACATGCAAAATAACGCACTTTCAGTCCACTTTCCGTGCACCTTGCAGCTGGATTTTACTGTATGAAATAGCAAAATCCACTTGCAAACAATTGTGAAAATGGATTGAAAGTGCATTATTCTGCATGTGTGGAAGGGGCCTAAGAGTATAGTTGCAATTAATGGCTGTTTCACTTGTCATCAATGATTCTTCAAATAATTATAGTTTGGTTTTTATATAGAATATGAAAACCATGGGTCTGCTTACTTCCAGTGTCTGTAGGCATATGAGAATCAGTGCAGCTTTCCAGATTGGCAACGAGCAAATATCCCACATGAAATGGATTGACTCAATCAAGGAAGCCACAGCTCTCAATTTGTAAGCCGCGAGCAAGTCTGTTAGCCATAGGATGTATTGGGGGCTATTAATTCATAGGATAAGTCAGAAGCAATTTGACTGCACTTAACACACAAATAGCCGACACAAAATCAAGCAAGGTCACCTCTGATCCCAGCTCATTGAAGGTCTTCAGAAAGCTTGTTTCATTCAAGCTGAATTCCAAGTTCACAGAATCTCCAATACAATGGCATACCTAGCAATCTCATCAGGAGTGTCCTGGGAGCCCCAACTTATCTGGTTGATTGATGAGCAACAGGGAGGTGAGATGAGATGGTATTAGTGGAAATAACTATTTGCAGCCATCCTACCCCTCTTTTTTCCTTCTTTTGTTTTCTTCTGCCTGCCATGCCTTCTGAGAACTGTTGTGGTAGGGAGAGAAAGCAAAGAAAACAATGGAGATGTTGACTGTGTTTTTCCTGGTTTCGTTTTGCCTCATTCCAGCTCATTGATGGGCCATAAAAGTCAGATGGTGTGGAAGCAGGACAGGAATGCTTTGGTTTGGATTTATTTTCTGAACCTGAGAAGAATCTGGCAGCTGTAAGGCATCCCTCACTTTGAAGAGGCGTGTCTCAACTGCTTGAGTTTGTTCTCCAAACCAAAAAAGGATGAACTTTGTTAATGTCTGTAATTATGCGTACCAGTGGAGAACTTTAAAAGAAAAAGCTTTTATGCCAGTTTTCTAATACATAATTCTAGGAGCCTCTTCATGGTTTCAAATTAATCCCAGTAAAGCCCTTAAGATTTTTATTTTGTTTTGCAAGTTAGTTGCTATCTGTCTAAAAATGCTACCTGCTAAGCACACAAAAATAGGCAGGTTCAAAGTTGTGACCCAAAACAGAATGATGTCAGCTCCAGGTCAACAAAGATCCTTGCTGAAATTCCAAAGAAGTCAGGTCTTTGTAGAATTAAAGTGTTACAAGAAGCTGGGCTGGCAAACGCCTTCGTCCAGCAAAAGAAAGCTTCCACCAACACTTTTCAGTCAAAGAAGTCCACAGTTCTTAGAGGAGCAAATTTGGTAGGATAAAATCTAGCTCTTCAGAAACATAATTCCTCCAAGTCTAAAAGAACAATCAATTTGTTAACATCATTTCCATATGTCAAATAAAATTAATGACCTTTATTGGCATATAATTTCAGTACTTGGTATGCATCAATTATCCATCCCACCTAAAAGAGGTGTGTATTGGTAGCTAAGGAGATAGTGTTACTCTTAATTCCCAGACCTGAATACTCTTCAGACAGAGCACTTTTTAAACAAACCCAGCCAAAATGATCAGGATTCGCACTAATGGGCCTGTTTTAGGGACTTGTACAGGAGATGTAGCTTTGGGGAATGCTGCCTCCATACCTGTAGATAGTTACAGAATTTTGAATCTAGCTACTGTAGGAACATTAGTCACATGAGTGGAAAAAGTTTAAAAAAATCTGTAGAAAATAGTTCTTCTCTTTTAAACAGTTCCAAAGAAAGGAAAACCCTGGGAGCAAGGTTTGGGTGATTCACAAAGAGATGTTTCCTCCACAAAGTGCCTATAAACTTTTCATGCACAAAAATATTTGTGTACATATACACAGACACACACCACGCATGGCAGAAAGTAACCAAGAAGTACAGTGCAGTCTTTGATGGTTGTAAGGATTCACATCTGGTTCCAGTTTGCACCTGGATGGAAAGCTGCATCCAGCTTTCAGTGGAAGCAGCCCAGCCACTCTTCAGTGAGGTCGTCCATGTTTTTTATTTCAAATACCATTGTTAGTTCAGCCATCTGGACTAATGTATTCTTGCTCCGAGCATACATTGTCTGTTGCTTGGGCTTGCAACTGGCAGGATTGGAGAAGATGAAGCAGAGGGGATAGGATACTCTCCTAGCGTCATGCTGGTACTTGTAGCTATAAACAATTGATTTTATGGTTGCCTCTCAGGAAGCTCATTGTTTAGTTCATCAGGAGAAATACCCTCACGTTCTTCCTCCACAATCTCATATTGCGGGAGAAGCAGCCACCTTTCCCCCATTGCACCTTCAATCACACTGCCTCCTTAAGAGCCCAAGCAGGCCCAACCGAAGTCTCCATCTTGTTTCTGTTTCTGCTCTTCTTTGCTTCTCTGGGTCTAAAGTAGGAGTCTCATATTGAATGTAGAAGTAGGAAGGGGTGGGGAGCTTAGATTATCCGTTTGAATCAGAGGGAGCTATCCCGGGCAGTAATGTTCACTGGCAACGGTGAGAATTGTAAGTTTGTCTCTCTAGTTCAGGAACATGATTTTATGTGGCATCTTTAACTGATCTAAACAGCAAAGTGAGCACATGATAGAGCTTAAACAGGTATGATTTTAGCATCCAACCCAAATTCAAAGTGGAGTGTATGTTGATGGTACATATAGAAATCAGCTTAAATATTGATCTTGCAATGAAGTTGTTGATGTCAGGAAGAACTGGAAATGGAAAGAATTTATTGGGGGAGGGAAAGAAGCTTTGATATTTAGAGCAGAGGAAAATCATTTCACTTTGAATATCTGAGAATCCCTTTAAAGTATGTAAATGCTTGATGATAATAGTTTTGAGCAGCATTATGATACACTCATGTGGTCTAGTGATTTTGTGGGCGTTTTATCAATTTTCATTTGATTTGTCGAAGGTTTTCACAGCTGGACTCAACTGGTTTGTTGTGGGCTTTCTGGGCTGTGTGGCCATGATCTACCATACCACAGCCACTCAGCCTGGAATGCCCACAACAACCAGTTTCGTTCGATTGTTTCTGAAAGGTGTTAGCACTTTGAGTTTCTGTACTGTTGCTGCTACTTCATCAACTGAAATTTATTAACTTTAGCATCAAGACACACAACTAACGTTTCAAATATTATTTATTTGCAATCTAGCTATCTGTACCCAGATGGACGAAGTTATAACCCTGATTTGACAGGACTATGTGAACCCACACCGCACGATCACATAAAAGTTACCCAGGTATGGTGTATATTACCAGTTCATTCTGACTGCAGATCATGCACTCAAATTCCAAACTTTTAGTAAGGTAGTTAAAAAAAATGCTGGAGGATTGCACTTTAAAGAAAACCATAGAGATAGGCTGCCTCGAGCGGCAGCTTCCCTGAAGCCAAGCTTTAGACTTAGAGCCTGCAAGAAAGAAAGCATGAGTTAGTGAGGGGAACGACCTGCGAGTAAGCGCTGCGGCTCCGCAGGGACCCGCGTATAAGTCGAGGGGGGCATTTTTCAACCTAAAAAAGGGCTGAAAAACTCGACTTACATGCGAGTATATATGGTAGCTGAAATATCTACTGTCTCTGCTGTTGACAGTTTGAGGCTTCTGTGAGATTAGGGTTACATAAGAAGAGAGCAGTAGTTCTTAAATTGGGAGGGGGGGAGGAACCATGATTTTATGTAAAAGACGCTACAAACTGATTTCTTGGTGGTAATCAGACTTACGTTACAGCTCTAAGAAAATTTATATCCATCAGTAGATTGCAACCTTTATTCCAAGTACATCCTCTTCTTCCTCCTGCTGTTTCCCAGAATGTATTTTTTAAAATTAGCACCTTAATTTAAATGATGACAAATGCAAATGTTTAAAATGCTGATATTCTGTACGTGGGATTTCTAATGCATATAGTGAACTTGAATACTTACTCATACATATACAGCTTGTGTAATATCTGATTTGTACCACTTAAATGTTTTCAAAACTTTGCTTCATAGTACAGGGTACACCTTAAAAAAAACAAGTCAGGTATTCTGAACACATTCCACATTAACAAGTCATCTTGTGAAACCACTTATTGCATTCTCTTGTTTCAGGAACAGTATGAATTGTATTGTGAAATGGGTTCTACATTCCAACTTTGTAAAATTTGTGCAGAGAACGACAAAGATGTGAAGATTGAACCTTGTGGACATCTGATGTGCACTTCCTGCCTTACTGCATGGCAGGTAGGTTGTCTGTCATACAACTTTTCACCTCTGTCAATCACAATTAATCAATTTAGGTTATTTCGCTTTCTATTTTTTTAAAAAATACTGAATAAAAAATTCTTGTGTTCTGTCATAAAATTTAGGAATAAACTTTGAAACGTGTAAGTTTCCTACTCGTATTGGCATATGTTTTTCATAATGGAAGATCAGAGCCCAGTTCCTTTTAATCATATTCTTGATAGCTTCACCCAGGGTGCCAGATAAGAAGCTGTTGTTTGTTACAGCCTGTGTAGTCTGAACACTGTTGCTTCATGGCGCAAATCAAAACATGCTTGGTAGCTGAAAAGTGTGGTTTGCATGAAAAGGGCTTGATTTCTTCAAGAAAGCTATTTAAAAATTAAAGAAGATGGAAAAGAAGATGGCAGTGCATGCATGTGAGGGAGAGAATGTTTTTTTTAGTAACTTGTAGGGAAAAGAACTTGTGGGGTTCTTTTCCCTAAAAGTTACCTACTACACCTGATAAAAGGTTGTACATTCTTCAGAGGAGTCCGACTGTAGGATATGATATGACGACTTCCCTGACAAGCTCGTTCCAGCTGCATGCAACTTTTCTAGGACAGGTTGCTTCCTCAAACAGCTTTGTCATTGACCAGGTACCTTAATCTTTAATCCTTTTGTGGCGATGTAAGTCCATTTAGGCCTATAGAAGGCTTTCTGGTGATGGGTTTGTTTGGGTTGTTTGGTTTTTTGTTTTTGTTTTTTGCTTTTTCTGCCCCTTCCCGCCAATGGAAAGCCCTCTGGAGGTGGCAGTGTGGCAGCAGCAGCATCCCCAGCTGACTCAGGCTATGGATTGAGCTGTTAGTCTTACAAAACTTAATAGTTTCTCCATTCATGTCTGTAGAATTTTCAGAATAGATTTCTAGTTCGTTACTAGTGATATCTAGAAAGGAATTTCGTTTCTGTTTTTGATAAAATATCCTCTCCCTCCCAATACCACTGATAGATTGCAGTCTGTGCTCTCTCTCTCAGCAGCAGCTGTAAAAACAAGTAATAAGATAAAAGCCCAGATGCATTGGAGGGAGAGAATTTGGCCCCAACAAAACTTTAAAATCTTCCATTTTAACAGGACAGTAAATTCGTCACAAGCTAATAAAATACAGAGCTCTGGGCTTTTCTTTCATTAGCAGCCATTTCCTATTTAATCAAACTTTGTTGCAAATTTAACTTCTGTATAATTAATGAATTGACGAAGGGATCATTCTGTAGCAGTGTCAGTTGTTACAGACTTGCCAGTGGTTAGTGTTTAATTGCTGTCACAATGGCTCATTAGACATGCCTAAGGAGAGATTGCAAGTGCTCTTTTTCTCATAGAGAAACATCTGTGTTGTTAAATAAAATAAGCTATTTCATCTGTAGTGAATGCAAAACTCATTATTCAAGATATTTTATGTTGAAGGTCAATTTGTTCTGAACATTTTGCTTTATTGTGTGATTAATTAGAAGAATCTGTGTGGTTCCTTTTATTAAAATGCACATGTATAAATATACCTACTACTGCTTGATTCTGGTGGTAGCTTTTTCTATATATATGGACAACATTTTACTGTGTTATGCACGTTGAGTCATTGCTCATTCTTTGAACTTTCACAGAATCAGATGTATTTTAAAGTGGAAGGAAGGGCCCACAAATAGATTAAGCAAAGTTGCAGGTAGCAATCATGTTTTCATTTAGTTGGTGACTTCTTCTAAGAGAGTAACTGGTGATGAGATTGCTTCTGTCCTTGGCCTGGCCTGCAGGTAAATTCAGCATGCCCACACAACACAATTGTGAAATCCAGAATGAACACTTCCACCAAAGGAGAATTTTGTGACAGCCACATATTAGGACACATCAGCATTTTTACTATTCCTGATCCATTTCTACTCTGCTCATAAATGAGTCAAGTTCCTTCTTATAGTTGAGATGAAAAAAAGAGAATAGTTTGGATTTAAACCCTGCTTCTCTCTCCTGTAAGAAGTCTCAAAGCAGCTTACAATGCCTTCCCTTCCTCTCCCCATAGCAGATACTTTGTGAGGTCGGTAGGGCCAAGAGAGTTCTGAAGAACTGTGACTAGTCCAAGGTCACCCAGCAGGCTTCAGATGTAGGCATGGGAAACAAATCCAGTTCACCAGATAAGAGTCCACCATTCATGTGGGGAATCAAACCCAGTTCTCAAGATTAGAATCTACTAGTATTAACCACTACACCACATTGGCTGTCTAGCTAGTAATAAGAACTGAAATAACTGATTTTTCAGTAATTGTTTCATTAGAATTTTAGTTAATATCAGTAATGAGCATACTATATTTATTAAATGCATTTTGAAGACTGAAAGATTTATAATTGAAATAAATGGTAAAGGTAATCCTCATGTAAGTCCCTGTTTTCCTGAAAATAAGACCTACCCCGAAAATAAGCCCTAGCATACTTTTTTGGGATTTTTGGAGGATGCTTGAAATATAAGCCCTACTCCAAAAATAAGCCCTAGTTACTGATTCCCCGGCGCAGCTGATCTGGTCACATGGGGGGTGCAAAATCATGGGGAAAAAATAACACATCCCCTGAAAATAAGCCCTAACGCATCTTTTGGAGCAAAAATTAATATAAGACCCTGTCTTATTTTCTGGGAAACATGGTACCGGCTCATTACTGACCTATTGGATAACATCACATCTAGACACTTACTAGGCAGACATTGTTTTGAAGGTGGTTTACCACTGTCTTCCCCAGTTTCCTTCACTTCACTCCCTGCAAGCTGGGTACTCATTTTACTGACCTTGGAAGGATGAAAAGCTGAGTCAGCCATAAGTCGGCTACTTGAAACTGACCCATGTCAGGATCATTAATAGAGCTTTGACTGTAGTACTTCAGCTTACCACTCTCGGCTGAGGGGAATTGATTTTTTAAAATCTCTGTGTGCCCCATAGAAGCAGACCCACTTCAATTTTAAATGGCTGTCATATTTCATCTGTTTCTGATTACAGCTGGGGTTGGCTTTTTTCCTTGATGTCAGCTCACATGCCATTTTAGTGGTGAGCAAGGACTAATTACTGGAGGAGAGGGAAGAGGCTAAGGGAATAATGTTGAGAGCACCCCAAAATATGGAGCTGGCCTTGAAGATACGGAGTCGTGGAGAGTAACATTCTTTCTGCAACTTCGTTTTTGAGTATGAATGGGAACTGGTATTCAATAATGACACAACACAGTTGTCAAATACTATAATCTTCAAAAAAGATATCTCCTTTTATTAGTCTGTGATGCTGCTGGTTATGGTTGCGCTGATTGTTTCTTTTAACTTAAAACAAAAATCAAATAGGTTTTTATTTATTTATTATTTAAACTTTTATACCGCCCCATCCCCGGGGGGCTCTGGGCGGTGTTTGCTGCCTGTAAATAATACACCAGTTCGCCATTAAAGGCATCCATCCCTCTGCGCACTCTATTTCATACTAGGACTATACTGAAATGGGAATTGTTTGCCATATGGATAATTGATGGATGCATTCAGTTTGTCTTTGTTTTTGTTCTGCTCAAATCAAATTGTTAAAAAAAAGGTAATTCAGATTGGGAGATAAATTCTCATATTCCCTGAAGAATTTAGTAATGCAGTCCTAATGATGTACATCTACAAGGTAAACAAGTATGACATTTTGAAAGCTATTGCTTAGAGTTGTTAGTGGAAATCCATTGATATGAAAAGCTCTTGGCCAGATTTCCTGGAGTTCTCCCAAACAGAAAAGATTCTAACTGGTGTGAAATATCAATGGCAATCATGATCTCAGCACTGTATCTGAACTGGCATAGAGCAGCAAGCCTAGAAGACAAAGTTGTATCGTACAAGGTGGTATTTTTTATAATGTAACTATTCATTTGGCTTTTGTAAGAGCCTTATTGTTTTGTTTTCTGTGAAATTCCTTTTGCTGCTGTGATGAATCATGTAAGAGTGAGATTGAAAGGCATACTTCTGTAAATTCTATTAATGTATTTTCTTTATCCCAGGTGCTTTTTAGTGCATCAAAGTGCCCTTATTAAAGAAATCATGCTCATTAATTTAGGGTGGTGTTTTTCATTCACATGCAGGAATCTGATGGTCAAGGGTGTCCTTTCTGCCGCTGTGAAATAAAAGGAACTGAGCCGATCATTGTTGATCCCTTTGATCCCAGGGATGAAAACACCAGGTGCTGCAGCATTATGGATAGCTTTAGTATACCCATGCTTGACTTGGATGATGATGATGACAGAGAAGAGTCTTTAATGATGAGTCGGCTAGCTTCTGTGCGAAAGGTACGTATTTGTCTCAAATGTATTTCTAAGGCTCATTCCGCACATGCAGAATAATGCACTTTCAAACTGCTTTCAGTGCTCATTGAAGCTGTGCGGAATGGCAAAATCCCCTTGCAAACAGTTGTGAAAGTGGTTTGAAAACACATTATTTTGCGTGTGCGGAAGGGGCCTTTGTGAAATAATAGAATCTGCAATATTCTCCCATGGTATAATAAATAGGTCTTAGTGTCTGATGTTCACTATCATGCTTACTCTAAAGATGCGCCATTAAAGCATCACAGCTAATAACTATAGGTAGCAGTCCAACACAGGCCAAGCGAAGGCTCATACCAGATCCACATACTTGAACAGACTCTGACTATATTTAATCAGAGGATCATGGAAGGATCAAGAGGGCTCCTACAGAAATAATTCATTGAGCTTGAATAAATTTACACTTTTATCTAAATATGGAATATTCTTAAATGATAGTGTAACCTCAGCTTGTGGGTTCTGTGGGGCAGTACTTGGAATGAGTTGCAACAACAATTTTTAAACAACAAAATGGTTTACTTTTCTTTACAATTAACACTTTTAAAACATCAACATTTAACATTACAATTAAAGGTTTTGTTCAGGTTGCATTTCAAGTCCTTCTAGTTACAGTCTACTGATACTGCCAAGTCCAAATTCTTCTTTGCAAGTTGGCTGGCTCCTGAAGACTCCAAGGGCTTGATGAACAGGTTGCAACATGATGAAGGTCTCCAGGAGAACTCTCACCCATTACAACCACAAAAGAAAACCCTTAACAAGGTGTTAAGGGCTTATAGAAATCAAGGTCCGAGTCTGGTAGCCTTGTCTTCTGCAAAGAGCTCTTTCAGCCTTTCTGCTGCTCTGAGTCTCCACCCCCTTACTGGGTCAACCCATTCTGGGCCAACCCATTCTGGGCATTGGCGTTACATTCTCCCCCACTAAAAATTCTCTCATCTCGACAGTATTTACAATGCAACTCTTGAAATCCTTGCACAATGATTTCCCCAGAACTCCTCCTGTACTTAGGAGAGGAACCACATTTTGGTGCAGCTGAATGCAGAACATTGTCTTTCCCTTGCAGGGATTTCCAACTGTTCCAAACTTAGCTTACTTGGCACTGGAAGTTTGCAAAACTTTCCAGCAAAAAATGTTGCGATTCAGCCAATTAGTTTGCAGAAGAAGGGATGGGGGGGTTGCAACTGGAATCCCCTCCTTCATGCAACTGCCAAACAGAATCATGTTATTTCAAATTCACATAGCAACATCTCTTGAACTTACATCACATAACCAGAAGAAACAGTTATATGGGGGATCAAACCCCAACTTGCTGCACACTTCCATTGCAAGCAATTTATATTTGCAATCTCACTTCCATGACTTGCGTTGAAACCATTTGTAACCTCAGCTTGTGGAGTTCTGTGGGGACAGTAACTTGGAATGAGTTGCAACAACAATTTTAAACAACAAAATGGTTTACTTTTCTTTACAATTAACACTTTTAAAACATCAACATTTAACATTACAATTCAAGGTTTTGTTCAGGTTGTATTTCAAGTCCTTCTAGTTACAGTCTACTGATACTGCCAAGTCCAAATTCTTCTTTGCAAGTTGGCTGGCTCCTGAAGACTCCAAGGGCTTGATGAACAGGTTGCAACATGATGAAGGTCTCCAGGAGAACTCTCACCCATTACAACCACAAAAGAAAATCCTTAACAAGGTGTTAAGGGCTTATAGAAATCAAGGTCCGAGTCTGGTAGCCTTGTCTTCTGCAAAGAGCTCTTTCAGCCTTTCTGCTGCTCTGAGTCTCCACCCCCTTACTGGGTCAACCCATTCTGGGCCAACCCATTCTGGGCATGGGGGTTACAATAGCTTGCAAAATTAAAACATTGATTATCTCCATAGATTGACTTTTGTATTTGGTGTTTCTGAGCAGTGTCAAATATTTGCTCAATTCCCGATAAGAGCCTAGATTTAGTTAGCCAATGTTTAATTTCCTTTTACTGTCATATTCTTTCTATCATTTTGTCTAACCTAATTCTCTTAGCCTATTGTGTTAACATGTTATATTTTACAAATGACTGTAATGAAACTGCCAAATTTTGAACACTTTTCACTCCTTCAGACAGCGATTTAATTTTGTGTAACAGTCATATTATTGTTATTTTCTGATGAACAAACCAACGTTAGCTATGTATGCATTACTACCTGGAAGTTAATAAACAAAGCCATATCAAAAGATAGAGTTACACTTCAACGCTTCTGGTGTGACAGACTTTTGACTGGTTGAAAATAGAATTTTAACTTTAAAAGAAAAGGTATTGCTTTTACAAAACGGAGAGGGAAATTGGAGTCCCATTAGAAGTTTTTCTGTGCAGTGCTTAATAGTTTCAAATCATGTTTCATAGCTACAGATTCTACAACTGAATTATGTGAAAAGCAGCTTTGTCGGGGGGGGGGGGTGTCCTACAATCCTCAGATTTAATGGTTTCCTCTCACTGGGCCAGAACTGTCTTGATTCAAACTGTTATCCTCATAAATAGTTATGAGAAGTCAGCCAGACTGAAAGCAGATATTTATCATGAGCAGCAGGATGAGTAAGCATGTGTTTAATGAATCATGACCAAATGACCTTAGGTATAAAGGATTCTTTTTTCCCTCCTCCAATTTCCTTGAATTGCTGGCAAACTTATATGAGCTGTATTTGTTCATTCTTAATGGTGGTGACATTTTATTTTGAGTGACCATATTGCCAGCCTTCTGCATGTCAAAGAGAACTATTGTAAAATGTGGGTTCAAATGTTTATCTAAGTTGCTTTCTATAAATTTTCCTTAACTCATTCTGATTTTAGTGATGCATCTTTATGACAACAAATCATTGGTGACTCTGTTCTGTACAGTAGAAATATGGACTAGCTTCAAAAGATGTCTTTAATTGACACAGATTAAAACATAATGTCTCACAAATAGAAAAGTGGCAGCTATTTTAAGCATAGCACTTCAGACCTCAGTTGCAGCACTGCATTTGGGGTTTTGTGTTCAAGTACTAAGACCATAATTAATTTTCAGTAGGAAAAAGTTATGAGACCATAATTAATTTTCAGTAGGAAAAAGTTATGACACCCCCCTCTTTTTTTTTTACCATATATTTTACCATAATATCTTTTCTGGATCAAACAAATAGCGACAGGCAAAAATCACATTTTTGCAAAATGAATAGTTGAAGGTCATAAAAATAGTGTAGAGATAGTTTAGACCAGTGATGGTGAACCTTTTCAAGTCCGATTGCCCAAACTGAAACCCAGAACTCACTTATTTATCGCAAAGTCCCAACACGACAATTTAACCTGAATGCTGAGGTTTTTGTTAAGAAAAAATGGTTGGCTCCAAGGCGCGCGTTACCCAGGAGTAAGCTTGGTAGTAGTTGGTGGTTTTGCTTTGAAGCAACTGTGCAACACTTTGAACGGGTGAATCACGACCCTAGGAGGGTTTACTCAGAATCAAGCCCCATTGCCAGCAACTGAGCTTACTCCCAGGTAAAAGAGTAAGCACAGGCACCAGCCCTCCCAGCCGAGTTCTACCTGCTCTCCGCGGTGCGCGCATGTCATGCCCAGCTTCTCAGGCCAGCTTAGATGTGTGTTAGGGATGATTTTCTGCCCCCCACATGATGAACTCTGTGCGCACGTGCCCACAGAGAGGGCTCTGAGTACCATCTCTGGCACGCGTGCCGTAGGTTCGCCACCACTAGTTTAGACTTTCCCCCTAAATGCTGCTCCTGGAGGATGTGGAAACCCCCACTACCACCATCAAAACAGCATAAAAAGGTGTTCAGGAGCATAAGGAATTGCTCCGATCAGAGAAAATGCTCCATGGAATCAATCAAATGTGCAGAAAGAGTGGTATTTTAACAAAACATTGTTTTAGCTATTACCTTATTAAATTACCAGCTGAAGTGCTCATTTTCCATTTCTATGGGCTTTTATGTTTACTAATATGGAGAATACTTCATCAGTGTCTAGTATTCTGGCAAGATTTCTTTCATTTCTGTTAAAGTCAGGCTTTAGATATTGTTGAATGCAGATTTGACAGGAAGCATTTCAGTTTACTGAATCTCCTTTCACTTAATTCTAGTATTTGTTCATAAGAATCCTCTAGGTTGCTACATTGTCCTGTGGGTAGATATGCTGTACATTTAGTTCAAATAGGTGACAAAACACATCTGCTGATGTTGTTTAGAGTTTGTATATATGTTTTCCATTTGTGATTTTTATAAAATAGTTAAGGATAACCTGTTTGAATAACTTAAATTCTGGTACAAATTCAATACAGTTTATCTTTTGGGCACATTTCTCAAAGGTGTGTGTATGGCCCATTATGCATGGAACACTTACCTCTGGGTTCTTCTTTGCACAGTGGGCTTGTATTGGGCTCTCCTTGTGTTTCTCTGTTTACACACAAGGAGGCACTCACTTCTGTCATGAAGCTTTTCTTCAGAGAACTGTCCTGGGCCTGGTTTTCTTAACTCCACCCATCAACTAATCCTTAAAGGCAGATACCTCATTACAGATCTCAGGATTCTGGCTTAGCCCTTAAAGCTGCACTTATATTGATATCTTATAATTGATACCTTATAATTGATATTTTATCACTCATATTGATAAAATAATCTCCCCCCCCCCCACCGGGCAATGAAAGAGGCAAAGCAATTCCCTGGACCAAAGAAGGACCATTCTAGAGCTGATATTCTTTCCCCTTCGGCTTCAAACTTACACAAACTTCCTGCTGCTGCTGGAGGACAGAGAGACTTGTTATTTCCACGCTCTCTATGTTATTGATATATCACTATCTCAATATATCAATGTGAGAATTAGAGGTTAGTATGTTTTGCCTAAGCCCATCTGAGTGAGCTTTGGTTTTATGACTTGAAGCAGGTGGCAACATGGAAGGGGGGGTGAGGGGGAAGGTGTATCCACAGAGATCAGTGGGAAGGCTGACTGTGGGTCGAGGGAGGAAGATGTCCTGAGCAAAGCTGTGCTCACTGGCAAATCTGTCCTGCTCTGGTGATGAAGCAAATTAAAGTCATGATAGAAGTTGCCCCAGGGAAATAGAAAGTGAAAGCGGGCTTGAGGAAATACATCCATACAAGAAATCTTGCACAGCGTAAATTTGCCTGCATCGCACAGCAGATACCTTGTGTACAATTGGCTGATGATTTCACAACTGCAGTTACTGATGTACCTGAACTCACTGTTCTCATACACCGACTTCACCCTTGCTGAGATTTTTGGTGTTAAAACCCCAAATATCTTAGGCACAGTCCTTCTGAACTGTTTCCTCTACCTGCATTATGCAACAACTAGTAGCCAGAACTAAAATGTGTTTCTTTTAAAACTCTTGTGCTATTTCCTGAGATGTTTTCAGGGCACAGATAACTCGGAGGGACAGAGACTGTATTTCAGCAGTGCATTGTTAGACAAAATATATGTTCACGTTCTAGCTTGGTAGCAGACTGCAGTTAAATGACTGTTTTAAATTTGTTTTTTTAACAAGCTTCATAATGTATGACTCACTATATAACTTAAGAAAAGCAGGCATTGCCAGTTCTCATAGATCAGCTATGAAAGTTAGCCTCTGTCTTTTATTCTTCAGACTTGACTATCCAAGCACAACAGCAGATGTTCTAGAGTCAGTGAACCCTGGCTCCAGGATTAAATATTTCCCCCTTGTTCTCTTCCACTGAGCAAGCTTTTTGCCCTTCGCACCCTCAATGTTCTACCTCAACTCATATGGCTATTAGTTCACATGGGTTTTGTGACCCCTGGAATCATCCCTTCTGGGGTTGGAAAGAATGACTGTGTAGATGGAGGACAAAGGTAAGATCCAAATTTGTCAGTGCCTTCCACAGAAAGATAACTGGATGGAATTGTGAAGACTAATTGTGGAAATTAATGGTATTGTGAATATGCCAGGTATTGTTCAAATATGGAATTTACATACTACAATGAAAATTACATATTCTCTTACTGTCTAACTAATAGTAAGATTTCCTTCCTTTTAAAGTGTAATGAAAGGCAGAATTCCCCTGTGACATCCCCAGGATCTTCTCCACTTGCACAAAGAAGAAAACCTCTTCCTGATCCTCTGCAAGGGCCTCATCTTAACCTTCCACCAGTGCCTCCTCGACTGGATCTCATTCAGAAAGGTGTTGCTCGATCCCCTTGCGCCAGCCCTACCAGTTCACCAAAGGTAAGCTTTATTTGGTTGTAAGGTTTGTAACATTCTTCAAAGAAAAGCAGATTAGATACAAAAAACTCACAGTTGTTGTTCTCATGTTCACGCTGGGGGCTTCTCCAACTCCCTACTGCAGCTTACCTTCCAAACCCTTGCCTCATAAAGACTGAGATGTGGTACAAGTCAGAAACATTAATAGTGAGAACCTATATGCCCATGTCCAAACTATTGTATGTTTGATAAAGAAAAACAAGTTCCTTTCCTTCAGCCTTTCTTAACTATAAAATGGTATGGATTACTTTTGACAGTTGGAATGTCCATATTAAAATATACAAATATTGCTTTGCAGAGTTTGCAGTGAACAGGAAAGACTTAGTTTCCTTCTGCAGTTCCCTTCTATCCACATAGCCCATTCTTTGGTTGAGATGTACCCAGGGGTGGTATTAAAAATAGCTATCCTGAAGATCTGCTGCAGTGTTATGTGACAGATCTCTGGGAGTAAAATATAGCAAAACGTATTTTAGACTGAATATTGAATACCTTTCTAATTGTATTACCCTCATAACCTTACCATTTACCTTGCTGTTTGAAACCCCAGAATTGGTGCAAGAATGCCAGTAAACAAGCTGTTAAATAAATTCTGATTTCCAAAAAAAGTGATAGAAATTTTCTTAATTTTTACAAGTATCTAACTTGTACATAGATAAAAGGGTTATTGATCCTTATTCTCGATTTATGATGTAATGTCTAAATTGTACAGATTAGGCGGTAAAATATGAGAGATTTTAGACTTTTGTGGTATTTTTAGGTTGCAGCAAACTTCCATTCCTTAAGGAAGAATGGTATTTTAGAGAACAGAATGTGCTTACCGTAAAGCTATGAGGATAGCCAGCAGCCAAAGAAACTGCAGTAGTGTGCTGTAGTGGTTAGTGTCAAAGTAGAAACTGGGAGACCCAAGTTCAAATCCTCATTCTGTTGTGGAAGCTGTCTGGGTGGCCATGGGCCAGTTGCACACACTCAGCCTCACCTGCTTCACAGGGTGGTTGTAAAGGTAAAATGAAGGCAAAGGGATTGATATAAGCTGCTTTGGGTCCCCATTGGGGAGAAGATGGGGCATAAATCAAGTAAATAAACAATGTTCCTTGTAATACCAACGGGCTATTTGGTTATGTTTGGGTACACAAAATAAAATTAGATTTTAATTGAAAACTGTGTGTGTATTCAGTGATAAACGCAGTTTATTTTATCAGCATTTTGCATTCAAACTTGACAGTTCTATTTACAAATTAAATTTCATTTTAGTTGCATGATGCTTAAACGGCTGAAGTACATAAAATGTGTCCTCAGTGCTATCATATTTTAAATTAACTCCGTCATTTAAATTGGCAGTGAACAATTTGTGTTGCTGGTCCTAACAGTGAGTACAGACATCATGATGATGAACACGATTCAGTATACAGGGAACTGGCTATGCTTCTTCTTCTTGGGAATCCATAAGGCATTCTTCATATCCCTCATTGTGTTTTATGTGTTTTAAAGTCTTAAAAATAATTTTTAGGTAAATAAACTTTCAACTTTTAATTGCTTATACTCAAATTCTGATAATTACTTTGTAGTAAAAATGTGCACTGATATGTGAGCTATGAATTGAACAGTGACTCTCACACTCTTCTGGCTATAAATATTACAGTTACAGCTCATTCCTTGATTCATCATCTGACCTTGCAATTCACAAAAGGAATATTTTCTGTATCTTTCTATTTTCCCAACTATTAAACTCATCTAGCAATAAGTAAAATTAGAGTACTATTCTGGGTTTGAAAAATATTGTCAGCATTTTTTGTAACTGGAGAGATGTTTCCTTAATGTTCCCAATCCTTTCAGACCTGTTTAGTTGGGATGGGGGAAATCACGTGGCTACTGTGTACTTATTTGTGACATATATTATTAAGGATGTATTGCTTTGTTTTACCCTTCTAGTGTTCTCCATGCATGGTGAGGAAACAGGACAAGCCTCTTCCTGCACCACCACCACCTGTGCGTGATCCTCCCCCACCTCCACCAGAAAGGCCCCCTCCCGTTCCACCAGATAACAGATTAAGTAGACACATGCATCATCCTGAAAGCGTGCCTTGCAGAGACCAGCCTATGCCACTTGAAGCCTGGTGCCTCAGAGAGGTGTGTGGAACAAATCAAATGGTTGGATGTCGAATAGTAGGGGGTGAAGCTTCACCAAAACCTGGACTCACAGCAAGCTCAAATATGAATGGAAGGCACTGTCGAATGAGTTCTGACCCAGGATTTCTGCGAAAACACAGACGTCATGATATGCCTTTAGAAGGTGCCAAGGTACACAAGTTTAATTATGCATCCCAGTTGAACACAATTTTTCACTAGCTGGAGTGCTGTTATTTTTTTCTTTTTCTTTTTACCCTTAATAATGACAGTGTTTTCTACATAGAATTAGCTTCTGGTTACTGTAAAGTTGCTCTGAATGCTGTAATCCTGTCTTCATCGCAGTTTGTTTACAGGAGCATTTCTACAGAAGATTGCACCTGGGGCAAGGTCTCAAGCGGTGTCCCTCCCCAGCGTCTTGTGAAAACCCTGTTGATACACCCCAAGATTGCATTAGCCTTTTTTTGTCGCTGCATCACACTGACTGCTCATATTTAACATAATGTCCACTTTAACGGACTTGCCCCACCCTGAAGGGCTGGTGTGAAGCAGGCCTGCTTAAAGAGGCCTGGGTGACAGTAACAGTATGGCAGCCCCCCCCCCCCTAATTTAAATAAAAGCAAGGTGATTGGTTGATGGAAGGTACTGTTGCCCCTGGCCAATGTAAGGGGGTGCTAAAACGCTGCTAGATAAACAGAAAGACACAGAGAGCCTGTCAGACAGTTCTTTGTGGAGAGTTCTGAAGAGAACAGCTCGTGTTCAGTTGAGAGCAGAGTCTGTGGAATGAAGTCTCACCGCTCTGTCTCTGGTGTAAAGGAATTCTGGTCCAGCTCAGATAGCTGGCAGGATTCTAGTGACTCTCCTCACTCTCCTCAAGCGAAGGAAGCTTGTGAGAGAAAGGAAGGCACTGGCTTTTTGGTGCAGAGCGAAGCGCCGGCCAGAGGCTTGTCAATAGACACTGACCCGACCTAGGAGTCTGTCCTGCCCCTGTACAACACCAGTCTGGGAAAAGCCCAATCCAGTGGCAGTGAGGCCAGTTTGGGAGTAGTGAGAGAGAGGGAGACTTTGTATGCCAGAATCTCACAGGGCATAGACTGGGTGTGTGTGTATTCAGTGGGTTGTGGATCAGAAAGGACTAGTGTCTGTCTGTGAGGAAAAGCAAAGTGTATAAAAGCCAAGTCGTTTCTGAAGAGACACCTGTGTGTGTCTGTGTATGTGTGTGAAACCTAAATAACAACTGAAGCTCTGTAACTTTTAAGTGAAAAGCTATCTGAAACCATCAAGCGTTAGTACCTCTCTGAGCCAGTTTAAGAAGCCTTTCTTTTGTTTTCAAAATAAATTTCATTCGTTATGTTCAAGTTACCCTCGTGCCAGCCTGCGTTTGTGTGTGAGAGGTTGAAGAATGCCTGTCTGAGAAACTAGAATCCCAGCCAATTTTTGAGTTCCCTCCATTTTTGTATGTGGGACTCCGAAGGACATTCCCCTCAGACCAAGAGTGAATGTGAGGTGGGGTCCTGTAATATATTTGGCAGCCAGCGGCAATTTTTTTTTTATTTCTAGTTCCTTCTCTTTTATGGTGGCAGCAGAGTAAAAAGAAGATCCCTGAACACTAGCCTGGGATATTTTGGGCGGCCAAGGAAACCCCACTGGTCAGTTTAGTGGGAACCTTGATTGTAGGCCACACGTCCCCGTTACAATTGGTGGCTAGTGTTGGGATAATATATCTCCCTCGCCCTTGAATATAAGCACCCCCCGTTACATCCACCTATACCCAAGATCTTGTTCTCACACAGTACTCACAAACTATGCAATAATGTATCCTCCATCCAGAAAGAAAGAGGGGAGAGATAAAGTGGGGAAAGGAAAGAAAGGGGGAAAAGGGAGAGAAAAGGGGAAGGGAGAGAGTTTCAGTGTCTGGGGAGAAGATTGGCTGCTTCTTTCTTCCTTGTCACTCCAAAAAAAGAAGAAAAGAACCTTCTGGTTTCTGTAAAATTGAGATAAATTTACTTTCAGGCAAGCAGAACTTTTTTTCCAGTGGGGGCAGGGAACGTGGGCCACTTATTACCACCACCATAGCCACACAGTTTCTAGTTGCTTTAAAATTAAGATTAACTTATTTCCTGGCCATGAGGCCAGGCTAGATAAATTGGGATGTGGGCTCCTCTTGTGCCCTCCCCAATGACCACCTGGGGCTCATGCGCACCACAACCCACCCACCCACCCCGTTATGCATCTGTTGACTTAGTACAGGGGTGACCAACCTATGGCACTCCAGATGTTCATGGACTAAAATTCCCATCAGCCCCTGCCAGCATGGCCAATTGGCCATGCTGGCAGGGGGAACTTAGTGTAGTCCATGAACACATCTGAAGTGCCCTGGGATTAACCACCCTGACTTAATAGCTGCTCTAGGGCTTAGGGACACATCTGCCTTGTGGCTGTAAACCCCCCTTGTAGTTGCTGCTGTTGAAGCTTGCAGTAGTAGCAGACAAAACAGGATTTCTGAGCAAAATTCTTTGACTATCCTTCATAGATAATTCCTTATATCGGAAGTTTCACTTTATTCCTGAAAGCTGAGACAATTATAATACTGTCGAATTAAAGTCATATGTATCTTGCAGGTATTTTCAAATGGCCATCTAGGAAATGAAGAATATGATGTACCAGTTCGGCTCTCACCCCCTCCTTCAATTGGTGCTGCCCTGCCTAATATGAAGTAAGTTTAAAATCAAGAGCACTGATCATACCTTAACTTATGAGGAACTGAGTTTGCTGTAGTTAATTCTTCAACCTTTTAATAGGTTTTTTAAATAGAAAAGATGTTGCATTGTTTGAAAAATCATATATTAAACTTAATATATGAAGCAATAATGAAAGTCAGTATGTTCTGTTTGAAATTGGTTGTATTGCAACTCCTAGCCATAAGCAGGTTGAATAACAGGAGTTTCATTTTTTATTTATAGAGGAGAATGCATTGGGTAATACTTACGAATAAGTGTGGTAGGAAACCAGAAATAATGTGTGACAAAAAGGTGCCTTTTATATGTCTGGTGCACTCTTTCCAAAATCCAAATACAGCTGGTAGAACTGCAGGATAGGAAGAAATGACCAAATTAGCAGCTGCTGCTTTACACTAGCAGAAACAACTCCAAAGGGTAGCAACTTTGCCAGGAAAAAGAAAGTCCCATTCTAGTCCCCACTGGATTGGGTCCCAAGGCTTGCTTTTTATATTTGAAAAAGGGCCGTATACTTTGTTCCTTAATTTCATAGAAAAAGACTCAGCCTACCCTCTCAGCTATTAGTCAAAGGCAAAAGGGAACTTTGGGAAAATGCATACTAATGAGCTTAGGAAAGCACTTCATTATTATGCATCTCAAAGAAGTGTTTTCTTGGGCTCATTAGTATGCTTTCTCTATCTTCCACTGGTCACACTTTTATCTTGGTTTCCCTCTGGCCATAATGTGGCCTGTGCTTTTCCCATTTGTTTTGAATCAATTCCTGCAGTGTTAAGTCAATTTTTCATATGAGGTGCTGAGCTGTTCAGTGAGGTAGCCAGTCATCTTGCTAACTTTACATAAGATGTAAAACACTGTGTGGAGCTTTTTCATTTTGTTTTCCCTGTTAAACTTCCTTTGATGGCTTAAGAAGTTTCCATAATATGATGAGTTTTCTCTTATTCAAATGTAAGACAAAATAGTGTAGTAATTATATAATAGCTGTCTACATACCAAATTGTTCTGTAAAATGTTTTAAAATCTGTAAAATGCTTTAAAACCAGTAGATCTGAGCAGCAGATAATGGTAGTGGTCAGCAAAGAAACATTAACAGAGTTGTTGTTCCAATGGTAGTTACTCACCATAAAGAATAAGGGATTGGGAACTTTGGCTCAAGCTAATTGTAAAACAATTAAAAACTAACATTTGAAGTCAAATTGTAGATCTAGAAATATAAATTTGCAATATAAGTCACTGTTGAATTCAGGGACAATGTATAAAGCTATAAAATGTAAATATATAAAATATTGGACTGCCTTTATATTTTCTTAATAGTCTGAAAAATCAGTGTTGTTTACTTTTTGGAAATGGGAGCTATCGTATATGTTTACACATTAGTTATAACTAAACTGTATCATTCAGGGGATTATGATTGGGTTTCTCCTTGAAAGGTATGAGGCATTTAACATACTGTTGAATGTGCATTTTGTAAAAATTGATATATCTTTTGTGTTTTCTGTCATCCCTTACATGACAGAATGAATTCATCAAGGAAAAACATGTTTATTTTGAAGGGCTTTGAAAGCTGATTGTTCCTTGCAATTAAGTGTTTCGAATGCTGTCAGTTATTGCTACTTCTTCTTAGTGCTTTTTTTTTTGCTGATACTTATTATTGGCACTTATATTTTGCAGTTATATTATATTCTAACTTGAGAGCTCTTAAGAACAATAAAGCAGGATAGAAATCCTGTAAGTAAAAATAGATCTTTAATTTAGTACAGGCGTGCAGTACCAACCATGACACTCCTCTCATGAAAGAGGCAAGAGAGACATTTTTGCCCTTGTCTAGTTTCCCCTGCAACATAGATCATGTGAACCCAGGAGTAAACTTTCCAGTAGTCAGAAATATCTGTTGTGAGTAGAGGAGAACTGGGGAGGTTGGAGACAGTCAGTAGTTTGCCCTGACAGGCTGTGGAATCCTAGTCACAGTATTAGTAATGATAACTTGTCAGCGGAGGGACCATCCCACCCCTGCTATATAAGTGGCCAGATAGTGGGAGGAGGTGGGAACATACATTGTGCTAGATGTGTTTTCCTTTCCAAGCTCTTGCCATCCAAAATCAGCTGGCTAAGTGGGTGGGGAGACTTGGAACTGAAAGCACACAGGATGCACTTTATCCTCTTTTCCTCCAGTCTCTGCAAGCTAGTTGATTGTGTGTGATGGGAGATCTTAGAGATAACACGCCAGAGATGCTTTCTGCTTGAGACCTAGAAGCCCCCTTCCTCATCACCTGGCTGGGGGCAGAGGCGGCAGCAGCAGCTTGTTCCAGAAAGTATGTGGGACAAGGTTTCTGTTGGAAACCATCTTCAGCCAGGCCGCTGCTGAAATCTTGAGACACTTGTGAGACTTCATTCAGCATTTTCTGTTCGTGTTACAACCTTTTTGAAAACACGCACATATTTATTTATGGTTTGTAAAACTCATTTTTAAAAAATACGATGGGGTTTTTCATCACATTTGTGGGTTTCCCCGTTGGCGGATTAGTCCCTTCTTTCTGAACCTAGCCATATTGAGTGGATTTTTTTGATCTGTGCTCTGGGATTATGTTCAGAATTAGATATATAAATTGTTAATTATTTATGACTGAAAATCTATTAAAACTATTGAACAGGTTTAAACCAGTTGAAGACATTACAAATGACAGTAGGGTTATATGTTAGATTTCAAAGTGAGGATGGTAATTGAAGTACACCCATCAAAATAGTTAAAAGCACTGAATGTGTTGTATATCAAGGATGCCCTGTGAAACTAATAAAATTGAAAGACACTCCTAATAGGCTGTAGTGTGTTCCCCAGTTTGTGTCCCTGTGGTCTGGTTGTTTTTGCTCCTAACATTTCATCTGCTTCTATGACCGGCTTCTTCAGAGGAATGTCATGTAAGTGTGTGGAGTATGGTGGTGGAATATATGTTTTGTGCACTTCATAGGTGTGTCTGTGAGGAGGTCAGGTGCATTTGCGTGTGTCTGCATGGAGTTCATTTGCACTTTCATTACCATGTGTACAGGAGAAGTTAATTTGTAGTTGCATTTGAATCTCTACTTTTTCATTTTGGTGTTTTTTAGTACTGGCAGCCAGGTTTTGTTGATTTTAGACTCTTCCTTTTGCTGAAACTGTCCCAGTGTCTTTAGATTTCAATGACCTCCTTGTGTAGTCAGTAAGTATTATTATAATATCTCATTGTTTATCCGTGTCCCCAATTTGCTACCAAATGAGTCTCAGTTTTGCAAATATAAGAATGCCTCTATCTTGATATGAAGATTCAGAAGGCCACTCTTTTAATATACTAAATTGCTCAGTTTTATCACAAAGCACAGTTTTTGGGTAGTTCTTTTATATGAGTTTTGTATCCAGTACAATAATGCAGCTATATATCGAATAATACTGATTAATGGAATAAATGGGATTGTCAGTACTGGTCGTAGCTTAGGGTGACCATCCGACCCTATTTTTGCGGGACACTCACACTTTTCCGTAGAGTGTCCCGCGTCCCGCTGGGCTTATGTCATTGTCCCGATTACGGACAATGGCCCCAGCAGCACACTGCCTTTTGCGGTGGTGCTCCCCAGTCAGGAAACAGGGAAGCACCCCAGAAGGCTTTTGGGTCGCTTCCCTGTTTCCTGACCAGGGAGCGCCGTGCAAAAGGCTGCCTTTTGCTCTACATAGCTTAGATTCGTCGATGTAGCGGGCTTCTGGGGCTTGCTTGGTTTGCCGCTTGCTTGTCACAGAAGTGGACAAGCCCGCCCAGAATCAACAGCGCGTGCTTCTGAGGCTTGCTTGCCGTTTGCCGCCCTGTCACGAAGAGTGACGGCGATTTAAAGCGGCAATGGCTGCAAAAGCACCTCGTGTGCTATGACTCTCTTGATAGCAGCGCTTGGCACGCACAGCCGCTTCCCCGTCTCGGGATGGAAAGGTGACCATCTGGTCACCTTATCGTAGCTGGACATGGAATAGGGAAGTGTGGGCATGAAACCCTTGTTACCATGAGTCCTGTGAGTAGGCTATAGAGAAATAGAGAGTAATTACACCTTTGGGGATCGGGCGGTATAGAAATTGAATAAATAATAATAATAATAATTCTAACAGGACTGTAGGGATAAAGAGGGCCCTGAGCTCTTTGGAGAAAGAATAAAGTATAAATGTGACAATAAATAAGCTAACTGTATGCAGTTGGGCTAGTAGTTCAGCCAGTAGGTCACATGGTATGGCTTTACGAGCTGATCGTATGTGATTTAGTGGTTAAGAGTGATGGACTCATACCTAGAGAACCAGGTATCTTTCCCCACTTGTGTACATGAACCTGCTGAGTGGTCTTGGGCTAGTCACCGTTCTCTCAGAACTTTCTCAGCTCCACTTACATCACATGGTGCCTGTTGTGACAGGAGAAGGCTATTACAAACTACTTTGAAACTCCTTCAGGAGAGAAAAGTGGGGTATAAAAACTTACTCTTCTCTATATTGAATGGTGAAATAGATGTACCAGAATTAAAAGTTACAGGTGTGGATGACATCAACTTCTACATCAAGCTTTGCACACAAACCTCTAATTTTACTAGTGCCAATCATCCGAAGAGTGGGGAAATATTGATTCTGTCTAGTTGTCATTGGGATCATGCCTTATGTGCATGTTTCTAGAGATACCATGTCACACAGAATGCTAGACTAGGGCCCTTTCCACACTTGCAGAATAATGCACTTTCAATCCACTTTCAATGCACTTTGCAGCTGGATTTTACTGTGTGGAATAGCAAAATCCACTTGCAAACAATTGTGAAAGTGGATTGAGAGTGCATTGTTCTGCATGTGCGGAAGACGCCTAGATAACTTTTATTTTTATTCAACAGATTTCTTATAAAGAAAGGGCAGATTGAGTCTTTAATATATAAAGAAAGATGGCTAAAGGGTGTCATAGTTAAGGTTTATAAAATTATAGATGGTGCAGGCAAAATGGATGGAATACCCTCCTCTAACACTTGAGGTGACGCAATGAGCTTGATGGACAGTCGATGCAGACAAAAGGAAGTTTCATTGAGTCACGAGAGGAAAGGTAGGGTACAAATATTTTAAGGTGGGGTAGTGAGTGCATAATTATGGAATCAACTGCCTCAAGATGTAGAGTGTTGGCGTCTAACTTGAGTGTTTTAAAAGGGTGCTGCCCAATTTGGGGAAGATAGCTAACATGCATTGATGGTTAGATGAAATATGCATGTTCAGAAGCAGTATACTTGTGAACACAGATTGCTGTGGAGCGATGGCAGCAGGAGGCTGTTGTATTCATCACCTGCTTGTAAACTTTCTGTTTGGTTAGCCATTGCAAGGAACTTGCTGGACTATTGGTTCAATCCAGCAGGAGCTTTTCTTAGGATAAAATATGTGATACCTAAATAAATCATAGTTGACAGAATAAGTCATGTTTCTAACCAGTTCAGACATACTGAACTCTAGATGTTTTTACTTTTGATGCATTTTCTTAAGCTAGTTAAATGTAAAGAAGATGTATGGAAAAACCAGGTTTTTGCTTACTGAAGCCATCCTGCTATATTGCCTTTCTCCATAATCTGTAGATGGTGTTCCACTCAGCTCTGCTTTGCTAACCCATAACCAGACTAATTTGATGTGTATTAACAGAATGAGATTGCATGAACCAGCTTTACTAACTTACCAGGGCTGAGAACCGTCCTCTTTTCAACCTCAGTTCTCAGACTAGGCTTAAAACCATAAACTTTCTGGCTATAGCTTTCAACTTGTTTAAAACAAGTTAAGTCAACATTCAATGTTATGTATAATCAATCATAAGGAGTCTTAAGAGGCTCCGTATGATCAGAAATCCATCTGCAACTGAGATCCTCGTTTCCTGAATTAGGACCGGTCACTTTAAAATATTTTGTGTTTGAACTGGGGTAAATGCAAGAGGCATGAAGAACTTGTAGTTTAAGTATATGATGTCCTTTGGCTCCCTCTACAGAAGGTGGTTAAATATTACATTGCAAAAAAGGCTCTGATTCAGTTTCATAGCTCTTTCCTGGAGATCTGTCTTCAGTTATTCTGCCAATAAAACCTGATTTTTGTTTCACACTTGTTTTTAATTCTCATATCTTTTGTGTGAAAGAAATGAATATTATGGTTTATTTAAGAACAGATGCATTTTATAGTTGAAGGATTTCACTTTAATGTTGTACATGATTTAACTTTCCCATGATAGTTACCGGTAGTAGGAACACTTTCCCTCATTTTGACTAGCACCTTGAATTATGTCAGAAAACATACTTTGAGCCCCCTGTGTAGACAGAAATTGTTGGGTGGGGAGTATAACTTTGTATTGCATTGTACCATTCTTTCATAGCAGATATAAAGATTGAATGGGATAAAAAGAAATGATTTCAATCTTCTCTTATCGGAACGAATTTGCAGTCACGGCTGGAAGTCTAGAATATTGTGTGTAGGATGTGGAGCATCTAGTGTCACGGTCCTCTTTTCCAGATGCTGTCTAATACATGGCTGTTAAATGAGATCATTCACAGCTTGGGAAGTGGGTGTCATTAATATGCTGCTGATTTCTCTGAGCCTCCAGAAGCTTAGGTCTTCCTACTAGATAAATGTCTGCATGCCATAGTCAACTAAAGCAGAGTTTAGACAGTACATAAAGCAAGATTGTTAGGAAAATCTGATGTCCTGGACACGATTTACTTGGTAGTGTGAAGTTATCCTTAGTAGCAAGAATCTGGAAGCCTCGTTTTACTAAGAACAAAGTGAGGTGTAACAAGTTTCAATGATGCCCGGGAGGTGATACAGTCTGGACTAGACATGTAGAGAAGATTGAAGAGACAGACTATACTATTTCACATAGCAACAGAAGTATAAAATGGAGGTGATGGTGATGATGTGAGCTGCTTTGGGTTCCCTGTTGGAGCGAAAAGTGAAGTGTAAATTACATAAATAAATTTTAAAATTGGTTATAGCTGGCTGAGACCAAGAGTGAAAGAGACCATGGGGCTATAGCAGGTAGCTCAATGAAAATGTCTGTGAGTGGCTGCAGAGAAAAAAAGCAAACTCCATCCCGGGAATTATTAGGGAAGGGATTGAGACTAAAATGGCAAATATTGTAATGTCCTTGTATATGGTCATGATGTAACCTTGTTTGGAATCTACTGTACAGTTCTGGTCATTGTATCTCAAGAAAGATGTTGCAGAGCTGAAAAAAAGTACAGAAGTGAACAACATAGATGATCAAGGGAGCATCTTTCCTATGAGAAAAGACTGGATATCTGGGCCTTAGTTTAGAGGGAAAAAAGGTCAAAGGAAAACTTTGAGGAATATAATCTGACTCAAATTCTTAAATGTCTGTGTTGTATCTTTCACTGTTATGGAACATCTGCTGAAGATAAAATGGATTCATAAAGATTAAGCATTTAATGCTCTCAATAATCTCATAATTTTGCATAATCTAACAGGATAACCCCCATACCTTAGAAATAGAATAGGAAGATGGCTGAAATTTTTGTTAAATTGTGTGTATGTAATCTTAACTATATGAAATCACTGCTGTTGGCTAATTTTGAGTCAAATAGCTCAACCTAATTTACCTTACAGAGTTGTTGTTCATGATTAAGTATTATATACATACATCTGTTTTCTATAAAGATTTACCTAGACTTGATATATTTTTATCCTGAGGTGTCCTGTTTCTGTTGTAAATCCCCTCCCTGAGAAACCAAGGGAACATGTAGAAGATGATGAGTATAAGATTCCTTCATCCCATCCTGTACCTTTGACATCACAATCGCCTCATTGTCATAATATAAAGCCTCACATCCGGTAAGATGATTTGTTAAGTAATATAAATCAGCAGTTCAGTATGATTTTATATTCTTAGATGTCTTTGAATGTGCTAAAAATGTGTTGGTGCTGGTTCATTGAGCATTTTGGGTTATCATGATGAAGTTTTCAATATACATTGTTCACAGCGTTTACAGAACAATTTTTCCCCCTGCCGTTCATCTATGTTTTCATCTAAATACTTATCCAGTATGGGTGACTTTTTGTTCTTCAGTATCTGTAATCCTAATTTTAAGTTCCCTTTTAAAAATTTATTCAGTAATGCCTTACATATAAGAAATACAGAAATCTGAAGAAAGCCACTCTCCATCAGGAAGTTCTGCTGCACGTACCCTACAGAAATGGATGAGAGCTACAGACGTGCAGTTATTCTTTAAACCTGTACTGGCTATATATTTCTTTAGGGCTGGTACAGTTCATTTTATGATTCATGTATTTGAAAAACATGCTGTTCTTAAATGCATCCTAATGTTGTAGGACGTACAAGGGGACTTTTCAAGTTCTTGCTTTCCACTGCTACATTTGATGCTCCAGGACACTGAAGTCTGGGGATTGGCTTCTCTGGTGGATATGAAAGGTTGTTATAGGAAGATTTCCTCATGCCACTCTTAAAATCATGCACCAGAAATCAAAAGCAGCCGGATATTGGTCTGATTATCATCCTTCATTTCAGTTTAATTTCTTCTTTTATTCATCCATATCCCCAAGATGACCACTTTCATATTAAATATATTCAGTACATTGTTCAGTGATCATTCTAAGTGGATTTCTACAAATCCTACTTCAGGTTTTCTGTTATAAGAACATAAGAACATAAGAACTAGCCTGCTGGATCAGACCAGAGTCCATCTAGTCCAGCATTCTGCTACTCGCAGTGGCCCACCAGGTGCCTTTGGGAGCTCACGTGCAGAATGTGAAAGCAATGGCCTTTTGCTGCTGCTGCTCCTGAGCACCTGGTCTGCTAAGGCATTTGCAATCTGAGATCAAGGAGGATCAAGATTGGTAGCCATAGATTGACTTCTCCTCCATAAATCTGTCCAAGCCCTTTTTAAAGCTATCCAGGTTAGTGGCCATCACCACCTCCTGTGGCAGCATATTCCAAACACCAATCACACGTTGCGTGAAGAAGTGTTTCCTTTTATTAGTCCTAAATCTTCCCCCCAGCATTTTCAATGAATGCCCCCTGGTTCTAGTATTGTGAGAAAGAGAGAAAAATTTCTCTCTGTCAACATTTTCTATCCCATGCATAATTTTATAGACTTCAGTCATATCCCCCCTCAGCCGTCTCCTCTCCAAACTAAAGAGTCCCAAACGCTGCAGCCTCTCCTCATAAGGAAGGTGTTATAAACATAACTGTTATAAACATAGACATTTTTATCAGACTGCAAATATTTACAGGCACAGGCTGTAGAATGTGTTATGTTGTGATTCAAAACATTTCTATAGTTCAGATTCAATTTCTGTCCCTTTAGCTGTACACTGAGATTTAATTACTCTGACTAGTAGATCTGTGCTCTTGTTCAATAGATGTGCTAGCCATAATATAAACAAAGGTATGATTACTGTCTGAATATATGAATAATTAATTGATTTGTATAGGTGAGAGAACCTCTGATACTGTGTTACTGTGGTTGTCTCTGCTTTTGTTTTCTCACATTAGAATAGCTACATTCTAGTGTGCCGTAGTGGTTAGAGTATAGGACTAGGACCTAACATGACTGGATTCAAAACTTTCACTCAGACACAGAAGGCCAGCATGTAATTTTGGGCCCACTGCAGTCTTTCAGCTTAACTTACCCTCAGAAGGTTATTGTTTCAAGATTAGCTGGAAGCTGGAGGAATGTTGTGAAAAGCTGCTTCATAACATCAAGGTGCTATTGGATATAAGGGAAGGTACAGCAGAAGTTGAACCTTTCATGTGATCACTTACTCTGTTCATCCAATACTCTCACAGAAAGAGATGACAGGATTTTCCTTTGATTTTCCTCAAACTGCCTTCTCTTCATGCATCTAATTCATTATACTCTGAATTAATTGGTAATATTTCTGCTGAATTTTGCCTTTTTTTTAAGAGTTGATATTGCATAACTCCCAAGATATTTCACCTTTTTAGGAGGAAATACAATCACTGCCAAAGCTTACCTCAGAAAAAACAAAAGCTTTGCACTAAGTAGAAGTTATGATAACTGCAATATTCTCATACAGACTTATGTATTTTACTTTACATTCTCCCTTTCAGTATAAAAGGACATTCTGAATAAATATTTTCTAAAAAATAAAAATACAAGTTTTTAACTGTATTTAATATTCATTGCTGCTAGATGGTCTTTTTTTCCTTCATGTGTTCATGTGGCTTTCATTATACATATTTGCATGTCTACTTTCAGTGTATGTGAGAACGGTCAGTGCTCTGGAGCAATTGAAATGTACAGTGCAGCCTCTGAAATGAAAAGACTGAAACATCCAGAAATAGGTATGTCATTTCACGTTTGGTTCCTTCCATGCCTAGGTAAATGTAACAGTAGTCCCCTGTGCAAGCACCGGGCCGTTACTGATCCATGGGATGACATCATGTCATGCTCTTTACTAGAAATTACTTTTTTGAGGGGGTTTGTCAAACTGGGCACTCATTATACAGACCTGGGAAGGCTGATCAAACTCAGATTGTGAACAGAGCTTTGACTGCAATACTTCAGCTTACTATTTGGCACCATAGGGCTCTGTCTAGAAGATAATTAATCCAAGATTATGTTTTTGGAAGTACATAAACTTTGCTGCTTTATTGTTTAGGAGATGCCTTTGATCCTACAGTTCCAATACCTCTGCCACCCGCACGGCCTCCTATCAAGGACAACTTGAAACATGGCTCAGTACTGAATAGAACACCCTCTGATTATGACCTGCTTGTACATCCTCTAGGTTGTATATTCTTTTGAATCTACTAGTAGCTTCTTTCTATAGTGTAACTTAAGGGAAGCCAAAGAACTACTACTTTTCTGCATTTGTAGCTTGTGGTGTTTAAATAAAATATGTTGCATTGGATCATGTGAGTTATAAGTGAAACATTCAGATGTATCTCTCCCAACTTTTCCTTCTCCAAAATCCCTCTTTGAGCCTCCCCAAAAGCTATTGGTTACACAAGGGAGTTGGTTGCAATGAGGAGGTGGAAATCATGTAATGTAGTCTCTCCTCCCTGCCATCCATCTGGTGTATTACTGGAATCACAACTGGCCGAATATTGTTAGGGTTGATTTTGCCAAATTCATTTTCCTAACTGCAACTCGCATGCTCTGGGTATGTTGCCCATGAAGCTTATCCAATTGCCCCCCACCCTGATACATGTAACAGTAAGTCAATTGTTTTCTATTCAGCTAACAAGGAGGTGATTTTTTTCCCACCAAATTTCTTATTTTTATTGCAACCCCTGTGCTATTTTTTTAAATCTATCAAGGTCTTCTGATTCTTAGCTAAAAGGAGCTGCTAGGAAAAAAGAGAGACTGAAAAATATTGCCCTCCATTTATTTATTTATTTTATTGGATTTGATATCCTGCTCCTCCCAACTGAACAGCCAGGCTCAGTGCAACTAACAAAAAATCCCACTTAATATGGTGCTAATTCTTTCAAATAATGTAGAAGTGCCAATATGGTATTCCAGCTACAACCAAACCTATAACGTCCCACTCTTTTTAGATATATATATAAAATTGGGGGGAGGGGAGGGAGGAGACAAATCTCATGGAATCCATGACACAAAACTCATGGGATCAATCCAGTATGTTTCAAGTAATTTAAATTTAGAAATTTAAAAATAGAAATACATGATAAATAGCAACATTAAAAAGCCATGTTTCACAAAACCGTGAGCAGTGTGAATTTAGGGTTCTTCCAAGGCTCTGTGTTTTTGGTTCTAACAACAGATTCTCGTTCTGTTCTGGAGTCTTTTCCATAAGACCTCTTAAAGTTTGAGTAGCCATGTGATATATTGGCTGCTGCTGCTGGAAGAAAAAGCAGGAAGCCCAATACAGATGGGGGGAACTGAATGGGCTGTGGGAACGGCGCTCGGTTATACCAATGCATTTGCCCCTTCCACCGGTAGAGAGGGCAAAGATGCCAGCATCCAGGCAGTCCAAAGCTCTGCGGAAACAAAACTCAGAAGTGGGTGCCACTGCAGAACAATTGTGATATTTGAACAGACGTCCGTGTGGGGTGGGCCATGGTGTTTCCTGGTTGGAGCCAACTGTCATGAGCTTTTACCAGTGTTCCAAGCCAGGAATACCACTGTCAGAGCACTCCACAGTTACACTTACTGTGCAGTTACACCGCAGTTTTGTGCTGCTTAAGCCTGTTGGGCTATGGGGCAGTTAGGGCAGCAGGAGGGTTTTTCGGTTGCACTCCTTTTCACACTGTCCAAAGCCTCTGTGGTGGCGGCACGGCTCCACCTTCACAGTGCCATCCCTGGCCATCTCCATGCTCCTCTTGCACAATAAGAATATCTTACACGAAGAACTTACCGGAGTGTTCATTGTATGGTAACTTTTGGTGTTACTAATGTGTGTCTCTATGTCATAAATAATAAAAATTTAGAGAGCAACATACAAAAGTAAAGTAAAATTTTTTAAACTATATAGTAATTGTTAGAGACTAGCAATAGTTTTCCCTCTGGTTAACTGTAATAGTAACCCTTATGTATGACATTATACAAAAGAGATTTGTGCATTTTTCTGTGGTGTATATATACATTTGAAACACAAAAAAATTCACAAGCTAAAATTTTAAAAATGGTAAGCCACTTACAGCTTCCTTCTTATTCACCATTGTCTCCTGGGACTTTGTTGGATTGAAACAGGTTCCAGTGAAAGCCCCCCCCCCCCCCAAAATCAGGCCACTAAATCCAAGAAACCTACTGATACTTCATATAACATTGTCCTGTGGGCTCTAACCTATTAGCCTATCAGTGAATGTTTCCTAATAATAAAACTGTATGCTAAACCATTTTTGTTGTGGCCGCTGGTGTTGGAAATTAATGGCATGTGTTATTTACTAGAACACATATTGTCTAAACTCATGATGATTGTTTTAGATGCTAGATAAACTTCCAGAAAGAAACAGGTGGCATATGGTGAAAGCTTACTATTTTTCCAATGTTGTTTTAAATGCTGACTTACAGTTTCATTACTGGAGTTGCTTAACTATGTGGCCAGCAAAACCAACTTTAAGCTTCATTTTTAATCATATCATTCTTGAAGATTTGCTAATACAATGATTTTTCTATAAATGCAGAAGATGCAGTTGACAACCCACCATCCTCACTTCCTCCGCCGCCACCCCCTGCACGTCACAGCCTCATTGAGCAAACAAAACCATTTGGTGCAGGCAACAGACCTTTGTCAGGACACGAACTTTACCTTCCCCCTGCAGGTAATGTAAAACCAATCAAAATTGTAATATTGTAGTAGAGGATTAATCGTACAGATAAAATTGTATTCAAATATTAGTTGGCTTTGTGAATATTAATCGTACAGATAAAATTGTATTCAAATATTAGTTGGCTTTGTGAATATTTCTTGACTATAAATTTCTTCAGGGTTAGACTTAAAGAACTTGAAATAGGAAGATATAAAGGCATGATTTCTTCCATTTTCATAAAGGGATTTCAGGAAGACACGATCTATGCTGGACATATCTGCACTGGGGAGGAAATCTAGATAGATCAGAATATGTACTCATTGGTTCTAATCCCAGTCCAGTAAAAAGCGTGACAAATTTTGATGTTTGATGCTGGAGCTGTGAGATTCAGTTCAAGCACTAATACAGTTAAATATTAGAAATATATAGATTTTTTTCCTTAATTTTGTAGAACTTTTATTTGATCCAGTAAATGGCTTAGTTCCCTTGCCTCCAGTTCGAAGGTTAACTGGTGAAAACATGAAAACCCACAGAACATCCCAGGAATATGACCAGCTTCCGTCTTGTTCAGGTAAACAAAATACCTTATACAGTTGTTGCTGACTCTACAGAACAAGTCAGAAGGCTTGTGGCACCTTAAAGACTACCCACGTTTATTCCAGCGTAAACTTTCATGGGTTAGAGTTCACTTCAGGTACAGTGAAATGAAATAATTTTCCTCAGATTTATCCAGAAAGTTACTGAAAAGAAAGGAGAAAAGGGGACAAAATAGGCAAAAAGAGGCCTGATGTCATAAACAGTTCCTCAAGTATTTCCCCAGTAAAAAAAAAGAAATAGATAGCATTAGCTTCCAAAAATAGTGAGATGAATGGTAAGGTAGAGCATTGGAAATTATGAGAAGAAAACTTAATTTCCTATCATTTGGCTCCCAGTTTGTCTGTAGGCCCAATTCAGGGTGTTGATATTGACCTATAAAGCCCAATATGGCTTGTGTCTAGCACAGGGGTCTGCAACCTGCGGCTCTCCAGATGTTCATGGACTACAATTCCCATCAGCTCCTGCCACCATGGCCAATTAGTCCAATTGGCCATGGTGGCAGGGGCTGATGGAAATTGTAGTCTATGAACATCTGGAGAGCTGCAGGTTTGCAGACCCCTGGTCTAGCATACCCGAAGGACCACTTTTTCCCATAACCATCCCCCCTCACGTTCAGAAGCTCTTTGAAGTGCTTCCACCATCGGATGCTAGAGAGGGGGCAGCTTGAGAAAGGGCCTTCTCAGCTGTGAAATTTTCTCCCCAGGAAGATTAATTTGCCTCCCACTGTCATTGTCTTTTGCTGGCTGGTGAAGACTTTTTGTGTTATGCTTGGTGTTCTCTCATTAATTCTTATGTGCCCTCTTGCCGGTTAGTGTGCTTTTTCTTCAATTTAAGTGTTAATATGTTTTATTTAATCGTTTTATGTAGTTTATTTGTATTTTAAATTGTTTTTAATGTTTGAAGTTTGTTGATATTTTCATATACACAACTTTGGGGACCCTGAATTAGATAGAACGGCAACATAGAAATGTTTCAAATAATATTAATGGATGTTGACATTAAAGTTCCTTCTGACTTTTTTGGGGGGAAAGGGGCTTATACAAACCATTTCTAAAAGTTATTTTTGCAAGAAAAGTCACAAGACACTTATTTCATACAAATGTTCAAACTTTTGCATGACTGTTATATTAGGTTCAATGTAATTGTGCATATAATTTGTCCAATGCTGGCTCCTCGTATAGAACTACAGATTGGTCCTCTTGAAAACAGCCTAAGAGTTGTTTAATCTTAGTTCAATTATTCCATGATACTTCTTGAAACAGCTTACAATTTGTGTGTGTGTGGGTGTGTGGGTGTGTGTGTGTGTGTGTGGGGAGGGGGGGATATATCATTTTTATATATGCATATTTCTTAATCTGAAGATTACCACCAGTCTTCTAAAATGTCCATATGTTTCAACCACAAATACTAATTCAGCATGATCTGTAACAATGCTTTCAATTTAAAGTAAATTAAATGAGAATTTGTATAGTAAACCATGCCATAATATAATTGAAAGTATTTATAAGATTGATTGTCTGTGGAATTAATAAGTGTCACAGGGAACTAGTTCACTCTGGATCAAGCTGAATGAAGCATTTGTAGATAATGTTTGAATTCTAGAAATCGAACCATACAGTTCATAGTGCAGATTTTATGCTTATTCTAGTCTATTTCATGATCGATCCAAATCAATTTTAATGTACTTGGTATAAAATAGAGAGAAGATTTTTAAAGCCATTTTGAATATCACATAAACCTCAAGCTTATTCTGCATGAACTGCAGGCAAGTTGCCAGTCATTCAATTAAATATATTTAATTGATCAGACCAGAGTCCATCTAGTCCAGCACTCTGCTACTAGCAGTGGCCCACCAGGTGCCTTTGGGAACTCACATGCAGGATGGCCTTCTGCTGCTGCTGCTCCCGAGCACCTGGTCTGCTAAGGCATTTGCAATCTCAGATCAAGGAGGATCAAGATTGGTAGCCATAGATCGACTTCTCCATAAATCTGTCCAAGCCCCTCTTAAACCTTTTAATACCAATGTCTTTGTTGAGATTCCACATGATCTTCGCAGCTACTACAAAAGTATGTTTTGTCATGCCATTTTCTGTTCTGTTCCTGAAGTTCTGACCTCTTACTTCCTTTCCACTCTTTAACATGTATCTGGTTTTCAGCTCTACAAATTCAACGAAAAAAATTCACACACTTTATTTAATGCACAAACTGTAGAACAGTGAGGGCTTAATTTTTCTGAATTATCCCTCTGCTTTGCAAAGAGTCCACAGGCTTTTGGCATTTATGATGTCAATTACAACTGTTGACATCTCTGGCTTTACAGAACATTCTGGCATGAGTCCATTATGTTCAAAAGAACAAGGTCCTTTCTGGGGTGCTGTGTGGTTTCTGAGCTGTATGGCCGTGTTCTAGCAGCATTCTCTCCTGATGTTTCACCTGCATCTGTGGCTGGCATCTTCAGAGGATCTGATAGTTGGAAAGTAAGTGGATTATATATACCTGTGAGTAAAGGTCAATAGGTGAAGGCATCTGAATAGGAGTGGCCTGGCAAGTGAGTAACAATGAAGTGTAGCATGGAGTACAGAGAAGAAGGTTCGAGCAGGAGGCATTCGGTCCTTTTACCTCACTAGTATCATCCTGCCTGTGTGAGCTTAGCCATCACTGATCTTGATTTAGTGTTTTAAAACTGGTAAAGTACCTCTGCCCTTCCATTTTCATGGTTTTCTTCCCTTTCTGTTGAAGAAATCCATGTGCTTAGATTTCAATGGCTTCTCTGTGTAGTCTGACGTAGTGGTTGTCAGAGTGGTCCAGAATTTCTGTGTTTTCAAATAATATTCTGTGTCCAGGTTGGTTTATTATGTATTCTGATATTGCTGATTTTTCTGCTATTATGTGTTTAGCTATTGCTGATTGCAGAACACATAATAAACCAACCTGGACACAGAATATTATTTGAAAACACAGAAATTCTGGACCACTCTGACAACCACTACGTCAGACTACACAGAGAAGCCATTGAAATCCACAAGCACATGGACAATTTCAACAGAAAGGAAGAAACCATGAAAATGAACAGAATTTAGCTGCCAGTTTTGAAAAACACTAGAGTCAAGACAGTGACTAAACAGCTCCACGCAGACACAGGATGACTATAGACAATCAAAGGGAACAAAGGCCAGACTACTTCTATTCAGATGCTTCACCTATTGACCTTGCTATCTCCATTGTTACATGCTACACTTCATTGTTACTCTCTTGCCAGGCCACTCCTATTCAGATGCACTCACCTATTGACCTTTACTCATAGGTATATATACTCCACTTGCTTTCCTTTCCAACTATCAGTTCCTCTGAAGAAGCCAGCTACAGATGCAGGCGAAACGTCAGGAGAGAATGCTGCTAGAACACGGCCATACAGCCTGGAAACCACACAGCACCCCAGTGATTCCGGCCATGAAAACCTTCGACAATACAAGGCCCTTTCTGTCACTAGAGTTATGTTTGTAATGGACTTTTGAAGCCTGTAACTTCAATTGGTCCCGAGTGTCTTAGAACGTAGGTTTCAGATTCAGAAAAGATGTGATTTACAACTCAGTTCTAAACTTGTCTCCAGAGAATTTAGGATGCTGATAAAGCCCTGCTTTGGCCACAAAGCTGTTCAAGTGAATGGGAAAAGGTAGTTGTAGTAGGGGGAGAGATTTGCTGGTCAATATGACAGTTATGTGAGGCTGCTAGTCAGCTTGACTGGCTGATCCTTAATTACTATGCTTGATATCACCAAATTTCAGCTGTGCTTTCCAGATAACTGAAGGGCTGCCCCTATATGAGATCCCCTTGCATGGATACATGCAATCATGGATACATGCAAGGAGATCTCATATAGGGGCAGCACTTCAGCTATCTGGAAAGCACAGGTGAAATTTGGCAATATCAAGCCTAGTTTTTTTCCCCTTCCTTGTAGTGTTCTGCATGCATGCTGCAGTGGGGTATGTGGCCATATCGGCTGCACCAGTGGTTGTTCTCGTAGCTGCCTGTGTATCACTGTGCATCATTGGTAAAGCTCAGAGGAGTTATTACGAACAAGGTTACAAAATCTTTGTTATCACCGTAGGACAAGCAAATAATATGAACTTAGCAATTCTGGGACATTGGCATTGGGCAATTTGTACTGCCTATCCATTTTATAAATATGCACTTTATTAAATTGAGAAAGTCATGCATTTAGGAAAATTTATTTTTATTAATGGTATAATGAAGAAAATCACGTAAGCAGATTTATTGCAAATCTTTCCCTGGCATTGTAACAATTAAGCTCCCACCACTTCTGTAAAGCTTGACTTTAATCTTCCCAGAGATGTTTGCTGCCTTTACTGTTTAATAATGATCAAATGCAGTTCTTTCTTTCTTTGATTTTTATGCAGATGGTTCACAGGCACCAGCCAGACCTCCTAAACCACTTCCTCGCAGGACTGCTCCAGAAATACATCATAGGAAGGCACATAATTCTGGCATCTCTTCAGAAAACGTTGATGCGAAAATTGCAAAACTCATGGGTGAAGGCTATTCATTTGAAGAAGTAAAGCGGGCCCTTGAAATAGCTGAGAATAACCTTGATGTAGCACGGAGCATCCTGAGAGCATTTGCCTGCTTTCCTCCACCTACTTCCCCACGCCTTAATCTATAGCAGTATGAAAAGCCAGTTCACCATGTGCATGAGTGAGATCATGACATCTGATGTGATATGGGGTTCAAGAGACACTTCTTCGCAAAGCATCTTCAAAGTGTCAAGGTCTAGCAGTTGTTTGGGTTTTTTTAAAGAACTGCTCAGTTCAAGACACAAGTGGATTGGAACTTCTGTATTTTTGCTAGCCATACTTTTTTGAATCAGGGTTGAACTGACAAATAATTTAAAGAAGTTTACTTCCCATGAACTTTTAATCTGTGAAGTGCATTTTTTCATGTTTACAGAGTGGTGAGTGACCATTTTCAGGCTGATAGTCCTCCTGTGTTGTTCATATTTTCTATTCCTGTGTGGTATTTTCACATATTTTTGTACTGACCAGAATCATCAGAGTCATTTATTTCTTCCTAAATGTCCTCTCCATTTCCATCCCTTTTTTCAGAAAGCTTTAATGGTTTTTTGCATTTCAGTATCAAGCAAATGCAGGAAAAATGTGGCCTTCACTACTGATATTTTTTTCTGGTATACTTTTGCTATTGTGTGTGAGAGAAAAATGAATGGTAATACATTGTTTTGTCTTTATACTGATTTTCGTAAAGGCATTTTGACCACGACGATGGGCAGCTTTCTTGGACATGTGACCGGCAGGCTTCAGTGCCTATGTGATTACATTATTAAAATACGAATCCATATTAAAATGCATGATGCAGTAGTACCACCGAATATACAAAGTAATGTGTAAATCATTTCTGGTGCAGATTTTACAAATCCAAATATATGTGTTAAAAATTCTTCAGTTTCACGATGAAGTTGGTATTATTCATTTATGTGCTTTTCATGCCTTGAATATCTTCAGGCATATTCCACAGATCCATCTTACTGAACTATGTTAGTAATAGCCTGGTAAATTACAGTCCTCTCCTCTGGAAAATGGATGCAGTTAATTTCCTGTTTGAGTGATTATTTTCCAGTTCATCACAAGTTTAGGGACAAGTTCATGTACAGCTGGAAACTTTAAATCTTGACTGGTGTACTGTTAAGTCTTAATGCTGCAGTAGCACTATTTTTTGAAAAGCATTTAATTATGCCACACTGTTACCGTAAGAATATTTAGGGCCCAGATCAGCTGGTCCCACAATATCCGCTGTCTTGGAGATAGCATAAAATTTTCTGCCTTGAGTGTCACAGCAGTGTCCTATACCCTTTATTTGGAATTGTTTTTAGAAATCATGTCATCTAGCATCATTACAACGTTACATAGATTTTTTGAAACTCAAAAACCGACAGCATGTATCATATGCTGATAGCATTTACATTGAAACCACAATGATTATATATCAGTTTTGCTCCGAAACATCTTTATAACCGAATGAATGTGCGATGTCCTCACTGAAGCTCTTGATCAGAAGCATTTGATATAGGATACTATTACTAAGCCAGAATTTATAATTATTTGATTCAAAAGTTAATTCTGAAAAATGGCAAAGCTTCGCAAAACTGAATATCACTGTTAAGTATGAGAAAATTACTTTTTAAAAACCTGAAGACTTATTTTAGTACATAAATACCTAGTAGCATACTGCTAAGTTGAATTGCATTTTGCCTAGGAAAAAGCTTAAAAGTGTAACTTCTTTTATTAAACAAAATTATTGTAACAAGTGAGCAGACTGATTCTCATGCAGCAGTTTCTCCAGTCATAGCTTTTGTCTGGTTTTTAAATACAAAGTTTAGGACAAACGGTGAATATTTCTCCCTCTGCATGACAATTTAATTTTCTGTTTTTTTAAGTAACAATTATAAATTATCATTGAGTGTGGGGTTTCAATTGTGAAAGAATTGTACTTATTTTTGAGGCGAAATGCTGATTTAAATCTTGTAAATTGCACAAACTAAGGACCAAGCACAGTGTATCACTGTATGTTACCATAACAGATTTTGCAGCGATCATGATAGAGGTAGACATATGACACATGCTGGAATTTGTCATTAATAGAACAGGTTTGTGAATAATCACATCATTTGAATCTGACAGAACTACCAGATCATTCTTGAGCAGGTTACAAGAACAGTATATCCCAATGAAGCATATTCACACAAATGCAAGACCTATTCTGAAAATTATCATGCAGATGAGAAAAAAATATATATATTGAGTGAGAAGTATCTCTATTAAGCTAACGGTGATAGTTACTGCTGTTGGATTAGTGTTTGTTGTACACAAATTAGCAGCCTTAAAAATATAAGGGGCAAGGATCTATTCTCTACAGAGTCCTTATATTACACAAAAGAAAGGCTTGTTCATACAAGTACATGTTATATTGAAGCACACAACCCTGTGCTTGATAGCACATATTCCAAATGGGTCTAATTCATAGCATTTACAATAGGTGCTAGGTTAAAACAGAGGAACTGAGAGTACTTGTTCAAGAGTTTTAATGGATCATCCTACCACCCTTTTCACTTCTTTCAGCATTTCATTGCATAGGGGTAAATTCTGCTGAATCAAATGGCAAACCAACAATGCTAATATTTTCAACAATATGCAGTTCAAACTAACCTTCAGATGTTTGTTAAAATGAGTGAAGAGAAGGGGGTACACCAAAGCAAAATGAAAGCAAAGAAATTAATGGTGCACAGTGAAACAAATTCTTTAATTTGTTCTAAATATTTTTTAAACCTAAATAATTTTTGCAATTCCTATGTGTTCCGGATGCAGTTTTGCCAGAGGAAATCGTTCAGATTCTTTTTAGTAATATCCCTGTGCATGCATTACTTTAATGCATTGCCTTAATGCATTCATGGGAAAGTTACTAAAAAGAATCTGAAAGATTTCCCCTAACGAAACTGCACACAGAACACACAAAGACTGTAAAATTATTGAAGAATTCATTTCTCTTTGCACCATTTGTTAAAATGTGTGCCGGTATTAGTAACTTGATAAAAGTCTTTAGTCAAATGTCCATTTTATCACAAGAGAACACTGATGAGAATAATGTGAATCGAATTTGTACCGGAAGCACCATCACTCCATATTGAAGCTTTACTTTGCACTGACCTGGTAATTGTTTTAATTTGTGTCTTAAAGCCTGATGAATTTGGAAGCAGACTAGTATATTTTAAATCGGGTACCGCCTGCTGACCTGGAACATAGCGCTTCTAGGGCTGGTTTCTTGAAAGGATTGCAATATTTTTCATTTTTGAAGGTTTATTTTCTAAATAACTATTTTATCTGAAAATGCCTTTTATAGACTTGTCTAATGTGGCAAACATAGTGTTGTGATCAATTTATATTTTATTCGGTGTTTTTTTTATTCTGAATATTATGTAACCTCAAGTAACTTTATCTGTTCTTGTAAGGTATTTTATAAAAATTAATGTTAACAGAATGCTGTGTTTATCATTTATGTTTCAATTAATTTGTTTCTCTAAAGTGTTTGCTGTATGTTATAAATATGAATATGCTTTTACAATGGATAAAAATAGACATGGGGGGTGACTGCTGATTTTGGTTTTTATCTCAGGATCCAAGATATGATCATGAATGCCTGTATGTCTCTATACCCTGCTTGGGCCACTGAGACAAGCATTTGGCTACTGGAAACATTATTGTGGACCTTAGTCTGACTTGGCAGGGCTTTTAATTGCAGCATTTGATAATTTTCCCTTGAGTCGAATTAAAGAGTTGGTTATTACCCCTAAATCCTAAAACAATTTGGTTTCTAGTTCTAAATTGCTTCAGGAGTTGTAACTTCACCAAAGGATTGTTATGTTGCAAATGGGCCACAGCAGATGCCAAAACTTCACCCTTCTTCTGACGCAAAGAGCCTTGTGCCAATGCAACAGCCTCTTGCTTCACCAGAAAATTCTTCAGTTACATTTTGTAAGGTGCTGCCTGCTATAGTTCTATGCCAACAAAAACTGAATCCTACATCTTATGATCTGTTGTGCAGAGTTGTGTAAATTCACTTTTGTCAATCAGCAATGATAGATACTCAAGATACAGAAAGGCATATTGAACCGGATCATCTAATTTAATATTGTCTTGTGTGACTGGCAGCAGTGAAGATGTCTCAGCGGTCACTTCATGACATCAGGAACTTTTTAGGGCAGAATTCAGACAGTAAGTTTCCAGGACTACGTGAGCTTTGACTCACAAGATCTTATACCAGTGGTGGTTTTAGAACCTATAGCGAAAATGGTGCCAGAGGTGGTACTCGCAGGGGAAGTCCTCTCTGTGACAGCACGCGGTGCACAGAGTTAGATAAATGTGATAATAGTGTAATTATGTCAGGGAGATTGTTAGCATTAAACCTAAGACCTAGTTTTGGGGAAGCAGTGTAGGTAGCCCTGTTAAGCGCTGTTCAACCCTACTGATTTTCATGGGAAGAACGAAAGTGTGATCCTTTACCTGGGAGTAAGCTCGGTTGCTGGCAATGGGGTTTGCTTTTGAGTAAACCCTCCTAGGGTCGTGATTCACCCATTCGAAGCATTGCACAGTTGCTTCAAAGCAAAGCCACCGACTATCACCAAGCTTACTCCCAAGTAACCTGTGCTTTGGGTTTAACCACTCATTTTCTATACTAAAACTCCTCAGTATTGTGGTTAAATCTGCTACATGTTGGCGTACTTATGCGATAAATAAATGGGTTTTGGGTTGCAGTTTGGGCACTCGGTCTCGAAAAGGTTCGCCATCACTGTCTTATACCATAGAAAAATGCATTCATCTTTAAAGTGCTACTGGCTGTAAATTTTGTTGCAGTCGTATGATCCATGTCACTGAGACACCAATTTCTGAATGGTACCGCAGCTAGTGGTATGATCTGCTTATGCATCCTGTGAGCACACCACATTCATTGATGACGATCAGAAAAAAAGGTGGCAGCACAGCTGTACCAGATTTCAAAGAAATTCAGTTTAATTCTGAGGAGTTTCAGTTGGTTTTCTTGATGATATAAAAAGGTGCTTCATAAAGTGGTCCAAACGAAAACATTTGTAAATTGTTGCCTAATTTAAGTCTATGGGTAAACTTTCCAGGCTTGCTTTCAAGGATGACATTTGCGCTTTGATTTTCTGATTAATTTCTTCCTGGATGCTTCACTTTCAGATGTTTTATATAGGTCAGGGACGTAGGTATAGAGTTTTTTATGGTGGGGTCATGCTGGTAGGGGCTGATGGGAATTGTAGTTCCTGAACATCTGGAGAGCCGCAGGTTCCCTACCCCTGGGCTAGCCCAAACAATGCACCCCCTGCAGGCCAAAAACAAAAACACTAAAACGCTGTAAAAACCCACAAACGGGGGCGGAGCTTCGGACATGAATGGGGGGGTTCAAACCCGAGAACCCCCCCTTACCTACGTCCATGATATAGGTCCTTTATTGACGGCAAGATTCTAAAGGCCCTGGTGAATCCAAAACCAGCCTTGTAATAGAGCCCCAATTCTATGAATCTGTTTGAGAAATTCTAGTTCAGTTTCCTATTACAGTAAGCTGGAGTTGTATACTCCCCCTCCTCCAAACTATTTAATCTATGATGTAGGCCCAGACTAATGAAGACTATGGCCACTTTTAAGATAAAACAGTTGTCTGGGCTAACATTTAATTTAAATACATTGACATTTCGTTATATATTTCAAAGTGAATCTATTAATCTTTTTGTGCATTTGAAAGTGGTGGTGCGTTTTGTCCTTTCTGTGAATAGCAAGAGAAATGGACATTGGCATCAAGACTGAGTAGTTCTCCAAGTTATTTGAAATTCTCGCTTTTAGTTCAGGTAGTCAATGTGTAATATATCAAGGGCAACAGTGATAGAGAAGAAAGGACACAGGGAGCAAAAACCCTGATTCACCTAAAATACTGATTTCAGTCCATATTTTCTCATTAGCTTCAGCTGCACATATTGTCCCACATCTCACATTATAAATTAAATCCACTGACATGGGGAAAAGCTGAGCTTTGTGAGTTCTCACGTTATGACATGTTGAATCGAAAGGTGAAACCTATAACAACTTTATTTTCTCACCACTGTGTGCATGAAGGGCTTGGTAGGTCTTCACCTAGCCATTGTGTCTTGTGTTGAAGAACTGGCCTTGTCTTTCGGAATGTCTTGTTTACTTGAGATTTTCACCAGTTATCATTGTCTGAAATTGTGCGTGTTCCTTCTGCATTTAATAAGGTATTTTCTCAGTAGCCAGTGTGCAAGACTTTTCTTAGAAAGCTAGTAATGGTACATAGGCAAATGGACAGAGTTGGTGCAGGCATTGTGAAGAAAGAGAAGCCTGAAGGGCTTTTAGAATCTGCCATTTTTATTATTATTTCAAAAGAAAAAATACCACAAGAACATTAGCAAGGAAGGAAGTTTGCTGCAGATTTTTATCATTTCTTATCTTAATCCATTTTGTCAGATCTCCAGACATTTTCATGCCCTATTGTACTGTTTCTCACATTCAGAATTCTAGCAGCTGTGATCACATGTAGCGCCATGGAATGCAAGGATTTAGGAACATCCTTATACATAATTCACCACGGGTTTGGAAAGTCTAATGGCAAACCCCAGCCAATGGGCACACAGGATTCATGAAGTGAGTCCTGCATACCCACTGGTTGGAAGTGCATCTTCCACATTCCAATCAACCCCTCACCTCCCTTCCCAACCTGCAAGCCTCAAAAAGGGTGGTGGGGGCATGCCTGCTAGACTTAGCTCGCTGAGCAGGATCACCCATCTCCCTTCCTGAGGGCCTCTGGAAGCAAGGTGAGAGGAGAAGCAGCCACAAGACAACGTCAGCCTCTCATTGCCCCCCACCAACCCGCTTTCCGAAGCCCTTAGGCTTTGGGAAGTTGAGGGGGGGAAGACACCACAATCCTGCATGCAGGACAGAGTTAGTTTCATCTGGCTTGCAAGATCATCTTCCCCATCCTGCTTCCCTTCTTTCCACCTTACCTTGGAGAATAAGGTGGGGGAAAGAATGGCATGGTGGGGCTGACTCCTGGGATCCGGATGCCCCTCCCCCGAGGTGTATTTGGTCAACGGAGAAGTGCACCAGGAGGTATCCTTGATTATCGACTCTTGAGTTCACAGAGGCACGTTGCAGTATCTGGTCAAGTGGAAGGATCTCCGTCCTGAATACAACGAATGTGTGGATGTGCGTCACGTTGCTGCCCCGCGCCTCATCCGGGCATTCCACCAGACATTTTTGGGGGGTGTCAATATATGATTGGATTTTTTTAGTTATTTGCCATGGTCACCACCACTTACACATGCAGCAATGATCTAAATGTGCCTAATAGGAGGCAATATCATGTGTTTTTTTCCAGCTTTACATTTGATGACATAAACCCTACTGTTCAAAAGCATATGCCACAGTAACCTGTTGGTCTTTAAGATATCACAATAGTCCTTTTTTGTATTTACCACAACAGACTAACTCACCTCTCATTTGCATACCCTCTCTCTTTTACAGCCCCATCCAAAGAAGGTGCTGAATCTGCTGTTGGGAGTAGTTGTGGGGCTGCGCCAGCAGATTTGTCCTCACTGGGCCACTTGCCCTAGTGGTGGTGATCTGGAGGGTGTGCCCGGGGGAGGAGCCAGTACTAGCTGGTTTCCACCTAGTTGTTGCCTCTGATACACTGGTAGCTGGGACTTTGGGCCATTAAGTCCATTGGGGGCTTCCCAGCAGCAGGGAGGCCTTTTTTGTGTGTTTTCTGCCTCTCATGTTGCCAGAAAACTCCTTGGGAATGGTGTGGCAGAGCAGCTGCAGCACTGCATCCAACCCTTTGGATGGGGCTATTAGGCATGTTTATATACTGCAGGCCTTTGAGTCCCCATGACCAACAACTCTCAAAAGAATAATTTCCCATATTATCAGTTCCTTTGAATTCTTTTCTATTCTGTCAGTTTTAAATGTAATCTCATGCTTTTTTGGCTTCTGATTATTTTTTGTGCTATCGATCTATCGTGGACATGAAGTGCTGGCAGTCAATTTTCTTTCGGTATTCTCTTCTGAATGTGATTAATTTTGGTTGTGCTGTTCAACCAGTGCATTACTTTAGTGCCATCATGCCTGCCAGACAGTTGCTACCTCCCCCTCCCCTCCTGCTTTCCCCCCTTGTGCTTCTTTAATTGGAAGCTTTTATCTGTGTGCATTTGCACATACAAGAACCTAGTGTGCTCTCACATCAAATTTAATTGTCTGTGTTAATCACACTTTTTAGAGGAGCAGTCCTAAACTCCCCAATTAACAGGCTTTGACCATTGGACTCAAAACAAAGCAAATGAATTATCAATTTATAGCAAGATAGATGATCAAGGACAGAAAAAAGGAGGGAGGGAGAGTGAAGATGAATGAAGGAACATTTCCTAAATATATGAGCCTTGCAGAAGAAAGATTTATAGGCCTCTCAAGGTATGATAGAGGAAATTTAATGATGGGCAAGAGTTGCTGCTAGTGAAAAGTGATCCTGAATAAGGGAAGCAAGTGAGCTGCAGATCAAACAGAAAAAGGACTTAAATGGACCATCCGCTAGCCCTGCCTGTTTTAAACAATTAAAAAACAAACAGGGTTAAAGACACGGGCTTCATAAAACAATCCGGCACATGCTTGGAAGTTGTCTGTACTTCATAATTTCACAGATGAATACATGTAAACTTCATAATTTCACAGATGAATACATTTGCCCATGTACATATGCCAGTTTAGACTTCTAGCTAAGCTGGCATATAGCCCATGTTTTTGGATATAAATGAAGTAGATCTGATTTCCTGCCATCTGATTTATCCTGACTAGCATCCGGTGAATGATATGAATAATAGCACTGAAACGGCTATGTTTAAAATGTGGGACGTGTCAGAAGCTCCAAGTTTTAAGCTATCATGTTTTACATACTAACTGCAAGTTGAGGAATAAACAACGTGCTGTCTTATTTTGTCTTTCATTTTTTAAATGCTTTGTTGTAATGAGTGTTCTGCTCCCCAGGTGGTTATTTAGGTGCCTGCACCCGGCCAAAGCAGAATGTAAGACTCACTGACTCAGTTAACAGTTCAATACTTAAAGCTTTAATTGTAACAATGTTGACAGACCCTGACTCCTCCCGGGTCTAACTAAATAAAGGTTACTTTGTTGCAGAAACTTTCTGGAGTCTGGAATTTATTGTAAATACTATGAGACTACAACATCTATAACTGTTTAACTTAAATACTGTGAATCTATAACATCTTTGACTGTCTAACTTGTTGCTGTCACCCAGCTTCCGTTGGCACCTAACTGCTGCTGTCACCCAGCTTCCGTTGACCCCTAACTGCCAAATCAGACAGGTTGCTGGGTAATAACTGCCGTAGAACACCAGCCCTAGGGCTTCTTAAAGGGACAGAACTAAATTCGGTTCCCTCCCACTGAATACTGTACAAAACATAGCTAAACCCATACTAACTGTGGGGAAACTAAAGGGGAAATAAACAAAGGCTCTGTGGGGGCATGACAATGAGAGGTTTAATTTACCATAAGGTGGCTTTCTAATCAGAATGTGTGTTAATTTGGAGTGATGAATCCTCAAATCCTTCAAACCTATGGAGAGTTACAGCAGATAGAATGAGTGTACAATACATTGTTTACCAAGCTAGCTATCATGCCATACTCGAAGATGGATTTGTTTACAGTAAAGTTTAATCTGCAATTTTTCAATAAAAAGCACATATCTTCTGTTCCTTGGGGAGAGAAGAAGAGAATGGTAATTTGAATCCTAATTTAAGGTCTTGTCTTGGTTGTCAGTGGAAGGCCAAGTGAGTGTGTAAACACATTCCCTTTATTGACTTCAAAGCAATGTGTCTTTAACATACAAATTGATAGCATGATTTGATGCTCAATTGTACTGGATTTGCTAAATCATTCAGGATCAAATTATTGACTGATAACTTGCTGCTAAGATAAAGCAGCTGATGCTAATAACCTTTAAGAGAGTTTTATTTTTCTATGTGCTTTAGAAATGTGAATGAATTATTATGACAATGAATTTTGTCATTAAAGGTTGAAATGATTTAATCACACATGTTTGCATTTTTGACTCCTTACAACAGTATTTAATCCAGTTTGTTTTACTGGGCAAACTAAAACGATTTGTGACGAAGCAATTAGCAACTTTCAATTGAATATTAAATACACACACAATAGGAATGAAAATCAGAACTGAAATTCTTTTCTGATTGGATTTAACTCGATAAAATGTATTTTCTTTTACAGATAATTAGTGTCTTGATCAATAAGTCCCATTTATTTCAAACGTAATATTTGTAACCCATTACAACTTGGAAAGATTTATTCTGTTAGGGTTATATTCAGCTTTGACTATAATGATCTTTTCAAAAGTTCTACAAATATACATACAGTTTAAGGACTGACACTCCAATTCACTTGCCAAAGGGATGATGAAGGTACAGAAAATAATGTATTTAATGTTTAACTGGGCCATGCAGTATGGATCAATAGATCTGCAAAACAGAGCCAGGGACAGATAGGAGAGATTCCTGATGAGAACCTATTACAATTTAGAAAGATTTATTATTTCTGTCAGAGATATCTTCAAACCTGAAGAGAATCCCAGATTTGTAATAAAATCTGAAATTTTAAAAAGGCAGTTAAAACTGACCTAAATAATAGAACCACATATAGCTTTGAGAAAAGCTCTCTTACCACTTTGGAGGCTGATGGAAAACCATAACAACACTGAGCCTTCACACACTTAGGTTTTGTAAAGTAGGAATGGAAAGCCAAAACAGTCCAGGAAAGGGTCTCATCTCCATCCCCTGTCAAGTCCCCTGATGGAGGTGGACTTACCAGTTTCAGGACTTTCCAGTTTCAGGCATCACTACCCCCTTGACTCAGGCTGTCCCAACCTAGTGATGACAATTGCACAGTTGCCAGCCCAGTGCCTGCAACTGGCACAATATTTAGGAGGGTGGTTATATAGGGCATTACCCTGATATGATAACATCACTTCTAGGAATGATCATGTGAAGAGAGGGAAGAAAGGAAACTGAAGGTAGGTTGGCTGGTACATGGAACAAAGAGAAAGGAATAAGGAAAAGGGTTGATTCTATGGAAGCTGCCAAAGAGCAAATAGTGAGGGGTGAGGATAACTTTTTTAAAAAGCACAATATTAACAGAACCAGGAAGTGTTCTATGAAACCTTTAATTGCCTTTGATATAGCCTAACTCATCTGATGCCAAATAATTTTAGTCAGCAGTATTCTGCTGCATGCCCTTCTAACGACTGCAAACAAAAATGGCAGTTAGTACATGACTATTGTTTGTATTCTCTGTGTTTCTACTTTGAAGGTTACATCCTCTGAATTTGAAAGAATGTTGTAATTGTATCTAGGATTAGACCCAGACGCGGATGCTTCCTCCTGCACGTAGCAGCCCAATGAGATCATACATCACATGATGATCTCCCGTTCTCCCGCTCTCCCGCCTGTCCGACCCCTTTACACGCCCCTAATGAAACCCTAATAAAAGGTGCAAGGGACGAGCACACGGCAGAGTTGCCAGGATCACGGGATCCCGCGCTTCCTGCTACTGGCTCTCTCGACCAGATGTTCAGAGAATATCTCCGATGTCCTGCGTCCTCTTCCTTAGCAGTGATCGCGAACACGACTTCAGTAATGATAATTCTTTGTTACAAATAGTAAAATCAACTGAGTTAAGAATAGTAAAATCAACTAAAACTCAATGAGATCTTTTGTAGAATTGACATTTTGCTGTGCACTGTATTTTGTCAGCAAAATACAGTAGTTGTGATCTAATTTTGCAAGAATTGCTTCTAGCATTAGTCATTTTTTGTCACTTAAAGTTAGGGGAATAAGCTTTCATCAGGGCTACTAGATTCTACTGATATTTTTTGATCATGTGCAAGTAATAAGAGGACCAGATTTGGGCTTGTGGATAGTATCATTCCCCATGTTTGAACATGGTCTGAAGAAACATGATGCCCAGGAGACTGCTTTTGCACATGAAAACTCAAATGTGCTGATAAAAGTTGTGTCATGACAGAACAGTCTTATGGTCTTCTAACTGGATTTTGAAATAATTAATCAAACAAACTTGTCCTATGGAGGAGCAGTGGCGTAGTGGTTAAGAGGAGGTGCATTTTAATCTGGAGGAACTGGGTTTGATTTCCCACTCTGCCGCCTGAGCTGTTGGAGGCTTATCTGGGGAATTCAGATTAGCCTGTGCACTCCCACACACGCCAACTGGGTGACCTTGGGCTAGTCACAGCTTCTTGGAGCTCTTTCAGCCCCACCCACCTCACAGGGTGTTTGTTGTGAGTGGGGAAGGGAAAGGAGCTTGTGAGCCCCCTTGAGTCTCCTACAGGAGAGAAAGGGGGGGATATAAATCCAAACTCTTCTTCTTCTTCTATGATAACTCCACATAATAAAGGAAGATTTTTTTAAAAAAAATTCTCTTATTTATTTTTCAATGAAAGGAATTCTAATTTTCAGGCATGTGGAGGTCAAATAGAGCTTATCTGTGAGGGAGCATGTGTAATTTGACAATTTCTTAGAAAGTCAGAACAGAAATCGTTACAGGTAGTTGTTGTGGATTTTCCGGGCTGTGTGGCCGTGGTCTGGTAGATCTTGTTCCTAAATTTGTTCCTAAAGGAGCCCTTTGGGGATCGGGCGGTATAGAAATTGAATAAATAATAATAATAATAATAATAATAAATTACTAGAAAGTACTGGAGATCAGTTAATTGAAGTAAAGCTTGGGTCAGTGGTTTCTTGATGGAAAGTGCTGATGAATAGCAATGCTACTCTGATTGTTAGTGGCCCTGTTCACAAGTTACAGTGAATGCATGAACAATCAGTGTGCAACATATACCTGGGGTTTCATCATGTGTGTAAAATAATTCTGACATTTCATTTAATGCATGCACAGATGAATGTGTGATTAAAACTACACATTTATCCAGATACTGGTTTCCAGTTTAATTTGTAAAGTAAATTCATGTTTTGACTTTACTACAAACAAATGTGCATATGTATAAGCAGGATGTTCGTGCATTCACTGTGACAGTGTGTTATGGTGGTGGTGGGCAGCTGTCTGAGCAACAGGTGTCTCCGCTTTTACCCACTATTCTCGGTCCTTTTTAAATATTAGATGATATAAACAATTACCTGTGAAAAATTATGAGATAAAGCATTCAGGTTTTTTTTTTAATTACTGTATACTTTGAGTGAATGTCTCTCTCTGATCAGTGAATGGCATGAAGGTGATCCCTATCCTGACCAGCATTTTGCATTTGAGCAATCATAATATTCTGTCATTGCTACTGGGATGGTTCTTGCTTTAAGTGTATGCAAGTGTATCCTTGAACTGAAATGTCAGACAGGAATGTGAAAACATACTTCACTTTTATTGTCTTTCAGGCATGAATCGTAACAATCAATTGGTACTGTTGATTCCTGAAATGTGTTTGATTTAACCTCTGCACAGTGAAGAATACACCCTCAAGAGTTATACCGGATGGTCAGAAGCACCTCAGAAGGTGAGAGTTCTGTTCCTTTCTCATGATGCTGGATGATGTAATTAAGAAGCTTCATTTTTGGTCTCCAGTCTTGTTTCAAGTCTGGCAAGCTGAGTGACACATTCTTTAGCAGACCAGTTGGGTTCACTTTCTACATAGGAGTACATTTATGTATGTCATATAATTCAAAAACATGTAATTTGCCCTGTAAATCATTTTTCATTCATTAAACAGTTGAATTTTCTCCTACAGCAGTGACACCTTCATACCAAAAAAGAAGTTATATATAATCTTTTTTTTGTGTGTGTTCACATTTTATTTTGGAAAACAGGTGCTTAAAAATTTAATTTAAAAAAATTCAAAAAAGGAAAAAAGGAAAAAAAGGAAAAAAACAGTATTTACAAAGATATCATAAATGGCTAAGCCATGCAAAACAAATTACTTTGGTTTTATCCCCTTTTTAACTTTGGTTTAAACATTGACCAAGATTAATTTTTTTTTCCCTTGCCAAATAAAGCCTTAACAAATCCTGAAAGGATGTTAACAAGATTCCTTGATAATATGTTAATACAGAGTTGAATTTATAGGACATTTCATGTATTTAATCCATGCCAATACACTATAGGAAGCTTTTATTTAAGACATCAGTCACTACTGCCCAGACATTTTACATTTTACAAATTTACAAGTAACAGTGTTTTTTTCCCTAAGTGGCAAATACATTTCCTAATTTCCATATCAATTTTTCCTTCTACTAATCTCCCTGTACTCTATAAAACATTCTGTTTTCCTGGCTCGTAAATCTGTAAACAGAAACCTGATAATACTCCTAGTAAATTTCTGCTGTGATCAAAACTATTACATTCTCCCATTTGCTATTTTCCCACTAATGGAGGAAACATTGCTAAATACTGTTGTCTAGTTGCCCTGATCTATCCAAAGGTTTCTTTTTATACTAACTTTCTAAAAAATTCCTCAAGCATAAAACAGATCTATAAAGTTACAATCTTGAATGTAACTAAAGATACATAGATTTAATTTCATTGTTACATGTACTTTTTGATAAATCATGTACCAGTTAAAAACACTAAAATCATCTCAAGGTGCAATATCTGTAGTGTAGTTAACAAAAAAACACACACAAAAAATATATATTCTATTTTGTGGAGAAATGCAGCTTTGATATGGTTACTTTAAAAAAATCCAATTCTGACTGATTTTCTTCTTTGAAATTAAGATTTTTTTAAGGCAGTGGATAACCAAACATTTCAGAACGAATTCATAATTCCAGTCATTCACACTATATATTATGGAATTGCAAGAACAATTAGTTTTTCAGAATGCTATCAATAAAAAGGTTTTCCTGACTAAAAAAAGACTTATTAGTAGACATTTGCATACATAACAACATGAACTTTGCTTAACAACCAACTCTCCTTTTGGAAATTATGTACATGTTCATTATAGTTGATTAATTTCTCATTGTTTTATAAACTGCAGATTTTTTTAAAAAATCAGATTTATTTCCCCCTTTTTTCTTAATAGTTGAGAAACAGAGAGAAATGTGTCTCATTTTCCCATAAGGCAATCTTATAAATTAGATACTTGCTGTGCAATGTAAGATCTTTACTGATAGCAATCAGAATTAGAAATGTACCTCTTTTAAGGGTGTGAAAACCAACAGAATAAAAACATTACATTATACATCAGATTACCAGCGACTCCCAGAACAAAGCCTTACAGTGTATAAAAATAGCTACGTAAAAAATTTACATAAAGGCAAACCAAAAGAAATTTTCAGTGCAGACATTTACAAAAAAAATATATATTCAAACAGAACACAACTTTGTGACCTATTATCACGGCTGCTGCCAAAATTAGTTTGCTTTTGCTTTTTGTAAGCTTGAGATAAACTGTAAATTCCTTTTGAAAACTTGGTAGAATGGTCTTTAATGCTTGAACCATGAATAGCTGTCACAACTTCGTATATATCTTAAATACAATCCATGTTCATGCTTCAGTTGGTCTAAGTTTATTCCTGAAAATATGAAAAACAAGATTGGAGTCAAGATGGGAATGTAAATTCTTCTATGCATATTTCCATACTAATAAACAAGGAAATTACTCCAGCAGTAGTTGTAAACATTTTCAGAAGGTAGAATCTTATGAGCCCCATATTAAAGAATATATATAATAGTAAGACATGAAGCCTTCAAAAGTAAATGAATGAATCAAGAAGGGAAGACCTCCCCCCCAAAAAAAATTATAGTGGTTTTTATGTGAATGGTGTTTTTTGTTAATAGCCTTTTTGTACTTTTTGGAATCCACTTTATACAAAGTAGATTTTAGGATATAATACTTTATAGGAAATAATACAAAGGGATGCACATCCATTACTTGAACCTTGCTTCACAGGAAAGGTACTCCAACCCCAAGATTATTTTATTGTCGTAAAAGAAATGAAATGGAAAAACAAAGGTGAACATCACACATTGCTACTTCTCCTTATCCCCTTGCTTTAATTTTGCATTGTTGATGGATGCTGCAAGCCAGACTTTGTGACATGACTATGGCAGAAATGGAGGGCAGTGGTCAAGAGGCATGGCAATGTTTCCAGTGAATTTATGGTGTTGAGCCTTGGTCCACCAGGTGGAATGTAGTGCTCAGGATGCTCACCTGGCATTTATCAAGCTTGGCCAGTGGTAGCGGTTGGCACCAACGCTGTAAATGCAGCTGTGTGTGCAGGGGAAAAGGAAAATGACAACTGTTCTCACGTAGCAACAAAAACAACTAAAATGAACATGTGTAATCGCTATTGAATCAAATTATGCTCCTGCAGCAAAACTTAGAAGAAATTGCATGCCTCTATGTTAAAACAGTAGGTCTGGGAAGGAGTCAGATAGAAGACTATGCATCTCCTAGCAACAGTTGATAGCACCTGAGTAAATATTGTGGAACTAATATGTTTCAAGGATTGTAGCCAAGGAAAAGATGTAGCCAATGCCAATAAATATAAAACAGGTGATACTGGAGAAGCAACAAATCTTAGTCACCGGAACAGCCTCCTGAGTTTTATACAGTTCTTCACATAATGCATATTCTGAATACTGTTCTTATGCCCCGCCTCAAAAAGCAACTGGAAGAACTGCTGAAAATACTTAGTGAATAACTCTAGAAACACCTGCTCTTTTTACCCAAACAATATAGAAACTGAAGAAACACTAACTCTACTGAAAGGCCAGAAATAATGCAAGACAGAATTCTTTTCACCTATCTGGTGGACCATTGTGAGTAGCAGAGTGCTGGACTAGATGGACTCTGGTCTGATCCAGCAGGCTCTTTCTTATGTTCTTACCTGGACTGATGACTGACTCATTTTGTGTCTCAAGCTTCTGACTTGTGGTTGTTTTCTTCTAACTTTTTATTTTCCTCTAGATTTCCAAGATCTTTATCTACATGTTTTGATGCAGTCCTAAAATGGAAACAGCACAAATATGATATCTTGCCTTGGTTATTGCCTTTTTATCTTCTACAATGGATGGAATTCTTATAAATCAGTTAACATCATGTGACTATGTCTGCCACTCACAAATTAGAAACCTTAATGATCATGAACATTGCAATAGTATTGGGTATGTTCTTAGCTAAAAGAAGGCTGAAACTAACCTGACTCTCACTTGTAAATGTTCTACTGTTCTACTGTAAATGTACTACTGTTCGTAGTAATTCGATTAAGACTTCCCCCCCTTCCCAGTGTATCAATCCCTTCTGTGCAATATATTATTAGTTGCTTTCTGAAAAGACTATATCACACAGTTTCAAATACTGATAATTTAAGAAAGAATCATTTAAAATAATATATATAAACAACACTTCTAGACACCAGTTAAACTGCATATGAAATACACTGGTTTTATTTAAACTTCTGGCAACATAAAACAAAAATCTTAGTCCAGACTGGCCAGAGATCTGGAGGATGGTTTTTTCTTGTTGTTATTGTTGCTTTCTACTAGGTATAGATCAGAGGTTTTGGGGGAAGTGGAGGGGAGAGTAGAATTTCATATGTTGTGCAGGGGGTTAGAGTAGATGACTATTGAGGTTCCTTCTAGCTCCATGTTTAAGTACAGTGACCAGAAAGACGAGTTTAATTTTATATAAAGATAGGCATTAATTCAATGAAAACATATTATAGCTGAACAGAATACTATATACAAGTTTTCCCTGCATGTTGAAGTAATATTCACAGTTTGCCAGGATGAAAGCCTTCTGTATTAGTGTGATAACTTAAAACATAGTTTTGAACAAGCAAATACTCAAATCCATACAAGTTATACAAATAATGTCCCTTGTGCCACAAGAGAGCCCTTACCCTGTTTCTGCCAAAAAAAGATTAGGGTCCCTGGTGATGAGGAGCCATCTTAGCTTAATAATGGTGAGAGGAACAAATGACTAATAGCTTTTCAACTGCATAGTGCATCAAAGAAAAGATTGTTGCAGATCATGCATAGGCATGCTAGAAAAAATTCTAAGGCTTACTGACACTTGAATTTCTACTGCAAAGTTTTGTTTGCTACTTGGATTTATTCATGAGATTTCTCCAACCACCCTAGGTATGGGCAGAAGGAGTAGTATTCCTTTTTCTGTAGTGGTAAAAGCAGTGGCATACTGCTAAGGGCACATGCTGTTTCAACACATGAGGGGGTGCCAGGCACCCCCCACATAACAAAACAGTGGGTACCTGAGCTGCCCACTGCCCAGCCCTGCCCCCTCCTTGGCCTCCCTGCAGGCCGCTTCCTGCCCTTCCCAGGCTTGGGAAGGGCAGAAGCCAGCCTGCAGGTAGTTGGGGGGGATGGGGCTTGGGGGTGGGTGGCCATGGCACCCTGGTCTGCAGGGAGGCTGGGAGGGCGGGGCTCCACAGCAGGCAGTCCAGGCAAGAGTCACAGGCTGCCCAGGAGCCGGCCTGCTACTACAGCCCCCGTCTGAGCCGCCCCTAGCCTCACCCTCCCCGCTGGCTCCCGTAAGTGGGGCACAAAGAGCCAGGGAGCATGGGGAGGCAGTCATGCCCCTGGGCACCATTTAGGCCTGGTAGGCCACTGGGTAAAAGGGCAGCATCAGATGTTCGTTTCTGTGCTGATCCTGTGTATGTGTGGTCATACATCATACACAAAGGAGAGATGGCAGATTTGCTTTCTCAAAGTTGCTTGGTCATGGCATTTAGAAATACAAGTGTGATGGTGGAATAAGTGTTGTTCCTTGTAGCTTCTCTCTGTGATGCTTTTGTCATGTATCGCACAAAAATGGACAACAAAAAGTGTTCTCAGAAGGTGGGGAGAGAACTGATTTTGGCAAAATAAGATAGAGGGAGTACAAATAGCAAGGATTAATTTCAGACAATTGAAATAAAATTTCAGCCTCCTATATGTATGTATTTATTGTACTGTGCTCTTAGCACACCTCTTTAAAAATAAAGGCCTGCACTAGCTATTCCATGGTTGTTTAGGCCCAGAATAAGAAACAAATTGGTTAGATACTCAAGCCAGTTTTTTAAAGAGTTGTTTATTTTACATTAATGTCTGAGAGTTCATATCAAATAATCCATTAACAAAAATTCAATTAATCTATCCAGAATTATCAGCTATAATAAGGTATAAACTTCCAGAATTTCTAATTTCTTTTTTCCCCTGTAAAAATTGGATGATTTTTACTGAAATGCCAGGTGATCTAAATATAATGATGCAGGTGTGCAGTATCTAGACCTTCCAGCTTTTATCAATTATATGCCCTATGTAACTAACAGATTTTGATACTGAGATTTCAAATAAAAAGAGAATCTTGGGGACTAGATGTTAAAAGAAGAGTTGGTTTCTATAGCCCACTTTTCTCTATTGTAAGGAGTCTCAAAGTGGCTTACAATCACAAACCCTGTAAGGGTTGGGAGAGTTCTGAGAGAATTGTGACTGGCCCAAGGTCACTTAGCAGGCTTCATGAGGGTCCACCACTCATAACCACTACAGCCAGTGGTGGCGAACCTTTGGCACTCCAGATGTTATGGACTACAATTCCCATCAGCCCCTGCCAGCATGTGGTGTAGCCCATGCTGGCAGAGACTGATAAGAAATCTCAATCTATAAGCTCTGGATTATAAGGTTACTACAACACTACCTATGCTACTGGCATATTGTTAGGAAAGTACAGAGCCCAAATCACAGTTGTGATTCAATACCTACTATATTGACTAACATTTCCCCTCTTAAATTATACCTTTTCATTACTTCCATGGATCTTTGGTGTTGTTGTTTTTTTGGATGGGATAGAATTCATGTATATACCCAATGTTTTATTACTACACTGTGAGCATTTCTGCTATGTTGAGGTTCTGCTACTGGAGATTTAATTCTAAATATAATTGTTTTGTCATCCCCAATAACAAGTATGTAACTGGTTAAAACTGAATCAAATGAACTTCTGAAATGACAACCTGAGGTAATGAATGGCTGTTAGGCTTCAATAAAATTGAAGAAAATTGGAGCTGCATATATGTAATGGAGATAATGAAACAAATGAACATATAGTTGACTTAATTTTGATATGCTCTTCTATAAATAAAATATTAATACATGTATTACTATGGAAAGTGATGGCCAATTAAAAAAAAACCTCAGAACAGAACTGAAATCTTCACTTGAGAGGTGAATGTCCCTTCAGAAATATCTGTGGATAATGCCTCCTTCTTTTCTTAGAATTTGAGAGAGACTACTTGGAAAGAAAACAAAGGAAAGAAATGGCAACATAATCCATCTCAATAAATGTAGTAAGTTGGTAGCTGTCTCTACATTCAGAAAATAAGCTCTGTCTCCTCTCTCTAATGTTGGACGATCAATTAGGATATACTACACATGACTTAAAAATGAGTTGTTATAAGGAAATATAAGTGAAATGCCAAAGATATTACTGAAGCATATCATGGCTTTTTAGTTTCTTATGTGACAACATCGCTCTGGGAACAAACAGCTTATTCAGTATTGTTTGTATCTGTAGCTAGGGCTACCATCTTCAGGTTGGGAAATACCTAATGATTTTGTGGGTGAAGCCTGAGGAAGGCAGAATTTGGGGGCTACAGGGACCTCAGCACAGCATAATGCCACAGAATCCACCTTCCAAAGTGGTAATTTTTATGCAGATGAATGAATCTCTGTCACTTTGAGATCAGTTGAAATCCCAGTTACGAGGGAAAACCCTCTACTAGAAAATAAATGAACACACCACCTGATGAACCAAGAACAGAAAAATATAACCTGACAATTTTAATTTTTCTGTGCTAGTCAACAACTCTGTGGATGATTACAGATGCTTGCAGAATGTTTCCAAGAACTTTAAGTGCACTCCATCAAAAATATATATACAGTTCCTATTTCTAGCCAAACTGTGGACTTTTGCGTTTCAGGCATTTGAAAGTCACCCCAGTTCCTCTTCAGTCATAACCTATATCCAGTGCCTTTCAGCTAAAGATGATAAAATTTGTAAATCAATTTGTACAAACAAATCCAGATAAAAATTCTGCATTTCTTAAAACTGTTTCTGAAAGTGGGGTGCTGTCTGGTTTCCGGGCTGTATGGCTGTGTTCTAGCAGCATTCTCTCCTGATGTTTCGCCTGCATCTGTAGCTGGCATCTTCAGAGGATCTGATAGTAGGAATGGAAATACTCCACTTGCTTTCCATTCCTACTACCCTGTTTTCCCGAATATAAGACATCCCCTGAAAATAACACGTACTAGAGGTTTTGCTGAAGTGCGAAATATAAGGCATCCCCCAAAAGTAAGCCGTAGCAAAGTTTTTGTTTCGAAGCATGCCTGACGAACAGAACACAGAAAAATAAGACATCCCCTGAAAATAAGACATAGCGCATCTTTGGGAGCAAAAATTAATATAAGACACTGTCTTATTTTCGGGGAAACACGGTATCAGATCCTCTGAAGATGCCAGCCACAGATGCAGGCGAAACGTCAGGAGAGAATGCTGCTAGAACACGGCCATTCAGCCCGGAAACCAGACAGCACCCCAGTGATTCCGGCTGTGAAAGCCTTTGACAATACATTGTTTCTGAAAGCCTCCTAAGGTGAAGGGAGCATTGTTTCAAGGGGCACCTTAGTCAGGAAGGAGGAGGTGGGAAAGATAAGTTCCATGAGCAATAAAAAAACCCAACATGTTTTTGTGGAAATCTGTAACATTTGTTTATATAACTAAAAATCATGTTACAGGGATGACAAGACAATAGAGGAATCTACAAAACCACAACACACATAAGAAAGTAACTTTCTTGCCTCGGGAGGTTTTGAACGTTCTGTGCTGCATCCTTCTCAGACTCTCCGCTGACATCCCTTTGGGGACAGAGATTATGTGAATAATTTGTTCAACTGGGTTTCAAAAACTGCTTGAGGGTGATCTGTGGATTCTGATATTTATGATGGGGGAACATATAATATGTTGGTAAGAAATTTGTAAAAAGGAAGCATTCAGTTTTATGGGCATTAGTTTTATTGAAATTCTTATTTTATCAAATATGTTCCCAACTATTTGCATCTCTGTTTTCACAAATATAATGCACAAATATAATCTGTGCTTTACACTGAGCACAGATGATCACCAGCATAGATAATTCAGCTTGGTTTTTATTTAGATGAGTATTATACAACAATTATTTATCATTTAACAACGAATTGTTTCCAATAAAACATGTCTAAGGACTACTACCTTCATAATATAATTTTTTTTAAAAAAAATAGCTGTTCCCGCTCTTTTATGATACTGACCTACCGATAATGCACTATTTTCAGACTTATAGTCAATCATGCCAAACACAGTCTTCAATGTTGCTAACCACTGGAAACCATTTTAGCGATAGGAGTTAACTAAGCTTAACCTTTTCTACTTGGAATTGGTCTGTAATGGAACCCAGATAGGTACGCCTAACAAAGTAGGTAACAGATTGGAGACAGGGTGGTTACATACAGTTAAAAAAAAAAGATTTTGGAAGATGTGGCTGAAAGATAGCACAAAAGAGAAGAAATGGGTTGGCAGATCCTGTAAGTCCCCCTGCAGTATTTCTACAACAACAAGGTTTTCCTTGTGCTTATTTTCCTTGTATTTCTACAACAACCAGTGGTTTTCCTTGTGCTTATTTTTTGAACTTATGGTTCTTCGCACTGAATTTGTACAGGGCGAATATCTTAAACCAGGGGTCTGATGGGAATGTAGTCCATGAACATCTGGAGAGCCGCAGGTTGCAGATCCCTGACTTAAACCATATGCAAACTTTCTTATGACTCTGGGTTTCAAACCATATCCCAAGGACATGCAGGAAACATTTCTTGTTTCAGATCTGGTCCATCTTTTCAGGACAGGGGTGCTTCAGAATAGTTTAGGATGCAGCACTTTTGTATTTGTACAAAACAAGCATTTAGAAGTAGATGTGTTCATCGTCACTTGGATTTGGAACCTTCCAACAATTTAAGTTTGCAATCATTTTGCATTCAAAAAAATTACAATTCGCAAAGTCCTAATGACTAAACAAGGTTGAGGTACCCTCCTGTAGGGTACCTGTAGCTTACGTATCTGACACTAGGCCTAGACAAGAATTATAGTAATGTATTTCTGAAATTAAACAGTAGGATCTCAAGACAGGAGGAACTATAGCCATTCAAGGTATGAGAGGAAGGAGTCTTTAGGGAATACATTTTTACACAGGAATATGCAGCAAAAAAGATGAAGGGGTGCATTTCTACTGCTGCAAGCCACTTTGACTAGCAATTAGCAAACTGGGTTGTCCTCCAGCTATTGGTAAAACTGGCACACATTGTTGTGTTACAAAGCAAGAAGATGCAGGATAAACTGCAGCAGGGGGACAACAGAGAAAGCCAGAATTTTGAACTTACTGTGGTTGAGCTTCAGGTCGAGTAGGAAAAGAAAAAGTATTTCTGGAATGCAAAGTAAACCAGTTTACTGCTGGGAAGACCTGCAAAACTTTTTAATTTCCTTCCTACTTCCAAAGTTTTCCTTTTCCCCTACTTTCCCTTTTGTTATGTATGAGGATATGGTGATATCTTGCTGCAGAATCCATTTTGAGCAATCCAGTCCAAAGATTCATACAAATCCTCCAGTTGCCTGTTGCTGGGAATGAAAAATTTCTAGCAGAGCAGATGAGAAGGAGCAAGAAGCTCAAAGAGGAAGCCACCAAGGGGTTATAATCCTACCCATTGTCATATTCAACCACAGTTACTATACTCACATATGTTGCTCACATACTCCTTGTCACAGGCTCTGATCAAATTAAGAATCAGGCAAAGAGAGTGGGTCAGAGATAAAATGGCAAATTAAAGCAATAGAAAAAAACTATTTGCAGTTTGGCTATTTCAACAGCTAACTATGAAAACTACTCCATAAAAGTGAACCTGGAAAAAGCACATATTACTGGATAAAAGAATCTGACTGTAGCCAGACAAAAATAGGAAGACCTAATCTCAATGCCTGAAAACCACAGCTAGAACTGATTTCAGTTGTGGATAAGTAAAACTGAGATAAGTAAGAGTCATCTCTATGAGTATGAACATATGTTATAACTGAGCTGGGCTGAAACATCTGAAGAGAACCAAATAGGCACACAAAAGCAACATAAAGTTGTGAATCACTTAATGAAGTGAATTTTGTTAGATTAAAATCAGGAAAAAATATCTAAGAGTATAGCCACTCTACACTGTCTTACACTGTGCTTTTCACTAGCAGATCCATTGGATATCCACCTGTTGGCTGTAAGAAATTATCTGAATATGATTTAGAATGGAGTGGGGAAAGAGTTTGTAAAAGAAGATGAAGAAAGGACACTAACAGTAGGTAGAGTAAAAGGTGGGAAGGAGCATCTTTGGGTCCCTTCCTGCTTTCTTCTCGTTTATTGAAGAAGAACAAGACCCAAAGATAATATAGTAATGGAAGCTACCGTATACATTGTAACGAACAGGCTTGGTACAGCGGGCTAACCACTATAAAAGACATGCTGAATAACTAGAGGAACCAACTTTGGGGAAAAGGATCAAAAGTGTGAACTTCTCTTTGCAGACCATCCTATATAAGGGTTGTCTGTATCCTGTAGAAGTTCCCAAAGCAGGGGTAATTAGTACTGGATTAAGAGAGGAAAAAATCCAGTGATTTTTTTTTGTTTTCCATCCCCTTTTGTTCAGTTTTTTTGATTTAAAAGTAAAGTCACTATAATTTGAGATAGCTTTATGTCTGGCATAATGCTGGCATTCCTACAATAGGTAAAAAGCAAAATCCATCATTCTTCAACAGGACATTTTACAAACTGCCTACTACTTACAGTAGGTAAGAGCACTTCATGATGCAATAAAACCTCTAGTGAAAGACTCAGATTACAAGCAAGCGGATATAACATATTCTACTAACATTCTTTGAAAATTGATAATTAGCCACAAACAGTACAAGTTCTCATTTTTCAGTGGGGAAAGACAACTATATTGAAATTACAATAATTGAGAGTACTACAGTCTATTATCTGAATATAGCACCATTTTAATATAGCACTTTTTACAGAAAAAGTGAACAACCAAATATCTGCATCTTGTTTGCTGACTCCTTAACAGTAAAGAGAGTGATATGCAAGCTGTAAACCTGGTACCTCTAATGAATTCTTGTATACTCAGGCTCAATTTAGGATAGGTGATGAAAGCTGAGGATAACCCATTCACATGATGATTAATTATAGCCCATAGAGAGACTCTTCATATTGACAACTATTAATTTCAGGAAATGTAATGAGTGTCACTGTACAAAGGACATTTTCAACAATAATACAGTGTAACTATTCTTTACTTTCAATCATTTGACAGAAATTTGTTAAAATCCACAGGTGTATTATCTTTAAGGAAATACTGGTTCATTAAAACAATATTTGCTACATAAAACTGGTTCCCAGAATTCTGCCATACTCTAATATGATCAAGAAATAGAACTCAGGGAGAGACTGTGCAGATAAGAGGCTGTGGAAACACAACGGAGATTGGTTGGATACCTAACAGATGTGAAAATAAATGGGCTGCCATTTTGTAAACTGGTTAATAGGGGTATTAACTTATTCCAAATACTGGATTCACTAGAGATGGAGTTTAGTTCACAGCTTATTGTTGATGTTTTCTTGAATATACTAATTTTTCTTGACAGCTTTATGTGAACAGTGAAAATACATGGGACTTTAGACTGGGTGAAAGTATTTAATTGCAACCTAGATTTTCAGAATACTATGTAAATTGGGTGAGTATAAAACGTTAGCAATTTTATCAGTCAAGTCTTACTTTGATTTCTTCACGTATAGCCAGTAAGCAACACCAGCAACCAGAGCTGCTAGAAGAAGACCAACCACGATTCCCACTATTAGTTTTGCCTGGTCATTAACATTTTCTCTATTATTATCTAAGACAAAAGAAGAAAACAAAGGAGTGATTTGCCCAAAGTATAGAAAACTGTATACAGATAATACATATCTCAAACTATTTTTAAACAACAAAGTCCATCAAGAATATAGCACTGTGAAAACACATACATTAAATGGTTTTGACATGGTTTAATTGGTTGCAATCCCTAATCCAAAGATATGTATTCCACAGTTTGTAGGTAAACTTGTTTAGGTCAGAACATAAGCTTTACAAAGAAAGGCATCCAGTGAGAGTTGCTGGCTGGCTTAGAGCAGGCTCCTCCAGTGGAAGGCTTCAACACCTTTTATTTCCTTAACTCTCTCCCCCTGCAAAAAGGCTCAGGGTGCAGCAAGACGTCCAAGACTATTCTGCTTTGTGTCTGGGAGGAAGCAAGAAGACAGCAGGGGAAGTAAAGAGTGCTCTGACTTCCTACTCCTGGAGCCATCCAGTACTGCTGAGAGAAGTATCTCCTTGCAAGAAGCCTGTGTGCCTTTTACTTTTCTCCCCGTTTTTGTTCTCTTTGTTCCTACCCACCTCTGCCTTCCCATATGAGGCATAGCAGAGAGAAAGGGAGAGAGAGAGAGACTGCCAAGGCATCCAGAGCAGAGCAAGGGAACAAAAGCCATCCTGCTACAACCAAGCTTCCTCTTTTTTCTGGGTCACTGCAATGGTGATAGTGGTGGTTTTTATCCCCTCCTCAATAGGCAGCTACTCAGGTGCTAGGATGAGACTACAGAGGCTTCACAAAACAACAGAGGATTGTTGTAGAGGATGGTTTTTTTATTTCCATCCCTGGCATAAGGATTGCATAATATATATTCCAATACCCTCAGCAGCAGCTGTTTCAGGTCCAGAAGTGTCTGCCAATTACAAGCCTCACCAGGCAATGTCCTAGCCCACTCTCCAGAAACATAGGACAGGTACAATACTGAAGAGTAGTGCTCAGAAGTTCCACAGGGGGCATGTTGAACAGAGAGGTGGCTCCCAAGCTTCCAATTAGCTCTCAAGTCACAGCTGATTTATCACGACTCCATAGGGTTTTCAAGGCAAGAGGCATTCTGATTCTTATTTAATCTTGGTTTCTAATTGCCATGGTCTCTAATTGTCATAACATTTGAAAACAACTGCTCTTTACTCCAGAGCTAGGTCCCCTCTGCATAGGCCATTAAACATGGGTTCGAATGGTAAAAAATCCGTTTTTTTGCCGGGGGGGGAGCACTTCGCATGAATCCTGCCCCTCAAGTGAGTCTGCCCCATGTTATTTTTCCCAAACTGAGTTTTTTGAGAATGCTGCTATTTGTGAGTCTTTTGAAAAATCCTGAGTTGCAGCCGCTTGCGAGGAACAGCTGGGCAGAGGCACTTTATTTGGCTGTGCTTTCCGTTTTTTTAAATGTCATGGCTTACACCTGTGTAGCTATGCAGTATTGTGGTATCGTGAGACGTCAACATGGCTGTGGGGGTTCATTTGTGCATGCCTGCGTAGCTACGCATCGGTGGGAGGGAAATAAAAAAAATAGACGCACCTCCGTACGAAGGCGCGACAGCAACCCGCATTGTTTCCGTGGGCTCCAATCGCTGCCTGCACGGATTCATCCAAACGTGAAAACAGGAAAGCGGGTTACTTTATCCCGACTGCAACGTGCTATACATTTGCTGTGTGGAAAGGGCCCTAGTAACAGCAAAGACTCATTTGCTATTGCAGTAAATGACTTGACATGTTCACTCTCTTAGTTCTAGAGCAATTATTAAATAACCTCAACCTGATGTTCTTTCATAAACACGATTTTGCATAACTTACAGAACAGTTGTTATTTTTAAAAGATAACAGGTTAGCCTATATGCAATGTTTAAACTCTATCCTAAGGGTGAGAAAAATGCATAAAACACCTTTAATCTAACTGCTAAATATGTTTTTTTTTTAAATGGTACTTACTATTTCTTTCATCTGGTTCATCATATTCTGGAAAGTTTACTGAAAAGGGAAAAAAAGTCATGAAAAAAAGCACTGCTATATGAAAGTCACCTTCAAAAGTTTCAATCTCCTGTGATATTTAACAATAAAAAGATCTATTTTTCAGCTGGGACTGAAGCGTTCATACTTAATGCAGCATCAGTCACACAACAAAATGATTAATCTCATTTCTTTAGGCAGCAATCCTTACTTTATATCTATAATGTATCATATGAAAGAGCTTTATTCCAAAAATGGCAAGTTTGATCTTATAAATGCTAAGTCAGAAGAAATATTTATGTGTTACCCTTCCTGTATGGTGACTTTTCCTCACTTTATTATTGTAGACAGAGTTGATTACACTTTAGCACCCTTGGGTGAATTCAGGCAAACTTTTTTTTTTATCAGTGCACGAGCTGGAGACTATAAAACAGTGTGAGAAGGGTACTACATAATTCATGATGAATGTTCATGTAATCTATGATGCAATCACAACAGGGCAGACAGAGAAGGAGGGGGGGCTTGAAAGTAGATACTATGATATTATCTTTAGTATTAAAAATAAAGCTCCCTTGTTCAAATTTCCAAATAAGATGAATTATCCTCTGGATGTTTTTTTTCTTATAAGCAAACTGTCTATTGTGTACAGATACATATTTATGTTCTGTCCTCGCATCTTCCATCCAATTGAGTGTTGTTGTTTTTTTGATAGAGTACTGAATTTTCTAAATAATCAAAGCACTACATTTTGTACCTGTGAACCTACAATAATTCTCCCTGTTGTCACTCATTATAATTGTGACAGACATATGGTTGTTTAAGGCATTTGATGGATTTTTTTCATAATGTAATTAAGGACATCTTCTATTCAAGACTATTTTCTGATAGTTCAATTGTTTTCAGAAGTTACCAAAAGTATAACTAGCAAAACAACAAGGCTCTTGTCCTTATCTTCTAATACATGTAACCAGGATGTGAGACATTTGACACTGAAAAGGTGTTTGCGAGAGTTTCGTTAAAAGTGGGATTTGGGACCATTTCTGCTTTTTCAATGGAAAGGATCTATGTGACTTAGGTTCTAAATGGCTTATAAATATACACTCCCACAAGGTCAAATCAAAATATTGGTGCTATCCTCAAGTCAAGTGCAACATCAGACTAGATGACTTCAAGGCAACGTCTTTCAAGGTGAAACAGGTTGCTGGATCTGTCCTTTATGAGGAATGCTGTAACAACCTGCAAGACACTTATTTTGAGCTGAATGCCAAATTATTTATGCTTTTGATAATAATGATTTTCCATTGTGTCTTGTATATCCAGAAAAGAAGGTGTGCCTGATTATATCTAATGTACATGTGCAAACTGGATGAACTGGTCACTCAGAGGACAGAGATTACATTCTTCTCTGTGGGTCTGTGGTTCAGCTGCAAGTGTTATGAACGTTCCTTTTTTTTTTTAATGGCGTTTCTCAATACTACAGGAACCACCTGGAGCTACAACAGTGTACAGCTAGTCAATGATATTCCATTTCAGCTTCAACATGGAATCAGTGTTTTCTTCCTAGCATGCAAATATTGTAACTTTAACACTAACAGCAATTCAAAACCTAGACAGCAAAAGGTCTGTACCTTTTGCTGGCATGGATATCTTAAGAACATGACTTTAAACATATCCATTTTTCCTCCATTCAAAAAGTGTTTTATTTTTTAATATCTAGTCTGATGAAGGCCATTTCTGCATGGGCCAAAATCACCAGTGTCATCCCGGTAAAAATGCCGTTGGGCAGGGGGAATTGCGCACGGCTGCCTCCTCCAAATCGAGGCAGTGCTGCTCTCCCGCCCCATTGGTGTTTTGCTGCCTTGCTCAATGAGTGAGGCTTTTAGAAAACAGCAGCTTCCACCTGGAGCCGAGCAAACGGCACTGGGTGGAAGGCGCTGTTTTTCCGACCTCCACTTTTGTTATTAAAACTTATCCCCTCTTCCTGCATCGCTTCATGGAGACGAGGGGACACACCTCCTGCTTTCCGAGGCATTGCCAGGGCCACGGGGGCATGTCCCTTCATCCTGACGGAACGATGCAGGAAGACGGGGTAAGTTTTAAAAACAAAAGTGGCACGCCTCATGCAGAGGTGCTGCTGCGGGGGCGTGGGAGTCCCAGGGCTGCCAAGCACACAACTGTGCGAACAGCCCCAGGCCGGCACTGGGGTCATGTATACCAGTGCTCCCGCACTCCCAGGGCCCATGCAGAAACAGCCAAAGAGTTTGGATGAGCTCAAAAGCTCGCACAATGTTTTCAGCAGTTTTGGTTGGCCACTATAAAAAGGTGTTATAATGACTTTGTTTTTTGCAGAGGTATGTTGGCATTATATATACACTGCTTAGGAAGTAAGACCCATTAAACTCAATAGGATTTATTTCTGAGAAAATATATCTGACAACAAGCTGATAGTCAGCAGAAGGCTGTCAGACAGATGTGACCAAAATTGCTGTAGAAAATGTTATCCACACAAAAACACTTCTATCGATGATTGCAGTTAAAATGTTAATTTGGTCTTGCCCCAGAAGATATGGGTAATTGCCAAATTACAAGGTTATAAGAGTAACAATGATAAAAAAAGTACAGCAGTCTTGTATGAATGACTAGCAGTATAATCCAAAACAAAATTATACCAGTTTAAGTTTGTTGCCTTCAGTAGACCTAGAAAACTCTAACTCTACTTAGGATTCCACTGTGAGATAGTTAGACACACATGGATTCCTTGGCATGAACACTTATCATCTAGAAGTGTGTTAGTACAGCCAAACTCATTTCACATTTTTGGCAATCTTCCAAAACAAAAGGAGCAAGTGCCAGAATTTACCATGGCAACTCAGCTCTGAGTTGCTAAGTGTTTGCTCACTTCTTCCCCAAGTCTATGCACATACAATAAAGCAACTTGCAAAAACAACATTCTGGCACAGAGCTACACATGAAAAAAAACCCAGTTATGAATATTTTGTGTGAAAGTAGATGGAAACAAGAAAGAATTGCCTTTCTTTTTAAAAAATACTTACTAGCAGATACATTCAAAGATGTTATGGTTCTTTCTAGCTGATTTTCTGCAATACATGTTAAAGTTACATTTTCTTCAGGTGCAATCTTAATTTTACTGGAAAATTTTCCATCGACATATTTAGTCTCTTCTGTCTGGAAAACAAAATTAAACAATATTATAGAAAGAACAGTGTATTCCACCGGGGGCTGGGGGCAGTTTTGTGGCAGCCGGAGAAATTGCCAAAGGTATTTCAGACTGAGTGGGAAGCAAGACAAATAGTAGAAACCCCCAGCTGCTCTGCAAACCCTCTATGAAGCTCAATTGTCTACAACATACTTTTAGCTGGAATGAGTCTACACCAGCCAAAGCAGACATTCCCAGGCTGAAAGTTCATAGAAATCTGACTAAAGTCAGTTCTGGCTCTGGGAATTCCCACAGAACACCTGCCTCAGAACTGGCCGAGGGTTCTGTGCCAGAGGAGCACCAGTGCACTGGAAGTTTCTGGACCCATGCAGCATCCCATTGCTGGCATTAGTGCCGCTCCCTGTGTACCAGGCATCCATGCTGGTGGGCCCTTGTGTCATTTCCACAACTCTCTGCCACCTCCCCACAATGGGTTGGACTCTTAGGCTTATGTTTTATTGCTCAAAATACATTTAAATATTCTCTGTCTCTTGCAAGGAATTACTGCTAGTTATTCAGAGATATAAATGAAGGCCAGTATCACTCCAGTGCAAAACTCAGCTGTATCAAAGGTCGCAAATAGAGAAACCAGTATTGCTAATGGTGTGTGTGAGAGGGGGGCAAGCCTTATAACTACATATTCAAGATGATTGCTTTCCAATTGGAATTGGAAGGTATTTGAAAATAATAATTGGAAAGTAATAATAAAATTACTTGCTTTATTATTAAGGGTTCCAATGCCAGTGGCTGTCCATTGTACTGCTGGTTTGGGATAACCTTCCACATGACACGATATTGTTTTAAATGTTCCATCTGAGCTCGTTCTCTTTGACATTTTGATCTGAGGTTTTCCTAAGGGGGGAAATTATCAAAGAAGAAAGCTGCGTATTTATTTTCTAAATTTATATCCTACTTATTTTTTTCACTATCAGAGATTAATCATAATTAACAAGTATAAAACAATGAGTTAAAACTAATATTTAAGAAGAATGTACTTATATACTCAGAATAAAAAGGGCCAATAAATACATTGAATTGAAAACAATATGCCTGATCAAAAGCATGTGAGGTTCTCCTCTGCAGTTTTAACAGAAATATGGACATTATAGCATTGACATCACTTTACCTTCTACTATCAGTGTAAGTATTTGACTCTTCTTTAACCCTTCAATTTCCTGTAAGGTAGTCTCACAGATATAATTTCCTGCATCCTTATACTGTAAATTTGAAAAAGATGGACTTGACCGCATTCTGGTATTGTCCTGATAAAAAGTAGCAAGTAAACATTAAGAACATCCACAACTTTAAACAGGGTAGCTTATAAGTTTTGTAAAAAGACTTCAGTGACATCAACTGATTTGCAGCTACTTTATTTTTATATTTTAAAAAGTTATCCTAAAGGAAAAAAAACTATTATTCGTCCATCTGTTCATCTACACAAAAACAGAGGTGTGTTGGCACCTTCTTGTACAAAAGTGTTCAGCTAACATCTCATCCAGCTTTCTTTCTATCAGCAGCTCATAGTTTCTCTTTTCACTAGTTTGCAGGTGTGCAGACCCATGGAACAATGGCAAAAAAAAATTCTGTCATGCCCACAAAGGCCTTCACATATCTAGTGGGATTTTGCACTAACACCACTTTCTTCTTGCAAACTAAAGAAGATAAAAATGCACAACTGCCTCCCCAATCTCAGACAATGACCCATTTGACCTCAGGACAAAAGAGCAATTTTTAAAAATCTGCAGAGCTTCCTCCATAAACTCCTGATATGCTACCGTCATGGCCTAGATCAGGATACTGTTATATTTTAATCATTCTTTGACAGGACCAAGGAGTGAAGCTGAATAGATGGATTCACTCTTCCCTAGACAAGCTTTTCTCCTCAGAGCAACTCTATGCACTCTGTATGAATTCAGGATTTGAAAAGTTAAGGATTTGGGGAAGTTACTGAAGTGTATGGAAAAAGCTGGTTATATACTTGGTATAAATCCTATTTCTGTGATTATTTCAGTGTCAATAAAAGGTATATTGACTCCACTGATCTTTATTCAAATGGGTAATATTTTTTTTTAAATCTATACATTAAATCATTTATGTTTAACAATATTGTAGAAAAATATACTCATTTAATCATGTCACATGTAGGTCACAAAAGGTTAATTGTTTTTAGTGGTTAATTGATTTACATTTTTTTGACCATAGGAAAACAGGGTGGGATGTTGTGAGATAGCAGCTATTGATGACTTCAGAATCCAACCTGTTAATCATTCTTAATTACAATTGCAGCTGCCCATTCAAAGCATACATTATTGTCTCCATGTGCCTGGATTAGTAAAGGTAGTTCAAATTAGTTATGCTTATTTGACTGTGCAGTGTTTTATTAAAGAAAGATAAAATCAGGAGGGCTTATTTGGGCCTGTGAAGCAGCAGGTGGTAAGGCGCAGCAGTTCTGCTGAGAGCCACTATGGGCTCCCCATATGATCCTGATTCAAATCAAATGACATAACAAATTACTTTGCTGTTACCACACATCCTAACCAATAAAATGCTAAGCGATGCAAAGTCTTGATGATGAACCACAGGCAGGTGACAATTCATTTCCTCCCCTGCCTACCTTCACCTGACCCAGCAGCATACCCCAACACTCCATCCCAGCTGGCAGAACAGCTGCGCCTTAGCGCCTGCTGCTTCACGGGCTCACAGAAGCCCTCCTGCCTTCCTACCACCCCAACAGCCCAACCCCAGCTGGTGGAACAGTGGTGCCTTGGCATCTACTACGCCCGGGGCCTGAAGAAGCCCTCCCATTTCCCTTCACCCCAACAAGCCATCACAGAGCAGTGACACCTTGCCGTCCACTGCTCCCAAACCTGCAGAAGGCCTCCCACATCTCCCCACCTCCCACAGAGCAGCAGTGCCTCACCGCCCACTGCTCCCTGGCTTGGCAGAAGGCTTCCTCCCCAAGCCCAACAAACTGCCTCCAGGCCAGCAGCAGCAGTGCCTAAATGCCTGTTGCTCCCTCCTAGGGGCTGTGGAGCAGCAGCACCTGACCACCCATTACTCCCAAGGCTGGAAGTATACCTCCCACCTCTCCCCACTATAACAGTCTGCCCTAATCCTTGGAGCAGTGGCATCTGGGTGACTGCTACTCCCAGGGCCCTCAAATGCCACCCTGATTTCCACCCACCCCAAAAGGGTGCCCCCAGGCCACAGAGCCCTCCCGCCTCCTCCCACTTTAATAGACCCAGAAGCCGGAGCAATGACACCTGAGCACCCACTGCTCTCCAGGCCTAGAAAACCCCTACTGCCTCCATCAGCCCAACAATCCCCATTCCCCCTTACCCCACCCCAAATCTCACTGTTCTACCTTACACCATCCCAATACTCATCCTCAACCTCTACCACCCCGTCCCCAAGCCACACTTTACAACCCTCCCCACACTCCAAATCGCACACTGTAATTCTCCCCTATTGCAAGACTCCCAATTCCACTTTTCCATCACCCCAAGCCTCCCCTTGCCACCCTCCCCACCCCAAATCTTACATTTTCACCCTCCTTCCACCTCACCTTATAACTCTGCCCCACCTCAAGCCTCCCCATTCCACCTCTCCTTATGTCCATCCTCTCCTTATGACCAAGACTCCCCATTCCAAACCTCTCCTTATGACCATCCTCCATGCCTTTCCACCCCCAAGTTTCACCTTCCCCCCTTCCCCCACCCAAGCCTCCCCTTGCCACCCTCCCCTTGCTAAGCCTCACCCTGTCACCCTCCCTTCACCCCATGCCTAACTTTTCAAAACTCCCTCCACCCAAGCCACACCTTCCCCATCCTCCCCAATCTTCACCCTCCCACCTATCCCAACTCAACCCTTTTTTACCTCTCCCACCTCCCATTCACAGACCCAGGACCAAGTACATTGCAAGTCTTGCTCTGGGTGTAAGGGGTGGGGGCTGCTACACCTTTAGTACAGCTCATTGCTGAGGAGATGCCTACTCCCCCACCCTTTGCTAGGGCCCACTGAATCTCCCCACAATGGGCTTTAAATAAAAATAGATTTCCATGTCTACCAGTCTGCTCATTTGTGAATCACCGGAAAACAAAACTAGAAATCTCAAAATGGGCCACTGGCTTCACAATGATTGTGGGAACTTCAGAACCAAAAATGAACGGAATTGGAATTCCCTGGCTCAGATTACCTCCAGATCCCCACCCCCCCACCCCGAGTTATCTGCAATGGGAGCTAAGCTTGTGTCATTATTAAAGTGTCAGAATAGGATCTGGGAAACCCAGATTCAAATCCCTACTCTGCCATGGAAGCTTGCTGTGTGACCTTGGGTCTATTATATACTCTCAGCCTAACCTACCTGTAGTAGTTTTCACAGGATCAGGTTAAATAGAGAGGATAAAACAGAGGAGAACCATTTAAACTATTTTAGGTCTCCCATGGGAAGCACAGTGGGATGCAAATAAATAAATAAATAAATAAATAAATAAATAAATAAATAAATAAATAAATAAGTGTTCTAACTTCTGTTCCTCATTTGTTATCAATAAGGCAGTCCTTGTCTGCATGCAATATTAATTATGTAGAACCTGATTCACAGTGGTGATATATGAAGGAGTAATCACGGTTATGTTTTTTCTTTATGGGTATTTACATGATACTCAGAAATAATGACTGGTAAAAGAGAGTTTAAAGAAACATGCCTGATTTTATATGTATGTGTTTCTCAGAGCTATAAAGAAGCACAGATCTTTTGTCCTCTAGTATTTGGGCATTAAAGAAAATGAGAATCACATTGGCATTTATTCTGCTTCTTCATCTTTCCCTCAGTTCTCTGTACATGCTTTGTTCCTGGATGTTGCTGGGCAGTAAATATGCATACCAAAGCTTTGTTGAATAGAGTTTGGATTTTATACTGCCCAGTAAAATTTAATTATATCCCTTGAATAAATACTGTTACTTAATCTTTTAAAGCCTGAATAAACACAAATGATGACCTGTAGGAGTGTAGGGGGAAAATGGTGCCTGGGGCAAAATGGTGCCCGGGCCCTACCCCCACAGCCCCCTCCTTACCTTAGTTCAGCCAGCTGCAAAGAGCAGTCAGCTGAAAAGGCAGCCTAGCTGGGTCATAGCCCAGCCCCACTGCCTGGCCCCACCAGGCTGCTCCAGGACGCAGGGCCTGGCTGGTGGGGCAGGGCCAGGCAGGGATGACTAGCAGCGACTTCTGCTGGCCTGGCTAACCAGGGTGAGGAGGAAGGGGAGAGGGCATGATTTTCCATCCCCCATGTGACCCCAACTGCATGCGCATGGGGCACGGCATCCCTGCCCCGTTGTAGATATGCGACTGATGAGCTATCAAGAGGCATAAATGTGTTAACAGGTAACAACAACCGAATTAAACATTCTTTACCTTTAGCCAAAACAAAGTGGCATTTCTGCTAGAAGAAACTGTACAGGACACTGGTAGTGCCTCTCCAATCTGTTTAGTAACTGTTCCACTGGGAATAAGGGACAAATCCAAATCTGTTAAGTGGGATGGGAGGAAAGCAGAAACAAATCAGCACCATCAGGACAGATTTTAAAGCTTTATTTAGACAGAAGAGAAAAATACTGTTGGCTAATTCCAGTTAAAGCTGTATTTTCTCAGAGTCTCAGTCAATTTATCTATTCAAGGGAACAGAACATATTCTTCAACAGGTGGCAGTAAAACATCTGAATAGCTACTGAATTATTGGATAGCAGAAAGTTTAGCATTATGCAGTTATTTTGCTGGATCACATCACAAATGAACATAATTTATTTTAAAAAGGGGGAAAGACCACATGAAAAGTGAGGAAGTATTAGGAGGAATAGGAGGCATACAACTTTTAAAGGACACCACTGCATACACAAAATAAACCAGAAATGATCGATCGATCTATGTTGTGATTTAGCAAGTATTAGTCACACAAGTAAGCTAAGAAAGAGTTAACTGTTTGTATGTTAAGTAGTTGATGATGTCACAGCTAACTTAGAGAGTATACTGAATATCTATTGGCTAGTTAGCTAGAGAGCCTGACAGTAGTATGACCAAGTCTGCAGAGTTAGCGTCTTCTCCTTCCATAGAAATCCTCTAGAAGCAGCAAGCAGGCAGACAGAGAGACAGCTAAGTGATATGACGGTAGTCCAAACATATATAACCGTCTCTACTGCATTTTAATAGATTAGTATTTATTTTTCCTATTGTTATAGCAACTAGACTCTGACTGTGTTGGTTCTGATGGGTTTTCCAGGCTGTGTGGCCGGTGGATCTGGTGGATCTAGATTTTCCAGCCACACAGCCTGGAAAACCCACCAGAACCAGTTGAATCCGGCCATGAAAGCCTTTGACAATATACCTATTATTCCATGCAGCTCTGCTAAGCTCTACCAAAGAGCACATTTACATATATTTTATTATATTTATTTGGCAATAATCTCTCTCTCTCTCTCTCTCTCTCCCCTTTTTGTTAGCAGTGGCATAGAACTGGCAAATTTTTGCCATATTGAGCCAGCAAAGGAATGATGTAGACCAGGGGTAGGGAACCTGCGGCTCTCCAGATGTTCAGGAACTACAATTCCCATCAGCCCCTACCAGCATGGCCAATTGGCCATGCTGACGAAGACTGATAAGGGTTGCTGATTCCTGAATTTTATCTAGGAAAGCCCTCCTGATATGAACTAATGGTTACGTTTCCCCACTTACCATTCGAGCTGCGCCCTTTGCTGCATGCTACCTCTCCAAAAGCCCAGCCCAGCGTCATTTCTGGCGCACTCCTGGGACTTCCCCATGACCCGGCAGCTTGCGCAGGGGGTCATCAAAAGAAGCGCCGACCGTTTGAGGAGGCGCCAGGAATGTCACCTTTCGCAGCGCTGAGGGGGGGCATGAAGGCCTTGGCAGCTTATCAGAGGCGGACTGCATTACATTGCTGTACCCTGTAGTGGGGAGTGCCACGGGACCCCATGCTACTTGGCGAGAGAAGCGCGCAGCAGATGGTAAGTGGGGAAACGACCAATGTCACATTCCTTTTCAGGAAATGGAGCTCTGTTTCTTTCAGATAAGATAAGTGGCAAAAATTAACAATTTTTAAAAATAATAGTTTAATTTTTTTTACTATAAGTATTTCAAATGGAAACAAAATGTTCCACTTCTACGTCAGCAGAAAGGTGGTCATACAGAAATACTCTAAATAAATAAGGAGCCTTTATAAGCAGCTGCAACTCCTGCTGATTAAACCCTTCCTGAATAGAAGGGGGTATAGTCCTGCTAAATTTAGACTTCAGACAATATCCTTCCAAATAACTTTATTTTTTTTAAAAAAACAGTGATTTGCAGCAGAGTACATATTTTAAAGAAAAGACATAAAACACATGAAATGCATCTGATAAAGTTCTAGTCCAATGAAATATTTCCTAATAATTCATTATGATAAAATAATACATGAATGTCATAATTTCACAGTTTAAGAAACTAGAAGTTAAAAACTAAATGTTTCTACTACCAGCTAGTACCGCGGATTAATTTTACAAGTTGTCAAAACAGCTAAAGTGTTCCACTGTGTTGCACTGGTCTGCTTTTCTTTATGTGGAAACATCCTAGAAACTATAGTCACAGTACCAGACAAATATTATTTTACAGACAAAAATTCCTTAGCTATGTAAACTCTGTAGGACTAAAGTAATAAATCTTCAGTACTAAAGTACTTCTTAAGCCTGTGAATTTCACATCTTATCTGAAAGAAACAGAGCTCCATTTCCTGAAAAGGAATGTGACATTGTCTACATCATTCCTTTGCTGGCTCAATTTGGAACAAGACTGCAGTACCCCTAGCTTCAAACAGCCAGAACCTCATCAAAGGCATGAGCTTCTTGGCATTAGTCAAGTTGCTCTTAGCCTGGGGCCTAGCCACATTGTGCACAGTAACTGAAAGGAGCTGTACCAGCACCAGAGAATAAGAAACACACCAGTTTTATAACTGGTAACGATGCTGCTAATGGACTAAGCAACACCCCTTGGACAACTATAACGTTAATATATCTAGAAGTTTAGCCTGGTACTGCTTTGCAGTTTCTCTGTGGAAAGCAGTATGTCAAGTAGGCAGAGTTTCTCAATGGTTCTGTTGGCCATTTGTTCCTGGTGCAGAATGGTCAGTGAGTATATTGTTTCAGTGCAGATGGGAACTGGCAGATAGGAGAATAGAAATTTTCAAAGATGGCCACCACTAAGCTAGGCTGCTTGCTGCTCATTTGTAGCATCCCAAGAGATGCTTATGCAAGAGCTGCTACTCCTTCCACCTCTTTAACACTGTTCAATACCAGGTCAGTGAAGGGCAAACTGAACCTATCTAAACTGCTGGAGAAAGAGGAAATGATGTGGCTTGCATAATTGAAACCTGGCTGAAACAAAATGACATGTGTGACAGTTCCGATTAACACCACCTGATCCTTTTATCAACCTTGTATTAGAGTAGAAGGATAGGCCAACATTTTTCATCATGATTTGGGCTGCTTTGGACCCGCTACCACTTTGGATCTGCTGGGAGACAGCAAACATGGCAGAGCTAAATGCTGGCGTTGGGAGCTCAGAGGCAGCAGGAATTTTCAGGTTCAGGTTAAATAGAACCAGAAATGAATGTTACTTCAACAGCTTGAAACAGAGAAGGTCCAGTTAAAATGTTCTACCCTTAGTACTTCATGGATCCAACTGGATTCCATAATCCTCTGAAGGATTTTTACCCAGTCACCATGATTGCTGTTGACAGGATCCCGTGAAAACTAATACTATTGGGATCTGTGAAAACTAATACTTTTTCTCTGGATTCTCATCCACCCTGGTTGCTGAAATCATCTAAGGACCACATAAATGAGGCACCGATGACTACCACAAATCTATTAATGACTCAGGGAACCCTTCAGCAACTCAAACAGGTGAATGGCAGCGGGTGGAAGGCGGCGTTTTCCTCACGCTGGTCCCAAATGCCTCCTTACCTCCTCCTGGCTTCCATCGCACTGTGGAGGCCAGGGGACACGCCTCCTGGCCTCCGTCCCTGCAGTCGTTACTCTGGCCATGGGGGAATGTCCCCTGGCCTCCACAGAAAATGAACCCGGAAGCCAGGAGAATGAAAAATGAGAAGCGTTTAAAGAGCTTCAACCACGTCTGAGGAGCCTGCTCTGCCAGCTGTGCAGCCAGCTCATGCCAGCCTCATTGTATACATTATGACAAATACATTATAACTGATATGCCATTATAGGTCTCATTTCATTTATTAGATGCCTCCCTATTTTACTGATTGTAGTGCCTTATGTAATTTGCCTTGGCTTCAGAGACTAAAATGGGCTATAAATAAAAAATACAACAGCAAAGAGAGTGCCTGAAAAGTGTTATGTTAATAATCAGTATTATTAGTAATATCTGTGGAAAAATTGATAAAGGGTTTAATTTCTCTATTGTCAGTGGCCATAGAAACACTTCTCTTATCTACCTTTGTAAGTGCATATTTGGCAAACCATAAGAGTATATAAACATTTTAGCAGGAGACAGTTGGGACATGGCTGCCTGTCAAACACCATTCAGTTTCTTTTCCTTCAATGCATTCCCCATATCAGAAAGTCTAAATCACAAGGCAAAAAAGCTTTATGACTTCATACCCATGACTAAATAATCTTCACAGAAATAAAATAAGTCAGCTGAGGAACAACTGTAAATGTTGCTTCTTCACCTGAATAGAGCCTGCCTGAACTTATGCTCTCAAGTTTTCTTGAAGTTCTCTCTGCATAATGTAGCAGGTGAGGAAGCCTAAGGATAGAATTTTCCCTCAGGGTAATTCTCTTTTTATGTTTCCTCAAATCTTTAGGTCTTTGAAGCAGGAAAAAAAAACTGTGCACTTGAAAAAAAAGTTACTCAGAAAATATAATCCGGGTGGGAATCCTGTCACACGCATCACAGGAAGCAGGAACTCATTAAATTCTTGGCTGCTTATTATTATGAAAGCCTGACATTCTGTATGCAGCAATCTTTCAATTCAGACCACCTCCAGGTAAAATACTGGATGCTTACCATTTTCCATGATGGAGCAGTGTCCTTCTTTCACACATAATGTTCAGTTTTTTAATTTGGTAGACATATCTATTTTAAAATAAACGTTTCTTATACATACAATTTTGAAAAAGTTTGTAGATTATCTTTACAGTTTATATGGGTTCTCACTTACACTATATTTTCTTTTCAATTGCTTCATTAAATATAATTTTGATTGGTGATTTCTGTATTTTAAAAACAAGACCAAATAGACCTGTTTTCATATCACACTGAAAAAACTGCCTTGTGTATGTGTGAAGAGAAATATAATTTTGAGAAATAATTCATAACAGATTTATTTTTACTTATATCAGTGCTACAAAAGATGGGTACAAAAAAGTGCTTTGTAGCTGCCATATTTCATAATTTTCATTTACTTTAGCAGACAAGAAATACATCCGCTTATTTTATACACATATAACTGTCACAGTAAAGATGCAAAGATAGTGTCCTGCATGTTACTACATTGCTATGGAATCCATAAAAAACATGAGTAATGTTTGAGTAAAAACACAACAAATGAATGTTAAAAGTTTACACTTTTCAATTGAAATGTGAAACTTCAAAAAAGGATAGTAAGTAAACAAAAAAAATCAAATGTGAGTCAAACTTTGTAGGAAAGAAACTTCAACATGTTCTAAGTGAGAGGAAAGGGTAAGCTTTGCATTTAAAAAACGGAGGTGATGAAAGACTTAGCTCAGTCCAAAGCAGAGTTACACATCAAAGTCTATTGAAGTCAATGGACTCAGAAGAATGTAACTCTACTTAGGATAGCACTGTCAAGATAATTTTGGGAGTACGTATGCTTCTACTGACCTTATATGAATGATGCTTCTAGTCTTGTCTCATTTATTACTTTTACAGCACTTAACTTGGCTTCTGTAATACTTCCTCAGCCTTTTGGACCTCCTGGAGTATGCTCATATTGCACCAGACTGTTTCCAGTGGTGGTGGTGGATAATTTACAACGTTCACATTTTATTGCATGCCTGAGAAGTTCTCTAAATATTCATAAATGTCTGCCTTGTGCTTGCTGTCACTGCATGTCAGCATATACACCCAAATGTCTGGTAAGAGACGTAAAAGGTAAAGTTTCCCCTTCAGTCGTGTCCGACCCTGGGGTACCACTGCAAGCAGTGATTTCATAGGCAAGCCGTTTTTGTGGGGTAGTTTGCCATTGCTTTCCCCGAGACGTACATATTAACACATACGTGCATGTACGCTTTGTACACTATTAGGCAATTGGGAAAACAGGATGCATTGCCAACCACACAGGGCCAACCAACACTTTTCATAAAGGAAAACAAGTAGTGGTTCCCCAAGGATTTGAATTGGAATTGGTGCTACTTAACTTATTAATAAATGGCTTGTAGTGAGGTGTGAGTACTAACCAAGTTGGCATATGGGTAAGGTGACCAGATGGTCACCTTTCCATCCCGGGACGGGGAAGCGGCTGTGCCATGTCACAGGGCGGCAAACGGCAAGCCCCAGAAGCCCGCACGCACGACCGCAGGAGCAAAAGGCAGCCTTTTGCACGGCGTTCCCCGGTCAGAAACAGGGAAGCGCCCCAGAAGACACTGCGGCTGCCGCAGTGCCTTCTGGGGCGCTTCCCTGTTTCTGATCGGGGAGCGCCGCCGTAATCGGGACAATGGCATAAGCCCAGCGGGACGCGGGACACTCTACGCAAAAGCGTGAGTGTCCCGCGAAAATAAAGATGGATGGTCACCCTACATATGGGCCCCTATTTTTTTTAAAAAAAAGATAGTAAAGCACTAGATGAATTATGACGACCAAAATATTTTATTCAAATCTGGTGAATTAGCAACAAATTGCAAGTTAGGCCAACAATTATAGTATTGTCAACCTCCAAGTGGTATCTGGAAATCTCCTGGAGATCGAGATCAGTTCATGTAAATAAAATAGTAGCTTTGGACAGAGGACTCTATGGCATTATACTTTATTGAATTTTTAAATCTCTTTTTTTTGCCCATAGATTTTCCCCTACAAATTTCCCTAGACTATTTTCTAAACCCCAGCAGCTAAAAAAACTGAATGACATTTTAAATCCGAACAAAACAAACGAAACTTTATCTGTACAAAATTTTAAAGTATCCATGAATTATAGAAGTTAACAAATACTGCAAAATCTAAAGGTGAAAAGGGAAATGAAACAATGTTTAACTGAATTGCTAGACAGAATGATAATACACATATATGAAAAAATGGAAAAACACATATTGAGTGTTTCTTTTCTTGTCCATGTAGGAAAACCCATGTATAGCTGATACAATCATAGAAGTATACAGCAAGTTGACACATGTTCTAAACCAACACACTAGATAAAAGTCCTGAACAACATAATGAATTTACTTACAATGTATTGTAATTAAAGTAGAATCAGACAAGCTTTTATCAATCAGAGAACATCCATATTCTCCTGAAGCATTTCTTCTTACATCTGATAATATGTAAATATTTGAACTCTTTATAGGTTCCAGTTCTCCCTGTTAAAGGAAATTAATCATATTAAACTGACAAGTCTGCTAAGATAGAAACATATACACATTTCCTTGGGTTATATTTATACAAACAATTTTTACTGCAGTCAGATACCACCAAGATATAGCTGCCTTACTTCTCATGTATATAAATCAGGCTAGTGTAAATGCCTCAAGGTTAGAATTCCAAGCACCATATTTTTAATTTCAGTAAATAAAATACCTCAGCATTGGTTTTGAAATGGTTTTGCTGGCAGGACATTTGCCACGATCCTCAAGATTGTTATAAGTACATGTCTCTCCATATCCAGCTTTCTTATAAAATGTCATAATGTATTAATACAAAGTAAATCACAGTGATCTTATTGCTCCAATGTTAAGTGAGACAAACATGAAAATGTGCTCAGAATTCAAAATCACCCAGAGATTCATTTTTGAAATGAATGGTCTTTTGAATAAAAAGGTATGTGAATATAAAATGCAGAAGTTTAAATCAGCAAACTTAAAAAGACTAATGAAAGAGCTATATGATCACAACAACACGACCATAAAAATGTAACAGAGTCCAACAACAGTCTTCAAAACAGTGAACTCGTCATAGAATGGTTCAACAGTCAAATGATGGTGTTTGCTTCTTAAAGACCAATCAACACAGGTTAATTTTTATTCTATTTCAAGAAAATACTTTCAACCATGACAAATGGGCTATTGTAGTAGAAAAGGAAAGTCTGGTTGTTTTTTCCTTTCTCTCTTTCGGCTTTTGCAAAAATAAAGGAATACACTGTTATTTTACAGTATGAGTCTGAATATATACACAAAATTATATTTTTCTTTATGTTTTAAAAATTAAGAAGAAATAAAAGGACAGCAAGAACTACCAACATCTGACAATACTCACTGGAATATAAAATAAAAATTCCTCAGGTGGAGGATTGCCATTTCCCAAACATCTTAGGGTGATGTTATCACCTTCTTTAATGGTATTTCTTTGTGAAACTACTTGAATTCTGACCTTCTCTGTAGGATCTGTGACACAAACATATATTCACTTATTAAGCATAATATATACAAATTAAAGTTAGATAAAGGTACGAAGCATCTTAATTCCTCTAATAGCCAATCAAATGCCGTTTAAAAAGCTCACAAACAAATCATGTTGCTTTTATTTAAAATGTGTAATAAAAAGCCAATGAAGAGAGAGACATGAGGCTGTGCATAGTTTATCTTTTGGATAAGCCACCCCCCTAAAAAAAACACCCTCCAAAAAGCACTATAAGAGAACCTGTGTGATCCTAATGCAGAACCCTACATCTCCTCCTAGGCACCAGCCTCCAATGAATTTGCTCAAGCAATGCTAATAGTGCCAATCATCTGTTTGAGAGAGACAGTCCTTATCACCTTTCAAAACAGGAGACTAGTGATGTCAAAATCAGTGATGGCATTCTTTTGCTCATCAGTTGTACATGTTACAAATCCTTGTATGAAGGATTCCAGGCAGCCTGTTGCTGAATGTCAAGATCGTTGGTTAATAGTTAAAAGAGGCTCCCAAATTTCTATCCCAAATATGTTGCTCTGAACCAAGACTCATCAGGTATAGAATGGAATTGCATATCTGTTCTTCCACCAATTTTCTCTTGGCGTGTCTGAAGAGGGTGTGCAGCATAGGTATGCATATGTATATATATCATAACCACAGACATATGGATTATTATAAATATTATTATAAAAATCTTATTGCACAGTCATACAAAGTGTACAAAACTACATGGTGATCCATAATAATTATGAGGAATAATTGATACAGCAAAACTGTGGATCAATTAAAAATGAATAGAGGGACCATTGTTAAACCCGAACAACTGCCTAAAAGATATGGGACTAAAACCTACAGTAAACTGAAATATTGTATTTGGTTAACCTTCATCAACAAATTCTATGATTCTTCCTTTTTGGTCACGAAGTTAATTGCAGAGCATCCACAGAGAATGTTCTTTTCAACTGAAGTAAATTGCACAGTTTTCTTAGACTAATCTTAACAATGACAACTGAAATTGGATTATAAACCTGCAAAATCTAGCCTTCCTGTCAAAGGGACATAAACATTCACAAATTTAAAAAATCCCTATACACAATTGTGCAAGTAGTAACTTCTTCCCCAACTAGCAACTTTCTAGCACTACTGACAACCAAGACACCTGTGATAAATCAGTTTATAAAAGGTAAATTGCATGTGAGAACACAACTTGAATCAGGGGGTTTTGGGAAGCAAAGAGGGAAGCTATGATATCCATTCATTTTTTAAAAACAGGACACACTTTTTGAGTCAATTATCTATCCTGAGTTCTGTTCCAAAATGTAAAAAAAACAGAATGTCCATGCACTTAGAAGAGCATGAAACTGGATGCAGAGATATTATTTTAGAGGCTATAAGATGTTTGCAATACCAAAGGGAATTTTCATCTTTGCTCCCAGAAACTACCTGGTTACTAATGACAGGTGTGCTTTTCAGGGGTTGACTAGCTAGGGTTAATCACCCACATTTGCCATGGAAAGATTCCTCTGTAAAAACTGAGTGCTACTAAGCAGAGATATCAAAAATGGGCTGGCTTGATAGACTTCAGAAAGGAAAAAAATGACCCCACTTTAAGCAGTTGGATCCCTCCTCCTGCTAAAGGGTGCCATAAAGGCATGAGAACCGAAGGCTAGCACAAGAGCAAGACACTTCTTCACACAAAATGGATGCCTCTTAAGAGAATTTTGGGATCCATCTTGTTGGTCTAGCCTGAGTAGTAAGGCAGTGGGGAGCTAAACTTTTCCCCTGGTCCTAAGGTGTGCCTGGATGGACAGTGCAGCTCAACTGTGTCACCCTAAGGTGATATAAACAGTGCTCCAAGCAGACTATTTATTATTTTATTTTCACCCATCCCAGAAATCAATTGGTATTCAAGAAAATAATCCTGACGTTCCCTTGGGTCCTAAAGACTCATCAAGCCTCTCTTACCTTATTGTTGGGAAACAATCAATACTTTGTCTCGAGTTTCCTGTTGTCAATTCCTACTGTCTCAAGCCCCCTTTGGTCCTTTGGCCATTCATAGTGGGTGTGTTCCGGATCCATGCATATTCCCCTACTTGTGTGTGGCCTCTTTCCTCAGCCCCTGGGTACAGTGGTAGATTTCCTCTTCAGCACTGATTTCACTGGATGTCACTTCAAGGCTGATAACTACTACCCATTCCTGAAACCCTATACAATTTCCACCCTTTTTCTTAAGTCAGCCCTTGCGCACTTTGTGTGTTTGTGCATTTTGTCTAAAATATATTCCTTGTTCTCAATAACAATAATTAAAAAAAACACAATGATTTAATTGTGCAATTGTCCAATTGAGAGTTTTCATCTAGGATTATCCTGGTATACACAGGTTATCAATTCCAGTTACCCTCTCTTGCTCTCCAGTTAATTCCCCCAAACTTAAGTGGAGACTGCCTGCTTAGGGTAGCACCACAGCTATAGAAGCATTGCTGCCCAAGGATGGGACTGGTCTTGCTCTGGGTCCCCCGACAAAACACTGAACATGCATAACTGTTGGAAAATATTATGGCCATAGCCAAAATTAATTGTCAAGAAGTGTGAGGGATCTGATCTGTGTACTAGGCAGCCCAAGTACTGTCCCCCAGTGAGCCTTTCTTCCAACCTGCCTGTTGGAGGAAGTTGTAAACCTTTTCCTGCAGTAGATATTTTGGAGAAGCAAATAATCATAGGCCTGCTTTGATTATATTTATGTATTTTGTATCATTATGGCGCAAGAGGAAGAACTCATAGGAAAAGACTATTATTTAGGCACTTCTCTGCAGTAAGCACCTTTTTCTTTGTGAGAGGTGGTTTTCTGGACTAATGAAGTAGTTGTAGATTTTTTATTTTCCATTTTTTTCTGAGGGTATGGCCCTTTCTGCACGGGGCCAAAAACAGCGGCCCAGGGATGGAAAAACACCGGTCCCTGGGGTGCTGTTCGCACAGGCGCCGCTGCTGCTATTCGTGAAGGCGCCAATTTCCACCTCCCTTCCCGAGGGAGGTTTTTGGAAAGCGCCCTTCCTATCTGCGTGTGCGGTGCAAAACAGGCACCCGTGCTGACAGACGCTGGCTTTCCCATCCCCCCCCCACTCACCTTTTGTCCTCCCAGCGTCAGTCTGGAGGGCTGCACTGAGCTTCCCAGCTCACGCTGCCCTCCAACCCCTCGAGGTCGGGAGGGCTGCATGGGGGCGGTCTCCTGCAGCCCTCCAGACTGGGATACTGGAGGGGCCGAGGTGAGGGGGACACCTAGAAAGAAGGGAGGCTCCGCGATCTGCGGCCTTGGCCTCTCGCAAGAGGGGGGGGCTTCGCACACTTCCGTGTGAATGGCCCCCTCCCCTCCACCGGCTTAATTATGTTTATGAAGGATCACAAACTTCCTTTTGTCCCTCTCAAACAGTTTTCATCTGAAAATAAATGAAATCTTGAGCTCCATCACTGACTACCTCAATTTACTATTTATTCTCTGTCCAATTTTGCTGTTTGAAACTGGGTTTTACTCATGTTTTAAAAGAACACAAACTTTTTTTCACTTTAAAACAACTAACAATGAAGAGAGTCTGGTTTTACTCTTTTATCTTTCCTGTATGGCCTAATCACAGCTGTATAAAAGAGCAATAAACCATTTACAGATTGGTGGAAATTTTTAATTTTCAATCATATCTGTTTTGGCTCTTGAATATCCTTGCAAAAATAGCTTTACTATACTGCAGCTTACTACTCTTCACCACAAAGCCCCAGTTAAAAATATTTAAAAGTCAAACATTAACAAAAGAACTTTTGAAGTGCTTCTGATCTGAATGTTCATTTTCAATAACGATCACCAAACAAACTCATGTGTAGCAATTCTATATATTTATCCTGAATTTCATAGCTTAGTGTGTGTGTGTATAAAGTATGTGCCCACTACATACATACACACAAAAATGAGGGCCCATGAAATATGTGGGAGGAATCCCTCCCTCCCATTACTGAGTCTGCCAAGGTCACCCCTCCCACAAGTCTTGATGTCAGCTGGCGAGCCTGCAAGCCTCCCCCGAAGCCCAGCCTCAATTGGTGAGTCTGCTGCAAGGCAGCAACTCTACTTGACAGCAAAGGCAGGTTGTTCTCTGCCCATGTTCAGATAATATTTTCTTTAGTTTTGTGGGATTTAAACTATTTTGTTTCTTTTTTTACTTTCAGATTTTTCTGTAGATCCAGGGCATCTCGAGTCTGCAGAAAAAGTCAGTCTGCCTCCATCAGTGGATTCAAGTATACACAGTCAGAGGGCACCCCTGGGCACACACACAATCACATAGGGGACACACACACACACACGCACACACACACACATATCCCAGCCTATGTGGTTGCCAGCCTCCAGGTGAGGCCCGGGGATATCCCAAAGTTACTACTGATCTCCAGATACTGAAATCAGTTCTTCTGGGGGAAAATGGCTACTTTGGAAGATGGACTGTTTTAAATTATACCTTGCTGGAGTCCACTGATTCCACAAATCCCTTCCTTCACGGGTTCCACCTCCAAATATACAGAAATTTCCCGACCCAGAGCTGGCAACCCTAGATGGAGCCTTTGCGCCAATTTATAGGAACACAGAAAACTTTGTCTTACTTTCTTCAGTTGTAATTCACTGTGAAACAGCACCTTTTATTAGTGAAAAGGGAGATTCAAAGTAACCCCAGAGTTAAGCGAAGTTGAGATAGTTATTAACATTTATGAAGTATGTAGCCCTTGTCTAAGAACTCTAGGTAGCTAAAAAAACCCAACTAAGAGAGAACACAATAAACTTTACAATATTTAGTACTCTATAAAATTTATATGCTGCCTTTTTATAGAGTTGCTGGGTCTCTGCCCCCAATATCCAAGAGCTTTTGAGGGTGGAGTACATCCCTTAACGATGTCAATCTATCCAAAAGATTGTGGTATATTGTCAAAAAAAGTTGAAACCATTTTTTCACTGCATAAAATATTGTCCTTAACAATTGACCACTACATTATTTCTTGCTTCCGCATTAAAAGAGTCTTGAAATCTTCATTTTGAATTATGAAGAGCTTCCATGACATACTGAAATATCAGCAGCCCCTTTTTTCATATAACATGTATAATTTTACTGATGTCAGTGCCCTTTTGTTTCAATAGCAGAATCTGAAACTATGAAAAATAAAATAAGCTATGGTCTTAACAAATGAGGCTGCAGATGATTCCTTAAAGGACACCCCAGTGCTCTTGGAGGTAGCAGTTAATCCATTTAAAGCACATAAACAACTCATTTTTCCCTGGCAATTTTTACTGGTCCTTTCTCCTTTATATCTTCTTGTTCCTTGATGCTTCAAACATTGACTTGAGAAAATTTTATTCGTCTTTCTTCAACATGCTTCATAAACTTCCTAGGCAAGCCACTGAGCTACTTCCATTCCCTAGTATGTCACAGTTGTTTAATGAGGTCTGTGTGTTGTACCATGAAAGTAATTATACGAGGGCTCAAGTGAGCCTGAAGTTATTATGAACTCATAACATGATAAAGGAACTATACAGCATTACAGAACAGCAGTTTGAATAAAGGATTTTTTTGTAAAAAAAACCCTGTACTCTTACAATTTATACTTTGGTATGTGTTAATCTAGCTATACCTCTTTTACTTCTCAGTATCTTTAAATGTATGTAAATGTACATATTTTAAATTAAGATTTTCCATCATTACTACTTGACATATCATACAATATATTATCACTGGTTTTGTTATAGTTTTAGAAATCAATAAGTCATATATTAATAAAAAGAAAAAACCTATATTAAAATACAGTTGTATATGTTTAAACAGCAATTTGTACTGTAGTTACAATGCAACTGTGCAGTTATTAGAATAAACACACAGGCTTTAATTCTTAGAACTCATCATGAATTTCTTTTCATCTTATCTCATACTGTTGCTACTGCTCCAAGCTCAGCTACCTGTTCAATACCTTCATGGTCCTGTCCATACCAGTATCAGCCTAACCAGAATTAAGATCAATGGACATGCACCATCAAAGATCTTTTAATTGATCTAGCAAATAAATTTACTGGCATCCTTGTCTTGCATTTTTCACCTGTTTCTGCTAAAACTTCTCTGCTATACTCATTAATAAAGTATAAATGATGAATTCTGAAGATCAATAGAAACAATGTTCTACTTTAAAGTTATTACATGGAAATCCTGAACAAGCACTGTAACTTGAGGATTGTATAAATTTACTTTTCTATATGTGTATGTAAACATGAGTACTTAGACACATGTTGGTGTGGGATAAAATAGGCTGTTAATTCAGAAGAATTTTTCCTGTATCAGAAAAGTTACAGGAATAATGAAACTCACCAAAATTCACTATGAAAGTACCTTCCGTCTAGTTAATTTTAATCATTAGGGAACATTAAAAGGAGCAAGGGATTTATCCTTTAATATTAAGATAAATGAAAATGTCAGATCACTTCCAAAGCAGTTCTTGGGATTAGAGGAGTGTGTGTGTATATTCTTCAATGAATTCATATTAGATTTTCTCAAATCAACTTGATTGAAAACCCAAGGCTTTGTATTCTATATGCAGAAGCTGATGACAAAAGAACAAAAGAAGTTGCTATATCTGTTAAAAACTCAAAAGAGATAATTACAGGCTCACTATCAGATAAAAACAGGAGGAATCTGCTTTTAGAAGACTTCATCAGTAATTATTCAATAACTATTGGTAGTATTTCTCCTAATTGTCATACAAATATCTTCTTTAAGGAATTATAAAAACAACTTATAACATTGATGATGCCATCTCCCTCAATTTTGCCCTAAAGACATTTATCTGAAAGCTAGAAGCTTGATAATGTTTTGCAGGAAGTAAGAGAAAGATGGCAAGCTGAAATGCAAGTCTACTTTGATTTTAATATAAGTTAGAAGGTTTTGTCTATAAGTGTCTGGGAGACAGGGAAAGTCTATTTGAGCTTAGCCATGTTAGAAGATTAAGAGAAACAGAATGTAGGATGCCAAAAGGGGGAAGGTAATTCCCCTTTCACAGGCCCCCAAAATGAAGGAGCTATCTCCTCAGGAATTATTCCCCCTTTTCCTCTGCATACCTCTGGAATAATCAGCACCAAAGTACGTATCGCTTTATAGCACAACAACAAAAGATTTTATTTAAATAAACAGAAAAGCTAAACTTCCCTTAGTGAGTTGAGGATCACATAAACATACAATGAAAACAGAAGTATGTATTGTCATTTAAGCTAGTATTTAGGCTCTCACATGGTCCTAAGCCCATAGGTGAGTTGGTTCGATCCCTGTCTAGAATTCCCATGTCCACTGGCTTACACCAAGAACGGTCACACATTTGGCCATATGAGATGAGATCAGATAAAAGCTATATACTGATCGAGCTGTTAAGCTTGGGAAAAATCATCCTGATCACTGTAGAAATAATTTCGAGACTAGCTGAAATGAAAAGTAGCTTTACCTTTGGAACTCTTATAAACTCTCATTGGATTGTATATAATTTTATGCTATGACTCACCCTGATCCCTGCAGTGATAGGTTGGGATATAAATTGAAATAAATAAATAAATAAATTACTTTGCCATTTAAGTGAACTGAAAATGAAAATATTTCCTGAAACAAAACATTTACTATTTAATATCCCTATTATGATAACTAATAAAACTGTAAAGGATTGGCAGAATGGCATAAATAGATTTATCAGACTGCCAAAAAAACCAACATTGAAATTGAAGGTTGCTCAGCTGAAACCAAACCGACCTAAGTATGATGAGTTATACTATGGCACAGCAAGGTTGACATGGTTAGCAAAATGGATTAAAAATTAAACAGCTTATTGTCACTGAACAATATTTTTTTGTGTGAAAATACCACTGAAAATATTTCCTTGGAGCTGAGTGTATACGAGGATAATTTTGCAATCAATAATTTGATTTCTATTTAGAATTTGGCTCCCAACATTTCCCCAATACCTTCAGTAGTGAGTTAATCAGATACAATACCGAATTTCCAGATTCAATCACAAAACAATTAATAATCCTGTGATCTTGATATATTTAATTTAATCCTGTGATCTTGATATATTTAATTTAACAACATAGTAATTAACTTCAACACAGTTGCTTATTTAAGTAATCGAAGGATTAGGTCATTTGAATATCTACAAGTTTAGAATTTCTTGGTAAAAAATCTAGAAAAATTATCTAAGGGCAATCACAGTCCATTTAGTTGAAAAACATACTGAGTGTTTTTTGCAATATAGATTTGGTAAATAAAGAAAACTTTCAAATTAATTGGGAGGGTTTAGGAGTTATTCCCAGTTAAACAAGGAAGTGCACACTATTGTATGATTTGTGTGCATATTAATGCACATTAATATATAATTACTGCACGCTAATGTATAATTCAAGTTTATGGTGTCTTCATAATTTAAACAGAGTTTCTTAAAAATGTTACATCAATGGTACATCTCTCCATATAAATTAGCAAAAATTTATAGGAATTTTCCTGATAACTGTTAGTACTAGGGCAGCCCAATCCAAAAACAGCCGGAAATAAGTAGCATCTGAGGATGTTATGGATGCCTTTTTCCTCTGGGGTTGGTCATAGTGTAAAATGACTTATGCCACCTTTTTTGGTGGCATAAGTCTGCGCTGCTGGGAGAGAGCATTTCTGGTCTGAAAGTGCACAGGAGCCAACCAGTCAGCTCCACCTCCAGAAATGCCCCTGGAATACTTCCCTGCCCTGAAATACCAAGGCAAGCATTTGTGGCAGTGGCCAACTACCACTTAGCCCAACCTCTGAATGTGGGTACTTCGGCAGCTGGCCTCCAGGGTAAATCCCTCAATGCCAGCATCCATATCACTCTACATGGTGCTGGTGGTACGGGTGCCGGTGGTACGGATTTTCCACCACTTTCAGTGAGGGTTCAGCCCCCACCCCTTTGAATTGCACAGTAAATCATTTAGAGTTGATTTTTTTACCATAGAATCATAGAGATGGAAGAGACCCCAAGGGCCATCAAGTCCAACCCCCTGAAATGCAGGAACACATAATCAAAGCACTCCTGACAGATGGCCATCCAGCCTCTCTTTAAAAACTTCCAAAGAAGGAGACTCCACCACACTCCAAGGTAGTGCTTTCCGCTGTCGAACAGCCCTTACTGTCAGGAAGTTTTTCCTGATGTTTAGGTGGAATCTCTTTTCGTTCACCTTGAATGCATTACTCCTGTTCCTAGTCTCTGGAACAGCAGAAAACAAGATTGCTCCCTCACCATGACATCCCTTCAAATATCTAATAATGGCTATCATGTCCCCCTTAACCTTCTCTTCACCAAACTAAACATACCCAGTTCCCTCTCTCCTCGTAGGGCATTGATTCCAGACCTTTTACCATTTTGATTGCCCTTCTCTGGACATATTCCAGCTTGAACTGCAGTGCCCAGAACTGTACACAATATTCCAGGTGAGGTCTAACCAATGCAGAATAGAAAGGTACAATTACATCCCTCAATCTAGACACAATACTCCTATTGATACAGCCAAGAATTGCATTGGCTTTCTTGGCCGCCGCATCACGCTGCTGACTCATGTTCAGTTTGTGGTCTACTAAGACTCCCAGATCTCTTTAACATGTAGTGTTGTCAAGCCAAGTGTCACCCATCCTATATCTGTGCATTTCATTTTTTTCTGCCAAAGTGTAGTATCTTACATTTATTTCTCTTGAAATTCATTTTGTTTGTTTTGACCCAGCTCTCTAATCTGTCCAGGTCATTTTGAATTCTGACTCTGTCCTCTGGGGTATTAGCTACCCCTTCTATTTTGGTGTAATCTGCAAATTTGATTAGCGTGCCCTCTATTTCATCATCCAAGTCATTGATAAAAATATTGACTAGCACTGGGCCCAGGGCACAACCCTGTGGGACCCCACTAGTCACTTCTTTCCAGGTTGAAGATGAGCCATTGATGAGCACCCTTTGAGTTTGGTCAGTCAACCAATTACAAATCCATCTAAGAGTAGCACTGTCTAGTCCACATTGTCATGAGCTAGCCCCTGGGTACTTACCAGAACACAGAGAATTCTGAGGCAGAACCGGAGTACACAGTGCAGCCAGAGTTGGCTGTTCCTGGGGAAGACCAGGCAGCAGAGCCAATGCCCGATCCTTCCCCGTCTGATGACATACAGGTGGAGAAGCCTGCAGAACCTCCTAGGGAACCCAGTGATGAGCCAGTGCACAGGAGGCAGAAGCAAAGTCTGCTCTTGAAGAAGCACAGGAGGAGTGCTTGTTTGGCAGCAAGGTATGGGAGATTAGAAGTCTCTGCATCTGATGAGGGCTAACTCCTCACAGAATCCCAGCCCCCTGAACAAGGCTCTCTACATATGCCTTGCTGTGAGCTTGCTTCTGCCTGGGTGCAACAAGTGTGTTAACTGTCGCCACTGTGTGCCTGGTTCTTTGTTGTTTCCTAGCCTGCTCCTTGGTTCTCCTTGGTTCTATTGGACTGTGACCTGACTATGCCTTGCCTGCCGCCTGCTTTGACCCATTGGACTGTGACTTGACCACGCTTGTGCTTGCTGCCTGCTTTGCCCTGCTAGGTCAGCCCCGCCAAGCCCCTGCCTGCTGGCAACACACACATTTCAATAGTTTACGAGCAAGAATATTATGGGGTACCTTGTCGAAAGCTTTACTAGAATCAAGGTATGCTACGTCATATGTACAATATATGAGCTAAAAATTATTGGCAATCTTCTTTTGATGTAAATGAAGGCCATTTTCAAATGTGATTTTTCCTTTACTTTCAAGGTTTTCCCATTCAAATATGTACTAAAGTCTCATAATAATCTATGTTCCATAGTTTTCATCTCACCACAGCTACTTGAAATGTGCTTTAGAGGTAAAAGGGAACCAGCTCCCACACCCAAGAAAGGCACCAAAAAATTCAGAGTCTTATCAACTGATTAAATTGATGGTTTTAAGGCATGGGAAAGATGAACAATGAACTGAGCTGATCTGGAAACAAACAAATGCAAAAGTTATGTCATTTTGTATTTTTATGTTCAACTCTGGTATGTACAGAACTTTTCTCTAATGATTTCTTTTTAAAAGTTAAAAAAAAATTAAAAGTTCATTGCTATCCTCAGGTATTCCCTAAATAACCTAAGTAACCTCATCTGCTAATCACCAATATTTATCCCTGATATGTGACATGCTATCACTGAGCACACATGAACACATGAAACTACTTTACACTGAATAAGACCACTACTCCATCAAAGTCTAGTGTTTATCCAGAGCTCCCTAAGGTCTCAGACAGGGACTTGTCTTTTGTTTCTTGTTCCTTTTAACTGGAGATGCTGAAGATTGAACCTGGGACTTTCTGCAGGTCAAACAGATGCTTTCCCTACTGAGCCACTTCGTCTTTGTCTGGATAGTAAAAGACTCCTGAAATGCTAAGCTTGCAACATTGCATAGACAAGTATGAATACACTTACAGTGAATATCGAAGACTGCAGGTTCTGACCGTATTGTTTCTCGTCCTGTTGGTCCATGATATGTCATTGTACAGGTGAAATATGAATTTTTGTCTTCCTTTGTTGGCATATATTCCAGAGAAGATATCATAATGTACAGTCCATTTGCTTTATCCACATTTGTTTGTTCATTTATGACAACAGCTTTTGGGGGAAAATGCATGGTTTTAGTGTCATCTGTAACTGCTTATTGTTTTTGTTTATTGAGTCTGTCATTTGCACACTTACGATATGTGTGTTCTTGTGAAATCTGAAATCAGCAACAAGATTTGGTATGCCAATTATACAATTGTTTTTAAAAAGATTAAGGTGCCTATCTTATGAACACTTCAACAAACTACTAAAAATAACCCAACCGGATTAGCTGGAACAGATTTGTGAAGGCATACAAATGCACACACCCCTCAGGAGAATGCACACATCATATTTGAAACTTACCTCCTTCAACAGGCTTTAAAACCATGCCATTCTTGTACCATGTTATGTTTCCCTCTGGATACCCTTCTTTTGAAATACATTCCCCCAACTAGGGGAAAAAAGGCAAAAACATTACAGAGTTTCTTCAATTTTTTTTACATTTATAACTTATGCATCAGACATATCTAAATGACAGTGTGTTTCCTCCCTAACTGGTTTCGTACTAAAGTACTAAATCAAAAATGAAAGCAGGACTGAAGAACAGAGTCTCCACTGATTATTTCAAGGGTCACTCACCAGTGTGACTTTCCCTGATTTGACTAATTACACCGGCTTTCAGAAAAACCGGGTTTAGAACAGCAGTAAGGATTACTGGAGTGGGAGGGGGACATGGTGTGGATTAGAATCACAGTGCAGGAAAGGTTGGTTTACTCTTTCCCTCTGTGCTATTTACTAACCAAAACCAGCCCCTAATTCATATAAGCTCCCTCAGGAAAAAATGCTGCCTTTCTCAGCCCAGTTTTGACTGAGTGAAACACGTGGTAAATCAACTGCCATCCCCTCACCAGTACAATGGCCCTAGTCAACACTTGACCCTGAAGATCCATTTATTAAAAGGCTAAAGTACATCATACTATGCACTTTTGTCTTCAGAGTATTTAATGCAATCTCTCTAGCATTTTCTGCATACTGCCTCACCCAATTCGGCCCCCACCCACACCCATTCACAAGTTGCACTACATCAGATTCAGGTGGGAAACTGTCAAACAGATCAATCAGCTTTTAGAAATATCAACAGTGAAAATGCTGATTTACCATTTTTATCTGTTCTGTTTCCAAAAACGCTGCTTGATTTACAATTGTAGGTTGTGTTGGTTGTTCTATATTGAAATACACACAAAATATTAGGAAGAAAACAGTAGAGAGTTTTAGTAAGGATTGTTCTGGTTTTCCAGAGACAAAACATTTCAGAGAAACATATTTTTATTCTAGCACAAGCTTTTATTAGACAGTCATATATACAAAGTTATATAAAAAGATACAGTCTATTCAGAATGGAATGCTATTGAAGATGGAATGTATTATCTTTAAGGTGTTACAACATCCCTGCTTATTTCAGATACAAAATACTAACATTACTACTTTCATTACACATAGTAAAATAATATATAAATAAGACAAAGAAAACTTATATGTGTGGACTGGATGGGAATGGGGGGAGAGAAAATTCCATTCACCTAACTATTCCTTACTTTCTTCCCTTTTGTTGTTGCTTTCTCCCCAATGCCCACACTTACAATTCCCCATTTAACCCTCAGCTTGTAAAACTGTGTTTAATTTCTCCCCAATGTCCCCATTTTAAACTCTCTCCTCAACCTGTGTAACTGAGTCATTTTCTGCCCCCCACTCTAGGTTACTGATACAGCCACCCAGTCATTTTCTTTTCCTCTGGCTGTTCTTAATTTTCCTCATTGCATCTGGGTTGCTGGAACTGCCATTTTTTAAAGTGCATCTGTAAGTGCACAGATATCACTTGTTACTACTTTGTGGCAGCCCCAAAGCCACAGAGGGGCAAAAGGGAGTGGCGCGCTATCAATAATTTACCATGCCCCCTCCAATCAGCACTAGGGGTTCATGTGAAATGTCTTTCAAGTCTTTCAAGTACAAAGACTAGTGTCACAAGTCTTTCAAATGTAAATTCTCCATATAAAGGAAAAAGGAAAGAGTTGAGGTTAAAAGGTGTGAATCCTGACATAAATCTTCCCATGCAATTGACTAAAACAGAATGAATAGTTAGCAAGGCTGAAGAGTCATGATTTTAAAAGCCTGAAACCAGTGAAGTAAAATTATGTTGGAATAAAGATGAAAGAGAGAGAGAGAGAGGTTAAATAATGGAAGAGTAAAAATCATGTTATACCAGATTATAAACAAAGCAAAGAAAAAGACAGAGAGAACAGGATACTGTTTCACAATAGTCCTGAAGAACTCTTATTGCTGAAAAAATATTTTTGACAGGATAGGATACATATATAAGGCATTTAGGCCCAGAGGTAAGTGAGCACAAACATTTTGCTAGTTGATGTGACCCCACAGGAATCTTATTCACAAGGGAGGGGTGTGGTTTTTTTCTCTGAAGATGTAAAGTTGCTGAGAAATGATCCCCTACCTGTTGGCAGCTCAGGATCAAGCCACTGTTGCTTGCTGTGTGTGTTCACTTAGAAAATAATTCTATTTACAACCTGTTATTATGCAGCGCCTGTCTCCTTCCCTTCCCAGGTCCTTGGGGTGGGGCGTGGAGGCTGGTTGGATGGGCACTGTGGCAAGCCGGCTCCTGGGCCACCTGCCATGGTACCCTGCCCCCCGCCTCCCTGCAGGCCAGCTTCTGCCCTCCCAAGGGCCTGGGGATGGCAAGAGGTGGGCTGCAGGAAGGTGGAAGCTGGAGGCTCAGGGGGGCGGTGACTTGGATGGGAGCTGTGGCAGCAGGCTGGCCCAGGAACGGGCCTCCTGCTGCAGTGCCCATCCAAGCTGCTCCCAGCCACAAGCCCCACCCTTGAACCTCACCCCTGAGAGCACAGGGGCGGGGGGCATCCAGAGCAGGTGTTGTCCTCAAGCACCATTTTCCCTCAATACGCCTCTGTCCTTCCTGACCTATTCCATCATCATGTAACTCTTCTGACTTCATAAAAATCTTGAACCATTCCATATGCTTTACATAGTTTGCAGAATGACAAAAGTTTAAGAGCTTTTTGAACATCAGAAAAATCATTCTAAAGAAAATGAATGCTTGCATGCAGTTGTTGATCTTGCACACTTGTTAGATGGCATCATTAGACACCTTGAGCTAATGATTTAGTTTTGTGCTCAATTGGTAAATCATTTTAACACGTTCTAACTGTGACTTGAATACTAAGGATCTCATTTGGCATCAGTTTAATAACTTACTCCTGTAAGAAAATGAACAACTATAACCCAACAATAGCTAAGTTTCAAGCACAGAACTGCAGCAGAGACCAAGATTTTTTAAAGCACTCAATTTGTCTGTACAGTAAATCACAACCTCAGCTTGTTTATCCTGAAACCGAGTAAGAATGCTGATCAGTTAGCTACAGATGGTGCGATAGGAGTTCTTGGCTTGAAAACTCTGAGTGACAGAGCTTTCTGTTTTTTCCCCCAGAAAATTTATGGAGAAAAGAAGGTTGTATTTGCAGTTTCAGGTGTCAATATCTAGAAGAAAGGCTTCCACATTTCTTTAATTCTACAAACTATGTCAAATAGTTGTTTGGGAGAGCATTTTTATAAAGCTAATAGACTAAAGTCTATGCCACAGTGTATGCTATCCCATCATGATCTTACAGCATTGTTTTCATTTTCTGTGATTCCATTTTCTGCATTGCTTGACATACTATGTCTGACACTTGTTTGCATGTTTTGAATTTTTGTATGGTGCAGATGTTGCAGTCTGCATGACAGGAACCAAGCCTGGATATATGATAGAGAAATGCATGTATCTAGGAACAGTATTATTGTTGTCCTTTTCATTTTGAGACATTATTTTCTTGATCAGGCATTTTCCTGCTGCTACCTGTCACATCAGTGGTACAGTTACCACTCATATTTTATTTTAGTGTAGGGCTCCATTCAGTTTACAAATGTAGGAAGTAAAAAACTTGAAATGGACTCAGTGGAACCAGCATTTGTAAATGGTGAATGGCTCCTGTTGGACAACCTCATCTATACAGGGTTAAAAGAGGTAAGGCTGAAGAGATTCACCAGCTACTTAACATATTCGTTGGCTGTATTCCTAAAGCACAATTACCTGATAGCATGCCCCACTGAAATCATTAGGACTTATTTCTGAACAAACATAGTTGGCATTGAGCTGTTATATTAAAAGTGTACCTTGGATCAAGTAGAAGACTAACCTCCTTACAGAGGCACATTTACTGAAGTAGCAATATACTTAAACTCAAGAAGTTAATAGCCTTAGATTAGAGCTATTAGAAATTTCTGCAAGCTACTTAACTCTTGGTTTAGAAGATTACAGCTCCAGGAGGCCAGTAAGAATAGTTCTGTGAGTCTTTAACTAACAGCAGAAGGTAAATAAATATGAACATAAGGAAAGATGCACTTTGGAAGATGCACATAGTTGTTGACAAGGATTGTGCAGAAAGTTTGCTGGCAATGATACCTGAATAATTCAATGACTGTTGGGAGCAGGTACTAACTGTTCCACAAACAACACAGCTCATTACTCGACCCTTTTGTTCAAAACTTAAGAATCAACAAGCTCCATAAAACTCGGTGGTTCACCCCTGCCTCCAGGCAGATATCTCATTTTCAGATATAGGCAAAAATCATAAGCGTCATTAATAGATATAATTTATACGCTTCATTAAGTAACCATATGGAGTTTACAGATTTCCCCTTTTCTATTATGGACATTATTTAAATGCAAAGGTTATGAGTACCTTGTCTCATACACTTAAATTCAGAAAATTCCAGTTGTTAAGAGTTTCTGGTGTTTTTGCTACCTCAGCTAAATTATCCATTCATAGTGTTTCTTCACTGTGCCAGTACACTGAGCTTTCATTATTACTATTCATTGTACCATAAAATAATATTATGTGAAACAATGTTATGATAACCTTGAACTGGCATTTGGTAACCATAACAATGCAGCCATATGATCACCTGGCATTTTCTTGATCCTGTGTGCACAGATCTTCATTTAATTCCAGAGTTAAATTGAATTTATTTTTTAGTTGCCTTAAAAGTATTTTACTAGACAAAAATTGTTAACGTAAAGGGCAAGGAAATAAAAATGGCTATAGAAAGGGCATAAGCAGATTTATATGATTTCCTATCTAAGCCACATTACTACAAATACTCACATGAAAAACTCATGGTTCTCTGTGATACAGGAAGGGAAACTTTCACAGATCATATACCTAAATTATATTTCTATTCTGATTGAGTCTACATCTTCCCTATGCAAGATTCTGTTCATAGGTTATAGTAGATTAAGCAGCTGTGAAGTTTAGATCTGAATTTGATTTCCTTTTAGATTCATGACTACATTTTATTAAAGGCCTATGATCTCCTGATTTAGTTGACCTTAGTTTGACCTAAAAGCTAGCAAAAGCCTGTCGAGAAAAGAGTTACAGGATGTGCAAGTTGGAGTTAGCACACATAATCCTATTGTCTGTATAATCAATGTTTACTTTGTGGAGGATACTATTTGCTAAAGAGAGAAATTCTATATGTTCTTACAAAGGCTCTTTGTGAAGCAACTAGAATGCTTTCCTGAGTTCATTGATCAAAGGTGTATTTGGGAAAGTATACTGTTTATTGTCTTTAAACTATTATTTTAGATAGTTAAAGAGATGAGGACTTTCCACTGAAACACTTCAGTAAATACAAATAGATGCTGGTCAACAGACAGCACTGTACAAGTTTCTTGCTCATGAATATATAACTCATGAGTTATTTACAAATCCTTCTTCTTTGACTAGATTGTTTCCAGCAAGAGCATATATGTAATGTTAATTTGTAACTAAAATCTGACTTATGTGATCCAAACCAGGACACAAGCTGGTGTCAGAAATACACAAATTGCACTGTATACTTCTCCACTCATTGCTTTGAATAGTCTGTCTGAACTATCTCTGTTAGTAAGAAATGCTTGTCTTAGCCAGCAGCTGTGTTGATTTGCAGCAGAACAGCTAGATTTGATTCCAGCAGCACCTTAGAGACCAACAGAAATGTTCAGGTGTAAGCCTTCTAAGGTCAAAGTTCTTTTCATCAGATACGCATCTGATAAAGCAACCTTTGTCTCTCAAAAACTTAAACTCTAGAAATACTTTGCTGTGTGTCTTCTTGCTTCCGTAAGGTAGGAATTCTGGGTTTATACGTCTGCTAGCCTGAAATCCATTTCAGAGCCCTGGGGCAGCCAGTGATGGTGCAGCTGTGGCACTGCCCTGCTGCCTCCAAAGGGCTTCTCAGTAATGTGGGGAGAAAAAAAAACCAAAAAGTCTCCCTGCTGTCAAAAAGCCCCTCATTGGATTCAGTGAGCTACCCAAAAGGGTGGTGTAAGTCCCTGTCCCAGGCACTGGGGTGCAAGCTGACTAACATCAGCTCCATCCCTGGCCATACCTCCAGAATGTCCCTGCTTTGTCAACAGGGGAGCAGGGGTGCTGATGTGGAACAACATTTGGGGGTCCCGGGACCCTGTGGCAGCTACCTGCCAGCAGATATTTCCTTCTGCTGAGGTAAGTGCCCAGCGGGGGCATTTCCACTAGCATACAGCCTTACCAACTCCTTTCAGGCCCCTGTACTCTGGACTAGACTGTTAGAAAGTCCCGAAGTCTTCCATTCCCAGCTTCTAATAGCAGATCCTTAGTTTAGGACCTGACAATTAGTACCTAACAATTAAGCATTTTCATAGTGGTTTCATTTTTTAAAATATGTTTCATATTAATAAAACGTTATGCATACAAAAAATAGCATTATCATACTTTTACACTCAGCTTCTTTGAAGTTGCCATTTGAGGTCCATTTCTACATAAAGGTTACTGGACATTCTCTAACAAAAATAATGCACACAAACTAGATCTTTTATTTATGGCAGACTGCCTAGCTCAACTGAATAATGCTTTCCTCCTATCACTTAATAAGCATCCTCTATGAGAAGGGGCACATATTAGTCATCAATATTGTTTATTTTTATTGTAGTTTGTACTTACTGAACACTTTGACTATTGTAGGCTCTTCAAAAACATTGTCTTCCGTTACCAGCATGCATACAAATCTCTTTTCATCACCAATTCTTGCATTACTTATTGATAAGGTATAATTTTCAAAAAAAGTTAATCGGTCTTTATATTCTGGTAAATCATCATAATATACATTTTTTTTGGTGGCTGATCTGAAAGCAATAAATACTGGAGCCTCATTTGCAGCTTCCTAGAATGAAAAAGAGAGGAGTGGGAATATACAAAGGCCTATTTTAAGTGTTGCTTGCCCATTAAGTACTTTTTAAAAAGTTGCATAAAATAAATTAATAAAGTGTTTTAAAAACAATGTACAATAATTGAACTCTTTCACCAGTTCATCTCCAACTCTGATGACTCAGGCAGCTTCATTTAAATTGTGGGATGATATTAGAGCTACTGAAGATGTTCAACTTAAAAATGGACTTAGACAGAAAAAAAACCCCCCAGAAATTAATATTGATGCTGGTTCTTCAACATTTTGACATTAAGTAGCTTGTTTTCCAACATAAAGTTCAACTAGCCAGTTATGCCTGTCTATTGAATTTCAAATTAAATTTACTTTGACTGTGGTAAAATATCCACAGATTCTGTTCAGGAATATAATTATTGTTCCCATCTCTGGTGTTCTGCAAGATAGTTTTATACATGCTTCTAGGAAGGCCTGTTATATAATTAACCATCATAGGGAAAATTTTGCCTAAAGTGTCTTCATGGAATATTTAATATTCAGTAAACATTCCTAGTTCATGACAATGTAAAACCTAGGTAAGGTTATGTATTCCAGAGAGAGCGAGAGCGAGAGAGAGCACTTCTGAACAAGGTGTACAGAATTTTAGCCAAATACTATATCTCATTTTCTGGAACCAGTACAAGTGCAAATACCAGTGTGAAAATCAGAATTTCTTAAAATATAAACAAACAAACAAATAAATATTCTGTACCAGTGTGCCCAAGCAGTATGTCATCTTTAAAATAAGTTGGGCCCACCAGAGCTTCTTTCTTCACAAGCCAGAACCTTAGTTACTAAAATTAATCCAGACTGTCCTTGCAAAAACAATCTACAAGATTCATATCAATCATAGCTTTTGAGTATCTTAACAAAAGGCAGAGTTGATTTGTGTATTCCACAATGTTTGCAGTACATACAAGATTATATAACCTCAACAACTGCTTGTTTCATCGCTTTATCTCTTTCTGCATTGGGCCTTCTTTGCATGCTCCATGTAATTTCAGATGCAAAATGAAATACAAAAAATTGCTAAAATACTGGGTTGTTTTGGAAAATGACTGGTTTGACTGGTCTGAGGTCAAAAGTGCACGAGGATAGCATTGGGGAACAAACCATGATGTGTCACGCTTAACTATAATTAAGACTAACTTCAAGTCTTATGCCAAGTCTAAAAGATCCTTGACATATTCCAACTAACCATAGTTATTGAAAAAACCCATAGTCAATGATCCTAACTACAGTTTGATTAAGTTCATGTTTTTATGTAGCCATGGACTCTTTCAAAATGATAGCTAATTAATTATGCCCCTTCTACATTCATTTATGCTCAGTAACTTGTGAGCTACACAAGACATTTTCAACTGAATGAAACTGAAGAATATTTTCCCACAAAAACTTTCTGTTGGGAAGAAGAACAGTTTGGATTTTTTACCCTGCTTTTCTTTCCTATAAGGAGTCTCAAAGAGGCTTACAAACTCCTTCCCTTTCTCTCCCCACAACAGACACCTTATGAGTAGGTGGCGCTGAAAGAGTTCTGAACTGTGACTAACCCAAGGTCAGCCAGCAGGCTTCATGTGTAGGTTGAAAATGTGTAACTGCCTCATGATCATTCAGTGAGTTTCCACAGTAGAGTAGCAATTTGAACTCCCCAGATCCTAGTCTGAAAATCTAACCAGTACATCACATTGAGTTTGGAGGGGTGGATGCTGCTAATCTGTCCTGGGTGAGTAGTGCAAGCTGTGCTATCAAGTTGCCTGGAGGTTGCTGCCAAGGCTGGACTCATAGGTCTTTCTTCAAAGGCCAAAGCAGCCTTGGAAAGTAGCCTCCCTCCCTTCCCCTCTCTTTCACTGACAGAAACCAAGGCCTCAATTGGCAATAGTGTGGTGGCTATCCAGCATCTCCCACAATAGTCACTGAGAGAGCATTAGTTTATTAAATGTACAGATGCTACTTTTGTTTTTACATCCCGTCCCCATTTTTTAAAAACAATATAATTTATTTTGGAAAACCTTTTTTCACCCAGGTTTGTGAAAAAATGTGCCTTGTCTGTTCATAGTTCCAGTCACTGGATTTAAGTATACACAAATTGCGCCATGCTGAGAATTAGACATATTGATACTTACATATTTCCATTTTCCAAACATAAGATCATCAGGAACCTCTATACGGCAAGGCAAAATAATTGTATCTCCATATACAGTATGTACTGTGTATAATCCAAGGCCTATTAAAAAGAGAAAGGACTATTGAGTGTATTGTTTTTAAAATGTGTACATATTTACACAATTGAAGCATTCATTATCAAAGTAAAAAATATATACTTTTCCAGTTTTCTGATGTATCGTACTGATTTACTGGGAAATGTCTACTTATGCATTTAAAAGTGTAACTCAAGTTTGCGTCAATCTTATGATTGCTACACTTTTAATCCCACAAGACATTATGACCACCACATTCTGCAATATAAATCAGAACGTTGATTTTTTTAAAAAAAGAAATATATTGGCTTCTTCTGAATTTATCACATCCTATGTCAGTGGTGGCGAACCTATGGCACTCCAGATGCTCATGAACTACAATTCCCATCAGCCTCTGCCAATTGGCCATGCTGGCAGGGGCTGATGGGAAATGTAGTCCATGAACATCTGGAGTGCCATAGGTTTGCCACCATGGTCCTATGTTAATTCAACTTTCATTTATACAGCTCACTCATCCTGAGCTACTAACAAATTTGAGCAACGAACAAAACCTCCAGCAGTTTCTGTGTACTGATTCAGATTTCAGTGTAGTTAATTGAATGGGAAGAGGGTGCACTGAAGTATGCTGTATTGAAATATCTTTGTCAATGAATGAATGCAGTGGCATAGAATTATACGATTACAGAAATGTCAAAAGATTGAAATGAAAAAAATCATGAGATTATTTTAGGTAGCTGTCTGAGCATTTTACTAACAGGAAAGTGGTCTCTTGGGAGTCAATCCTAAGCAGGTATGCTCAGAATTCTTTTCAGGCCTATTCAGTGGGATTTATTCCCAAGGAAGTGTTATTCTGTTAGTAATAAGGACAAAATATGCGCTGGATTTGCAAATCTAATAGAACAAGAATAACTATTTTTTAAAAGTCTTTCTATTTTCCATTAGAAATTTTCAAAGCAACTAACAATAGGTTTTCAAACAAATATTAATAAAAAAACAAGGCATTTTAATACAGCAACCAGCTAAATTCTTATTCATAAAAGGCATTAAGAATGACTCAGCCAAAATGAGACTCAAATACCATTTTTTAAACGAACAAACAAACTTTACTACCCGTAAGTAATAGAAGTGCATTTCCCCAAGGAAAACATTCTATAAATATAGAGTTACCATTGAGAAGGATTTTCAGCACTCTGAGTTCCCTTAGGTTTAATTTTCTTTTTACTAGATCAACTAACATGAATGCTTTCTGCCTCAAGAAAAATATCGAGTTGGTTATTTTATTTGGTGGTAAAATTCTCACAGGGAAAAAATAATGAATTCCCTGTGTTGCTTAAGAAAGTTCTGACATGATCTATAAATACATACTGCATAAGGTGTTACTTGAACTCTCAGAGCAAGCCGTTACAGGACAGATTATTTCCTCTTCAAAACATGCTAACATTTATCTATACAATGAAAGACAGTTCTCCGATATATTGTCAAAGGCTTTCACTTCTGGAATCACTGGGGTGTTGCGTGGTTTCCAGGCTGTATGGCTGAGTTCTAGTAGCATTATGTAACTTATGAACATGGCCATAAAGCCCAGAAACCACACAACACCCCAGTTCTCCCATACCCTGTAAGACACTTTGACCGTGAGAGCGTTTCACTCTACTTCAATGAATGTGAAAATACTACAGGTTGCTATCACTATAACAAAAGAAATAAATTAGGCTCTTGTGTTTTTGATTATAAGTACAGATCTAGAGCAGGGTCTGCAACCTGCGGCTCCAGAGCCACATGCGGCTCTTTCATCCTTATACTATGGCTCCGCATGGCCTGGAGGTCGGAGGGTAACGTGGACGTGTCTCTCCAGCCATCCAGAGCAGAGGGGGTTTCCAGGCTCTGCCTTCCAGCAGTAGAAGAAAAGGTGAGTGGAGGGGCTCAACTGGAGGCAGCTCCATATGGAGCCATCTCTCCGGCTCGGTAGATCTTCAGGGCCGTGGAAAATGGGTCCAAATGGCTCTTTGGGTGGTAAAGGTTGCCGACCCCTGATCTAGAAGATGGTATTTTATGTGGATCAATTAATTTAAGATAAATGAGAACGGTATTGAGACCTCTTCCCAGTTGTCTGGAGAAGTTATTTCACATATGACATATTCTTCATTGGTCCTTATTAACCAGCTGATAGTCTAAATTATCTGGCACTTATTTAGGGTAAACATGGATTTCCATTTTGCTTTGTTTTTAAAACCCTGGGGATATTAAAAAGTGTACTAGTTTTTATTCTACACTTTCAGATTTGCTTAAATGTTACTGAACAAATCTGAGTTACAGTTCTGTTGGACTGTTTTGAGTGACTTTGGAAAACAGCATATAAATATTTTAAATTTAAAAATGTATTTACAAGCACAACAAAATCAATTATGCTAAGAAATATTATGCTAAACATTTACGTTTTAGACTAATAAACCAGGGTTTAATTTTTCCCTCACAAAAGGCTGTCAGTGTAAAGACACTTGTATTAATGAAATGGCACTTCTGCTAGCAGAAGAATTGGATTCTATTTGCCAATTTCCTTTTCCCCTGCAGACCTCACCAATCCTAGAATTGCCAACTTGGAAATCTCCGAGAATTGAAACTGATTTCTACACCACTGTAATCAGTTCCCCTAAATAAAATTGTGGTTTGGAAGGTATGGTGGTGGAATGTGCCATCAAATCAAAGCTGACCTATGGTGATTCCATAGGGATTTCAAAGCAGGAGACATTCAGAGGGGGTTTGCCATTGTCTGGCTCCACATCACGGCCCCAGTATTCCTTGGAGGTCTCTCATCCAAATACTAGCCAGAGCTAACCCTGCTTCGTTTCTGAGATCTGACAAGATTGGGCTAGCCTGCGCTATCCAGACCAGGGCATACTGTATGCCACTGAGGCCCTCCTCCTCCTCCTCCAACCCTATCCTGCTCCTCCCTCAAATCTCTAGGAATTTCCCAACCCTGAGACAGCAACCTTCATCAGTCCCCATGCTATTCATGAGGGTCATCCTCCTGAGGTCCAGAATTTGTGAATGGGACTCACTGGGGGAAGCAATGTAATTTGAAAATAGGTAGGGAAGGGCAGGATTGAACATTTTGGCTCTGACCCAATTGCTGCATATTCTTACAACCTGCATTGGCGGTAAAACTATGTACAAAATCATGGGTGAATGTGTGGATTAGGGCACACCATGCCAGTGAGAACTTTCACAGTCCTTCCTATGCCATTCTACTTTGCTGTCATCTTATTACAAATTATTAGGCAGTATTTTACATACGAAACTTGGAATATGGTATGTTCTTTAAATATCTCTATTATCATATTATTACCTGAAAGCCACCCATCTACAATAATTACAATTTTCTAAAGCAATGTGCTCTCTACCTTTTTATATGTCATATTAATATTCTGTAAAATTGCCTGTGCTGGCTGGTTTTTGCAACAATGTTTAATAAACTAACTCTTTCCTGCTTATAGGATTGGACTTCCATTTTACAATAATCTTTTTAAAGCTGAAAGAAGTAATTGACAATCCTGCCCAGCTTGTGAGAAATAATACACTGAAAGTTCTGTCAAGTTCTAATCTTTTTTTTAAAAAAAATCTGGACTTAAAATTTCTATTACAAAGAACAGTTTTCTTCTAATTTGAAGGACGCAATACTTATACCACTAGATGGTGCTAAAGAAATGTTATTTTTCTAAAGTTACATAATGAATATTATGATTTATAAATTGAGTTTCAGCTAAAATACATCCCCAATCCAGAGGAATTAATGCCTAATATATATTATAATATATACATCAATATACTATATTGTGAAAGAGCAGGAAGAATGACATTTTAATTTTGCACTTTAAATTTTTTTAAAAGGTTTCCATACAGTGCCAATAAAACTTTGTAAACCCATTTTGCTTCTGAGTAATAAAAAACTTGCACTTGCTCTTTTAGAAAAAGATGAACAGGGAAATCTGAGAGTTTCACTAGGAGAAACTACAGAGACAGACTACTGTTTTGCACCTGATAAAAAGGGAAAGTTGTTTACTCTCCTGCTAATGTACACTAAATGTCATTATGAAATAATGTCCTCATGGACATTTCCTTGTTGAACTAATTCTAATGGCACATTTTAACTCCTCCAAGTTGTTATGGTAACAAGTGTCCACTACAAAACATTCAACGCATACGGCTTTAGGAATGTGGATGAAGCTGCTTTTGGTGGAACAACAGGGCACCAATGCTCAGGCTATACCTTCCTAGTGGTTGTTCATGAAAAAGAAAGATCCCGTCTAATTTTAAACAAACTCTTAAAATAGCAAAGTAAAAAAATTTCAATTCAGCATAAAAGCAAATAGAAATGCTTTCTATTCCTTGTTATTTCTCCCTACACTCAAACACAACCAGATTGCTAGGTTACTGTGAGCAAATAAATCTGCTGAGACAAAAGCGAAAAGTTCTCTGACATTTTAAAGACAAAAATGTGTTCTGGTATAAGCTTCACATCCACCCATCAGCAATTTATAACACAGTGGGAACAAAAAAAAAGAGCCATGAAAAAACATGTGAAAGTTATAGGTTTGTCATATTGTATGAAAAGGCCAACCATGTGAAATAGCAAAGTTAGTGGCCTTGTACCTACCAGTAGGACCACAGAATGGCACAACCCACAAACTACACAGAAGGAGTCTCTCTCATCAGAATGATGTCTTCTCTATTAATTATTGATTTCTTGTGCACTTCCAGAATCTGATCTGCCATTTCTTTAGAGCAGAAATAGGCAACAATGTCTCTACACAATCTTTTCACTTTTTGGTTTTTTGATGTGATTCTGTAGATTTTCTCAATTTGAGACACCAGTCCTTCTTCTGTCATCTTCAAATGATTGGCCAGGACTGAGAAAGTTTTCTTATTTAATTGCTCTTTTGCTGGATTTGAGTCCTCTGTTACCTTTCTCAATCTTAGGTGCATTCCACATGAGCCAAAAACAGCGGTGTGAAAATGGTGTAAACCCTTTTACACCACTTTAAACCATTTTACACCATTTTCACACAACTGTTTTTGGGCCATGCAGAATCTGCCTTAATGTCTTCTTTTTAATTTGATATTCCAGTAGGAGAATATCTTCTTCCTTCGTCTTTTCCATTTTTTCTATTTTTGCTACTTTTTGGAATTCATCTTTCATCTCCTTGATATCCTTGCTGAGCTGTGACATCATCTGGGGGATGTTGGTATTGACAAAGTCTTTCAGAGAGTCTATTTCTGCCCTATAACTTTATATATTGGCAGATAAGATCTTAAGATTTGTAGCTGTCTCAGTTAATTCAAGAGACACTGAGCCCTTTCAAATTGTTGCCAATTAGAATGTCCCTGTTTCCAAAGTATCACCAAGCTTTCAGTCACAATGAAGGACTCAAATTTCCTCTCTGGTTGCTGACATAGTGGTAAAATTGTTTCTTTTCTGATTTTCTTTTGACAACTTGCCAATTTGCAAGGGGGAAAAGATCTGGAATTTTTTTTTTGCCTTAAAGCAGCTATCTCACTTGAATGCCTTCTCCTCTGGGATAATCTTTTAGTATAGTTTACTGTTTTTCTACATTCTGCAGTCCCTCATATTTCCATACCTTTAAGAAAGATCTCTTGGTTTTTGTTGGGCTTATCAGCACCAGGATAAGAAATCTCTTGCAATCACTTCATGTGTTCATCCCATACTAAAGGGATACATGGATTAGATGTTTCCTCCTGTAGGAGGTTGATAGCTCAAGTTGGAAAAGGTGGTGATTACTTGAAGGACTGTCATTTAGAGGACGATAGGGAGTTGTTTTAGTTGGTAGCGAAAGACAGGCTTTATAATAATAGAGTTCATAGAATCATAGGCTCATTCCGCACATGCAGAATAATGCACTTTCAAACTGCTTTCAGTGCTCTTTGAAGCTGTGCGGAATGGCAAAATCCACTTGCAAACAGTTGTGAAAGTGGTTTGACAAAGCATTATTTTGCGTGTGTGGAAGGGTCCATAGAGTTGGAAGAGACCCCAAGGGCCATCAAGTCCAACTCCCTGCAATGCAGGAACATACAATCAAAGCACTGTCGGCATATTTAATCCAACCTCTGTTTAAAAACCTCCAAAGAAGGAGACTCCACAACTCTCTGAGGCAATGAATTCCACTGTTGAACAGCCCTGACAGTCAGGAAATTCTTCCTAATGTTCAGGTAGGATCTCTTTTACTGCATCTGAATCCATTACTCTGTGTCCTAGTCTCTGAGGCAGCAGAAAACAATCCTGCTCCCTCTTCAACATGGGGAGATCAATTTAAAATACAGATGGGGAGTCATTGGCAGGATATCATGGAAAACATTTTTAAAATAAGGGCAGTTCAGTGGTAAAATTGATTGCCAAGGGATGTTGTGAGTTTTTCTTGTTGGTGGTGCTTAAGTATCAGTTGGACGATAATTTGTCAGAGATGCTATAGTTCATCCTATATGGTGCAGTGGATTGGATTGGATGGTCTTTAGACTCCTTCCAACTTTTCAATTCTGAAACTCTAAGAATCATTGTATTTGCAAGAGGGCTGCCAACAACGTGCTGCTTTACAATGACCTTGTCTGCTTCTCAAAAAATGTAGCAGATGCCAGGGGAATTATTGGTATGTGACATAGCAGCCATGGAAGCCACGGAGGGGAATCCTGTTATACAGCGTTGAGAAACAAGTTGCAATAGAAAACTGCACTAGATTTAAAAAACATAAATCTTACAGTTTATCATACCAATAATGTGCCCTTCAGCATTACATTTCAGGAACACTATAGCACTAACAGTCCTCTTTCATAAAACTTTAGATAATTATTACTGAATGCATCGCCTGGTTGTGTTGAACAAAGAAAGCAAAAAAATCAAAATACACGAGTAGTGTTTATCATAACAAGGATTGCCCAGTGTGTCATGCATCAAGAATGTGAAAAGAGCAAAACTGTAACATTAATTAATATGAGTTAGAAAGGAAGTTAAAAAGTATTTTTTAAAATTATACTATGGATGCTCCATTCCCAAATTTCATAAATTCTAAAATAAAATCAAAGCATCTAGGCGCTATTATTTTTTCTTGTCTCTGGTTATTCATTAGCTATTCAGAGGACAAATTTAGTTTGGGTCATCCGACAGCTTGGCTTCATTAGTAGAGAATGGTGTGTTTTCCTTATTAGTATTCCTTCTCTTTTTCTTTCTGAAGCCTTTCCTGCTAATACTCCGCTAGAACTGTACAAGGGAAAGTATATTAGAGCTTAATTAACGAACAGTTCCAACATTTAATGCATGCTCTTTTTTTTAGAAGGTTGCTTATCTACAGTGCCCATTTTAAAAAGTGCCAGTAGGCCAGCATTTGTTTTCCAAGTCAGGATTAACTAGGGCAAGAAAAGGCTAAATGGCTTGTTTTACTTGATGTAAATATTTTATTACCCAGTTTAGCATCTGTTGCGAGCAGAAAAGGAAATCTTTTTCCTTCAGTTTACCCTACTAAATCTGAGGGAGACAGCAAATGAGCACACATCTGCATATTTACACTTTTTGCCTACATTTGGCAATAAATGTAGAAAAAGTATTTTTTAAAAAATAATGGAAATAATAGCATTCTGTTTTAAAGTGGAAGAAAGGCTGTTTGCTATGTGGAATGAATAATGGTGGAAATATGGGCTTCCTGGTATAGTACACAAAATAAAATTTTTAAAAAAGGAAAATGAGTATAAGATTTTTGTCAATATCACAGAGTGTAGCCGTTAAAAGTTTTAAAGGAACCAGGTCAATTAACAGTAGGAACAGTAATGACTGAAGAAATGGTGCCTTGTTGTATTACAGCTGCCACGGAGTGTTATTTCTCATTTAGAGGCAAATGAGATTCTGTAGGAAACTGTCTATATTTTGAAACAAAATAAAGACAGCAGGCCATCTTTAGCTGGAACGCTTTTCCTGCCTCCTCCTTCCAACTCTTTCTTTATTATAACCTAATGGCAAGAAATCATCAGGTATGATGAGTTACGCAGATTGGGGAATGTGTGAATAAGAAAGCCCCATGTAGACTTACCAACTCACACACAAATTTTAAGTAATTTAGCATATGGATTTCAACATAGACATAAGAGTGTTATAGCAATTATTCAAGAGAAAACACAATGTATGGATACCATCAAAACTTGTCATTTGAATGTGTTACATATACAGTCAATTTATCTACAAGCCTTGCCTTCTTATAATATTTTGATTTTATCAAAAATGCTACAGCCCAAATTCTTTTATACTGATCTATTAAAGGTCTATTAAATTGCTTCTTTCCAAAAGGAATTACAAACATTCTAGTGACTGTTACAGCAGAACTGGTCAGTCTCATTATTTGTAACTATATTCTCACACATAATTCAATATGTCTTTTTTGGAGGGGGATACAGAATATCTTAACTAGCCATTTATTTAATATGCAAAATAGTGTTTGGTTCTGGTGGGTTTTCTGGACTGTGTGGCTATGGTCTCGTGGATCTTGGTTCTAACGTTTCGCTTGCATCTGTGGCTGGCAAAACGTTAGGAACAAATCCACCAGACCATGGCCACACAGCCCGGAAAACCCACCAGAACCAGTTGAATCTGGCCGTGAAAACCTTTCACAAAATAGTGTTTTTTGTTGATTTAATTCAGATAAGTGGCTTTTCCAGACAAAAAGGAAAAGATCTGTATTTGTCACTTTGCAAAGTCAATGTTTCAATCAAAGGCGGATTCCACATGAGCTGTATACAGAAGTGAGGGCGGTAAAAATACTGCTATGGGGAAGGACTTCGTGGAGCTGCAGCTGCTGGATCAAAGCCGCAACGACCCATTTCCCTCACAATGGTGTTTTAGTGACTTGCTAAATGAGTGAGTCTTAAAAAACAGTGGCATCTACCCAGTGCTGAGTGAACGGCATTGGGTGGAAGGCGCTGAAAAAGGCTGTTTTTTTTCACTTACCTCCTCTTTCCTGCGTAGCTCCTTGGGAGCGAGGGGACACGCCTCCCAACCCCCGAGGCATTGCTATGGCCACAGGGGCGTGTCCCCTCATCTCTGCAGAGGTAGGCAGGGAAGAGGAGGTAAATTAAAAAAAGCAGCATGCCTCTGTTTGGAGGCAGCTCCAGAGCCACACAAACAAAAGCGTGCGAACTGCCCTGGGGGTGCACTGGCATCAAGTATGCTGGTGCACTGCCGCTTTGAAGGCCCATGTGGCGTGGGTCAAAGATAGGTTAAATAACATTGGAAATAAAGCTTATAACAGCTTTCTTATTTACATTTGTTAAATATCTGGATACATTTTCAAAATTACTTTCTCATATCCTTCTTGTAATAAAAATTTCAATATCTGTTGTAAATTCAGTTTAATACACATTGATATATTTCTCTGCAGAGAACCCCTGACATCGTTAATATAATTAAAACTTAGCTTTAGATTTTAATAGAATATGTTTATATTGAAACAAATCAATTACTCTGCTTTTTATTTGGAAATATTGAAACAAAGGTGGTGTAACACCCCTCCCTACATCTTGCAGGTAACATATATATCTATAATCCATAGTGATGCCCATGGAGATCTCTCTTTCCTCCCTCCCCCCCACCCGCATCTGCTGGCTCCCAAGTCCACATGGGTTTGGAAATTGGCAGCAGTGTATGTGGGGCGGGGGGGGGGAGGAGGAGAGGGAGATTTAAAAAGTAGTAAAAGCTGAATGTTATTCAGCTTTTTTAGTCCTAGATGCAATTGATTTTTTGAATATGCCTGGGTATTTTATTGGTAAAAGAAAAACCCGAAAAAAAGCCAATTTTGAGTTTACCAAATAAAATGTGAGGAAAATGTGAGGAATTTGAAGATACACACTACTATATGACACTTGATGGTTTACATCCAGCTTGCGATAAAGAGCCAAAGCAAAAAGAGATTCATATTCCAAACCCTACAAGGTTTCTGCTCCCTTAATTTTTATGATGGCTAATTCTGCTTTAATCTGAACCTTCAAAAATCTTTGCAAGCCTCTGAAACCTAGTACTAGGAGGAAACATCAGGGGAAGGGCTTGGGTGCAATCCCTTGCTTTTAGCAACTGGTTGGCTGCTGGATGAAACAGGATGCTGGACTAGATGAGCCACTGATTCAGCGTGGCTTTTTAAAATAACCTACCCCCCCCCTCCCACTTTGATTTCAAGGGAATATATTCATTTGGATTACCATCCAAAATTCATAAATCAATGAGCTAAATTCAAAGTTTTATAGAACTCGTCTTTGAAGACACAGCAGTTATTAGACATCCTTTTCTCAATTATATGTTTTTCACTTTTTGTCATCAACGGCTCTAATTGTGACATGGATTTTTTCCTACAAATTTATTTTGTTGTTATTGTAATTCTACTTCATGTAAACTTTGAGTATATGAAATGAAAATGTGGGGAATCCTGCTTAGATGCAAAGTACTAAAAGAATCTTGGCTTCTGACTTACAGGATAAATTAAAGTAGAAAAACTTGGTAAGTCTTTTTTGAAGAACTATGTTCAAAGAATCAGAATGGAATGGAGATGGCTTAGTTCCCAAAGGACTATACATAGCTATACAAGCTTCTGATGGCAGAAGAGATAAAAATTTCTATTGAGCATGGTGAAATGAAGCTGGATGAGTAAACATCTATTAAGGTGTGACAACATGGGCATTAGCTAGCTGGATGGATTGGGGGCAGTGGGATTATTCTACCACAACTGGTAAAGCGAATGGTGTTAACCAACTCTGATACATATTCCAGGAATTTCTCTGCAAATTTATTAAATTAAATATGCAAAGCTCACAGGTTGACTCAAGGCATATATATACTGGTAATTTTTCAGCAGAACTTTTATTGTATTATCATATATTTTTCTACTTCCATTAGGTCTTTCTTGCTTCCTACTTTTAAGTTTTACCATTTTTCTCTTTCTTTCACCTGTCATACTGTGTTTCCCCGAAAATAATACCTACCCCCAAAATAAGCCCTATCATGTTTTTACAGGATTTTTGGAGGAGGCTTAAAATGTAAGCCCGACTCCAAAAATAAGCCCTACTGGTAGTTACAGATCAGGATGGTGTGATCCAGCAGGGTACTCCCTGCCAATGAGGATGCAGCTTGCATCACATGTGACGGGGAAGCAACAGCGCTGCCGAGAGTCCGCCTTAATGAATTGTGAAGGTGCCATATTTCCCCTAAAATAAGCTCTACCCCAAAAATAAGTCCTAATGCATTTTTTTGGTGCAAAAATTAATATAAGACCCTATCTTATTTTCGGGGAAACACAGTATTAGGGTCTTAATCTTAGATGTCTATTTCCAATTAATTTAACTGGAAATATGACTTGTTCGCATGGTGCCATAATTAAATTTTGAAAGCACATATATAGATGTTTTTAGCACTGTGAATAGAATATTTATAGTTCCCATTCTTCAGTGCAAAACTACTATGAAGTATATGGAAACTACAGATCACATCTGGCATTGCTTCTGTTGTTTATACTAAATGAAAGCAGTAAATTTTAATTTCTCAATTAAAATTCCTTTAACATGGACAGAATACTAAAATTACATTCTCCTATTTAATTTAAGATGCCATAATAAACTATTATTAATTTTCAAGCTGGGAGTTGACGTACTGCATTTCTCTTGTCTTGATGTTTCAGCATAAACCTATTATATCTTCCACTGATTAGCTATTTATCAGGCACAAAGAAATAAAATGAAAGGCTGTAGAGGGACATTTCTAGCATTGTCCATGTTTGTCACAAATGGGATCTTCTCACCTAAACCCAATGCTCCTTTATTTTTACATAATTGGAACAGAAAAATAATCAAATGGAGTAAGTCCATTTTCTGTCTTTTATGACACACTGGCAAATCGGTATTGCCAGGAGAAACAGATAAAGCAAGAAATGTCATTAAAAAGTAGTGACTGTAAAAAAGAGGAATACCAGATGAACAATGAAAGATAATAATGAAAGATGGTAGGGCACTTTGACTGAGCAGACCCTTTGTGTGTGGTTGTGGAGTGGTATGGGAATTTTGTCATAAACTGGATATAGAAAGAAACGAGAGGGATGAAACTTTTATAACAAATGACAGCATTTGGGACAGAGCAACTAGATGTTGAAAAACAGGTATGGTAACTTTTTTTTAACCTATCTGCAAAAAAGATGTACATTTCTTGATATTTTAATCTCCCCATTTGTGTATGGCAGAGTCTGAGGAGATCCACAACAGGGCTACAACACAGCCTGGCTGGAAGGACCAATCTATCAAGGATGAAAAGAGCTAAATACTTTTTGTTTAGGCATGCAAAGTGAATCCTTACTGTCTTTTTAGTTGCATTCTTGCTAGATTTCAATACAAAGTGGAACAAACCTCATATTACAGCTTACTGACAAGAACAAAGCATTTGCTGAATTCATCCTGTCCGTGGATGAACACAGATGACAAGGGTTGACAAGAGAGAGGACTTTATACCAGATGATGGTAGAACCATATTACAACCCAGGTGGAAGGGGGTGGTTTGGCCATATATTCTTCTATAGGGTGAATTTTTACATCTTTACATTAGTGGCAAGCTACCCTACATTTTCCATGAGGTGAGGTAATTGTATCTACCATAAATTAATGTATAGTAGTTGGCGAAGAGGGAAGAGAGGTCCTGGCGCAGCCACAGATACATGTTGATTAAATCATAAAGTGTTTTATATGCCAATTGTCTCAGAATCCAGTTGAAACAGATCCCCAATGCTGTTTAAAATATAAATGGTAATCTTGGGACTGCAGAAAAATGAGATGCACATTTTTCCAGTTAACCAATTTTCCTAACTGAACCCTTCTTCCCTAACTCTGATTTGCTCCATGATGAAATTATTCAGGTACCAGGAAGATGTCTGAATGTTTTTAAAAGGTAAAGGTAATCCCTTGTGCACTGGATCATTACTGACCCATAGGGTGACATCACATAAGAAAGTTTGCTAAGCAGACTATGTTTATGAGGCGGCTTGCCATTGCCATTCCCAGCTATCTACATTTTACCCGCCCACCCCAGCAAGGTGGGTATTCATTTTAATGATCTCAAAAGGATGGAAGGCTGAGTCAACCTTGAGCCCTAGGAAAGTCTAAAGTCATAAAAAATGTGCAGGAGGGAAAAAAAACCCTGACCCACGTACCCCCATGCTGTGGTCTTAATCTAATAAGCTTCCTGTCCCCCCACATTTACATTTCAACCTGCAGCACCTGCAGGACAGCAGGATTTCTATGAACATCTAGTTTAGTCCTAATGTTAGTGATTTCCACATAGAGACATATTTGTGTGGTTTCACAAGAGCAGCAGCGCTTCCATGTGACTGGTTTCCTCCCAATTTCTCTATTCCAGCCCCCTCCCCACCAATCGACAGCCATCTTTTTACCCTGAACCACTGAGGCTTTTTCAATTTAAGCAAAAAAAAAAAAGACAATAGAATATTGATACACTAATATAAGATTACAACAATATATTTAACACATTCTTTGAATTTCCAGATTTCTTTTTTTCTTTTTCTTTTTAAGTAAGTCTCTACTCTATTCCCTTTCATTGCTGGGAGATGACTTTCCCCCTTACATCTCTGTAACAGTTTTTTTAATGAAACTTGGGAATACAGAGAATCGGTTACACACATTGTTATACAGGTATATTGATTAGGAATATTCACTTGCCATTTTTTTAAAAAAAAGTAGAAAGCCCCTCATGAGGAGAAAACGATGTCATAGCCACAGGGTTGGGGAAATTGGTTCACCACGCAATGCAGATGTCAGAAAGATCAGAGAAAAACTGGTGAAGCCCTGAGATGAATACAAATGCTACATGGTACTATGGGACAGCAGGAAAAAACTTTTTTCCAAACAGCATTGAATCTGGAGCTGATAACACATATGGAAATGGCTATGGTCACACTAAGAATGGTCCTTCCTCTTCAATATGTACTCTTTAATCTGGAGAAGTATGAAATAATTTGAAACAGGAATTTCAATATCAACATTGTTCTAGGTACCATTTCTAATTGTAACCGTCAGGTCACTAATGTACACAATCTGGACTTTGTGCTAACACTCTGACACCATCAAGGCTATAAAGCCATAGTTTTATGAACTTATTTTTCAGGTCATGCAATTCAGGAGGAGGACACAGTTTGATTGTCACTTTGACCCCTGCCTGATTTGGATCACTGGATTGACAATCACATGTTCCCACACTTCCTGGTCCGAGAACCTGACCATCTGGAGTTCACCTACAATTAGGCCTGATTGAGATGAGATCCTTGAAATTCCAAGGTCTAAGCTGGTCAATACAAATATTCATGAAAAGCTTCTATTAATCGATTGATCGATCAATTGATCAATCAATCTTTATTACAGTCACAGACCAGCACAGACCAGCATGAGATAAATACAACATAATCAAAAGGAACTTTTAACTATTAGAGAACAATTTTCTTTTGATTTTCTATTACAGAGAGTGACACACTCAAGAACAATCTGAAGCTCCCATCGAGGGACTTTGGTGATGGGCACGAAATAAGTATACACATATATAGATTAAATAAATAAAATAACTAATATTCTTCATGGCTGTCTGATTTCTCTCACAGAGCTGCTACACACCTCCTTTAATTATTGCTTTACTTTATGAACAGCCTGCTTTTGTCATTGAGACTCAAAATAATGACAAAATATTGAAAGCAAGGCAACCAAACAGCACTTATAAAATATTCAACTAACAATAGAGTTGAGATTACAAAATTATAACACAATGCAGACAAAACCCCCTAACATAAAATGCAAAAATATATTACTAAACTAAATAAAAAGGAGACAAAAGCAAGAGATGTGCACAATAAAGAGTGAAATACACTATTCCTTTTAGAAAACACCCTCCTGAGCCATTCCATTATATTACAGTCTTCTCTTCTTCATAAAAATACCCTCCAGAATATTTCTGTTTTGTGCATCTTGACCTCCATGTTCCACAACTTTGGGATGCAACATCAAAAAAACCCTCAGGTATGGGCAACTGTTGTTTTTAACCTACTTACATACATGCAGAAAGCATTTGTCAGATGAGTGAAGCTGTCTTGGTAGAGCATAACAGGAGGGATGGCCCTGTAAATCTGTGGGTCGAAGAATATGAATTGCTTTCAAAGTTATGCCCAGTTATGCCCAGTACCTTGAACTGAATCTGGTAACTGGTTGGTAACCAATGGAATGTCTGCAGAATGTAATATGCAAATTCCATTTAGTTCCTGATAACAAACATAAGGATCCTGAAAGAGCCAAAGTTCTCAGCTTCAACAGCAGACCCACGCAAAGTGCCTTACAGTAACCTAACGGCAAAGCTGCTATACAAAGATCAATGTGGAGTTATTTGCTGAGTGAAGATAAGGAGCCATTTTCAGGACTATTCTATTTCGAAATGAAAGCCTACCATTCCACAGTGAAAGGTTCTAGCTAGTTTGGGGAAATGCATGTGTACATTCATGTACAGTGGATTTCTATTTACTTTGTCTTTCTCCCATAGAATTATAGTTTGGAAGGGACCATACAAGTCATCTAGGTCAGTGGTGGCGAACCTTTGGCACTCCAGATGTTATGGACTACAATTCCCATCAGCCCCTGCCAGCATGGCAATTGGCCATGCTGGCAGGGGCTGATGGGAATTGTAGTCCATAACATCTGGAGTGCCATAATTGTAGTCCATAACATCTGGAGTGCCATAATTGTAGTCCATAACAACTCTAGGACATTCAAAACAACTCTATGAGGTAGGTTAGGTTGAGTGTATGTGTCTGTCCCAAGATCATTCAGTAATCATACTGGGCACTTCTATACAACTTTGATTAACACTTTTATTCTTTTGAATTTTTGGAATAATCTTTTGGAATAATCTTTTTGTTGAGAATACCCATATGGCATCCAAGCAATGACACTATTGTATTGGTTGTTACAGAAATGCATATCTATACAAGGTGTTAAACTGGTTTAGCAGTCTTTTCCTTCTCTCCAAGTAGGCTTGTGAATTTAGGCAGGACAAGGAAAAAGGTTTGGGGGGATTTTTTGGAAGGGGGATTAATATAAAGTTCTCTCAGCAAACTACAATTCCCAGGATTCTTTTGGGAAAGCACTTCACTTCAAATACAGGGTTAAATACTACTTGGAAAAGGCATGCATTACAGGTTTCACATGTCATATCTGGCTTTGTGGTCTCATTTTACTAATTTTTCTGGTTTGTTTGGATAAACTACCGCAAGGAGATAATTTTAATGTGCTAGTGCACTGAAGGTGTACAGTATGTTTTACACTTGCAGAACTTTCCATATCTGTGAGTAACCCCAAAGGAACAAAGATGGCAGGGATATTGCCAATGAAAACTGTACCATTCTCTCCCAATCGAGGAAATAACAGAAAAACATGAAGCTTGTTTTCCTTTCACTGTTTCTTGCTATCAACCAGTCGTCACTGATATAGCCTTGTCAGTATTTAGCTGAAAATAATATTCAGATATGAGTCAGAAGGTGACAATTAAAAATCTAGAGATACATGCACATCCCCAGAGAAATTACAATCATTAGGAAATTGTATCTAAACAGATTAAAAGAAAATAGAAAACTACAAGCAGGAGCCTGTGAAAAAAAATGCAGATGGAAAGGAAGAGAACACTTCAACATTACGATTACTTTGTTACTAAAAGGAAGCCTGATTCTCCTTAACGGATAGATTCAGACATAAAATGAAAATTTATATGTATTTTATATTTAAAACGCAGATTCAGCTGGCATGCAGTCTTTCAAATACTAGTTTTCATTGACAGTGACAGTTTCACTGCTTGCCTTTCCCCCTGCTTTTTCCACTCAATGGTATCCCAGGTCACACTGTCCTGAAGGCAATCAAACCCACTTTGAATGTCATGGCTTTATGCAGTGGCAGGGTAGGGTCATGTTCAGAAATTCCCACTAACCATAGTTAAATTAAAGGATGATTTCCTGTCTGAACCAAACCAATATCTTGGGGAAATTGAATTCGGATGCACTTTATCTCTGACATGCTTTATCCAGACCCAGTCTTTCCTCTCTTTTTTTACCCCTTCTGAAGCAGACAGGCAGTGCATGTTCATCCCTAAAGCTTTAGGGATATGAAGCTGGATGTGACTCGAGAAGCATACAGGTGAAATGCTCAGTCAATGTGATTTTGAGAGGCAGGGAGCCCAATTCCTCATTATTGTTCTGCTGCTTTTCACTCTTTTTCATGCATGCACAAGTTTAGCAATAAACATACAATTGTTAGGCTAGGGAATGAAATATATTTACCACCATAGGGCAAACATGTATTTCTAGAATCAGTCTGAAATATTTTAAGAAAACACAATAATATTGAGAATATCTCAATATGGAATGTACACAAAGCTTTTGTAAATTACCAACTGTAGAAGAAAAACTGATAATTTTGTTTGTAGGTATGTGTTGGGCCCCAAAGGAAGGAAAATGTAATAGGATTTCTTTCTTAAGAGCTGTATAGTGTACAGAAACATTTGTAATTGTTCTTGTCACAAATGAAATACATCATTGTGTGGATACTTGTAGGTTTTAGGTAGAGAGTTGCAATCTATGACTGTAGAACCAAATATAGCTTAGTATGGAACCAAATATGGTTACTGAAAATGTTAAAGTATATTTGAAAGGTAGGTGGAATGCTGAAATAACTATTTTTTCCCACCTAAAGTTATGCCTAGGTATGCAAACGTCCTGACCTGTTCAAGGGCATGTCCATTAATCATTCACCTCCAGGCTGAGAATTTCTTCTCAAAAACTATTACTTTTGATTTCCCAAAGTTAATCTCCAAATGATCTAAAAGTAATAATCTGAGAACAATTTTAGGAGATTCCTTAGCCACTGCCTAATTTCCAGGAGCTTTCCCAGACCGAAGCTGCATACTCAGTTCAGAAGCCTCCTCAACTGAAACAAAGCTCCATATAGGGGTTAAGTTAAGTAATTCTTCTATGAAATATTCAGCAACTAAAGATGGATCTGAAATGCTCTTCCCAGACTTGAGGTACTATACAACAGTTCAGGGCTTTAGGGCAAGACCATAAAGATCCTTCCATGATTTGCCCAGATTTCAGAACATTACCAAGAAGAGGCATTTTAAAGTAATGTCCACTTCTGTGTTGTGAACTGTTGCTGTTTATAATTCAGAAAATTCTTAAATTCCTTTTTTTAGCTGAAAATAGATAAGTAGAAGTTAGCAAGCACTTGACTTTCTGTAAGTCCAATATAAGTTTCTCAATTCCTTTTTTTTAAAAGCAGGCAATCATTGTCAAACCTCTTGGGGCAGGCTAAGCCTGTGGAAAATGAGTTTGAACAATTGGGTTTAGGTTCAAAAGTTAAGTCTGTAAAAGATGAATAAGCTCTTTGTAGGCTTCAACAGACAGTGAGAAGGAATACACTGCTACAGTTTCAGACCTTAAGATAACAATGGCTTGTTGGGTTTGAGTCTATATGTCAATTTGTTACTTAACTCAGAAGACCACTTAATTCTTACTCTCTGAGGGGAGCTAACCAAAATATTAGGTGGATTAGTTAGGGTTGAATACTGGTAATTGAAGTTAAGTGAGATATTCAGCACTAGATGCTGATGGTAACTCTCTTCTTGCAGCTATCTGGCATTCAGGTCTCCCATTATAATCATGTCATAGTTGATAAATTTTATCATCAAAGAAAAAAATAACATTCTATTTTTTTTGCCAAGTCTCTTCTAATTGAGCCTGCGATTTTAGTGGAGGTATGTAGAAAGATAAGATAACAATTTTATCATGATTTAGTTTAATGTTTATTCCACAAGTTAGTTAGCTGCAATCATCCAGATGGTTTACTAGAGTACTTAGGGGTGATGACAACAAAATAGCTAGACCAGCTCTGGGCGACCTTTCTTGTTAATCTGAACCACTTTCAGTGTATAAACAGTGAATCCATTTAGGAAAATATTCATAGCTCAGGTTTCTTTTAAAAGTATGCTGTTAAAAGCAGAAACAAATTGAAGGAAAGAGTTGTCACCTTCTTCACTAGTCCAGCCTGCAATATTTCAGGAAATTAGTCTTAGACGCTGTATTTCCTGGGTCCTTAAGAATCAGTCTGAAAGAATAATGAGATCAAGAAGGCCCTCGTCATTTGTACAAACACAACCATTATGAAAGGTCGTATTCAACTGAGGATTAGGAATCAGGAGAAGATCAGTTGTGTTAATTACTGTAGGTAAAGGGTTTGACTGTGGAGGTGATATGGTAGTCTGCTGATCCAGCATTAACACTTCCATTGCCTCTGACCTTTCCTGTGAATTAAAGTTCATTTCCCCAAATACATCACGAGTAAAGGCCATTAGATCTAAGGAACCTGGATGTACTTTGAAACCAGAGTTCATAATACAGACTGGAAGCTTGTCTGGTTCTAATCTGGCATCTGAAGAGACTTGTTATAGCTCAGACACAGTCTCAGGATAGCAGTAGTGTATCTTGGAGGGAAAGAGGGAAGTCATTTGACCCAGGCTCCATTCACCTGGGTCATGTGGGGGCACCTTTTGGCTACCCACCCCTCCCATCCCCTGATAGCACCCTCCCAGTTCCACCTGTCCTGAGTCCACCTGCCACCAGTGTTCGCTCTCTGTCTTCCCCCTGTGGTGCCACCCTCTCACCTCCCCTCCACTTGCCACCCTGCCTCAACTCTCCCAGCTGCCTGGCCTTCCTCTCTACCATCTCCCCTCCCCTCCCCCTGTCAAGGCCAGAGTGCACAAAGTGCAGTGTGCTCTGAAGTGGCTGCCACTCTGTCTCACCTGTCCTAGCAGCTTGGCCTTCCTCTCGGCCTTCTTGCCTTCCTCTTCTGCATCAAGGCCAGGGCACAATGGAGCACAGCATGCCCTGGAATGCCTGCCGCTTGGCCCTGCATTACCTCTCCTGACACCAGGTCCCCCTCTTCACCCTCTTGCCTCCCCCTCACCTTTCCAACAAGGCCAGGGCTAATGGAGCACAGCACACTCTGGAGTGCCACAGGCCAGCCCAGCTTCCCTCTCCACCCTCTCGCCTCTCCTCCTCCATAGGGCATCCTGGAGTGTCTATTGCTTCACCTTGCTCGCTCACCACCAATTTTGGAAAAGTAGAGGGCAGGGCATATGTTTTGGGGGAAAGGCACTCTTTTTGGGGGGATGGGTGTGCAATTCAAGTGTGTGCCTGGGTGGTATTTTCTCCAGGTATACCTGTGCAGGATGGTGCTCAAAGTTGGACAACTTTGGATATAGTCCATCCAACAGTTTATTTTGTGCTGTTAGATAATTTGAGGAAACTAGAAATGATAACATCCTCAAACTCAATCTCAATTTGATAGAGCTGTTAGCAAAGAGGCTAAGGCAAACGTTGAACGGTTAGAAGTCATAATTTGTGATCTTTCCAGATTTTTCTTGAGATCAATGACCCCTGGTTTTAGCTAAGGAATTGTTTAAAAGAGGGCATAAATCAACTCCCACTTTACTTAAAATATTTATACCCTGCCTTTTCTGTTTAGCCCAAAGTAACTTGAAGACATGACTATAAGATCTATTAATGCAATTAAAAAAGACATTACACAGTATAGAATCTTAGACTTAAAAAACAAATACACACTGAGTACACTGTCTACCAGAGGACCAGATGCAACATTCATATGCTTCTGGGACTATCCCAGTTTGATAATAATGTTAATGCTTTTTGGGAAATGCACTGCCCTAGAAAAGCACTGGCCTTTCTTTACACTTCTTTTGCCTTTTGGGAAAATGTTGCATTTCTGGAAATTAAATGATCTATGAGTGAGGACTCTAATGCCCAAGCAGAAAAATGCACTCATAGGGACACAAAAAGTCAGAGTGCTACTTCACTTTCACAAACGCAAACCGCATAACCATCTCTCCAGAAGCTAAATGTATGGAATATGTATTTGAGCTGAAAATATGTTCATAGGAAGTCAGCTAATGTCCTACATATATCATAAAATCTCCAAGAAAAGATCAATTGAAAGTGAATGCTGTTACAGGCCTTTTGGAAAGCCATAAAAAGAATGTGCCACATGTGGGTAGAGGCACCAAGATGAAGAATGACTGTGATGACTTCTAATTGGTACATGGGCAACAGAGAGGCAATCCATCAGATTCATTCCACTGTGTAGAGAAACAGGCATTAAACAGAAATCAAACATCAAATACAGCAGAAGGGGAAAATTCCTTATTATTAGTGCTCAGCACCATCAGAACCATTCTCTTGAGGTAGCTTAAACTACGAGGCGTTGACTGGCCCATCGTCACACAGTGAGTTTTGTGGCTCAGTGGAGATGTGAACTTAAATCGCTGAAGTCCTAGTCAACAATCTAATACCGTAAACAACACTTCCCAGAAAAAAGGATTTTATAATTCAACTGTCAGAGATTTTTGCTATCTAGATGTCTGGGAACTACAATAAGCCTTTAAGGCAGGTTTGCACCACTTTGGCACAACTGGTTGTTAAAATGGTGCTTGTAAACAACCAGCTGTTAAATTATTTGACCACCACCAGAACCGGTTTTTAAATTATTTGAATCCCACCACTGCTTTAAGGGTCACGAAGAGAGAAGAAACTTTCTAATCCTGACTCTCCTTACAAACACACTGGAAACTATGAACAGTCAACTCTGATTTCTTATAAATGCTGTGAATATTTATGAAATATTTGCTGGTCAAAATGTCTTTCTTTTGCTTTAAATATTAAGGTAGAAAGAAAAGGAAATACTCTAAAATGTCATGCTTTAAAATGGTGTTTTTAAACAAACTAGTCTCACTTTGCCTCTGAACTTAGAAAGTCTAATAAGGATAGTTGGCTGGGAAGACTCTGTCTGGGAAGACTCTGAGAAAGTTATGCTTTGCAATCAGAAAGTCCCAGATTAGGTTCCAGCATCCCCAGCTAAAGGTGCTGGGAAGCATCTTTTTCTGCCTAAAGCTAATCAGAATAGACAGCACACACTATAACATGCAATACTGCAATAATCCACTTTGAGGCTAAGGAGACAAAGTGGCATATAAATATTTCTAAATTAAATAAAATTAAATAATATGTAAGAGACAGTTCTATAACTTCATAAGGTGATACCATTTTTCAAATATTTACAGTTCTTGTTGGCTTTAAAACACATCAGTCGTTACGCACAGCATAAAAAAAGATGTCTGTGAGATGTATTTTTAAAAAGTGACTGCCTCTTTTCATTCTACACACCCAATATTAGATGTCTGGGGGATGGCTTAAAAAGAGGGAGCTTCAGGTGTGCTTTCCAGACAGCAAAGGCATCAGAGGAAAAAAGAAGCTGTTTCCTGCTCAACCATTTTGCTTTCTGCTCAATTTTACCCTTAGTTTGTGCTCAACATTTTGTGCACAGCTGAAGGGATTCTCCCTGCCAACATCGGCTGAAGGTTGCCCCAGGATGTTTGCTCCACAGCCTCCGATCCTGGGTTCCTTTTCAGCCCCAAAAGTGTTTAGTTGTACTCAGCTGGTCCTGTCAATTCCAGCAATATACAGTTTTCCTTAAAAAAGAATTTTTTTTTTGAGGAGCTATCTTCACAGTGATACAGACACACCTCTTGAAAGACACGTCTGCTGCCCATTGAAAAGCATTGGGCAGACCTGCTCTCCATGGACTGAGTTTTTCTGTGCAATAAGAAAAGCGATAAGAAAAAACTAAGTCAGTCTGGGGAGAGTAGGTCTATGCCAGGGGTCGGGAACCCGCGGCTCGCGATCCGCATGCGGCTCTTCCGCCGCTGTTCTGCGGCTCCATGAACGGAGCCGCCGGCCCCCTCTTCGCCCGCCCTGCAGGAAGCAGGGCGGGCACATCTCTAGCCCGCGGCCGGTGAGGCCGCGCCGCAGGCTCTGGCTCCTGCCCGCCCCGCTGCTTGCGGGGCGGGCGCTCTCCTGGTGGCCGGGCAGGCCGAGCCGCCGGGCCCCTCTTCGCCCGCCCTGCAGGAAGCAGTGCGGGCACATCTCTAGCCCACGGCCGGTGAGGCCGCGCTGCGGGCTCTGGCTCCTGCCCACCCCGCTGCTTGCGGGGCGGGCGCTCTCCCGGCGGCCGGGCAAGCCGAGCCGCCGGGCCCCTCTTCGCCCGCCCTGCAGGAAGCAGGGCGGGCACATCTCTAGCCCGCGGGGGGGGTGAGCGGGCGGGGGGAGGGAGGGCGAGCGAGCAAGTCGGCAGGGGAGCGGACGGGGGGGCGAGCGAGTGGGTGGGGGGGGTGAGCCAAATGGCTCTTTGGTGGTGAGCCAAATTTGGTGGTGAGCCAAATGGCGCTTTGAGGGGAAAAGGTTCCCGACCCCTGGTCTATGCAATGCTGTTCAGTGACAGACCCATCTTCTGCCCTTTATGCTTCCCTTCCCCCAGAACTCCAGGAATTCCCCAAGCTGAGGTTGACACACCCAGATTTACCCAATAATACTGCAGTTTGCTTTCAAATGCAAATCAGAGTACTATGAAGATCCAAACTGTCTGTGAAACACTGCCTTTTCTCACTACCTTTCTGCTTGGGATCTAGGATCATCTGAGGTTATTCTACATGTACCACAGCATCATGTGTTAGGATTTTTATTTACTTATATAATTCATAATTAATATTTGTAAGCTACCTTACAACCCTCAGAAGTAAAAAAAATGTTTATTAATAAGACCTTAGTAAAATAATGCCCACTTTAACTGAGGTGGTGGAAAATAAAGAAGAAGACCAGGGGGCAGGACTAGATTGGGGTCTTGCACTGGTCAGTTCTTTGTGAGGCAATCAACACAATGCTGAGACAGTCAACCACCTGACTGGAAGCTGCAATTGCTCCAACTGGTTAAAGAAGCAAAAAGTCATGTAGAGGAGCTGAAACAACTCAAGACTACTCTAGATCACCAACTGTTCAGTACAGCCCACTGATAAGAACTATTAAGGAGTAAAGAAAGTGATAAAGTGAAAAAAAGGTAGGGTAAGTACATCTCTTGCACACAAAACATAGCTATGAATGACCTTGTACATTAACTGTATGTTAACTGAAAATTAATTATCTAGATGCCAAATCACATAACTAATGTTTATTTTAGAAAGGATCAAGTGGCCTGCTAAATAGTTTTTATATACTTTCCTATTATGATGCTTATATATGGATTTATCATAGATAAAACATGGTTTAATTTTTTTAATGTTTTGTGTAGATAATAGTATCGGTATGTAACAAGCAAAGTAGTTGTAGCTATTTTTTCCAAAGATAAAACATGAAACATACAATAATTTCAACAACGCCTGTTATAAACAAAACCCTTAATTAGAAGAAGGTAAGGTAAACAGATCCTATTAAATCTGATTACAGTAGAACTGCACAAGGCGATTCTCTGTGGCAGCTAAGTGCATGACATGGTTAATGCTGCTAAGGGAGACTTCTTGATGAAGATGGGTTTTCTGAGATTGTCTGTTTTCATGAGCAATAACAAAAAATGGAGATGACATAATGTAGTTTAATTAGAATCATCACCAGGTCTTGGTTGCCTAGAGATAAGCCCTATCATTTCACTAGAAGTAAAATATTACAGTTAAAGGAGAAATAAAAGGAGCTCTCTGAAAGTATAATGGAATGAATCAGACTGAAATCCTTCTGATTTATGCTAAACAAATGACTGACTGCTCCTTTGAGCCTTCTTTAGATTTAAGTGACTCCTCAAAGATTAAGTTTTTCAAATTTCACAGCTGCCTGGAGCTGGCAAGGCAAGTCTCTTACTTGTTGAATGGCAATGAGCTGAACCACACGTGGTAAGACAAATCAGTCTTACATTTCTGAAAACTCTTCTTTGGGGCTAATGTTTTAACAGGGAAAAATTCATATTTAATCAATGTAACAAGAGAATAAAACTGTATGACTTAATATCTTCATCCTAAACATTTGCAGAGACATATAACTTGCAATACAGCATGAGGATACAGCGTATTATAATACGTAACGTATTTACATATAAGTGTTGTCAGAAAATTAGTGAAAAAATTGGTGACATTCACAGAGATGTTCTAACGCTGATGAGAGAACTAAAGAAGTTCAACCCCGCCCCCCAACAACCTCACTCTGTACGAACTGTAGAATCACAAATCTACCTCAAAATGTGGTTTTGTAGGCCATAAAGCTTAAGTTTTGGGGACAATTAATTAGGAGTTCTGCAAACATAGAATCATCCTTTATGAAAAGAGTTGTTTCATTTGGAGGATTTTTTTAAAAAATAGATAAATTTAGGGGTCAAATTCAAATTATGTGCATACTTTGTGCATCATGAAGAACAATGGTGCCTCATATGTAATTAGAGAGCATTATATTGGTTTTTGCTTAATCCAAAGATGGGTGTTTTTTTCAATCAACTATTGGGGAAAACATAAATATATAAATATAGTATGCCAATTATGTTTTTACATTTGTAATAATACTAAAATATTTTCATACACCAGAGGGGAAAAAACCTGCTGGGAGTAGTCAACTTAACATGTAGCAGCCAACTTATCATGATCTGACACTTTAAGCTAGATCTTCCTCCAACATGAAAAATACCCACAAGGTGAGAATGTTTGCCGTGCAAAAGGAGTTGCCTTACACTGGGAACTGTTCTTCACATTGGATATATTCTGGCAAACCTTCTATATACATCTAATCCTGCTTTATAGGAAAACTTTTAGCTATAAAGGTAAAGCAAAGTATATAACAGCAAAGTACATAAATCACAGTTCAAAAATGAAGGAGGGAGTATGTGAACCTTTACATTTTCCAAGATTGCACAGGCAGCAGTAAACCACTGCTTTGCATTTAAGTTTGAACCAAGTCTTAGCATCTGCCAACCTGTCTCCCTTTCCTGTCATTTATTAACACATCTCCACACACCTGAAACTTGAAATTATTATTGGCTTTTGAGATGGTGGAATATTTTTATGAGAGAAATGGAGTCTGGGGTTTAAATCTCCTGGAAGGCCTAGGAAGATTTAAAATCCCAGACTCTCTCATAAAATATCCCACTGTCTCAAAAGCCAATAATTTCTGCACTGAAAGAGCAAATACAAGGGAAACTGCAAAAAAACAATATTTCAGCCAGTGTTCTTGTATTATTGCCCAAATAGTGATAATATTGCAAGGTATGCTTTCAAAAACTGATAAGGCTTGAGAAATAGAAGAAGATGGACACTGTGTATATTAGGACTTATGTTAATAAGTGGTAGAAATTCAGAAGATGGTATGATAGCGTTGCCCACTTTGTTATTATTTGGGTTTCTACAGATATTAACTATCCAGAATTGATGTGAAGAAAATTAATAAATCATTTAAGATGTTTGTTTTACTGTCCAAACATTTCTATGTTAAGCAAAACTATTTTTACAGAGTAAGCCATTGTGGAGATTTTAGGACCAAAGATCAGGAAAAAACAATAGCTTCAGTTAATTGTTAGTTAATGTTTTTGTCAACAGCAACTAATGATATAAAGTGGTCTCCTGATAGCTGGAGAGCTCCTGCATATTTTAGAAGACAGAAGTCAGGAAAACTTACCATTATGGGCAGAGTGGAGATGTAGAGCTAGTTAATACAGGCTGCACCCCAAATAAGTAATCTTCACCACTCAGCTCTATCTTTTCCCTCTAAAGCAGCGGTTCTCAACCTGTGGGTTGCGACCCCTTTGAGGGTCGAATGACCCTTTCACATGGGTCGCCTAAGACCATTGGAAAACACATATTTCCAATGGTCTTAGGAACCGAGACACAAATAATTTTATGGTTGGGGGTCACCACAACATGAGGAACTGTAGTAAAGGGTTGAGAAGGTTGAGAACCACTGCTCTAAAGAGTTCTTAACATTATGTTCCTTGGTGATGTTGAACTGCAAGAATTTTTGCTTGCTATGTATAATTAAGCAGCAAATATTTCCGAGATAACCCAGAATTTCAGTTATTTCTCATACAAAACAAAACTAACTAGTCCTACAAGCCAAAACCTATTAGTCCTAATCCCGAAGTTTCTCAAAACTTGTTAAAAAGGATGGCATGTAACGATATCATGTAATCACTTAAGCTTATTAAACTGTTAATATAAACAGGTATGTTCTTAAAATATACTCTCTTAAGGTCATTATTCTGTCATAAACATGTATTTTATTTCAACAGTAACAAAACGGCATCCTCATTAATGTGCACTTCACAAGCTATATTAATATACACTGCCCCATCAAAGATGTCATAAGAGAATAGCTTCAGTAAATGTCTTTATAAAACTTCATTTCATTGCTTTTGCAAAAAAGTGCTATGGTTCATTTACTCTGCTATTACAAAGCATTAAAAGATGTTAAAGTCCAATTGCCAGAGGAAATGAACGAAATACATTTTGTAAGGCATTATCCTTACTTTGTTCATTTACTTAACAATTTCTGCAATTTCATAATTGAAATGGAACTTGCAGATATTGTGGAAAATAGCCAACTGCCAATAGCCAAATATTTAATAGAACAAAACTGTAAAAATCGTCTATGGAACGACAGCAAACCAAAGATGCAGGACAGTGAAATGAGAAAACAACAAAGGAACACTGGAAGTCAGTCTATGACCTATATGTATGATAGAGCTCCTCCCCAGACGTAGAAGAAGAGTTGGATTTATATCCCCCCTTTCTCTACTGTAAGGAGACTCCAAGAGGCATACAAACTCCTTTCCCTTTCCCCCTCACAACAAACACCCAGTGAGGTAGGTGGGGCTGAGAGAGCTCCAAAGAACTGTGACTAGCCCAAGGTCACCCAGCTGGCGTTTGTTGGAGTTCACAAGCTAATCTAGTTAACCAGATAAGCCTCCAGAAGTCAAGTAGCAGAGCAGGGAATCAAACCTGGTTCCTCCAGATTAGAGTGTACCTGTTCTTAACTACTACACCACGCTGGTGATTGTTCGTGACCTTTATATACATGGCTGCTCTCACATGCTAATTCTCAATGATGCAGCATTCTTCACAACACCAAATTAGAAAACCACATCCTGGGCATAGCAGACAAGAGTTTCTTTTTTAGAAGCAGCAGTTTTACACAGCATGGTGGGGAAATCCTATAAAATGCACTTAGCATTCATAATAGGTTGCATATACATTGGGCATTAGCTGACCATATGGGCAGAGAACAAGGATGTCTATCTTGACCATTTATGTGATTCAGAAACAGAACATTCAACCTTTTATCTCATTGCACTTTCTTCTCCATACCTTCAGACTTGCTACCAATCTTCTTTCCTCTCAAGGAAGAACTAAAAACACTACTTCTGTGGTTCTTGAACAGAACGACAGTCAGAAATGATCAAGGTACCTCTAAGTACTAATCAACTATTAAGGGCAAAATGGAGCTGTCAAATAGCATTTCAGGAAGTATCTGAAGGCTTCTTCACAAACAACCCATTCTTCTTCACATACAACACATGCAAGCCTTCCTTGGAAACAAGAAGGTTGTTGCAAAGAGTATTTTACCTGAGTTCATTTCTTTTTCTTTTAAGACAACTTTTAGTGCTTTGTTTTGTTGTCTGTTCAGTTGGGAACTGCCATAAGTTATGTCACAGGTTCTTTTCCCTCCCACTTTCCCCCAAACATTATTTCTGAAATAAGTGGGAGTAATGCCCCTGTAGACACCTTATTAATTTAATGTATTGTACAATCCAGGGTAATTTCCATATTGCCCTGTCAGGCCTCTCCACTCCTCAGAGGAGGACCTACTCGTGATCCCTGGCCCACAAAAGATCAGGCTGGCCTCTATGAGGGCCAGGGGTTTTTCAGCCCTGGTCCCAACTTGGTGGAACAGACTTCCTAAGGAGATCAGGGCCCTGTGGGACTTGCAGAGTTTTCGCAGGGCCTGTAAGATGAGCCTGTTCCGCCAGGCATTTGGCCAGCCTGTTTAAATACATCTACCTTTCCATCTGGCCTCCCGTAGGCACGGGGGAGTGGGGGAGGGGAGAGCAGTTTGGTGCCATCTGCATTTTTTATGGGTTCTTGTTATGCTGAATATCGATGTTTTAAATTATGTTTTATGTATGTTTTAAAACTGTTGTTCCCCGCCCTGAGCCCTTAGGAGGAGGGCGGTATACAAAACTAATAAAATAAATAATTCTTCCAAAGGAAGCCAGTAATCAGTGGTATATTTATACCAGATAAATTATTTAAGTAACTTCAGTTAGATCAGAGTGGACTGCAGAAGGTTTCAGTTTAATTGACAAAGTGTATAAGACACCCCCCCAACACACAAATTGTATGAATCTTTGTTTAACACCCTCCCTTATATACTTCATTGAAGGTAAAGCCACTAAATTGTTTAGTGTTTGTATAGATCAGGGGTAGGGAACCTGCGGCTCTCCAGATGTTCAGGAACTACAATTCCCATCAGCCTCTGTCAGCATGGCCAATTGGCCATGCTGGTAGGGGCTGATGGGAATTGTAGTTCCTGAACATCTGGAGAGCCGCAGGTTCCCTACCCCTGGTATAGATGGAAATGTTGGAATTAGTGCCTGCAGTAGATCCCTTGGTTGGATTTTTGGTCAAAGTATATGTACCAACTCTCTTGGATTTTGCATAAATCTCCTAATAAATGTTCTTCTTGTTAAAAAGACCTCTTCACATATTGTATGCTAATGCTTCTTCCAGTCTTACATACAACAAAAATTAAATTAAACTGGAATTTGTTCATACCATTGGTAAAACACACAGGACATCTATCTTTCAATTGGACTTCCCCTGATGCTCTGAATCGGTATTTGAAATATGCTTTACGTCAAAGTCAGTGAGGGACAACCCTGTTTGTCAATGTAATAAATAACAACAACAACCCATTTTAAAGGAGTACTCAGCCATTTTAAACTGCTGCAAGGTTTGTTCCCCTGCAGCCAATTTGGCACTTTAAAAGCATAAATGAGAAGAAAGAAACCCACAAAGTACAACATCAAAGGAATCATTCAAATACAAACTTAATATATTATTTCTTCTTCCTACTCACGCCAAACCTACTGCACTTTTAAAGCAGCGCGGGAGAAAACAAGATCACCTATAGCTGCAATGCTGTGGGCCCAACAAGACTAGTGGCAATTCTGAAATGGCTAAATTCTTCATTAAAATGTTCCTGTGCCCTTCATCACATCTAATTTGGCTCTCAGACATTATAAATTTCTGGCCTCTACCTATTTCTATTGCACCACAGCGTTCTTTGTGATAGGTGTTCCTAATGGCACAAACTGTTCTACTGTTGCTGCTAATGAGGTGAGCGTGCACAAAGATGAAAAAAGTATCAAACGTTCAACATTAAGATGAAAAAAGTATCAAACGTTCTTAACATAAATGGGAAGAAAGCCAGAAAGTTAAGAACAACAACAAAGGAATCTTTCAGATACAAACTTAGCATATCATTCCTTCTTCTACCTTTCCTTTTTACTCCCTCCAAAGCTAGCAGTTCCTGTTACATAAATACCTTGCTTATCTTGGGAACAAATCGAGATCCAGTCTCTGCTGTAAAGAAGTACAGCTGATATAAACTGCATTGGCTATTCAAAGGCCTTAAGGAAGGGAAACAACACTAATCTATGTCATATTTTGGCCATGGTTTCTCAGACTTTACACAACTTCCAGCATATGACAGATTATTTTGTGAGAGAACTGGATCTAGTTCACATTAGCTATGTTATCATTTTTGTCTACTGGAGAACTGGCAAAAGCTCTTAACACCAGCTGGTCTTATAAAAAGTTATTATTAGATTTTATCACTTGTAGATAACAATTTGATCCCCTGGTGTTTACAGTATTTCTAGGATTAAAAAAGGAAGGAGTTTTACAAATTTTTAACTGTCGGTCATTACATTAATAAGTCTAGAATTCAAATGTAAACTTGCTGGTGTCTTGGTGTTTTTATAGGTCTTTTGCTCATGTTTGATGTACATTCCAGTATACATTGACCTGAAACATACAGACTTTCCGTTCTTCAGAAAAGTAGGCCTTTGTGGTCAAACAATGCCTTTAAATCTAACTATGTATAAACATTCGTGAGAAAGGTGTGATTGAATGCTTTGTTACAATGCACATGTTGTGTTCAGCATAGAAGTATTTGTGCTTTTCATCCCAATCAGAAATAAAGATTTGCCTTTGAATGACAAAATACTAAAACTATTTATGATCGCAATATCTTGTGATCATTTCTACCTCCTCATAAAGAAGAAAGGAAGGCTTCCATTCACAACAGACAATTTGCAGGGTCCTTTTAAGCATAGCATTAAAACTGTTTGCATCACATACACGTGAGGATCCTTGAGACTTGTAAGGGCATCACCAAGCTGCTCACTCACTAACTTTTACTCCCCTACCTCTCAGTCAGTTTATATCACTGCTACCCAATTTAGCAGGGCCAGGGCCAGTAGTAGAAGTTCTTTCCTTTCCTGCCTATTTTCATCGCTCACCTTGTACTGCTCACTTGCTCGCATCAGCATCGCCCTCACAGCTCACATGACGGCAGAAGCAACAGTTACAACTCTTCCACCTAACACTACTCACTTGGCTGCCTAGCTCTATTGCCACTCCTCCTTGGGTCACAGAGGGACAGGTGGTGATGGATCTTCCCACACAGCTGTTCTTTCAGTTCTCATACAGTTGTCACCCTGGGTGGAGCAGCAGCTCCCACTGTTGCGTGCAGATGTGTGGACTTCACTTTGCCCAGTAATGACAAGGTAACTCTTATTTGTCACATGATGGTTCCAACCATCATGTGACCACCCTCAAAGGCATAAGGGGAAGGAGAGCAGCCGCTCGATCCTCCCCTGCCACAACAGTGCCCCAGGTGAGTCCAGGTGCACTTTTTCTGCTGCTTGTCCACCCACATCACTGCCACCTCTGAGGCTCATATAGCAGCAGCACTCCTTATCTTTCTCCCTGAACTACTAGCTAGATGAGGATGAAGCTGGTAGACAACATTGTTCCATCTGGAGGGATTTACACCCTTTGTTATTTTGAACTGTTCAGACTTTTCTGCAAACTTGGAGCGGGTTCCCCAAATCTGTATAAAGTCTGTTTTCTATCTCTTTGGCCCTGATCTACAGATTTAAGTATCCACAGATGGAGCCATATTGACTATTAGATATACTGATAAACTACAATGCAATTCAGTGATTTTTTAGGCATTAGTTACAAAAACTCACAGCTTTTCATTAACAGGTTTGACAGAATTAAAACCACTTTTTGAGGATTTTTCAAAATTCCTTGTAAATGAACAGGTGAAGATTTTGCTTAGTGTCGACTGAACTGTTCCCTGTGACATCAACACTCAACCAAATTAGAATGGCCATGAGTACAGGATTGCCTGGAATCATTCACATGAAGGATTCAGAAAGCAATTTCCTTTATTTGACCTCAGGCCAAAATAACGTAGCCTATTCTGACTGCCTATATAGTATCATAGATGTATCTCATTTGGTGTGTGATCCCTGGATTAGTTTACCCACCAATGTGACTGGATTAGTTTACCCACCAAAGAATCAGGAGAAAAATGATGGTTTTGCAGCTCTAGAAGTCTGCTGCTTCTAATACTGATGTGGGAGTACGTGAAAGGAGAATCTTTACACCCAGGCCATTTTAGGATTTCAATTTGTAGGCCCTTGTATTTCGTGATCTTTTCCAGCTCTTTGTCCTCTACCCTGCTGTCAACTGGCACTGCAACATCTATGATCCAAACATGTTTTATTCTCTACCACTGTTATGTCTGGGGTGTTATGTGCCAGGTGTTTGTCTGTATTCTAAAGTTCCAGAGTATTTTTGCTTCTTTATTTTCTGTGGTCTTCCCTGCCTTGTGTTCATACCAGGTCTTGCTACAGGGCAGGCCATAGTTTCTGCACCATTGCTGCTAACCTATTGTGACATTTGAGATAGTCAGTTTGGGCTATTTTCTTGTGACAGCAGATGATGTGCTCCAGTTTCATCACTCTCTTTGCAGAGACGGCACTTTATGTTTGTTCGTAATGCTTGCTCCTGGGCAGCAAAAATCAGGCCTTCAGTTTCCTTCTTTAGAGTTCCCCTTCTGAGCCACTCCCATGTTTTCTTGCTGTCAACCTTCCCTTCAATGTTCTTAAAGTACTGCCCATGGAGTAGCTTGTTTAGCCACTGCTCCTTTCGTGTTGTAAACTGTTGGACTCTATACTCTTCTTTTTTGTTGTTGTTGTTGTTGTTGTTGTTGTAGATTTCACAGCTGCCAGATCTTTAGCTGGTTGTTGGCCTTCATTACAATTCGAGCCTCACCCAGGGATGACCTCAGCTGGTTTGTGCCATAGACGCTGAAGCTCGATTTTCAAATCGCGGTATCTAGTGACCTTCTCGTGTTCTTTTTCAATGACCCTGCTGTCACCGCGGACTGCTATGTTGATGATAGTCACTTTCTTGTCCTCGATCACGGTGATGTCGGGTGTATTGTGTTTCAACACTTTGTCTGTTTGGATTTGAAAGTCCCACAGCATCTTGACCTTCTCATTTTCCATTACTTTCTCTGGACAATGTTCCCACCAGTTCTTAGCTGATCTTATGTTGTAATTCTTGCATAAATTCTAGTGGATCATCTTGGCCACTGATTTGTGTCTCTGTTTGTACTCAGTCTGGGCAATCTTTTGGCAGCAGCTGAAGACATGATTTACAGTTTCATCAGCTTCTTTGCACAATCTGCATTTTGCATCATCTGAGGATTTTTAGATTTTGGCCTTGATTGAATTTGTTCTGATGGCTTGCTCTTGGGAGGCTAAAATCAGGGATTCAGTTTCCTTTTTTAGAGTTCTAGTTGTTAACCACAGCCAGGTCTTTTCATTATCCACCTTGTCTTTGATTTTCTCCAGAAATTGGCCGTGCAGTGCTTTGTTGTGCCAGCTTTCAGTCCTTATTTTAATCACATTTTTTCTGTATTCTTATTTATTCTTATTCTTATTCTTATTCTTATTCTTATTATACAAAATACATGGAAGCCAGGTATTGCTGTCGGTGTTGGTCTACGTCCTCATCGAGCCCCAGCCAGGGCCCTAAGATGTTGTGACGTATCGGCGAAGTATGCTTGAGGAGCCCAGCAGCGCAGCTTTTTGAAGTTGACAGATGTTGATTTTGTCAATGTTAATTTGTTTCAAGTGCTGCCCCAGGTCTTTTGGGACAGCACCCAGCGTGCCAATGACCACTGGCACCACTGCTGCTGGTTTGTGCCAAAGACGTTGGATCTTGATCTTTAGATCCAGGTATTTCACAATCTTTTCATGTTGTTTTTTGTTGACCCTACTGTCGTTGGGTATTGTGATATCAATGATCCACACCTTTTTTGGTTGGACAATGACAATGTCGGGTGTGTTGTGCTGCAGGACTTTGTCTGTTTGTATATGAAAGTCCCACAGTATCTTGGCTTGATGATTTTTGAGGACTTTTATAGTTTGATGTTCCCACCAGTTGTTAGAGGTGGGCAAATCATAATTTTTGCAAATGTTCCAGTGGACCATTTTGGCCACACTGTTGTGGCAGAGTTTGTAGTCAGTCTGCGCAATCCTTTTGCAGGAACTGAGTATATGGTCCACAGTTTCATCCGCTTCCTGGCAGAGTCTGCATTTGGGATCAGTTGAAGTTTTATCGATTTTTGCTTTGATTGCACTTGTTCTTATTGCCTGTTCTTGAGCAGCGAGAATTAGGCCTTCCGTCTCTTTCTTTAGCGTCCCTGATGTTAACCATCCCCATGTTTTGGTGTCATCCACTTTTCCTTTAATCTTTTCCAAAAATTGGCCATGCAGTGCCTTGTTTTGCCAATTTTCTGTCCTTTCTTTCAACACTTTCTGATGATACTCTCTCTTCATGATGTCAACTTCCAACAGTAGTAGTAGTAGTAGTATTTGTTGTTATTGTAGATTTCACAGCTGCCAGATCTTTAGCTGGTTGTTGGCCTTCATTACAATTCGAGCCTCACCCAGAAGCCTAGGAAGTTGTAATGTATCAGCGTGGTATTCGTGTGGATCCCAGCAGGGCTGCCTTCTGAATTTGACAGATGTTAATTTTGTCAATTCGAAGATGTTTCAAGTGCTGCCCTAGTGTTTTTGGGATGGCACCCAGCGTGCCGATTACCACTGGGACGACCTCAGCTGGTTTGTGCCATATAAGCTGAAGCTCGATTTTCAAATCACGGTATCTAGTGACCTTCTTGTGTTATTTTTCAATGACCCTGCTGTCACCGCGGACTACTATGTTGATGATGGTCACTTTCTTGTCCTCGATCACGGTGATGTCTGGTGTATTGTGTTTCAACACTTTGTCTGTTTGGATTCAAAAGTCCCACAGGATCTTGACCTTCTCATTTTCCATTACTTTCTCTGGACAATGTTCCCATAGACCACTCTACCCCCAAAGGGCACAGATGAATAAAGGCAAAAAAAAAATTTGCTTAGCTTTGAACATAAGGGAAAAATACCAGGAATCAGAGAAATAGCAAATTAGAAATTTGACCAGAGGTTGAGACTAATTCACGTTGTGCCACAAGCTGAGCAGGTGCACTTCAGCAAAGTGCTTAAAGAGTTTATAAACCAAGATGACTCATTCTGTGAACCAACTTTCATGCTGGCTGAAAAGGCAATGGAAATAGAAATTTGGCACTATGTTCAGTCCTTGACATGTTGCCAATGTATAAACCTATATGTATTTTTAATACAGAATGAAAACAGTTATAGTTGCACATCATTTCATATGCACGTCTGAGGATAAGCTTTCTCTCTTATACTATCTTCCTAACCTGGAACAGCTTCAGGGCGACAGCTTGTACCTGCTGAAATTATTGCCATCGGGTCCAGCCTACCAGTTGTGATCCTCCACAGAAGCCTTCAGAAGTGAGTCAGGTGACCAGAGTTTTTACAACAGGAACTTGCCTGTGGAATGTACTCACTTTCTTGAAGTCCAACTGGAACCTGCCCTATTCTTTTCTAGGTGTCAGGCCAAAACATTTTTTTTCACCCAGGGTTTGAAGTAAGGGCTTTTTATGGTCTGTTTTTATCAGACAAAGATAGTTTCAGAGATAGCCATACTGGCCTGCAGTAGACCGTTAAATTCAAGTTCAGTAGCACCTCTGAGACCCAACAAGATTCTCAGGATATAAGCTTTCGAGAATCAAAGATTCCTTCATCAAGAACGTAGATCTCTGAGTCTTTATATCCCAGTCAGAAGGTGGAAGAAAAATGTCAAGAAGGAACTCAAGATGCTGATGACACCCAGTATGCTGATGACACCCAGCTCATGTTCACAATGGGGGGCAACCCATCTTCAGCCCCTGGAGCGCTGCTTGGAGGCCATTACTAGTTGGCTATGAGTGAGCTGGCTGAAGTTAAATTCTATGAAGATGGAAGTGGTGTGTCTGGGTCGCAGGGAGTGACTGGAGGACTTCTGCCTGCCTACGCTAGATGATGAGGCATTGCATCTGTCATCTGTCAAAAGCCTGGGAGTAATCCTGGACCCGACGTTATTGCTTGAGGTCCAAGTTGCTCAAGCAGCCCATGTATAATTCCACCATTTGCAGCAGGCATGGCAACTGGCCCTGTACCTCTCCCGTTCTGACCTAGCAATAGTACTCCATGCAACGGTTACCTCTAGCCTTGACTATTTTAACTCGCTGTATGCTGGCCTGCCTTTGACTGTGATCCGGAAGCTTAAACTTGTCCAGCATGCGGCAGCCAGACTCCTTACAGGGATGTCTAGTTGGAACCAGATTACACTGGTCCTGTACCATCTTCATTGGCTGCCCATTGAGTTCTGGGTCATGTTCAAGGTGTGGGTTTTAACCTTTAAGGCCATAAGTGGCCTTGGGCCTGCATACTTGAGGGACCGTGTCTCCCTATATTGCCCCATCAGGTCTCTCTGACCTTCGGAGGAGTACCTATTAGAGGTCCCTGGCCTGTAACACATCCGGCTGGCCTCCACTAGGGCCAGGGCTTTTACAGTCTTGGCTCCTCTCTGGCTCCCTAGAGAGACCAGGGCCCTGCGGTACTTGCAGAGTTTCCGCAGGGCCTGAAAAACAGACCTGTTTCGCCAGGCATTTGAGTGTGGTTCCATCTATCTAGGACTCCAGTGGGCTCGGGGCTCGGGGGCTTTTAAATCACCATCTGTGATATGTGGTTCTTAGAGTATTTATTGGTTTATTTTATGGATTTTAATAATATTTTTATATTATTGTGTTATGTTAGAATATTCTATGTTGTTCTCTGCCCTGAGATCCTCGGGAGAGGGAGGTCTATAAGTTTAAAGTATAAACAAACAAAAATAAAGATGGAAAGGTACATTACATATTGTTATCAGTTTGACTAAAACAGAGGGGCAATGTTTGAAAAAAAAAAAGCATTTGTAGTATGTCCCTATTCAGCCCGAAGTGGAGTGTTTCCAGACAAATGCTTCATTTTGCACACACTGCATTTCGCTGAATCTCAGTGTCTGACAGTCTGATTATACAGCTACATGTATGATATGTCTGACTATATTATATGGAGAAACAGATGTTCACATCTCTTTCATACCTTTGCAGATAGGACCAGGTTATCTGATTGTTGGTTATTTTCAGCACTACAGAACTACATAGTTTACACTTGCTGATGAATGCAATATATCCTTCAAGAAATTTTCATCCATGAGCTATCAACAGCATAAGCACAGATTGCATAGTAATCATGAATATATTTATAGCTAACACCTTCAGAAGCTAATAAAGACTATTTAATATTATTTTACAATTAAAAAGCACCCTGAAGATTAAGGCAACACTTTAATGCTTCAGAATGAGTCATTTAGTGAGAATGTGAAAGTCAGGCTAAATTACCTGCACACTACGTGCATCCATTAGAAAGATAAAGGATCTTTCTGCTTATGGATAAGGATGAAATTGCTCTACTACATTAGCTGGCAACATCAATAAAACATTCTACCTGAACAGACACTGAACTAGAAGAATTCACAGGTACTGCCTTTAGGAAAAAGACACTTTCTGTCATGATCCTGCGGCATATGGCTATGAAGGAGCAAAAAAGCTAATTTAGTACAAATCATTCCTCTTAAACAGTCTTGATTTGCTGAGTCTTTAGACTGATTGCATCAAACTCTGGTTCAAATTATACTATTTTCTTAAGACATGTAGTTTTTTATTATCTCTATCTCCAGTGAAATGTGCTCTAGAGGAGCTTATCCATCACATTGGAAGAACCCATTTAATTTCTACACCCAGACCAAAGTTATCTTTAGCAATGGTTCTCATAGCTCCTGAAGATCCACTTCAATACTCATGTTACTTTAGGAGGCCCACTCTGTGCTACTTTGTGCTACTTTAGGAGGCCCACTCTGTGCTACTGTGCTATTCTGTAATACAAAAGAATCCCAAATCAGTTAACACTGAACAGGTTTACATTGAACTTTTTTCAGTTTACTATTCATAGGCATATTACTGGGGAACCAGTAATATACCTATGAACAATTGTAATTTTGCACAGTATGCAGAGGCAGAATCAAATGTTCCAGTTAGGATGCTAAGACCTCATCTCCAAATTTAACCAGTTCAACTTCCTTCCTCCTGGCCTAACCAATCACCTGAATGATAGCTGTGAGCCAAATTTGGGTCCTGACTCATTGTTTGAGAACCACTGATCTACAGTGCTGTGATTTCAACAGTCTGCAAGACATTTTTGAAACTAACTTATTTAGCAGGCAATCTTTTCCTTTATTAAAATGTTTCATCCTTCCCAAAAGCACTGTGCTTTGTTTTTGGTTTTGCTCATTTTCAGACTTGGTTTCATATACTATATAAAGAAGATCTTGTATAAAGAAAAAAATCATACATGCCATAATGTGAAAAATTCTGTTTTGCAGCACATGCATACAAGTTACAGTGGGGTGCAGCTTTCAAATATGCTTTGGAGTTGAGATCAAAGTTTTTTTTTCCCCACTGGAGTTGTAAACTTGCGACAAAATGACACCACTTTTGACTGCAGAAAGGGAACCATGTGATGAAATGTTTCAAATGCATAAGCTTCCCTCCCACACGCATAGAAAAATAGCATGCCAGAGAGAATAATTCTACTCCAGGGGTCAGTAGCCCTTTATAATTAAAAATCTTAACTAGGTTAGAACGCAGGGCATGGAATCACACAAATAACCAATCAAAGAGTCTATTTGCATAACTTTTGGCTATTTTGATCTTGGCTACAGTCTTTTAACTTCACATAAATAAAAGCTTACTTTACAACTTCTAAGACCTTGTTATGGTGACAGGAAACTATGTGGGCAGAAACATGAAGTAAAGTATGCTGCAAGATCAGCACAGCATAACAAAGAAGTCTATTCTAGTAACTGAAATATGATGTATTTCACATCCAAAAGTATTTGTTATTTTCTGAGAGTGATTTCAGATAGATGCCTGGATTTACATATCCCCCTTTCCTCTTTATATGGAGTTTCATTCTCCACTTTATCATTTTTGCTATGATGTGTATTATTCTGTTGCAGAAAAACGAAACAAAACTCCACTGGCATCTTAAAGACAAACAACATTTTGTGAGCTTTTACGAGTCACATCTCACTTCTTCAAAGCTCATATTAAAATAAATGTTGCTCTCCTTTAAGGTGCCAGTGAGTTTTTTGTTTCATTTTTGCCTACTATTGTGGGCTCAGCATTAAGGGGGAGGGGGAACAGGGGAGGGGGGACAGTGACTCACCCTGAAAATTCCCAAGAAAAGTAAGAGACCAACAACTTTGCTGGGAACAAAAAAATGGCTACAGTTTTGTTGTCAGCAGCTGTCAGAGCCTTGGCACAGCATGGGGCAGTGGATCCAGTTACCAGGTAACCATCCTGCTGGCCGATATACTCCTCTGCCCTACCGCAGTGGGGCATGGGAGAGATCATATGGGATGGCAGGTTGAAGATTCCTCATAGGCTCCAGACACTATGTGCCCCTTGTGATGAGGGCACCATGACAGCCCCTGAGCTAGGTATGTTTCCAAGGCACTCACCCAAAACCCCTTAAGTGATCCCTGAAGATGAAGGAAAGGGACACAGAGGCCACTCTCCCTAATGAATCTGACTGATACTGTCAACAAAATTGTGACATGAAAGAAATGTCACAAAGCTACAAATTAATGAGCCCAATACAACACATTAACAAAGTGCAAGACAAAGGGAGATAAAGGGTGGGAAAATCCATGAGGCCTCAGAGTGCAGTGAAAGCTCAAACAGGGCCTGGAGAAACTGATCCCAGTGGGATCTCCTACCCAGCCAACCATTCCCCTGACCATGCCAAGGCCAACCATTATTGTCTCAGCTGGAGGAAGAAGCTGGAGAGGCCCAGATAGGTCAGAAACAGCCTGCAGCTGCACAGAGGCCTTCCAGGCTGTTAGCTACTGTGCAGAAAGACTTGGGACCTGGTTATCTGCTCTTCACTCCTACAGACTTACAAATAGGCCCCAGGTAGGTCTGTGGCCTTCTCTTGTTTGTCATGATATCCAATTTGGCAATCCTTGTTTTTAAATCAAGATTTGAAACAATAGATTGAAGTAGGTTTCCCAGGATGGTTTGGAGATTAATCCCAGTCATAGACCAATTCAGAATAATGTTGGAAAAAAAACAAGCAAATTGAAGAGAGATCTCAAGGATAATAGAGGAATGATGGCGGAAAGGATGCATGAAAACCCACAGTGTGCTGTCAAACCCGCATTTTCCACTATGCATGAACTGAACCAGTTGACATTCCAATTGACATTAACTGGCATTTTTTTCTAATTAAAATAGCTTATGTGATAAAGAACAAAACATTAACATGAAATCAACGTTTTAAACATTATACGTGTTAGCACAATTCATCTAGATGCTGCCATAGGTGAAACCATGTGATGTCATTAGACAATAGTTCACATTACTTGGCCATGCTTCCATTTTTTTCTAGTCCCCACCTCTCTGCTGCATAGCTATGGAGGGGCATGGGGACAGCTGAATGGCTGTGGAGGTCCATGCCTGCCAGGTTTTCTAGCTAAGCAGTGGGGGGAGTTGAGTGAAAAAAAAGCGCCTCCATGCAAAGGTGCGCGCCCCGGCCAATGCGCTCGCTGACCATGGGATTCCCAGTTGTGTGAACAACCCAGAAGGAGATATCAGACATGGGTGTGATTGGTGATTGGGAGAAGGAGGGAGTGGGAATTGTGGAGGAACGGAATGTAGTACATCAAAGTTGGATGCAGGCGAGAGAGAAGGAGAGAGTTGAAAGCCGAGAGAGAAAGAGAGAGTTGGAGGGAGGTGAGGGGAGATTGGCTGGTGAGCCGAGACAGAGCAGGCTCGCTCTGGCCGGTGGCTGGGCCAAGGAGGGGTCAAGAGAGGAAGGTAGCTCAGAGGAGGTGCCTCCTCAGCAGACTGGCTTAAATGTCTATTCTTGTAAACCACTCCCCTGAGACCGGGGGGTGAGGCTGGGGTTACCAAATCTCTGCTCAGGGCATTGGATAATATTCTGGAAAGATCTATGAACTTTTTTGGATTTTCCCATAAAACCTGTCACATTATTGATACACTTAGCATCATTAGTGCTTCTAGTGCCCCTGTTGATGTTGACCTAATACACTTAGCATCATTAGTGGTGCAGTGGTTAAGAGCAGTGGCATAGTGGTTAAGAACAGGTGCAGTCTAATTTGGAGGAACCGATTTTGATTCCCCACTCTGCTACTTGAGCTGTGGACACTTATCTGGGGAATTCAGATTAGCCTGTGCACTCCAACACACGCCAGCTGGGTGACCTTGAGCTAGTCACAGCTCTACAGAGCTCTCTCAGCCCCACCCACCTCACAGGGTGTTTGTTTTGAGGGGGAAAGGGAAAGGAGATTGTAAGCCCCCTTGAGTCTCCTTACAGGAGAGAAAAGGGGAGGGGAATAAATCCAAACTCTTCTTCTTCTCTTAATACATATTGCCTTTAAGTATTCCAAACCATCCATTCACGTCAATCACAGCACTTAATCTCTTCTAATCCACATATTTTGCAAATAGGGTGTGGGGTGAGCAAAGGGAACTAGGAGGAAAAGCAGTACAGAGATTTGGGCACTGCAACACTGACATTTATAGTAATTAACTGAAGAACATAAGAAAGCTTATGCACATTCATTCCTTTACATTCTTACTTAACAGAACAAAGTTGTGGAGTGTCTTTCTTATGCTCTGCTTCAATAGGGCAGCAACAAACTCAATACAGTGGAATGTGGAACATTACTGCGGAACAATGTGCATTATTTCAGCAGTAACAGTTATCTCTGCCCTATGACTTCTGTTATTAGCAGTGTCTCCTAATAACAACAATGAACTTCAGGACCAAGCAGTTAAAAAGAAGGATTTTGAGATCCTGTAACTGACAATTGTGACAAAACTATATGGCTCTGCTTCAATTATTTAGCAAAGGATCACATTCCAATTGTCAGGCAGATAAAATAGCAACAAATATAACAGGTTATAATTCATGTTTTTTTCTAATGATTATATTTTCATTAGAATAAAGTCTAAAGAATTATTTTAAGTGACAGCAAATGTGCTACAGGCTTTACTGTTAAATTAAGAATTCTCTGTGGAATCTTATTCATGATGATTATTTCATGTGTTTATAGGCTCAAAAAGTAATCACAACCAGCTACAACCCAATGCACACAATGCATACTACAGAGAGTCAGTAAAGTGCACAGTCAGACTAGCATAGAGTTTGGACAAGGAAAATTCAGTCCCCTGCTCATTCATAAAGGTCATGGCATTGACCTAGACTAAGAAAGGCTTTCAATGACACTCTAAGCTGAGTTACACTTGTTGAAGTCTACTGAAATCCGCCCATGTAGAAGGGTATGCCTCTGCTTAGTATGACATTGCTCCATAATCTTGTTTAATCTATGGAATCAAAAGCAGAGGTTTCTCTTCAGATCAGTATATAACACTGTATTTTGCCTAACTGATCTCCCTCAGGGTTGTTGTGAGGAGACATAAGAACTATAAAGCATTATTCAAGGTTTGTTGGGCTCAGCAGCACTGTAACTCTCATAGGGAAGCAGCCATAAAAATGGATATTCTTCCAAGTATTTGTGAAAACATTATTAACAGACCTTCAAATGAAGATATAAATTCTGTATTTTTGCCAAAAATTATTGTAAACATTTTATTGTCAAAAAGGCTACCCAGAATATCAGAACATATTGCATTGGATCTTTTAAACTAAAAGAAGGTTATTTCCCATCTTTCCTTCCTACAGCAATCTCCAGAAATCCCCCCAAACCCATGGAAACCAGAGAACATCTATACAGCTGCCTTAGTGAGGAAGAGACTGCCAGCAGTCTTGTTGATTTAAAAAAAAGGGGAAGTACATCAATTTCACCCTATTTCCCGCTCTTTGCAGCTGATCCCTCTGAAGGCAGGGTCATAGATGGATAAAATGAAAAGGGAACAATATGGTAAGATATGCTTCCATTTGCAGGGTCCAACCCTTTATGAATGAAAAGTGAAATTAAAGGATTATGGGAATGTCTAGTATTAAAGAAATTCTACCAAGTTGTTAAATCACCTTACCTTGTCTCTGTCAAGATGAATTTTTTCAACTGGCATAGAAAACATTACAATTTATAATAGATGGAACTAGTTGGTTCTAAAATAGTTAGAAATATGAAAATGGGAAACTTTGAGACATTAAATGCAACTCAGTTTGTCAGTTTGATACAGCCTTTTACAAAATTCTTAATCCAGGTATGCCATCACTAATTGCACCAGCTTTTACAAAGTGGAAAAATGTGTTACAGTCAACAGAATACTTTATGAGATGGCTATGTAGTGTCCTGTGTAATGTTATGGAAGAAACAAGATGACCTCTTTAATGGCTTGGATACCAAGATCTGTTTTGCCAATAGTGGCACTTTTCTCCAGATCAAGAAGCATAAGAACCTCTTATACCGGGGGTGGGGGTGGCTGTGGAACCAGAAGGAGTCACCTTTTAGTGCCATGGATCCACACTAGATTTTTCTGATCATAGATTTAATTAAAATCCTTACTTTAAAAATGAATTATGGATAGACTGCAATTCAGGTTATGATAATTTGTTGTTTTATTTGCAGAACTTAAATGGTTGTTGAAGATCCTGGCTTTTCTTTTTCAACAAATCCACATAAATGTACCCTTGTTCTTTCCAACTTATTACCTGCCCAAGGGCAAACCTTTCTATTTGTGCTACTATTTTTTATATATTTTATTTCATTAGTTTTATGTGTTGCCCTTCCCCTTACAGGCTTACGGTGGCTACAACATATCATAAAACACTAAAATCAACATCCAAATAACACTTATTTCTACCCCTTTAAAATCTTGATAGTGAGATTTTATTAACAATGCTACAACCCACTGAAGGAAAAGAGGGTGGCAAAAAAGGAAAGAGGGTAGCAAAAGATGATTTTAAAAAAACTGAAAACCATAGCTGCCTCAACTTGGTGGAATAGCTGTTTTTTACAGTTCTTGAGAATCCTTTACTGGATAAGCACCAGGATGCAAGGGATACAGAGTGCTGAATACCAGAACACAGCAAGTCACAGTTAGACATGTGGTATATTTTGATGAATGAAAGCAACCTGATCAATCACAAGAACTAATAACAGAACCAGATAGAAGGCTGATAATACCAAGTATAATGAACAGTGACCCTGATCAGAGTGAATGAAATACCACAGAAAGTTACAGAAGTGTTGTAAAAGAACAGGATAAAGATGACGAAACCACAGATGATGAAGCAGAGGAAGTTCAAAGAACAAATCAAATTCCTGACCAACCTAGACGCTCATCATGCAGTAATAAAGGAATCCCAGCACCACGATTATCATACATGGCAAAGTCAACATTGCTTGAAGAGCCAACAAGTTGGAAAGAAGTTGAACAAATGCCAGCTGCAAAAGCCATAGGATGGAGAAAGGCAGCAGAAGAGGAAGTTGAGGCACTACACAAGAACCAAATGAGGACTTTAGTAAAACAACCACCTAACACAGAAAGACTGGACTGCAGTAAAAAGAGTGGAACAAGGTATAGTAGAACTGAAGCACTGTTATACTAATGATATGATTGCAGATGTGCTAACCAAGTGTCTACCAAGAGAAAGACTGGAGAAACTACGAACTGGACTTGGACTTATAAGTGCATGCATGCAAGTTTGAGAAGGGGTGTTGGAATATTCAGCCTTCAAAAACCACATTAGCATGGGTCCAAGGCTGATGTTTTCTTTGGAAAGACCTGGAACTGCTCTGCAACCATTATCTCACGGAAAGGTAGCCAGCTTTTTTTTTTTACTTAAAACATTTATATGCTGGCCATTTACCAAGACAGGAAACCAGTATAGTGAACATCAGGCATTAAAACATTACAACAACATTAAAAAGCATACATAATTAATATTGTGATAACACAACCCGAGAAGAGGGTCAATAAGAGTTACTTGAGGATACACAAAACACAACAAAAATTTCTTCATGTGTTGGCAGAAGACAATGACAGAGGGAAATAAGTGAATTTTCCTGGGGAGGAAGTTCCAAAGTTTCAGAACTACAACTGAGAAGATCTTTTTTCGGGGGATGGGGGGGTGGGCTACCATCTTCGAGCCTTAGATGGTCAGGGCATTTGAACTGAGGACTTCAAAGATTACCAGAAACTGAGGTTAGTGGATAAGTTAAGGAGTTTGATGGACAATAGAGATGTACAAAAAGCTTCTGTTCTTTTGCTTGGTTTGTTGGCTTGATTCATTTCTTTGGCTTTGATTCATGCTTGGTTTAGGCACTCATAATTTTTAAATACTTTGTTTTAACTGTTTCTCTTTGATTTCAATTCATTGTAGCCTTTTCAGTTCATTTCAAAATCATATGAAATATGGAGGGATGGGCACTTTTCACATGAGAACCATCATTATATGTCATCCAAAAAGGTATTGAGGATTTTATTCTTGTGCAATGGTGTGCCAACGTTTAGTTAGGAATATGCTCATTCTGCCATGTGGATTTTTTTGTGGCAGTTTGCATGAACATTCTCTGAAAAGCTTCAAAAGTATGAGGGAGTTATCTATAAAAACAGTATTATATATTTAGGGAAAAGATTTGACTGGTGAGATAATTGTTTAAATGCTGTTCATTTTTTTGGGAAAAAAATTGTTGAAGTAACATATTTTGAATTAATCATCAAAATTCTGACAGCTGCAAATATCTATGTAGTCTTCTACTGGAAAAATAATAAACTGTCTAGCTGTCAGATTGATTTTTTGTTTATTTTTAAAAATAAATACTTTATCCAAGATTAAACTGAGGAAAAAAATCTTCAGAAACTGTATAAATTCCCAAGTAGAAGCATATTGAAATATTGTCATTGTCATATTTTGAAATAACCAACTGAATTACAATGTTAATCTACAGTTCATTTCTGCTGTAATCATTATTTGTACATGTATGAAGAAGAAAAGGCTGTCAACTGCTCTGCACTGAAATATACTGTAAGTATTATCAAATAATATTATGTGCATAATTATAAGTCCACAATACAGGTATGGATTGTTAGCAATCCTATGAAGACTAGCAATATGAATACATCCAACGATACAACCTGTCAGCTCCAAACCTATTCTAAAATAAGGCTAGAAAACATGAAGCAAAATAAATAATTCCAAAAAGCTGTCTGCTTAGCTCAGCACATGCAACAGCACCTAAAATGCCATCCATTTATTAGCAGTGATGATAACCTCGACTCCACACACAGTATTCCTAAATGCCAGATAGGCATTCCGGATGGAAAACCATGTTTGTCGGCATAGCAAAAATGACCAGCAGTGTTGTGAAAACTTAAACACTAACATCAGTGGTGGTATTCAAATAATTTAACAATGAGTTCTGGTGATGGGATTAAAATAATTTAACAACTGGTTGTTTTTGAGCACCATTTTAACAACCGGTTCTGCCAAAGTGATGCTAACTTGCTGAATCCCACCACTGACTAACATACACTTAATCCACCATGAGCTTTCATGGAACAGAGGTCCTCTTCTTTAGATACAGTAAGTGGATGCTCATTCTGTAGATATTTATATAAGTGGAATGAAAGAAAAGTCCAGGAGTAAAGGAAATCAAGAAGTCTAAGGGAAAATGTAATTAACTCCCCCCATATTGCTCATCAAAACTCCCCTTGACCCAGGAACAGTATTTGGGTTGGGGAGAAGTTCTGGTTGCTGGGGGAGTGGGGAGTTAGGATTTATTATTCACTATGTTAACACATGTTGTGGACACATAAATCCTCATATGGATCATGGCTATATGATAGATAGGAAAACTTAAGATGTCATATATATGTGCTGGAAAATCTCAGTTTATTAGATTGGTATATAACAGCTTTGTTTACTACAATTATTGAATATTTGTAATGGTGTTCACTGTTTATCACATGACTGTAATACCCTGGCTATGCTCATGGCAATGTTAAAAGTATTTTTAAAATAGTAAGTTGCAATATTTTTATAAATGACAAGCTTTTGCTTTCTTAGCACGTGCAGCCAGGTTACATGTTCCCCATGTTTGTATAGTCTAATAGGTAGCCAACCAGAAATATCTGGATTGTCTTATCAAACTCACGGCCAGCATCAGACTGGCAGGGGATGTTATGGACTACAGTTCCATAACACATCTTGAGGGTCAGCGAAGTTTGACACCTGTGGTCTAATACATTTCTGTTCCATTTCAAAGCCTCCTTGATGATTCCCTATTTTATCCCTGAATAATAATACTGTAATGATACACTAGTCATCTCATCCTAAGTAATCCTTTACTGTTTAGGATGTTATAGGATTAGTCTATTAACATGTGAACTCTCGCTGACTACCCATCTCTTGATGAATGGCAAAATCTAGGCATCTGAAAAGGACTGTCAAAAGAATACGCTGTGCCTGATTTCTGATAATTCATATCAAAAGAAAATAATATATTTGAAAGCTGAGGTGGAATATAAATATAGTGATAAATACATGTATGTTTATCAAGCACGGAAATAAATAGATTAAAAAAACCCTGGAAAGAGCAAAATTATTACATGGAGGATCCAGAGGTACTGCCTCACTGGCTTAACAGTATTTATGTTGGCAGAGATTTCCACCTGTTTCTTCTTCCCTCTGCACACACATTGCCTGAGGATTCCTTGACCCCCACAAACAGAATTTTCAGAAAGCACCTTTGATTTCATTAAGAGTGAAAAGGCTGGGAAATCCTGGTCTGCAGCCTATAGCTGGATTTGGCCCTATGCATTCATAGAGTACAAGACTAACAGTGCAATCCTGGAGCAGTGTGTTGAAATACCTCAGGAGGCTACTTGTGCTGGCTTAGGAGGCATTTACACCAGCACAGAGTCACTTCTGCCACTGCTGGGGAGACATGTGGCAGCCCGATACATGGTGCCAGAACTCCTCCAGTGCACTGGCACCAAAGGGGGCATTCCCAGGGATGAGAATGGTTTTAGTCGGCCTCCTGAACCCTTTTGGTGCAGGAATGCCTCCATTTGTTGGTGTAGAATTAGTCTGGCAAAAAAGCAGGTACAGTCCATGGAACTGCATAGAGCAGTTCCATTCAGGGGAGCATTCCTGTCAACTTGCTGACCATAGGACAGCAAGCTTCTATGGAGGCAGCATGGCTGCACCGTCCCTGGTTGTAGTGCAACCATACCCCACCCCCCAGGATTGCCCTATATATCACTCTAGAATTCTAGTATCTGAAAATCAAAAATATTTTAATTTGTAATTACTATGGAAAAATGAAGCTTTTAAAAATAATGCTGCCAATGTGTTAAAGGACCTGTTTTCTTCTGACCCTGCCACCATTCTATTTGCACATTAAGTTAATTTATTGTGGAAAATAAAATGGGGGCATTCTTTATAATGAACAACAAAGTATTTGAATAATCTGGAAAATATTAAGCTTCTATTTTTGCTGGAAGAAAAAAAACCATTTTGGATACTTTGAAACAAATGTTTACTTACAAATAATAATATATATTAAAAGAAAAATCTCTCCAACCAAAGTTATATAGTTATATAGTTAAAAACATTATATAATGTATAATTATATAATTATATAATGTATAATTAGAATACAAAATAGATTTTAAATACTTCTCTCAAAGCAGTACTTTCGCACTTATTTGTATGATTGCCCACTATTCAAGAGATGGCCATACAATGCCATAATTACCATAAATTGGACTATTATCTATTGACAGTTGCTTTTTGCTGAAACAAAATACATAATTGGAATATAAATATCCCTTTCTCCTCAAACTGTCCACATGTAACTGTCAGTCCTGAAAAATTAATATAATTCTGTTCAGTGTGTTCTTTTATCTCATTCACCACTAGATTTTTGTTACTTGGACATTTTGATTGATTTTGAGCATTTTCAAAATAACAAACAAACATGTCATGGAGGTCAGCAGAAACCACATCTGATATCCTATACCAGTGGTGGCGAACCTATGGCATGGGTGCCAGAGGTGGCACTCAGAGCCCTATCTGTGGGCACGCACAAACAGAGTCCCCCACACACACATCTAGGCTGGTCTGGGCCACTGGCTCATTAGCATTAAACCTAAGACCGAGTTTTGGGGAAGCAGTGTAAGTAACTCTGTTAAGCGCTGTTAAACTCCACTGATTTTCATGTGAAGAACTAAAGCGCAATCCTTTACCTGGGAGTAAGCTCGGTTGCTTCTGAATAAACCCTCCTAGGGTCGTGATTCACCCATTGGAAGAGTTGCATGGTTGCTTCAAAGCAAAGCCACCAACTATCACCAAGCTTACTCCCAAGTAACGCACGCCTCGGAGCCAACCATTTTTTCTAAACTAAAACCTCAGTATTCAGGTTAAATTGCTGTGTTGGCACTTTTGCTTATGTATAATAAAATGGAATTTGGGTTGGGTAATTCTGGGCACCTGGCCTCGTGCTCAAAAAGCGTTCATGATCCTCTGCCTATACCCTGCACCCACCAATCAACGTGATCATTAATGATGGCAGGAAATGACAGGAAATGGGGAGGAGGGGAAAAGAGAAGCGAATAAGACAAATAAAAAGATGTGGTATGGGAAAATGGAGCATGTAGGTACTGTGGTCTACTGAAAAAAATGTTTTTGCCATCAAGTCACAGCTGACTTATGGCAGCCCCATAGGGTTTTCAAGGCAAGAGACTTTCAGAGGTAGTTTGAAAGTATCATGCTCCTGGTATTCCTTGGAAGACTCCCATCCAAATACTTGTCAAGGTTGAGGCTGAGAGTCTGTGACTGGTCCAAGGTGACCCAGCAAGCTTTCATGGCAGAGTGGGGATTTGAACTTGGTTTTTCCAGATCCTACTCCAATACTTTAACCACAACACCATGCTGGCTCTCTACTCAAACTTGGGGTATAGCAGTTACAGAGTTAGTAATAAAATAATTCAAGAAATAGGTTCCATATAAGATTAGTCTTAAATATTCCAACCACTAAATTCTGCCCTTCATTTTACATTCAGTATAAGTGAAAACATTTCTTTAACCCAATAAACGACTGTGATACAAAGTTAATAAAAAAGCAATAAATACTGCTTTGATATGAAAATCAAATAGGGTAGTAACACTGTTGGCTTGTGTCACAATATGTGTGCTTGTTCTCAGGAAGGAAAGGGGCTGCAATGCTTTTGGGAGTTTTAATAAACAAATACAAAAGATACTGTCAATGTCAACCAAGCTAATCTGTAACACTGTATGGAACAGATGTGTGAAGACCCTTAGTCATATTATTAGTAGATCACTGTTCACTAGTTCACTAGTAGATCACTAGCTACTTAACATTGCTAGGTTATTGGACAGATTTGTTTCTACATGATATTCTGCATGGACAAAACAGAAGAACCAGTGTATATAATGTATACCAGAGGACTGAAGCAAAATCAATTCATTTAAAATTTTTTTGAGACAAATGATGTTTATGATCAAAACTAAATTTTTTTTGAGATAAACGATGTTTATGTTCAAAACTGAGAACTTCAGTGTATTTCTAACTAGTGATTTACAACCAGTACATCTGTTTTCAAGGTAAAATAATCCCTTGCCTACAATTTGTCCCATTCTGTGCCTGGCCACAAGTGTAAGAAAGTCAGCCAAGATGAAATCAAGTTGGATACATTTTTTTTCAGCTCAAGAGTTTGAATAAGCACCTACAAATCTTTAAAGGAAGCAGCAGGAGATGGAAAAGTGGAGGCCTTGCAGCAAGGAGTTGTCCGGAACAAGCACAAGACAATTTGAAAGTGCACATAGTGAAGCTCAACCAAAGAGTTAAAAAGGGAGCTGATGCCTTCACCTTTTCATGCCAAGACCTAAGGAGCAATATCTTTCCAGCCGTTCACTGTGAAATATAATCCAACAACAATAATCCATACTCTAACTGTATTCAGCTCAAATTACTGAAATGCCTTCTATATGAGGCTGCCATTGAAAATGGTCCAGAAATGTCAGCTATTCTCAGGAGCAGAATACAGGAATAATATCATTCAAGTGCTGAAAGAACTGTACTGGCAGCCCATTTGTTTCAGTATCCAGTTCAAAGTACTGGTTTAAAGCCATACATTGCTTGGGGCCAGAGCACCAAAAGGACCAACTCCTCCTATATTGCCCAGCCTGCCACTTATGATCTGTTTCACAAGACCTGGTCTCTGTGCCTCTGTGGAGAAAGTGGTTTAGCTTATGGAACAATCTTTCCCTTGAGGCTCACTTAGCACTAACGTTGCTTTCCTTCAGGGGCAAGGCAAAAATGTTTCTGTTTATCCAATCGTTTAATCAAGTATTGATCTTTTAACACTATTTCAGTCTACAAATTGTTATTTTAAGGAATGGTCTGTTTTTATAATCTGTGTTTTTATGCTGGGTTTTTTATGCTGGATAGTACATTCATTTAAGGTTTTTTTTTAAAAAAAGTAAGCCACCTCAAGCAAAGATATTCCTTTACAGTGCAACTAGATTTTGAAATGCCTCAGGCCACCAGGTATGGTCTCTTTCTCCTTGCCCAGTCTTCAGAGCCCTGAGGCTCTGCCTTCTTTGCAGAGACTGTGAGCAACTGGAAGTAGAAGACATCATTAAGGATCTCTTGAAGCTATTGTGCCTTTGAAAGTCGAATGGGTGTCAACCGTGTGGAGTATTTTCTTCTAGAGATCATGCAGTGCAACAAAACTTGGATGTAATGGGACCATAAGTGTGTCTCCAAAAGCAGTGTTTCTTTTTTGAGTAGCCATCCTCTATTGTCATGGAAAGGCTGGAACAGGTCCTGACACAAGTTACACAAGTTTCACAATAAGATGTTAGTAGATTATATTGTCATGGCAAGTCCTCTGTCCTCATCCCCACCCCCCTCATCCACCACAGAACTCAACATGCTGTACTTTCTTTGTTGCTCTGCCTGGGTCCTAGTACCTACCTATCCCTGAGTGCTCCCCTTCCATTTGAAAGTTTGATGATAGTCATTCAAGGAACTCTAAATGCTTTTGTACCGAAGTACCATGTTCAGTAATCCACAAAATAGAGGTTTTGACAAAAGTAGTACATAAAAATGAATGCTAATTCTCATATTTGTTTAGGACTATAGTCCAATGTGGAAGCATAAAATTTTCTCAAAAGCTGCACCTCAGCGGTCATACTGCCATCTTTATCTGAGCCAGAGTATACAGCAGTGATGCAGACTGAATAATATCTAGCTTGTAAACGGAAGAATATGTCTACACACATGCACCTATGTAGACAAATACACACCTAAAACTAAATAATCATTTTAATAGGAATAGGTACAAGGAATGTGGTCTTTTTCTTTACTTCAGAAAATATATTTTGTCCAGCAGTTAGTCCTTTCAAGACTAACACCTTTTTTGCCATTTCATGCTCTACTTGTAAGATGAAACAGATTTAATATGTTCTATTTTGTTATACATTTTGGTCTATGACCGTAATAAAGTTTGATTTGATATGCACAACAGATTTATTGGCTTCACTATTATAATTCAGATTTTCTGTCAACAGTACACAATAGTTAAATTTAACCTTCAGAGCTTTGATCCTCAGCTGTGGAACAGAAACATTCATCTTCCTTGGCAGAATCTATAATTTACATTTATTTCTTAGAAAATTGTATTTGGCTGATATCTGGCTCTAACCCTTCTCAACTACTTTTCATCACATAAAAAGTACAACTTAATCCTTCTAAATGTGAATAAATATTATGAACTTTTATTGACTCTTGCCAGATAAGTCAACTTGAAACCAGTTTATTACACATATAACTTCCCTATAATGAAAATGTACAATTTGAGAAGTTGTATTGTTAAAAAATGGCAATTTAAAAAGTGTATACTATAAGGCTGACAGGAAAAAAAATCTTGGGTGATGGAGGAAGAAAAGACTACTTGAAAAAAATGTCTAGGATGAACCACTGTAGTGTTTAAAAAGATGCAATTATGCAGCATTTAAAGGAGTCTATAATAGCCACAAAATCAACATCTTTGAACCAGTTTGGCTCTCTCATGGATTATTTATATCTATTTCATTTTTTATAATGTACTTATAACAAGTTGAAGACAATATACATGATAAAGCTAAGGTCACACCATCAGCTTCATGACAATGGCAGATTTGAATCCAGAACTCCCCAGTCCTCTTCTAGCTAGCCGGATAACCCCATACCTCTCAACAGTGGTGGGACCCAAAAATTTTAATAACAGGTTCTGATGGTGGTCAGATTCAAACAGTGGCGCCACCGCACACACGCACCTCCAGTCCCTATTGGGCAGGGAGGTTGCTTTAGTAACCCCTTCTCGGCACTCAGAAAAAATTAGTAACCACTTCTAGAGAAGTGGTGAGAACTGGTTGGATCCCACAACCACCATGGAGACAAGCTTAATGCTGCAATGTCATAGACAGATATGTTGAAAAATTTGATATGGACATGACTGCTTGGTGAATTTACTTTGCTTGAATGCCCTTGATTATATGTAAGTTTCAGATTGGATGGTTTTGATTTTTTTTGTCAATTTCATCTTGAGCATATAGCTATTCCAAAAAGTTTTGTTTTTATGTAGTATCCACTTGTGATACAGGAGCAGGTTGAAGCATTTCATCTGAGAATGAAAACCATCTTATTTACTGGTCAAGTAATACTCCCAGGGGGTCACACAAAACAAGAAATTACTTTTCTGAAGCTTTTCCTCTTTGCAACTCTGCAGTTCTTTGGATCCATGGGAAATTGAATTCAGACAAGCAAACAATGCAATTTTAATCTTTTTCACTTGTGTGATCAGCATAAATCTTATTATACTTATGCAATCAGCAGTACCTATTAAATAAATGACTGGCAAGAAACAAATGCAGGATTAACTGCGTACATGAGCAAACATTGGAGGTATACAGACATGTGTACTGTACAATTCTTAACAAAGCCTTCAAGCTTTTTTTAAAAGCATGGGCCTTCTAAAAATGCAGATGGGAGAAAATGGATAGCAGTGGAACAAGCGCTATGATGAAGCAGTCTAATCCTGTGAGAAAAAAATGACGCAGTCTAATCCTGTGAGAAAAAAAATGTGCAAATCTGATATATCTGAATAGGCCACTGAAGAACTAGCTTCATGCTCACAGCAGCGAAGCAGGGCAGGAACTGAACTGGCAGGTATTCAAATATAATTAACCTTATGCTCCCAGTTCCTACTCCTGTCAATATTTTATACAAGTGAGTCTGAGGTTTAGGCTCAAAGTGTTGAACATTCTGCTGACAAATGTGTAGTTGGGAGACATTACATTACTTTTCAAGTAGCACATGCAGGAAAAAAAACACTGAAGTAATGCAATAGATGTTTGAGCAAATTGTTTTGGCACCAATGTTTGGCATCTAATTCTTAAGACATGCAATTCATTATAGAACACAGTACTGTATTTCTGATTTAAACACAAAATGTATGCAGCAACACATGCTTTTGCAGTAAATTATGCAAGCAGGAAACTACACTTGAACAGGTAAGAAATGAAAGAAACCCAACACTTGATGGTTTCACAAATGAATGGTTCTCTGTAACTCAATGCTAGGCACACCAATAGGCTTAACAGACTGTGTAATCTACTGCAATATGCCCTATAATCCTTCCTTTCAGCCAACTGGTATGAACACTTAGCATGTTGCCCATTCCACTTCTCATACACTGTCTAATGCTTGTGTAACCTCTACTGTGGGTTCTGTGGGGCAGTACTTGGAATGAGTTGCAACAACAATTTTTAAACAACAAAATGGTTTACTTTTCTTTACATATAACATATAACATCAACATTTAACGTTACAATTAAAGGTCCTGTTCAGGTTGCGTTTCAAGTCCTTCTATTTACAGTCTACTGATATTGCCAAGTCCAAATTTTTCTTTTTGCAGAGTTGGCTGGCTCTCTGAGAGACTCCAAGGGCTATGATGAACAGGGTTGCAACAGCGATGAAGGTCTCCCAGGAGGAACTCCTGTTCACCCATTACTAACCATTATTAAAAGAAAACCCTTAACAAGGTGTTAAGGGCTTATAGAAATCAAGGTCCGAGTCTGGTAGCCTTGTTCTTCTGCAAAAGAGCTCTTTCAGCCTCTCTGCTGATCCGAGTCTCCACCCCCCTTCACTGGGTCAAGCCCATTCTGGGCCAACCCATTCCTACTGGGCATGGGGGTTACATTCTCCCCCACTAAAAATTCTGTCGTCCCGACAGTAATTACAATGCAACTCTCTGGAAATCGACATTGCATCAATGATTTCCCCAGAGATTCCTGTACTTGGAGGAACCACATTTGGTGCATCTGGAATGCAAGAACATAATGTCTCTCTTCCCTTGCAAAAGGATTTTACCAACTTGTTCCAAACTTAGCTGCACTGGAAGTTTGCAAAAGCTCTTTCCCAGCAAAATGTTGCAATTGCAGCCAATTAGATGGATTTGCAGTGAAGTGGGATGGGGGGTTGCAAGCTGGAATCCCCTCCTTCATGCAACTGCCAAACAGAATCATGTGCTTCAAATTCACATAGCAACATCTCTTGAACTTACATCAAATAACAAAACAGTTATATGGGGATCAAACCCCAACTTGCTGCACACTTCCATTGCAAGCAATTTATATTTGCAATCTCACTTCCAAGCCCCACGCTGGTTGGGCGCCATTTGTAACCTCTACTGTGGGTTCTGTGGGGCAGTACTTGGAATGAGTTGCAACAACAATTTTTAAACAACAAAATGGTTTACTTTTCTTTACATATAACATATAACATCAACATTTAACGTTACAATTCAAGGTCCTGTTCAGGTTGCGTTTCAAGTCCTTCTATTTACAGTCTACTGATATTGCCAAGTCCAAATTCTTCTTTGCAAGTTGGCTGGCTCCTGAAGACTCCAAGGGCTTGATGAACAGGTTGCAACATGATGAAGGTCTCCAGGAGAACTCTCACCCATTACAACCACAAAAGAAAACCCTTAACAAGGTGTTAAGGGCTTATAGAAATCAAGGTCCGAGTCTGGTAGCCTTGTTCTTCTGCAAAAGAGCTCTTTCAGCCTCTCTGCTGCTCCGAGTCTCCACCCCTTACTGGGTCAACCCATTCTGGGCCAACCCATTCTGGGCATGGGGGTTACACTTGCATCATGTATCTCAGCCACAAACTCTTCATAAGAAGAAACTAGTTCTTGTTTGGAAAAGTGAAGGTGTAAAAAATAATTCTTCTCTCCAAGCAATAGCAACTAGCGAAAGAAACAGGTGGTCCGCCATCAGACTAGTAAGCTTTCCACCGTCTTCTGTACTTCATTTGCTGGAGAACGATTTAATATGATAACATTCCATCACATTCTTCATTTACTAGACATTAACATGAAGTCTTGACATAGTGATTATTCTGTATTCTTAGTATCATCCACACGGACCTGGTAGAATACCCAACTGCTAATTTTTTCAACCATTTTATTTCCAATTAAAAGAGCAACATTTCTGAGGTTTACAGAAATCAGAAATAAAGGTATGCACCCTTAGCCTTGCTTCAATTTACACGGTTCCTTTTACATGAGGAATTCATCCTTCACTGTGGAATGAATTCTCTTGGCACAAGGACCTTCCACTCATAAAAAATCAGTGCATTTCAATCAGCCAAAAAAGAACTTAGCAACAGACGAAAGTGCCGAGTAGTAAAGTACCATCTCCACAACAGATAAAGATGAATGTGAAGCTTATGTTCTGAACCAGGTATCCATTAGACTACGCCAGTTGTGTAGAATGGCCTAAAAGCGTGGAAATGCATGTCAGTTCAATCCTATTGTTCAGACTTCTAGATTAAAACAAATACAAATGTACTAAACTTGAGTTGCAGCAATAAATCTGCCTGCAGTACAGCACTCTATTTCTCAGCAATAGGACTGAATGGATAACAAATATATTTATTTATTAAGCCACTTTCACCAAACACAAATAGAGGGCAAGGTTAAAGTGGAATAAAACAATGAAATATAACTAACAAGAATTCCGCTTATTCTTTTTTGTCTCACTTCCAATAATGAAGGCAGACTGGCCAAGACCTTGACTTACAGATGTGTACAGGAATATCTGACAAAGAGAACTCCAACTCTCAAAAGCTTATACCCTGAAAATCTTGTTGGTCACACAGGTGCTATTGAACTTCAATCTAGATGTTCCACTGCAGACCAACATGGCTACCCCCAGAAAGAAATATTTTGATAACTCTAGTCTGCAAGATAAAAAAAATCAGCATTTTGAATTGGGCTTGGAAGTGAATAGGCAATTGGAGTATAATATCTATAATTAATACCAGCCAGCAAAACAAACACTGCATTTTATTCTAATTGAAGGCGTCAGACTGATTTCAAAGACAGCCTCATACAGAGCAAATGGAAGTAATCTAACCTTGGATGTGATGTGATTATGAATAATTATGAGCAATATTCCAATCCACAGGGAAAATCTGAGCTTCCATCTTCAGACCTGGAATTAAACACAATGACTAAACTGCAAACCTGTTCCCAATAATATATAATTGGTATTTTTCATAGGGTTTTTTTTTAACCTGAAAAAGACAGCAATTTAAAGGGAACTAAAAAGGGAATCCTGAATCATGCTGAATTCTCTCAGCATGATTTGGGCCATGCTGACCGTGCTGCCATTTTTTTTAAAAAAAATCCCCTTTCTTACAGGTGTACAGCTCCATTGCTGCAGCCTCTAGGTTTCATATAGTACTCAGTAGCTGGGGCAGGCAGTGAGATGTTCAGCCCAGCCAAGCTGGGCCTGTAGTTCTGCGCAAAGCTGCATTGTGTGGCCTCTGGGTACTACATGGGAGACAGCTACCCCAACCTTTAAGAGTTCAAGTAAATGAAGGGATGAGAAGACAGGGATAGAGATGGAGGCATAAAATTCAAATTTGGATCTAATGGACCTACATTTTTCTTACATTCTAGATCAGGGGTCTGCAACGCGTGGCTCCAGAGCCACATGCGGCTCTTTCAGCCTTATACTGCGGCTCCACGTCGCCTGGAGGTCGGAGGGTAGCGTGGGCGTGTCCCTCCAGCCCTCCAGAGCAGCGCTGGACGGGAGAGTGAGTGGAGGGGCCGAACTGGAGGCGGCTCCGTGTGTGAGGGCGCCGCTTTTCGCATCCCCTCCACTCACCTCTCCTTCCAGCGCTGCTCTGGAGAACTGGAGGGGCGCGCCCACACTGCCCTCTGACTCCTGGAAGTCAGAGGGTAGCATGGGCGTGTCCCTCCGGAGCAGCCGCCATCCCCCCTCTGCCATCCCCCCTCTGCCCTATGGAGCAGGCAGCTGCTTGCTCCGTCGGGCAGAGGGGGTTGCCCTGCCTGGCACCGCTGCCTCCCACTGCTGGAAGGAAAGGTGAGTGGAGGGGCCGAACCGGAGGCAGCCCCATGTGGAGCTGCCTCTCTGGCTCTGTAGATCTTCAGGGCCATGGAAAACGGGTCCAAATGGCTCTTTGGGCGGTAAAGGTTGCCGACCCCTGTTCTAGATTGTACAATATGGGCATTCAGAAATATCCAGGATTACTGAAACAATTAAGGTCCAAAAGATCCAAATCTGAATTTTACTTTTTTTTATGCTTTGTTTTCGTGTGTATGTGTGTGTTTGCACATACCTACTCTCTAACTCCATTTTCCTTGCATGTAACCAGAGAAACCTGAAGAGAACCCTCTGCAAGCCTAGTGTACAGAGAACACCACCAAAGTAAGTGTTCCATTGGTAATGGGTCACTCATTTTCTGTAAAATGAGCAATACGTAAGTGTACATTTATTGCTAAGAATCTATTTCAGTATATATAAAATATGTAAGTTGATCCTACAAATTCTAATGTAGTGCTTAGTATAATTAGAAGAATATCCAAAATAATTCAGCAAGTGTTTTTGAAAACAAGCAAAAAGGACAGTAGTACATTTTATTTTTATATGCATTCTCCAGTTTATAATGAATCATTATATTAAGCAGTGCTTGATAACCAATCTGCATAATGGCCTGATAATTTAGCAGGAAAGATTTCTGCAACCAACAGAGCTTCCTATCTACCTTTAATTCTGATAGCTTTCATCCTATACTACAAGGATATTAGGAATTAAATCATAAACTCCCTTTGATCTCTGTGGGATGCAGGGCTACTCTTTGCTTCACAGGTCCCAACACCAAGCACATCTGTACTGTTATGCGACTAATTAGTAGCAAAGCAGTATTTTCAGCAATTATCCAAATGTTTTACAGCATTTCTTTTTAGTCATGCATCTTTTCTGAACAAGCTTTACTGAAACAATTAAAATGTAATTTGTGCTGATATTGGTAAGGAAAAAATAATGTTTACTCCAGATTATTACCATTTTATACTTTGCACAGACAGATGATGCTGATGTTTGTTTGCATGTTGTATGACCCTATTTTCACATCATATCATAAACGCATTTGAGACATTCAAGAATCAAACCAAAAAGGCAAATCTAACATTGCAAACTATTTCCAACCAATGCAGGATGTCGCTAAGCGTTCACAAACATGGTAGAAACAGTCACCTCACATTGTCCACCAACTTATTATACTGGCCTAAAAAGTACAGATTCTGTTTAGTTTCATGGCTCAAGCCCACTTGATAAACTTTTTCTTCTGCTTTTTATAATTTCTGTGAACTACCATATTTTGTAACAACAGCTTCAGTGCCTAATTATATATTGAGTCAAGTGGTAACTCCCAGTCTACCCTGAAATGTATTTACAGCACATTTCATTGAGTATTCCTAATTCTAGGATTATAGGAAAAAATCTGACTCACCACGCATTTAACTATTTTATACATTTCTATAATTAATGTATTGCTTTGACTATCAGAAGAAACAGTAATGGTATGGTAAAATAAATATTTCAGTTGAACATAAATTCTAATTGGCAATGCAGTGGTAAAATGTATAAAAGAAACCATCTATTATATTTAATATTAAGGAATCTGTACTTTGTGGACTTGTCCTAAGATAACATGACCTTAGTCTGTTCTAGTACAATACTTAGAAACTACTGTGCAAGTTATTTTAGTTTCTATTTATATGATGGTTATTATAGACTATTCTTCATTCTGTTAGCAGACCCAGAACTACTATATACCTTCTATAGTTACTACAGTCTTGTTTTTATATCTTGTTAATTATGAATTTTAACAACCTGTTAAATTGTGAGAGTAGCTGGTTCATACAAAATAATTTCATTTACAAAATTTATTTAGACCATCTCTCCAGAAACTTGTCTGTGTGTGACTGAAGTAAAAAGAACTACAAAATCATAATAAAAAGAGTCAACAACAAATTATTGACAAAATGATCATGAAGGCATATAAGCCAGTAAAGGCAGCATAAAAGTAGCAAGTCATCATAATGGTAACCATAAACAATGTTAGCTATTTTAAAAATACAGTTGTAAAAAAGGGTGAGATAAAATCTTCAGTAAAGCCTGGAAAAAATGTTTTGGTCTAGCACAAAACAAAAAAATGAACAAACAACAACAATAATATGTTAGATGTCTTTAAAACCCAAAGGTGAAGCACCACCAACCAAGTAAGCTCCGAATATTTGCCTATAGAAACCAGATCTTGGGAAGCATCCCTCTTACTACTGCTGTTCTCCTTTTCCCGTACAGTGGCATATCCTCCGTTTTTACAGGTCAGCACTGACAATGATGTAACCTTTTACAGTCCAGGGATAAATTTGTGACTTCTGCCCTTGTGTCTTTCCCACCAAGAGAGATAGGAAAGTCCCCCCACACTGCAGGAAGAAAGATGTGGAAATGGCTTAATGTCAGTCCTGCACCATCCTCGGCCTGGCAGCTTGTATGTACACCCCAAGGTTACAGATGGCTCAGCCATTATCATCACCCGAGGCTAAAGAGGCCTCCCTCCGCTTGCATGTAACTAGTCAATAGAGCTTAAACGTTCACTCTTATCTGCCTTCCTTCAAAGGAGTGAACCATCTGTCCTAAACAATGCCGCTGTTGCCACTATCCTTTCTAATGCAGATATTATGGGAATGCGATGGTGGGGAGATTTGGGGTTGAATCTTTCTGTTACTTACAGGTATATACCAGAGGCTAGAGAGCCAAACTTTAGTTTTGGCTATCTGAGTCCTGGGCTGACATGGTTCCAATAAAGCTCTTGAAACCTTCTTGAGTCTTATTTGATGACTGGAGTAACAGACCCTTACACTTGTGGATGGTGACTTGCAAACACTCTTGTCACTTCTGCCTCAACTGAATACAATAATCTAACCAGGACACAATGAAAATTATGGATCACTGTGGACAAATCAAGCTTTCCAAGGAGCAGCCATAGCTAGCATATAAACCAAAGCTGTTGAAATACACTATGTACTATGGAGATAGTCTGAGCATCCAACAGGATCCAGCAGCAGCCTCAAATTGTGATCATGGTCCTTCACTGACAGTGCAAAACCCTTTAGGACAGGCTGATTTCTCAGTTCTAAAACAAAATCATATCAGTCGGATACGAAATTAACTTTTTATTTTGTTGGAAACCGCCCTGAGCCTTCGGGGAGGGCGGCATACAAATACAATAAATAAATAAATAAATAAATAAATAAATAAATAAGGATAGGCAGTTAAATCCAAGTGGGTGAATCTTCGTCTGGGGGCAGTGCAGGGCATTTACCCGGGTGGAGGGGAAACTCTGCTGGCACTCAGCTGCTGTGCGATGCCCAGCTGCAGCATTCAGCTCTGTGTCAGTGCTCTTGTGCTGTCCTGAGCTGGGTCAGCATGATGGAGGTGTAGCAGAGGCATTTCTGGGGCTGGAGCCGACATTGTTCAGCTTCCACTACACTTCAGCCCCCTTGTGTCAGCAGAGCTGGCCTCAGAGATATGCCACAAATTCCATGGCATATCTCTGCTTTCCCAACTTTTGGGACTTTTGAAAACTTTTGGGACTTTTGAAAACCTTTTATTTTTTTTATTTTTTTGGGGTTCCCACACTGAGGGAAAGCCCTTTGGAGGGGATAAGGCACTGCCACTCCTTCCAGCCCGACAGCTCCGGATTGGTCTGTAAATCTATTAAATTGAAACGAAACTAATTCCCCATTCCTTCACTTGACTATTATCTGCTGAACCAGATTTGTTTCTCTGCTCCCACATTCCTGATGGTTGATCTTGGGCCAGTCATATTTCATTCAGAACTATCTCAGCCCCACCTATCTCATCTATGTCTGTTGTGGGGAGAGATAGGGAAAGGAGTTTGTAAATCACCTTGAGTAAATCACCTTACATGATAAAAGGGTGGAGTATAAATCCAAATGCTTCATCTTCTTGTCTACCAAAGAAGCTAAGAGAGAAGACACCTCACATTTGCTGTACTGTGACTATGCTTAGATTGTTCCATCATAACATTTTTGCAGTATCTCAAACGTCTTATCAGTTACATGCTTTTGTTTACTCCAGAAATATTTTTGAAGATACAACGGGTAAATCTGCAGCTTGATTCATCAGTCATATCTTTCAGATGGCTTAAACACATCTATTACATACTAGTAATGAGTAACAGACAAGTGATTCATTGCAACACGCATATTCATAGCCATAAGTTTAAACATTATGAGCACATTGTTACAGAGATGCAAAAATTAAACAGCCATAATTGAATTTGGTCTGAATTGGATTAATTAATATCAGAATTGAAGGTTGCTGCACTTGGAAATCAGAGAGTCATTAAGAATATTTTTAATGGGGAAAACCTTTCTAGGCACAACTTGCCCTCCTCCAAATTACAATAAAATTCTCAGGGACCATATCCTGTACCCAAGAGATCCTTCTTTCTAAATTTAGGTTGCTAGGTAAAAGTGTCACTGCTCTGAGTCCAGCAAAATTCTTAGCAGAGCATGTACACATGACAATTGGCATGGGAGTATGCACATGAAGAGAAAACCTAAACTCTGCCCTCTCCAATGTCTCATCTCATAGTGCTAAGTGATTCCTTTCCTTTTACATCTTTGTTTTTTTAGCAGAAGAATTTCCATCTCAGAAACCATAAACACTTACATGAAATAACAAAACATAGCAAATTGATGCAGGGGAGGAGCACTACTTGTTAGCCTTGACTGTACATTCCACTTTTGTTGAAATATAAACCCTTTCCTGATTTAAATATGAATGGGAAATGGTGCATATTGGGTTTTCACTATTGCCACTGTAATACAGGAAGATAGATCATGGATTCTGAATCAGTACATTTGTCATTTTTTTAAAAAAAATCTGATTCCTCTTCATCACTGATTGGACTCACATTTCCAAAGAGTTTTTGTTACTTACTATTTTGAGAGGAGATATCCTAACATTTTTACCTCTATTCCACCTCTCTAAATTTTTAGTTGCTTATTATTGGGTAGGTCAAAATTTTGGTTCCCATTCATCTGTCCCAGTTCTGGAAACCTCTCTCCTTTCAGGATACACAAATCTTTTCTCATCTACAGACAGCCTTTCTACTACATAAGCATGACAAACATTGCCTTGTATTGTACTGCATGAAGACAAATACTTCATATTACAGTAAATTAATTTATTTCATTCATCACTGAGACTCAAGGCAAATTACAGTGTGATAAAGAGAGAAAAAACAATACAATAAAAACCAGAATAATAATATAATAAAGTAACAGAACTGGGTTATGAAATTGGGAAATAAAAGCAATATTATATGTCTAATTGAATTTCACAAAGTCTAAATTTTTCACAAATAAAACTATAGCCTTATTCTTTTTGTAGAAAGTGCCATACTGAAAAATTCTACTTTACTACTTCTCTATATATAAATGAACAATTCCATTTTACACATTCTGCAAAATAAGAGAGGTCTGAGACTTAATTTATCTCAGCAGGCAGACAACTCTACAAAGGAACCACTACTTGGGTACAGGCAGCTGTTGTTCTTGACTGTTTGTAGAGTGCCACATTCAAAAGGCTTGTTCATGTGAGTGAAGCTGATGCAACAGAACATATCAACAGAGGCAGTCCATGTACTGTAAAGTAGGCAATAACCAGTACATTGAACGGAACCGAGAAACTAACTGGTCACCAATGGAACAACTGAAGTATAGGCATAATATACCTACTCTGTGGTATTATGTACCAGATGGTATACATTAATGGCAGACCCAGTAATGCATTACAATAGTCTAGCCTCATGGCATGGAAACAAGTGGTCAGATCAGTTGGGTCAAGGTAGGCAAGCTATCTGCCTAGCTAAGGGAAGATGGTAGAAAGCATATTATGACTTGAGTCAACTACCACTGATTGAAATAGCTCCTGCTATAGAACAAGAAATCTTGCCAAAGGTAACAAGAAAGTGAAAATTGTGTAAGTATTGATCCGGATGTTTCTGCTTTGAGAGAACAGTTTATTCTGATTGTGCGATGTCACTGTCAAGGAAATATTAGAATGTCAATCTTTCCTTTTATTGTCCCTCTCATATTCTACTGCTTAGGAAAAGGAAATATATGAGGCATTAAGATAGCTGGTCAGTTCGTGGCCTCCTGCCACAAGGTATTCCTAGAGGTCCTTGTCCCCCTGGATAGCATTTCCAGAAGCATTTTGGGAGGATGGGGGAACTCATTTTGGAAGGACGGGGGTACTCATGCTCCAGGGATGGAAATTCTTCTGCTTATGGATATTTTAGATGGGAATCCAAGCTAAAGGCTGTATGCTTAATGCTGTACCTTGATGGTTTACTTAGTGGTTTTTAAAATGTTATATTTTAATATATAACATTGTACTTATGTTTATATATATTAACAAATATTAATTTTAATCAATAAAAGTTCATTGATTATGTTTTTGTGTAAAAGTACTTTACATTAAATTGTTGTGTTCCTAGCTTTGTGCTATCTGGAAAACTCTTAATAAAAATATACAGTACCCATTTTCATTTTTCTGAGGGGAAAAAACTGAAGTAGAAGAAAATGCTTTGTTTTGCATTACACTGCATTTTGTATTACACTGCATTGTTTCTATTTCTTACTGAGATATTTCTAGATAACAGTAGATATTTATCAAATATTTAAACAGTGAAGTTTAGTTGAGCTCTAATTATTTCCCCAGACAAGTGGTGGGGTTTTTTTTAGAAGTCTGCTAATAGTCCTTTTTTATAATAATGGCACCTGATCAGTCTGTAGTCACTGAACTCCATAGCAACTAGCCATTTAAAAACAAATGGGAAAAAGTTCATAATTACAAGTACACTTTTATCAGGCTGCTTAAAAAGCTGTTCCTATAGTGATAGTTATTTTGTGGCTTCCTTTAGTCCCATCAAAATGAAAACTCTATTTTCCCAGAACTTAGGAAATTGACTGACCATTTCCCATTTTTAGGGTTACTCCACAACAAGTATTTTTGATAGACATGCTTTTATTTTTCAGTCACTCAAGCTACAGCCACATTTCAGGAACTATTTACATGAAGATTTTTTTGTGTGTGTGCCAAAGCTGACCTTAAACAATGTGATGAAAAACATATCACTAGTGGGAGGAGCACATAAATAAGTGTCAAACAAACAAAGCAAATAATTGCATTTGCTATACTGCTTGATAAAGCATTTCACTATATAAAGGCTAAAGGAAGCAATTCACAGAACATAGCACTTCAGTACTATAATGAAAGATTCTCAGATATAGTAGTGGTAACAATCTGAAGGAGAACCCTTCGGAACTAATTATACATAACATTATCCCTGTTGCCTCTCCAGCCATGTCATAAGAACTATTAATCAGATGTTACATGCTTGGAACTCAATTCTCAGTGTGGGGGACCAGCTCAGATCAGCATTATGGGATATGTAGAAATCACACTTGGGTCTTCTCTCTGACCTTTTCCCCCCAACCTAAAATGGTCTGGGGAGTTGGTATTTGTCACACTGGAAAAAATCTATACATAGCCATCAATAGATTCAGATTTCTCCAACTCTGCAAACAACACCTCTCCAGGGAAATTTCAAGTTGAGAAAAAGTATATGTTTGGGTGCAGAAAAATTAATATGCAACTTATCCCTGAAATCAGGCTCCATCCCTGAAGACTGGAAGATGGCCAATATCACACCAAACTTTAAGAAAGGATCTAGGGGGGACCCGGGAAATTACAGGCCAGTCAGTTTGACATCTGTTCCTGGTAAATTAGTAGAATCTATCATTAAAGATAAAATTATAAAACATGTAGAAAAGCAAGACCTGCTGAGAAAGAGTCAGCATGGCTTTTGCAGAGGCAAATCCTGTCTTACAAACTTACTAGAGTTCTTTGAGGGTGTAAACAGGCATGTGGACAGGGGTGAACTGGTGGACATTGTCTACTTGGATTTCCAAAAGGCTTTTGACAAAGTTCCTCACCAGAGACTGTTGAGAAAACTCAGCAATGAAGGAATAAGAGGGGAAGTCCTCCTATGGATTAAAAACTGGTTGAGAAACAGGAAACAAAGAGTGGGTGTAAATGGAAAGTTCTCACAATGGAGAGATGTAGGGAGTGGTGTCCCCCAAGGATCCGTTTTGGGACCAGTGCTCTTTAACCTATTCATAAATGACCTGGAAGTAGGGGTGGGTAGCGTGGTGGCCAAGTTTGCAGATGATACCAAATTATGTAGGGTGGTGAGAACCACAAAGGATTGCGAAGAGCTCCAAGCGGACCTTGATAAATTAGGTGAGTAGGCTCAGAAATGGCAAATGCAGTTCAATGTAGCAAAATGTAAAGTGATGCACATAGGGGCAAAAAATCCAAACTTCACATACACGCTACAGGGGTCAGTGTTATCAGTCACAGACCAGGAAAGGGATTTAGGCGTCTTAGTTGATAGTTCCATGGGAATGTCAACTCAATGCATGGCAGCTGTAGTAGTAGTAACAAGCCTTTATTGGCATAAAATAAACATACAAAATAAGCATACAAAATTTGCCCATTATTGCTCACAATGATAGACACTGGTACTAAAATACTAAATACTAAAATATATACATGGTCCTTCTGTAACTATAGGACATTCCTTCAGCTAAGTTGACTCACTTAAACGTTCTCGGATGCTGACAGAAGCTAGAAAAATTACTGCTGGCTATATGTGGTCATAATACATAGACGTTGATTGGTATTCATCTAGACTTACGTCTATTATCGTTAGCAGAAATTTTGCTACATTCTCAAAGACACTGTGGGATCCATGGCGTTGTTCAAAAGCATAGGTATCTTTAAGAGCATACCGGTTAGATTGTTATACAGAAATGGGATAAGTGCAGATTGTGCGGTATTATTCTGGATTTTTGCAAACCTTACACAACAATGAAAGAGGGTATGATCGAAGTGCGTCTCCACCTGACCCATATTGCATGGACACATAGCCTCCTCTGTTTACTTTCCAATTTGTTGATATCTGCCATAGAGCAGCATAGAAGGCATTAGATTGAATCTGGCCAGTCAGTGTAAAAGCTCTTCTTAATTTAGGGTTGGTGATCCAATGTAACGCAATCACCATTGGCCATGTAAGGTCCTTTGTTCAATTGGAATAAGCAGGGTCAGGGGAGAACACTGCTTTCCTCGCGAGCTGTTATCATATCCTCCGGATACTCTTTGTTCTAATAGCTTAGTTTTCAAGCAGCTATATGCTTCTGATAGGGAAAGAGGGACCAATCCACTCCTAATGGGAAAAGCCAAGAGTGCTTATTGATTTTTCCCTCAACTAGTTTCCAGCCACCTAGAATTTTGCATAGGTCGTGAAAGCAGCTGAGGTGTAGCAAACTGGAGTGATCCTGCAAATAGTGGATACGTGAGGCCAGTATCTGATACAAAGTTCTCAGCCAGGCCATCGCGGGCATTGGCGATATTTGCACCCGAAGTTCTAAAACATAGGCTGTGTAATTATGCAGCATGGCAGCTGTAAAAAAGGCAAACTCTATGCTGGGGATCATTAGAAAAGGAATTGATAATAAAACTGCAAAGATTGTCAAGCCCTTATATAAAGCAGTGGTGCGAACGCGCGACTCTGGAGTACTCAGTGTCCAGTTCCGCCCTGGTCGCCGCGATTCTCAAACAGGATATTGAGGAGATAGAAAAAGTGCAGAGAAGGGCAACAAGGAGTGATTGAGGGACTGGAGCAACTTCCTTATGAGGAGAGGCTGCAGCCGCCGCTTGGGACTTCTTTTTTTTTTTTAGTTTGGAGAGGAGGCTGCTTGAGGGGGGATTATGATTGAAGTCTACAAAAATTATGCATGGGGTAGAAAATGTTGACAGAGAGAAATTTTTCTCTCTTTCTCACAATACTAGAACCAGGGGCATACATTGAAAAATGCTGGGGGGAAGAATTAGAACTAATAAAAGGAAACACTTCTTCACGCAACGTGTGATTGGTGTTTGGAGTATGCTGCCACAGGAGGAGGTGATGGCCACTAACCTGGATAGCTTTAAAAGGGGCTTGGACAGATTTATGGAGGAGAAGTCCATTTATGGCTACCAATCTTGATCCTCCTTGATCTGAGATTGCAAATGCCTTAACAGACCAGGTGATCGGGAGCAACAGCCGCAGAAGGCCATTGCGTTCACATCCTACATGTGAGCTCCCAAAAGCACCTGGTGGGCCACTGCGAGTAGCAGAGTGCTGGACTAGATGGACTCTGGTCTGATCCAGCTGGCTTGTTCTTATGTTCTTATGTTCTAAGATGATTCTCTACAGGAAATTTTCAGTTTGGGGAAAAAATGGGGGAAATTGCTTCCTATGACTCTCCTCCTATAAGTATGATCCAAATTGGTTGCCATGTATCTGGGAATTTAATTCCAAGAATGATCTGACAAGGTATGTCTAATGAAAAGTTCTTGTGGTGCTTCCATGGTGAACCTGAAGAGGATGAAAGAATGACATGACACGTTTGTCTCAAAGGATAGCCATGCTCGTCTGCAAATGAACAGGTAGATCTGAGTCCAGTAGCACCTTAGAAACAAACAAGAGTTTCATAGCATGAGCTTTTGAGAGTCAAACCTCTCTGATGAAGGCAGCTTTGATTTTCAAATGTGCATACCCTAAAAATTTTGTTGATTGGTAAAGTCTCACTGGACTTGTAAAATGTTAGGTTGCCAATCCTTTGTTCAAAAAGTCTTCAGAAATCAATCAGAAAATGCACAATGCATCACTGTCAACTAAATGTTATCATGGGAGCACCTTAAACGTAACACGTATTTTAAATAGCACATTGAACACTTGTGTTCTTTAGTTCTTCCAGTGATTTAGTTCTTTCCAGTGGAAAATGGTTTCCCATGGTAAATTTTCTGCCTCACATATGTAAATAAAGCCTGCTTATAGTTCTTTGGGCTATTCTGCTACAAACCAGTCATACTAGAGAATCAAGTATGAAGCAACCCTTGTACATATTGTCATAGGCTTTCTTTTGATAAGGCGTTCAGTTAGCTTTTCTGTTTCAGATCATTTGTCTCTTGGTGATAGTATAGCCTCTAAGGGAGCAGCGAGATAATGCCACATCAGTGCTGTGGCCTGCCACCTCCTGTTTGGATGGGGCTGCCATTTCCCATACTGATAGGTTTTCTAAATAATCTCACAATAGCTAACTGTCCCACCTGATAGGACCCATTCTTGGTCAACTAATTATCATATAATTTCAAATATCAAGTTATCTATAGCCATGTGTTGTCTTAAAATATATTTTAAAAACTGTTAATTCATTTTACTACTTTTTCTCATATCATATTTTCTCATATCAAAGAATATCAAACAAGGAGATCACAGGTTTTTCAAACAATGACTATCTGTTGAATTCCAACCAATAAACCCATTTATTAATTCCATATCTGCATTTTTGCAAATCACATATTTATTTTTATTTATTATTCCACTTTTATACCGCCCTCCCTTTTATACCTGGTCAAAGTCATGCATTTACTGATGTTGATTATGTTAAATCTAACCTACTGAAGTACACATTTAAGTTCTTTGTTTTTAAGCCATTTTCAAGGCTGTTCTTTTATTTTACCCATTTACTTAGAATCCCTATTTGGTATATCTCAAAGTTTAGTTGAGAGACTATCAGCCCAATCCAGATTTTTTGGGTGGGGGTGGGGGGCTTGCTACCCAATTTTTGTGGGTTGCTATCCACTTCATTAAATATTAATGGAACTGCAACCTAGGTGGTATATTTGTGTATGATGTGGTGGGATATTTGAGTATGAGTTCTTAAAGGGATAGTCCATCCTCAGGATGGTACAACGGAAAGTCAAAGGTCCAAAAATCAATGTTTAAAAGTCAGACATTATGGTAAGTTGCAATAAAATGTCAACATCATGCAAAGGAAACAATATGTCAGCCACATATTCACAATTCTACGTTTCTGATGGACGGAATGAAAACAAACCCCAATTGTCCATTCAATCCAAGGGCAGATCAGTTGGAGTTTGTTTACCCACTGCAAGCTTCAACTTCACAATCTCAACAAGGAAAACTGACAAACAAATTTCAGTTTGTCCAGCTGCATACTTTTGGATGTAGTTAATTTGTTTGTAGCTGCAGTTTGCTTGCATTTTAGAAAGGAAGGATATAAGCTTTTTAAACAAAACAATTAAGCACACTGCTGGAATTTTTGGCCAGCTTTTCCTGTCCTTCACTAAAACTATAATAGCTGAGCTTTTTTTCTTGCTGCCTGTACAGTGTGAACTCTTCTTCATGTCATGGTCATTTCTCATCTTGATTACTGTAATCTCCTCACTGGCTTCCCTGCTTCTCACCTTTCAATCAAGTAAAAATTCCTCAGCAGAACTATTTTTCTCTCTCTCATCACTTTAGTTATGCTATGCCACTTTAGGTTTTCATCCTGGTTGTCCTTTGTTCTATATATATTAACTTTTATACTCCTTGTTCGTACTATTGTAGTTCTTCATCAGTACGTTCTGATTACATTTTGGATTCATTATTTTATCATTCTGATAAGGTTCAAACATGTTCTGTAAAATTTGTTTCTTTCTTCCATATCACCAATGCTTCCCATGCATGAACAAATCTAAAGTAGTAAATCGAAAGTAAGTAAATCTGTACTTTACTTTCCCTTCAACTTTTCACATGATCTGAAAATACAGTTTAATTCATTAGGAATTGCTTTTCCAACAGGGCTCCAATTCCTCATCAGCCCCTACTCTAGCATAATTGGCCATGCTGGTAGGGGCTGATGGGAATTGTAGTTCCTGAACATCTGGAGAGCCGCAGGTTCCCTACCCCTGGCCTAACATGTAATAAAAAGGCCTGTTTCTCATTCTACATGGAGACCTAGGAATTTAGTGGTTCCAAAATCTCCAACCCCTAACTAAATTTTAACACGGCTAATTTTATATCGTTGTGCTGAATTGCTGTAAGCCACCCAGAGCCTTGGTCCAGTCAGAAAAGAGTGGGGATATAATACAATAAAATATACGCAAATATTTTATTTAGAATTCATTTATAAGGAAAAATTCTATGTTGACTTCCAGAGAACCTGCCTGAAGTTGCTTAAAAAAATAAAATGTAAAACATGTTAAAAGTTAGCAAAACTCAGCCGGAACATAAAGCCAGGATAAATTCCCAAGCTAAAAAAAAACCTATTAAGATTTTAACAGAACAAAACCCTAAACTGAAAGAGAGAGAGAGAGAGAGAGAAAGAGAGAGAGAGAGAGAGAGAGAGTTGACCTGGTGCCTAAGACAGAATCATGTGGTTCTCAGGCAAGTCTCAAGGCAAAGGTGAGGTACAACTGCTGAAGAAGTTCTGTCTCTGGATATCACCTATCCCAGCTTCTCTGCATTACATAGGCTGACTAGGGTTGTAATGGGCACCAACCTTGCTAACCAGAAAATCTCCAAGAGATGTCATGAAGTCTTCGGGATTAATCAACTTCCCTAACCCACTGCCCGTCAGAGCAAATGTGACAGATTAGGTTCTACCTTTCCCGAAGAGAAGAGAGAGAGACAGAGAGAGAGAGAGACAGAGAGAATTGGGAGTTGGCAGCTTGCAGCTGGTAGTTATGAAGGAAAAGAGGATGTCTGATTGAGTGTAACAGTACATAAGACCGGCTTAGGGCAGTCTGAAAAGCGTCAGTTTGTAACAAAGGATCCCAACTGAGGGAATAGGATAAAAGTTCAAAAGTTCCATTGAAGTGAAATGTTATAACTTCCACCGTATTTTCTTCAATGTTATGTTCATATCATAAATAAAAATTAACTTTTTGTCTTGTTTAATCCTATGGGCTGCATGTCTCAGGGAAAGAAACACACAAGTTAATATCTCAGTCTGTTTATATATATCATAGGATATGAATCAATGGTGGCAGCGTGTGTTTGAGCCCCAACTCCAATAACTCTGTAAGCAAGGACCTGTTATTAAAAGAGGATGGGCTGATGTCTTTGCTAATGTCTCCGTGAGTGAGAAAGAGGACTTTAGAGGGGAAATAGTCAAGGCTCCCTCTAAAGTTTTAAAGAGATGAGAAGAATGGTAAATGTGATGTCCTGACCCACATATACACTGAACTCTAAGCAGAGGTTCAAGGGGCGATAGGCACCCCCTGTGGCTTGCAGAACAGGCAGCAGACAAGCCTGGCTTTGATAAAGCAATGGTATAACTCAGTATAAGGCAGATTTGTGTGTTTCAATTGTATACATTGAGTACCTTGTAAAAAATTATCAGTAATAATTTAACAAGGTATTCATAATAAACAAAGTGAGTCACCACTTTCCAGCAAGAATATTATTATTATTATTAAAGGTGTGAAATACTACAACCTTTACTACACAATATTTAAACTATTATTATTACAAAACTTTTTTTCCATACAATTCTGTTCTCCCACCAATTATTTTCTGATTTTCATGCAGAACTTAAAAGGATATGTGGAATCTACGGCAGCTCTACCAAGGCCCAAGTATCTTTTATTTTTTTTCCTAATGCAAGCATTTAATTAAGAATGCCTGGTTCTATTACAGCTTCTAGTTAAATAGATGTCTATCTCTCTCTTTGAGGAGGCAGGCAGTTGCAATAAAACAGAAGAGCCAATGTGTCCAATTGAAGTTGATAGTCAATTAACAAACACTGCATTTAAATGTTAATAAGAGCAGTCAAAGCATAAGCACACACAAATTTTAAAAATTAATTATAAAAGTGGAAATGTCTAAAGTTTTAATTAGTTCTAATCTACTTCTATAATATTTTATTTTATTTATATATTAGATTTCATATTTCCAATCTTAGTAACTTAAGTACCTCATGTCAAAGTTACACCCATTTTCATGTACCCATTATGTTAAAAAAAAGAATAGAAACAAAAGCAAAATTTTGGCAGAAAAATTAACCACTCTCCCTTACCTGGGACCACCAAAACCATGTAAAAAAGTTCGCATACTGTCCGCAAAATATAACTGGACTCACCGAGGCTTCAGAAAGGCCTCGGTGAATATATAATAGGTTATATAATAGTATATAATAGGTTGTCTTTGATTTCTGGCTAGTCCACGTAGAAAAATATCCCTAGCAAGCAACTAAAAAATACATATACTATGCCATATGACAGGAAGTTAACCTTTACATAACAGAGCTGCAAGCTATACTGTGCTTTTTAGTAATATATCACTATGAATTATGCCTGGAGTCATTTGCCAAGAATTCTTTTGAAGCACTGATACAATGTTCCATTTCTGTTCTGTGTCATTATGAGTATATCCCGTGTTATCTGAAGTTGCCTACAGTCATACCAACTTAAAGATGCATAATCACATCTAATCTTTGAAGCTTTCTGAAATTCCTAGACATTTAACAACAGCAGCTCTACCAAGGCACAATCTAGCATATGGTATAATGTTGTCATATAGTTGCGGCTTCAAGTGCACATGGAGAATTGCATGAGACTCTTCTGGGTATGAAGATATGAGAGGGGAGATGTATCATACTAGTTCCGTTTTATCCTAAGTAAAGATGGGTAAGGTCAATGATTGAGTGATATGAATTTACATTTATTTATTTATTTATTTATTTATTTATTTATTTAATTTATATTTTAGATTTATAGGCCGCCTCTTCCCCGAAGGGCATTTACATGGACTGTTAACCACACCCGCAATATAATGCACTCAATCACACCTTTGCATAGCAAGTTCCACCCAAACACTTATTGATTGGTTTCCCACCCTGGGACATGGACAATATATACCCCACTAAACATTCTCTTCTCACTAGACATAGTGTATAACAGACTTCTCTCTGTGATACACCTCTGAAGATGCCAGCAACAGATGAAGGCGAAACGTTAGAACAAGATCTACCAGACCATGACCATGCAGCCCGGAAAACCCATCACAACCAAATAGGAAACTGTTTTGAGAAAGCTTTTCTAAACTCATTGACTTTACTGTGTTTACTGATACAATGGCAATTCTCTGTTTGGAGATGCCTGAAGTTAAAGCTCGGAGTCATCAGGAAAAGATCAGTCATGCTGTTTTGACTGTTTGCCTGCAAGAAGGTACCACTCCAGCCCTTGCTAACGTATGAAATAAGAATAATGTTATATAAAAGTAAACTACCACCTATAGTAGCATTCATTTGGTTTCACTGAATATTTGACAGTGGTTAAATAATAAGCATCCAAGTGCTAATATTTGACCAGCCAACTGACTAGTGTACAATCCTGGAACAGGAGCCCTGCAGTGAAAGGGAGCAAATATTTGAGAACTTGTTTCTGCCATCACACTATTTAATCTTATGATGTATTTCCCAGTATGCCTTTTTTACCTCTTTCCCTTGGAGCCCTGGTGTTATTGTTGAGATCGTTTGCTAAACCTAATTGCATGCATTCCTTTTTTTAATCAATAAGATGCCTAGTGTTTAATGTTCATTATTTATCTACTGCTACCAGTGTACATGGCACAAATAAGGGAAGTCTGTTCCTTCTGCAGGATTTCTGATCATAAGGAGAAGTTCTTTTACAGATTATTATGTATAGATTCTTTCAAAAGTTGAAAGAATTACTTATGGCAGAATGAGTGACTATCAGTTATCCCGGTTAAGTGGTTTTGCACAGTACTTACTATACAGTAAACATATATATGCATGTATATACACACACACGTATATATGCAGATGAAAAGGATATGTTGTTGTTGATTTTAATGTTCATTACATTATCTCCCTAAATTTGGTACCTGCCCTGAATGCTGGTCAGGAATATAACAATTAAAACATGACTTGCTTGCCAAGCCCTTCCCTTTCCAAGTAAAATGCTCTCCAAAATGCTGTTTTCTAGGGAATGGTGTACCACAGAGTAAGCAGAAGGGAAGGGGGTAAAAATCAATGGAACACCACATGCTGTCTGTGCAGGATTTCCTTAGTTCAATTAATTTCCAATTAATACATATCAGGAGATCACCTCCACCATGTGTTTAAACAGCGAATAACAGAAAGAATTCACAATACATAATTAAATGGATAATTGTTAGACAGAATAAGACATGTGCTTATGTCCTGAATTTTAATATGGATAGGCAAATGTTGCATGGTGGAACATAGGTTTTTCATTTAAATTTCACGTTCATTATTAATGGTTTCAGAGGTAACCATAGTGGACTAAAGCAGAAGAGTTAGATTGGAATCCTGTGACATCTTAGAGAACAACAGTAACTTCAGGATATAAACTTACAAGCTCCTTCTGTCAGATACATTGCATTTTCCGCACAAGCTGTTTATATCATTTCCAGCCCACAAATGGAATATTTCCTCCATGGAGTTCCAAACGAGGGGAACAATTTTCCCCTCATTTGGTTCCAAAAACATTTTCAAGCATTTTTTGTATGGCCGAACATTTGGGAGCAGTAGGAGGGCAGCACAGGGATTTCTGGGCCAGCTGGCAGGAAAGAGATCTTGTCCTTCAACCTGGAGACTGGTGAGGAAAAGGAGCAACGCTCTCCTCACTATGTAAACTGGGATAGGGGGGTGGCAAGAGAAACCAAGGATAAGAGCCCTGCCACTGCTGCAAGATTTTAAAAGGAAAAGCAGCACCACTCTCCTTGTGCAGGCAAGGCAGAAAGCCATCAAAGGCATCTTTATTACTCAATTCCTGTGCCCTGATTATATGATTCTTTCCAAAAGATTTTCCTGAATGGTACACTGCACTGTGGAATAAAGTCAAGATGGACTTTATTGCCTACCCAATATCGTATTTAGTAGGATGGGGCTTCAGTGCAGTCAGCCAGATTCTTTACAAGCAGAGAAACAGACTGAAAATTACTGAATGTGAGGATCTAGGACTTCTCAGTGCCTTGCTGATATCCCTGCATCAAGCACATCCATCCCATTAAAACTGTGAAGACATAATGGGTGAGATGCAAACATACCCTTTCATATTGCTAAAACGGCTCAATAAATTGGTTGACTTTTACTAGGTCATGTTTTATTTGTGAAATACATACATGCATTCTGAAACTATTTTGTTAGAAGCTGTTTTGAATTTGCAGTAGACGGGATACCAAGAAAGAGGTGTGTGTTCATGTGTGTGGGGGGTGGGGTGGGGAATGTGGCAACCTGAAAAAGTTTGGGCATCACTGATCTAACACTACTGAGATTTCAATTAACACAGGCCATTAATGTTAACAATTTTTCAATGACTTTATCAGAATGAAAAAAACCTTTATGTAGTTTAAATGAAACATTAACTTCTCCATCAACTCTGACTTGTACCCGGCTTTAACACAAATGCTTCTTTTTGTTTTTTGTTTCCTAGCAAATTTCACACCTTATAACAAATATAAAGGATAAAGTAAAAATTTTATGTAACTTTTTAGTTTGCCCTTGAATAATCCCTTATAATGACAGTGATGGATGTGAGATGACATCCTGTCAAGATCATACTGATCTCTTCATAAATCTGAATTAAAAAGCATCCAACTACATAACCAGCAAAAATGTTTCCTGCAGTTGGCTTTGCTGCAGTTTGACAAGTTTATCTTTCCAATCCTGGGTGCCTCTTCAACCCCCCCAAAATACTTAGTTGTATACAGATGGTCCTATCAACTTCATCAATATACAGTTTTCCTTTTTTTAAAAAAATTAATGAGCTATCTTTGTAGCTATGTGTAACCCATGCCATTTTAGTCTTTTTGTTTTGTTTGGATCTTAGGGCCCCGGGGATAAGAGCTCACTGAGCATGTGCAGTTGGTAAGCTTGCTTACATTACCAACTGCAAGAGCTCCACCCTCCTCAGTTGATCTGGCCTGCAGTAGAAGTAAGGCCTACAGCTCAATTGAGAGAATTGCTTAATTTTTTTTCAGGTATGTGTTGGGCCCAATGAGAAAGAAAAATATATTAGAATGTTCCCAATGTAATGGAAGGGTGTATTAGATTGTTAATTATGTAACCCTCCTGAGTTGATCTGGCCTGCAGTAGAAGGAAGGCCTACAGCTCAATTGAGAGAATTACTTATTTTTTTACAGGCCCAAATTGAGGAAAGACCTGCAGCAGCTACATCAGATGCAGAAGGCCAGATGAGAGAAAGAAGACCTGCTTTATTAACAGTTTGGACTTTCTTGCTATTCTTTCATTATTGGACACTGTTAGTGGTGGCAACTGTTCTGGGTGTGTTTTTTCTTTAAAAAGCACTGAAGATTTTGTTCAATAGAGTTGTGCTGCATATATATACATATACATATATATATAAATCTAACAGTGTGTTTGTCCCTGATGGTCTCCCTCAGAAGCTGCTGGACGGATCGCCCCCAAATTTTCACAGGACGTCCCTCCCTGTTGCGGGCAGGTAATCGGACCTTCAAATCACCAAAAGTCCATACCTGAGCCAGGTAAAACGTCTTTTTTTCCTGGCGCACCAGCGCCATGAAGCTGGCTGTGTTTTAAATTGTCACCTTTAGAATGTTCGTGGCAGCCTGGTTCATTGGCTCCATGGGTGGCCTGAGTGGGATTGGTATGAGGGGCTCAGAATGTTCAGACAGATGGGCAGAGATGAGCAGGAAAACAGTAAACAGGGTAATACTGTTAGGGTAATATGAGTGGAAAGTGAAACACATACACATTTTGTCAGTGGTGAGACGCCAGGTGGGGTTCCCCCTCCTCACATGCATGCAGGGTAACTTTAACTCTCTCTGTGCCCCTCACCCATCTCAAGCACTTGTGCTATCATTAATAATACACATCCAGCCTCATCCTCACACACACCTCACTCTGCCCTCCTCACATCCAACCACCACTTACTTCACTTCCTCACCCATAGGTTTGCTACCAGCCTCTTGTTACCAAAAAAGCTTGCAGTAGAGTTCTAGCCTTTTTTCTTCTCTAAGAAAACCGCTGGGTAGCTTAACCAACACTCACCGGCTCAGCTTTTGGCACGTGTAATATTCTTTAAGAAACCCAGAGCCAGCTGGTTCTCGATCTGAGAGCCAACCACCTTTGCCTCTGCTGCCTGACTGGGATAGCCTCCTTTGTCCTCCCAGTTCCTCCTGCCTCTACCCAAGCCAGGACTGTGCATGGCAACCAGCCTCATGGACAGCGGGATTCGCACTCTGGACAGTTCCGCTGTGGAATGGAAAGGGTTACCTTATACTAAAAAAACAAGACAGCACCATATAACGATGTGAATTGTTTCAAGTTTTGATAACAAATCTCAAGCATTAGCAACCGACTACCAGGCATCGCCTGCAAAATAATTTCACAGCTGTTGACTACCACTCCTGCCCTAAATACATTATGTCCTTGGTCATTAATTGCTGGCAAATAATTCTGCCACTAATATACAAGAACGGCATGCAGATTTCACAAATGACGTTAAAAATACTTCACTCTAGGGTGCTTTTTTTAAAAAAAATGTGACTACAGTTGATGAAACAGGTAATGTGACAAGCAGCCACATTTATTTGAAACTCAGCCCTCTGTTACAGGGCTATTAAGTTTGAATTATGTGACAAGGATTTTTGGCCATTTAACAGATGCATATTACCAGTTGCCAATTAGGACATCCTCTTCAAGGCTTTTTCCATAGCACGAAAAGAATTTGCTGCCTTAAAAATACTGATAAAATAGATTAGACAGCAAATCAGATTAGGGAAAAACACTATATGAAATCTACCAGCAGCTAAATAAAACCTCAGATAAGAAGCCCCAAGGAACAACTTTTGGGGAAAGCTAGTGCCATCTTTCTCCCAGCAAACAATCCTAGTATCTAATCAGCTGGACTAGATGGACCATTTATTTAAACCAGCAATGATTTTAAATGATTTTGCGAGTAGAACATTTTTATGAGCACAGATGTTTTCATTTTAATGTACTCTATAGGTACAAAGTATTCATCCACAAATAAGACATTCAAAAGAGAAATTAAAGGATGTTTTTTCCTTTAATCAGTAAAAGAACAGAAGGAAGTTAAATAATAGAAAAACACAAGCCATTATCTGTAAATGAGTAAAAACAGGGTTACAAACTATTCTGAATTATAATTAAAGAATTATGCAAGAAGAATCTATCATTACAAAACTGGCTGAACATTTTCGAAAATCTCATGGAAACAAAGAGAAAATATTTACTCTGATATGAGATTCAAATCACTGATACTTTTTTCAATGTGTGATTTTTCAGTCAAGTCAAAGCTAACTTATAGAGATCCTGTATGGTTTTCTAAGAGACATTTACAGGTGGTTTACTAATGCTGACCACTGAGCAAGCTGAGAGAGTTTGGAGGAAACTATGACTGGCCCAAAGTCTTTTTTTTTTTTACTGAATTCCAAAACTAACTATTTGTTTAAGGCACAGTTATTAGTGGCTAATAAAAATGCCTGAGTCATTTCCCCATCTTCCATCAAACAGTTCATCATCAATGACCGTAAATAAACTATGATGATGATGAACTATTTGATGGAAGATGGGGAAATGACTCAGGCATTTTTATTAGCCACTAATAACTATGCCTTAAACCAATTAACCTTTTTAATATGTACTAATTACAAAGCCTTTATATGGTAACATCATGATGTTTCTGTCTGACCTTCTAGGTTTTTCACAGCTTCACTACAAGTTTCCTGAAAGTAAATTTGGGGAAAGTGTGATTTTACACATCTTTCCACCCACATTTCTTCACACCATTCCTTTCAGAAGTGGCGTATTAGTTAAGAGCAGGTGCACTGTAATCTGGAGGAACAGAGTTTGATTCCCTGCTCTGCCGCCTGAGCTGTGGAGGCTTATCTGGGGAATTCAGATCAGCCTGTGCACTCCCAACAGATGCCAGTTGGGGGACCTTGGGCTAGTCATGGTTCTTCTGAGCTCTCTCGGCCCCACCTACCTCACAAGGTGTTTGTTGTGAGAGGGGAAGGGAAAGGAGTTTGCAAGCCCCTTTGAGTTTCCTGTAGGAGAGAAGGGGGGGGGTATAAATCCAACTCTTCTTCTTCATCTTCTTCCTCCTATTCTTTTGCTCTGCTCTAAATATCTGGTATCATTTCCTCATGCACACCATCCCCTCCTTCCACTATGGATGGGTTTTTTTACCTTTAAACTGGTAGTAGATATAATTACTATAATGTTTAGATATGCATGTAAATATATTGTCTGCATGTATCTGAAGAAGTAGGTTGACAACTATGAAAGTTTATATTGCAGTAAATGTAGTATTTAAGATGAAACAAGACCATTTCAAGCATTTTGAAAATATTCTTTACCATTGATTTGAAATAGAAACATTTATATTGTCAAACAGGGCAGATTTAGAACTGGAAAAAAATGTAATCTTTCTCCTCAGCCACGAGGAAAGACTATTCATAAAGCAGACCCAAATATTATGGGAAGAGTCACTGGAAAAGTCAGTAATGCTAGGAAAAACTGAAGGATGTAGGAAAAAGGAAGACTCAATAGGAGATGGATTGACTGAACAAAGGAATCCATAGCCCTCAGTCTGCAATACCTGATCAAGGCTGTTAATGATAGTGTCAGAGCAAACTTGTGAGCAGAATGCATCACAAGCATCTTGTGAGCAAAATGATCCCAATTATTGAAGTGGCAGATCTTCCCAGAGGATGATGGGTAATGTAACTGTCAAAGGTCCTAGCTGAAACTTACAGAAACTGGTTGAGACTGGACAGCTGACCTTTAAGATGGTTGGCTGACATCTGCATAAAGTATTTGTAGGTGTGTTAGCTTGGTGTTGGGGTGTATACGGAGTTTCTGCATAGCATGCTGTTGGACTGGTCTCTGATTCTGTATATACTTTGTAAACAGCTGCACTGAAGATAAAAGCCTTTGTTGAAGTTAACTACTTCTGATGTGGTCTGCTTATTTATCAAAGTATTCTGCCAGTGAAGTGGTCTGCTGAAGCTGCATTGCATACCAATGTAACACAACTTCCGTTGAAGAAAGTCTACTTTGTGACAGACAGGACATTTTGAAGGTCATTAATTCATAGAGTTACGGTACCATAGGTCAGAAGTGAATTGATGGCACTTAGTACACACACACACACACACACACACACTCTACCACTGAACAAAAAACTTCTTCCTCAGGCACAGAGAGAAGAACTGTAGAAGATGCCACAGAATCAATTTCAGTCCCTCTATCCTAGCAGATATAGTTAACAGTTCAGGAGGTTAGGAGCATTTTTTCAGGAATAAAAAAAAACGGTGCAAGCATTTGTGAATGGCAATATAATTGAATTAGATTTCAAACTGTACCAAAACACAAACATCACAAGCTCCAATAGCCATGCATTTAATTAAATATATTCTGATTTCAAAACTAATAAAGATAAATATCTGTAAAGATATGTCTTTCACAAAAGTCTCATTAAAAACAGCCACCAAATCACAAATCTGTGTTAAGGGAGTTCTTTGTATTTTAATTAAACATAAAACAACTGTGATGAGATAATCGTAGCAATTTGTTTAGCCTCATTTTCTACCTTTTAGTTATATTCTCAGCCAAAAACTGTTAATTGCACATTCCTAGCTGAGCAGTTTAAAATGCATGCTTCTTCTGTTTTCATAATATTTTCTCAATCATGAAAAAATGTCCACCAAAGCAAATAAATGTTAAAATCTGTATAGAATTTATAGAAATTCCTGATACAACTCAAGCAAATGAACTGACTGGAGAAATCAGAATTCTGTACCTGCTAATTTTTAGAGTAAGCATCATGTGAAATATGAAACCTGTACCAGATAAGTAGAGTCAGATTCCAAAATGGAGAAGATGGCTGCTTTACACATTCCAGAAGAACTATGGGAGTTTGCTCGATCCCACACCTCCAAGAATTTTTGTGCACAGGAACAACTTTGCTAAGTTCCCATGCAAAAATCAACTTACTACTGAACAAAGTAATCCCAGTAGTCTTCAGATGTATTTGAAACTTTTCCAATGAAAGATTGGGTATGTTCCTTGTTTTACTGTTGGCAGGATGCTTTCAGACAACCTAATCTGTAAACTACAGCTTTAGTTCAAATTGACAAAATGCATAGGTCCATGCTGAAGGTTTTATTTCATCTGTATAAAACAGTAATCATTTCCAAGTTGTCAGCCATAAAAATACCATGTGTAGGCTTCTTGGACTTATTAGCTAAGATACAATATAGAAAATGGTTAAAAAGGGACAGAGGAATTTTCCACTTTTTCATTTAAGTTCCTGTTTGTTTGAAGAGGGGCAAGAGTTTTCTGTTCCACACATGTTTTGCTCCCTCTCGTGGTTTGATATTACACTGGCTTATATCCTGCATGTCTTCCTGCAGATTTAAACCACAGTTTTTATGCTGAACACAACTCAACTACTAGAAGGACCAAAACAAGCATGGTACAGAATCACCACCACTCAGAAGAAACAGGAACTTACAAGTGAGAAAAATGAGAATGTGGAAAAGCCCATAGGCAAACAATACAGAAGCCGCTTAATATAGCTGCTGTATTATTGTATTACTGTACCAAAACGATAGGCTGCAATACTGCAGTCAAAGATCTACTCATGACCTGAATTTGAACCCCTTGACTTTTTAATTTTTTACTGTAAATACACAATGATGAAATAGTGCTTATATATATGAGCCAGGGGTGGGGGGTGGGGGTGGGACAGTAAGATATAACCCAATCTTATCAGATCTTGTAAGGTAACAGGGTAATATTTGTAAGGGAGACCACCAAAGAAGATTCTGCAGATGAAGGCAATGGACTGATTAGATACTTGGTATGTATTTCCCATCCATCTTTGCAGGGAAATGCCTCTATTGTTAATCACAGCAGAATTAAAACTAGTACACATCAGTTAACATTGAAATGTCTAGTCTATCGCAGAAACTACACCAACGCATGAAAGATTCTGCAACAGATCTTTTGTTTTACCACACTTATGCATACTTTCTTGCAAGAAAACAGGATAAAGGGTTATAGAAGGAATTTGTGCAAACAACCCATATTCCCAACCAGCCCTACCTCCCATCTCAGTTCTAGTTTCTTACACTTTGGAATGCAATAATTCACACCAAGCAGAGGCGATATGTAATATTTGGAAACCTATTCCATGTTTTATTATAGGACCAGAGTACCAGAATCTGGAACAGATTCAAAGTGAAGTTCTATTTTGGTTCTTTCTCGAGGACAGAGTCAAGCTATGAAGGATTTGGTGGGTCTCATCCTCTGTCCTGTGTTGAAGACAGTTTGCTCTCACTAAAGTTATAATTGTTTATCTTACAATCAGCATATTTATGAATGACTGCAACATTTTACAGGATCTGAAAGGGAATGTGGGCACACAAGCTGCATATGCAACACAGGAAGGAAGGGACAGATTTATCGATCATTTAGAAACCCACCACATACAATGAACTGGATCATGCCATAAACATGTATGCTGTAAATTTGTCAGTTCAGAATTGAAACTTTACCTGAACATATGAATGCATTAGAAAGTAAATTATATGAACAAGCTACACCAGTACAGGCAGACAGTGAAAACAGTCCATCTATCTATAAGTAGATAAAAACAACCTAATAATATAGAAGAAAACCTGTATTGTAAATCATTGTTTTGGTTGTATATTTGAGGGGAGGGGATCTGTAATGCTTTGTTACAGTGTATTTCTAAAAGCTGTAACACATGCTTCTTTGTTGCTAATTATACAATATAAAATAATATGTAACCCTGGAGAAAATTTCTAAAAAAATTAATATGTGTACAGTGCATATAACTTAATGTCACTGCAACTAAAGTGAATGATTATGTTCATTATGTATAATTGTACAAGGAAATAAAGTCCTAAATATAAAAAGAGATGATCACACATGGACAAGATAGAGATGAATTATGCTTGACTTTTGAACAGGGGTGTGAACTAGCATTTTACTGGGATTCAGATTCAGTTCATGTCATTTGCTAATAATTTCTGCTTGATTGTATTAATATATTTTAGAATTCAATTATGAGATCTGCCAATTGGCTGTAAAGGGAAACCAATTTTTGCTGAATTTCTTTTTCCTTTCTCCACCAAAAGTTCAATGATGAACGTTTCTGAGTTCAATGGAGCATATATGACTGTAGCTCTTTGGTCTTCCGCTCCTACTCTTTCCCAGAAAAGGTCAAGTGGTAGTATTGGAGGGAGGAGTGAAAAAGGCTGAAAAGTACAATCCGCAGTGCTTTCACTTTTACCCAGCAGGTGCACTTACTCACCAAGTAGCTGGAATGATCAAGAATATAATTGCTTTGGTGGAGAAGTTTATTTATATACTGAGGCAATGAGTTAGGAATTGTATAGGAAAATGCCATGTGCAATGAGTCTAAGGCTCTGGCTGGATGAGCATCTCTCATACATCATTCCTCCCCTCTTGCTACCTCTTCCTTAAACTTTGCCACCCAGACAGCAACAAGGAATGAAAACTGAATTGAACCGCAGACAACTGCAGACAACACAGCAGCTGCAGGAGTGGGCGGGTGGGGGGGAAAGGGGAAGGCCAGATCTGGCTTAGGCAATTTGGAATTCAAAATAAGAGAAAATTTTGTTCACATCTATTATAATTTCATGGTTAACAAGAGAAGCAATCTGGCCCCAATCCTGGTTACATATAAACACTGGAGTGCAACTATTACAGAAGATCATTTAACAACATCTTGTAGCTAATGCTGACACAAAACACTGAAGAAAAGTCAGTGTAGTTACAGAATGAGCACAAACCCCCAGCAAAAAAAGCAGTTCATATATTCCTGGTAGTGAAAGAAATCTACACAACAGAAATTATTCCATTGTGGATGGAAATGATTCCATCACCCTGTGCTTTTCATGTAAATTTCAGTGAGCTGCAGTGACCGGGGAGGGGATGGATGTCTTTCTCAGGCCCAAAGAACTGTATGACTGATTACAGGTCATCATTCTTGTAATTTATTATAAAATTATTTCTGTATGTGTGTTAAATGCTGCGAAACCGCTATGAAACCAACTCATGGCAACTCTATGCATCAATGTCCTCCCAAACATCCCATTGTTAACAGCCTTGCACACTGAGGGCTATGGCTTTTTTTATAGAGTCAATACATCTCATGTTGGGTCTTTCTCTTTTGCTGCTGCCTTCTACTTTTCCCGGGCAATGTAGTCTTTTCCATGACTTTTTTCTTCTCATAATGTGACAAAAGTACGACAGGCTCAATTTAGTCATTTTAGTTTCTACAGACAGTTCAAGCTAGATTTGACATCAGCCTTTTTTGGGGGGGGGGGGTCTATGGTAAAACTGTCCCCTAACACCACATTTCAAAGGAATCTACTTTCTTCCTGTCATTTTTTTTCATACATAGCATACTTGGCCTGTACAAAATAGTCCAACTGGTTCTTCATCATGCAGAATAGTGTTATTTGTAAGTCAAGCTTCCAAAGAATTCTGAATTATTTAAAGAGATTTCTAAGTGAAACTGAACTGTGCATCAAGAAAGTGTTCCAGCGCAGAATAATTCAAATAACATGAACAGTACAATATTTTGAGTCAATTCCATAGGGGATAAAAAGAACATGCAGTAACAAAATACAATTGTTATTATACTAATGACACATTACCTCTGATATAAAGATTTGTTTATCTATAAAGTACAGTTTACAGCATTGAGCAAGACACTGTCAGCTAACTTTGCAGAGTTGTAGTAGACCTACTTTTTTTGCAGGAATTGTTGCGTATAGCATAGAGTAATATTTTCAACAACAGTGGAATAATTTTTGATTAATAGCATGATCAATAACCAAACTGAATGAAAATACTTGGTTTAATGTGATTTGCTCCTTCTAAGACAAAGGGATTGTCATTCTCATCCTCAATACATTTGCTTTGAACCATCTCATCTGATTCATCTAGATAACTGTGAACGGTACAAAAACAATATGATTGCTATCTAGTTACCTTCTTGAGATCAATTTAATTTTGGGCATAATTGTCATAATGCATTCAAAACCAGCAGTTTATTACAAAACACCACACCATTTGTATATCTATGTGCACAGAATTCTAACAGTGTAATCCAAAATTCATGCTAGTTTTTCCATGCTACAAATTTTGCGTGCAGATGTGCGGACTTCACTTTGCCCAGTAATGACAAGATAACTCTTATTTGTTGGAATAGAAACGACCGCATCCCGGTTTATTAATAAGAATAACTGTAGGAAGCTGGGCGAGCATAAACGGGACACATCCTGGCCACCAGCAGCATACCGCTGAACCTGGTCATGGTCAGCCCACGGCTGACCCCTGGCCCTTCGGGCAGCGAACTGCTGAACCCAGAATTGTCTCCCATTGGAATTGGGACAGGAGGTTACTAGGTGCCACTTGGGCGCATACCCATTTTGTGACACCCCCTCCTGCTGGGAATGGTGAGCTCGAAACAGGACCTCCAGGCCTGCACCGACAAGCCCTCCACAACCCCCAGACCTCTTATTGAGGCCCCCATCATGGGAAGGTCTGGCATGCAAGCCTGCCTACCCGATAAGGATGTGCCCCTATGCCCCAAAAAACCGCTCAGACTGCGACAAAAATCATAACATTAAATAACATACATAACACTGCCACATCACTTAGGCAGGGAAGGTGGGTCTGCTTTCTCGCAGCCTCGTGAAGAGGCCGAGCCGGGCACCAGTTTATATAGCCTGCCCGGCTTCCTTATCACATGACGGTTTCAACCGTCACATGACCATCCACCAAGGCATAAGGGGATGGAGAGCAGCCACTCGATTCTCCCCTGCCGCAACTGCGCCCCGGGTAAGTTCGGGTGTGCTTTTTATCACAGAGTATAAAGAATACAAAAGAGCATGCCTACGGCTGCACCAACGCACACTCTGTAACGGAGATAAGGCTCCTTTAATCGCCATTCATGAGCGGACTCCGGAGGGAGATTACAAATTTGGTACAGTTACAGAAATGATGAAAAACTTTGTACCTTGAAAATACCAGTCGTGAATATATTAATAGTCCTGGTTGAAAGAGGTACAGAGAAAGGACAGAAAAACAACGAAGAACAACAACAAAGACTGTATCCTGTAGAGCAATGAACTGAATGTAATTAGTGGAATGGACTATTATTGCTGGAATTCTCCCGAAGGGGTGATCTGAAATGAAAGCAAAAGTGTAAAAATGTATTATTGGAAACTGAATTTCATGTTTATGTTTGCTTGTATGACGAATTAGATTGTAAAATATACAAAAGCCACAAAGCAGCATACGTGTGTCATTGGTTTTTCAGTCCAACTTTTTACATAGCTCATGAGAGTTACCTCAACAAGTGGAAATAGCGGTTCTAATATGGCATGCAGGCAAAGATCAGTTCTTATTTATTATTTATTTAAAACATTTGTATTCTGCCTTTCTACCAAACTTAGGATACCAAGGTGATACTAATAAAAACATTTAAAGGATTGAAAACTCAGGCCATATGTTTAAAACAATTCATCTAGCCACTCAAGGATGACTCAGCCTTCCATCCTTCCAAGATTGGTAAAATGAATAACCAGCTTGTTGGGAATAAAGTATAGATGACTGGGGAAGGCAAAAGCAAACCACAATGTAAACATTGTCAGCCTATTAAATGATGTGTTGTGACATTACCCCATGGGTCCATAAGAACCCAGTGCTTGCACAGGGGATTTACCTTTATCCTTTACCTTTATGTAAATATGAGAGAGAGAGAGAGAGAGAGAGAGAGAGACAGAGAGAGAGAGGGAGGGAGAGAGGGAGGAAGGGAGGGAGTATTCATACACCCACAAACTGGGAAGACAGCCAATGAGAGGTAACAAAGGAGCACAAAAAAAAAAGTCTTCACCCACTTGCAGAAGACAAAGATAGAGAAAGACAGATCAATCTCCCTGGGAAGGGTCTTCCAGAGTTTTGGTACCATGACTGAGAAGGCCCCATTGATCGTAAGATGGTAGGTCACTTGAAGTAGGCCCTTTAAAGATCCCTTTCCCACACTGATAAAGTTACCACATATTTCAAAATAAGCTTTAGGCAAGGAAGAAAAGACACTACAGTATAAGCAGTGCAATTCCATGCAGAGGTAACACCAGTCTAAATCCACTGAAACCAACTGGCTTAGAGCAGAGGCGTACCTAGGGTGGAGAAAAGAAGGACATGTGCTTCTGGTGTCACTCCTCAAGGGATGCCAGCCTGCGCCCCACTGACTGCACCCCACTCACAAACTCCATGTGGAGTTCACTGACAAGCACACAGTTGAACATTGAACCCAGCTAGCATTCAACTCAACTTGTCCCACCCTCAAACTCCATGCAGGGCACTCCTGTTTGATCCTGGGCTGGGCTTGACCAGGGCCAGCTTTAAACTATAGATTTGAAGCCTGAAGTTTAAAGCTCGACCCAGCCAGGTTAACCTCAGAACAGACCTGAGAAGTCAGTCTGATTGGCCCCAGCTTTATACTGCTGGGTCCTCCTCCCGAGCTCCACTGGACTGTAGATTATTGGACTGGAGCTGGTCAGATCAAGTGCTTAGTTCAATTCTGGACACAACCTAGCTGGGTTGAGCTTTAAACTGCAGGCTTCAAGCCTACAGTTAAAATTCCAACCAGCCACAGTATTGAACTGAGTGCTGGATCTGACGAGCTCCAGGTTTATATTGCTGGTTCCATCCCCAAGTTCCACCTCCAAAGGTTTAAATCTCGAGCCAGCTGAGCCCAGCATCAAAGAAGCATCTGCCCCTGGACTCCACTGTAGTGCTTGCTCTGGGTACCATTTTCGACAAATACCCCTGGCTTAAGATTCCACTGCTGATCAACTGCTAATTTGATTCTCAAGTGACGGCTTCAACATTTGTTCTTCATAAAAGCTTGATCCCATTTCTAATAATATAAAAATTTAAATAATCATTTGCTCAGGTATTAAGACCCTAGGGATGAAGCCCTCAGTTCCTTTTTTTTCTCCCAAACTCCCATCAATGTATGTGAAGGTAATTGGGTACAAAATTACAGCCTAGAATTTTGACCTACATGTCTTAAAAGGCCTTGTTTCCTACAGTATTAGATCCTTCAATGAGTTTCTGAAATGTAATTAGTAATTCCTGAAGAACAGATGAGATTTCAAGCCTCTGGGCCTTCATATACCTAAAATAGTAACACAAGCCATGTTCTAGTTAGGCATACTAAAATAGGAAATGCTTATTAAAATGTTTTAGAATATTGCAGGGAAGAAATGTGATGAATACAATGATATTTAATCTAATTTTCATATTAGTGTGGTTAGATTGTTTGAACTGTCAAACAGTGGTTTTATACTGTCTGTTGTGGGTTTTCCAGGCTGTGTGACTGTGGTCTGGTAACTTTTGGTCTTCATGTTTCACCTATGAAAGCATTTTCACAGGAATGTCATGGTAAGATGTGTTTCACTTCATGGTACAGTGCCTGTGGATGACTCTGGACCTAACCTGCCTCTCAGGGTTGCTTTGAAAATAAATTGGAGGTGAAGATAAATTGGAGATAAGCTGCTTTGGGTCTCTTTAGAGTGGGAAGGCAGAGTATAAATTAAGTAAGCAAGCAAGTATTGCACCTTCAGCCAGCATCAGTAGTTTATGATAGTGCACAGTTTCAGAATATTGTATTCAGCAGTAAGGAATTAAGATACCATTTTAAACAGCAGTCTGATTTGCATACTTCTACGAAGCACTCTTATTCAGAATTATGATCTACCACAGTCATTGAGACTTGATGAAAGCAGGTAAAATCTAAGTTGCACGTTGTCCAGATAAAAGTATTTCACTATTAATAAACTGCCATAAAAACCTATTACTGTGTTATATTTTTCAGACCTCTCTAAAATATGAGTAAAAGATCACAACATAAAACGATGAACAAACTGGCTGAACAAATTGGCTGAACAAACTATATTCCTTTGGATATCAATGGGGTGAACTACATGCAAGTGATACCTTACTCTTAATTTAGCATCTTGCTAAAGCCCAAGAGGAGAACTAATACAGAAGTGTAAGTAGATCATAACACCAAGATGGGAAGATGCAGTGTAGCTGTAATTAAGTTGAAATGAATAATGCAAATTAAAAAATCCATAAGAGAATAAATAAAATAAACACATTTTTCTTACTATCTTGGGAGCAGCTTAACATTTCAAAACTAAATCCACTATGAAAGTTTCAAATGCTTTTTAGCCAAACATTATAGAGTCATTCCAAACATGTGATAACCTCTACAACACAGCCTGGAGCTTATTCTCTCCTTCATCATTTTATCACTTTAAAAATTAATCAGTGTATTTCTTATCTGTGAAGGAAATAACAACTGAGCTTATATACACAGTCTTGCTTTCCTTAACCTATGAGTTATAACTGTCCAGAATAGTAATTTAATCTGAAACTAAGCAGATGTTTGCCAGATAATTATAATGTTAAAGTAGCATATAAACATCCAATGCGTGAGAATTAAACTATGTCCATCAAATGAAAATGTGTGTCCTTAGTGCATGGGCCATAAATGCTAACTTTTGACTATATCACTGTTGCACCCCAAAGAAACAAGTAGTGTTAAATGCCGTGCTAAAAGGTTTCAAATCCATAACAATGAAAGGATTCCTATATCTGTTAGCCAGCCATCTGCCTGCCTATCTGTCTGTGAAAAGAATAACTCATAAGCAAATAAAGTTATGAACCTCAAAATTGGCCGAAGCGTCAGGATGAAGATGGGAGATGCAGTAACAAACATAAGAGGGAACCAGAACATCCTGGCCCATGTTCTCTCAAGACCCTTTCCCCCTTGAAGCTATTTGCATTTAACACTACTGATGAAGAAGAGTTGGTTTTCATATCTTGCTCTTATCTACCATAAGGAGTTTCAAACAGCTTACAACCACCTTCCCCCCTCCTGCAAGAGAAATATAGTGAAGCAGGCTTCACGCGGAGGAGTGGAGAATCCAACTGTTCCCCAGATTAGTGTTCTTAACCACTACACCATGCTGGCTCCGTTGTCCCTGGGAGACATCACCTATAAGAAAATAAAGTTATGCATTTGGGAGGGGGGAAGCCACTTAGTTCAGGATGTTAATAGCAATTGCAGTGCCCAAAATAAAGGGAATTGGAATATCCTGGTTATCTTCAGAAGCCTTTCCCCATGGTATTCACAACGGTAGCTAAGGTTGTCTTTTCATCGCATGACATACAAGGGAATGCGAAAAATGAAGGAAGTCTGAACATCCTGTCCAACACTGCCTCAAGAACCCCTGCATGCTCATGCAATGGAATCTAAGATCCTTTATTTGTGATAGGCATAACACATTAGAAAATAAAGGTAGATGTTTCAAAACTGGCCACTGCATTCAGAATGATGGTGAGAGTTGCAGAGCAACCAATGAATGGAATCTGAAATTTGCAATGGAAACAAAGCTTTATTCATGAGACACCAGAAAGGTCAGGCAACACAGGCTAGGAAAGTAGAAAACATCCTCTGTTACAAAAAGCAGTGGTATACAACTTTGCTGACCAACAGAGTGTCTGTGGTGAAGTGGTTAGATCTAACAAACCCAGGTTCAAATCCCAATCTACCATGGAAGCTTTTCCAAGTGAACTTGGTTCAGTCCCATTGTCAGCCAGTCCTAACTCTCAGGGTTCTTGTGAAGATAAAATAGAGAAGAGAAGAATGATGTACCCATCTGGTTACTCTTGGTGGAAAAAACAGAATAAACATAGAAGATTGAACATGTCTGTATGCTAAGTGTTGTCACGGCACTTCCAACTTAAAGTAACTCTATGCATTAACCACCTCCAAAATGTTCTATCAATAACAGCCTTGCTCTGGTCTTAGAAACTGAAGGCCATGGCTTTCTTGATTGAGTCAATCCATCTTGTGATGGGTCTCGAATCTCGTGTTCTCATAATGTGACTATATTGTGTAAGTTAGGATGGAACATATTGCCTCTTTTACAAAAAGAAAGGAACTTTCCAGAACTATCACAGACAATACTGAAACTACCATTAAATATTACAAGCACATTGACTTATGGGGTTGGTGAGTACAAGCAGACACACCTCTAGCGATATTTATCCAGTATATTTATTTATCCAACGAAGGCTTTCATGTCTCCTTGAACATACATGGAAATACATGTCCATTTTGTAGGCAACTTTCTACTGCCATGCAGACACACACGATCAGCCTTAAATGCTGAAGCTCTGATCACTGTTAAATTTACTAAGCTACTTTTTAATGAACTTAAAGTTCAGTGCTATTTTCACAACAACCTGTTGAAGATAAACAAGCTACAAAACTAGTCAGCTTGTCATGTAAACAAATGCCAATCATACCTGACTCACTGAATGGTATCTGTTTTAAGTTTGTTTGTATATTCCCACAGTGCACTAGAAAGTCAAAACATTTAGCAACTTATAACCACAACTGCAACCCAGTTTAAGTGCTTCCATTCCGTTTGCGTAAAATCAGTAAGTGAACCACATAAAGGTGCTTTCTACAACCAGATCTAATCACTACTCAGGATTAAGAAGTGCAATTAACTATACAGTATATTTAAAAAGTGAAAGAAAGCCTCAAATATGAGAACACATGATTACAATCCATCAAACTGTTCAAGAACAGCACAATGTGCATCACCAGAAGTTCTGCTTCCTTCCAATACATGAGCAGAGGATGCAACATGAAACAACTTAATAATTACAAGCACAGTGCACTCTGCCCGTCAGTTCCATCAATTTCCAATGTACACATAGAACTCCTAGATGAGAAGATTGCATTCACATGAATAGGGAGGGCAATTTTAAGATCACATTTTAAAAGCACACAGAAAGCAACTTCCTCCATTAAAGCAAGAGGTTTGAAAGAGAAAACTTAATACACACTGGGGCTTTTGAACTAGTGATAGACTGTGGACTAGGACAATGACTAATTAGCAAAATTCAAATATTCAATGTAATAGGATTCCGGGTTGCTCAAGTGAAAAATAAAATTATACAGACCATAAGATTTAGAAATGTGAAAGCAATGCAGAGATGCTGCATTTTACAAACAGATGTGTAGAAACAGTGTGTTGGAATGTTACGGCCCAATCTAGATGGGGGGGCTGAATTGACATTTGTGAGCAGCTTGATCCCCACGCCCCGCCAGCATAAGAGGCACTTATGCTGATGGAGACAGTAAAAACAGGTGCTGCTCAGCACCACAGTAGCCAAATCTAGAAGTGGCCCCACCCTGGGAGCTATGCTAGTGTCCAAGTGGGTACCAGTGCGGAGAGAAACGTCCAGCCCAGTCGACTTCCAGCCAATTCATGCCCCTCCTCCATAACCATAGACTTACATGGGGCTATTTGGGTGGTAGGAGAGGTTTTTTTATTCCTTTCTTCCTATGACACCCAGAGCCCCTTTGGAGGCAGGATAACACTGTCCTTGCAACACCGGCCACGGCAGGGTTCCCCCCATTTTGATTGCAATGTTAAAACTCATTTGTCCGTATATAACCCTGTTAATCACTTCAGTACTGCAGTAAGAAAAATCAGCATTTTTATCCTCAATCTACAGATCAAAAGACATAGAAGACTGAGGTTTGTAGTGGATTACCTAAATTAAAAAGTGAATTTTGAACAAAGCGCTTCCAGTGACACCCTTAGCCAAGCTAAGGACTTCCAGTGCCATACTTAGCCTTTCTAAGTCAATCATTGATTCCTTTTTTAAGGAGGATGTAACTCACCCTAGGAGAGGACTGTCAATCATTAAATGCACCATATATACAATTCTCATTTAGTTAATAACATTATCACCAACTATGAAAAATAGACTTAACAAAAGTGAAAACACTGCAACAAATGCTGAACAAATGTAATGCTGGACAAATGTAAATGGTTGCTAAAAATATATCAATTGTTTTCTTTTTATACTTGCACAAGCAATTAATTGTAAAAAGAATGTTTCAGCAAGTATGCTAAAGTCATCAGGCAATATATTATTTGTTGCCAGTAAAGTCACTATGTTCCATGTTTCAGCTTGAGTGGAAGGTTTCCAAGGAGGAGGATGCAGAACTCAATTGGCCCAGACTCATTTCTTCTTTGGAGCAAAACATAGTGATTGGGGATGTTAAATGAACCCTGTAATTGCCTACTAATTTATCTTGAAGGCAATGGGACTCACTTCCAGGCATTTTTAAAGAACTGTGATAAAGTATTTCAACTAAAAATTATTTACTACGGGTATGCTGATTGTATAGCAGACAATTTGCAAAGTATCTTTCTAAATTCACTACTTTGAGAAAAGGTATAGCTGGTTGGTATGAAGACTGTCCCAATCCCAATTGTAGCAATTTACAGAAACTGCAGTACTGCAGATACTGAACAGATGGGTTCAACCAACTTTGTTTATAAGAAAGTGTGCGTTCAGCGGGAGGCCCAATTTCTTATACAAATATACTAACCATTAAAAATGGTTGCATTCAATGTAATTATTTATGACAATGAGTTTTACTTAATAACACAAAACGGAAGTTGTTTGTTTTTCCGCATGACATAAATGAAGGCAAAGCTTCCTTTTTTTTTGAAGTAATTTTTCCTGAATAGTTATATTTGAAAAACCTAGTCAGCTTAGCCATCTCAAACAGAGTTACATTTCAATCCATGGAAATCAATAACCTTAGAAGGGTAAAATTCTTTTTAAGACCGCACTGTCAGAGTGCACCCCTATATTGACTTTCTGGGAATGCGACCTTCTTATGTAATGATTTTCTTTCAAGTAAACAAGAAAAGGATTGCATGACTCTTACCGTAAAGTAGGATTAGGTCAGCTGATACTGCTATATCAAGGGAGTGGATGGAAGGGAGGGGAGGAGGTGACATTAAATATTCTGCAGCAGAAATTTTTCAAATTCTGCTATGCACTTTTTATTTTAATTATTTTTAATAATAAACCAAGATAACTGTTTCCTAAATTTAGAATCTCAATTTTTGTAATAAAAGTATACCTTATGAGGTTAAAAATGCATCAATATTATCTTCATCCTGGGCATATTTTTTCCAGGAAATAAGTACCACTGTAATCAATGTGGCTAACCCCCAAGCAACTGTGTATAGTACTGGGGCCTCAGTCTACTCACACAGTCTGTAAATAAGGTGGGAATAATATTTTCACGTTGCACTATAATTACTAGTTCCCCTGTAAAGACACTGCTACAAAACAGTCTTTCTAATTAAGAACAGTTAAATGTCACAACAGAAAATGAATATTTTCTCCCATTTCAAGGATACATTGTATCACATCCAAACTTCCTCAAAATCATCATATTTGAAATTCTCTAAAAATGCATGCCAGAAATTGACTGAAACTTCATTTGTGCTTCTCCCTTGCATCTAGAATGTCGCCTTCAAATAGTTAACAGTGGAGTTCTCGAAATCACAGTCTGGTGATTAAAGGCACTGAATTCTCTGCAGCATTTCAGTCTTCCTCTAAAGGCTGGCATACAAAGCGTCGCTCTTAGAGCAGTACAAGATGTCACCACAGGCTGACGCTCTTTCTACAAGAATAATGAGATATTCTCCACACTGAAGAAAGAACAGAGTTCACAGTTTGCTTCCCTTAGTTTCAGTTCTGTTTAAATACACTAGACAGACAAAAAAAAGTACAAACAGAACTGCCCAGGTCATTTTGAGAAGACTTTAATACCCCTTTCTTTTTGAAGATCCTAAGAAGCTCAGGAAATAATGATATCAATCAAACTGAATTTGGGCTACAATCCACAAAACTCCAGAGAATTCCAGCTGACTTTAATGATACTGCTCCAGAATAGAACTGTTGTCTGGAAACTGTATTCACTCACAGGACTGTACTCACAGCACAAACACAGTATTAGAAGTGTTCCAGTTGCACAATATTTTACTTTAAACAGTCTAGAGTTAAAAAAAAATCAGATGGGCACCTTAATTTAGGGAAGAGCAATTTGAACTTTGCCCTGAAACTGCCATTTAATGTGGGGAAGTTGTGTCAATGTTCAAATGAAAGAGTTCTGTCTTTCAGCTTGCCAACCCTGAACACTACAGTCACCTAATAGAAATAGCTCTTACATGACAGGTTTTCTTAGAGTGTTGCTACCAGTCACACAGATCCATACAGTGTCACTTCTATCACCAATGCCTGAGGGCAGGCTGGTCTTGGACCAAAATAAAAATACCTCTCTTTCCCTTTTCCACATACACGCACAATCAAGTGCGAAAGCCACAGGGGCAGAGCTGGAATTCTTTCCATGGCAGAAGAGCAAAAGGGGCTTCCCTTTCTATGACAGTATTTGTAGTACAGGCACAAAACAGAGACACCGACAAATTCCTCTAAAGGGCTTATTATTAGAGATGTTTAAAGTATTAGTGACTGAAAATACACCATCTGAGCTGACACACCTTCAAGATCTGGTTTTAGCCGGCAGCCTTCTGTCTGGATTATCTCCTTCAGCATTGAACAACATCCCACCCCCCAAATCTGCTTGCTACTTGCTCTTTACAAATGTAGGTGAGGTCACCTCTTTCAGCTCCTTCTCAGGCACAGCCAGAAAGGCAACTTTCAAAGGTACACAGAAGAAACCCACCCAAAGTCAGAGGCTTTTCTATTTGACAAATCTTGCAGAATTGCTCTGGGAATTCAGTGCAGCTGGCAGATTTCTTGTTTGTTTTCACAATCAAACCCAAACAGGAAAAAAATAGAGGGGCAACAATCCAACAAATTGCCCCACAGTAAGTGTTGGGAAATGTAGTCATCTTTTTGATATTTGTACCCTAGAGGGAATAGAACAATTCACCCAAGGCAACGAGAAAGACTCAATGCTGGCTCCTCAAGTACTTATCAGAATTTAAAACAGAACCACACCTGGATTACATCCCAAACCCACGACATTAAAACATTTTGTGGATCACAGAAAGAGTCAGATGCTATTAAACACACTTTGTCAGAATATAAACTGTGGTTGCCAACTAGACGGTGGCACCCGAGCCTTCAAATGAAAGCAGGTAAAATGATAATGACAAACTCCTAAAACACACACACAATTATAGGAAATGTTACAGGAAATAATAGGAAATTGCTTTTTTAAAAAAGGGAGGGTCTTTCCCACAGCCAGAGAGCCATGCAAACCTTCACATTTCGTGAAGCCCTACAGACAAGAACGGCAATATTGGGGGTGCTCTTTGTCAATTACGCACACACCTGCCACAGATCCGGGCTAAAAGCCACGCAGCTTTTGCAAAGCCTCAACCGCAAAACGTAAACCGGATCGAGGGAGGGAAACGACTCGAGGGAGATCCCCCCAGCAGAGTGGGAAAGGAGGGTACTCCAGCGGGCGAGCAGCTGCAGCACGTCCATGAAATAAGTTGCTTCCGCACGAGGCGGAAAGAGGAAGGGGGCCGCCCGCGGCACTCTTGACAGCTCCCTCCGGGCACGCCAACCGCGCTCCCCTCTCTGGCCGGCCGGCCGGCCGCTCACCCACTCACTCACTCACCTGGCCGCGGGCAAAGGGCAAAGAGCAGCAAGCTGAGCAGCAGAGGCGGCTGCAAGGGGCAGCGGCGGCGGCAAGAGGCGGCAGAGGGGGTCTCCATCCCGCCTCTCCGCGAGGCTGAAAGCGAACCGGCGGCGGCTCCAAACGCTTCTCCTTCGCGAGGGGAGGCAGGCAAGCACCCCTCCCAGGGTCGCCTCTTCCTCGACGAGCGGCCACCGCTTGCTTCCCTGGAGGGAAACTACGGCAGCTCCGTAACTTTCCAGGCGACCCCCGCGGCAGGTGGAAGCAGAAGTTGGACGCGCGGGTGGCGGCAGCAGCGCGGAGCGGCGCTCTGAGATGGGCGAGGGAGCGGACGCCTCAGCACCGCACAGAAGCAGGTGGCTCTTTCCCTCTGGCAGCCTAGCGGCGCTCCAGGACAGCGAGCGGCGAGCGGAGGCGGGGCCCGCCCAAGCAGGACACGCCCCCTAGCTCCGCCCTGCTCTCAGAGGCCCGCGAATCCGAGCAGTTTCCGCGGTCTCTGCAATCGCGACCATCAGAGGCGAGAAAGCGCACGCGCTGCAACTGCGGGGCCAGGACGGGACTCGCCAGTTGAGCGCCAGTTTGGAAGGGAAAGGGGGCGCGCGCGCATTGGAGGGTAGGGAAGAGACGGATGGAGGGTAGGGATAGAGAAGAGCATCCGCGGGAAGGCTTCGCCGCAGAAGAGGCTCTTGAACTTTGCATGCCCTTTTGCTCGGATGTAGTAGCAGAGGGTCAGTTTCTGTAGGGCTGCCACCCGCAGCGTTGAGGCGGCGAGCCGCAATGGTGTGAAAAGCAAACGAGCGCTCAGTGGCTCTGGGCGCGCTAAAACTGCGCTTTCGAATGCGGAGGAAGGCCCCGGGGTTGATATGTGCTGAACCGGGGCCCCTGGAAAGGGAGAAGGCTTCCCTGCAGCCGTGGGAGGGAGCCTGAGGGTCTCCAGGCTGGAAACAGTGCTTCGGTTCTTGTGCTGCCGTTTATCGTGGTACTTGGAGGATGTAACGGCTAGATGCTCTTTTTCCAGAGGCGTGACCAGCTTTGGTGGCCCAGTGGGCGTCAGCCGGCCAAAATCTCATGCCGCAACAAACGTGCGAAGCTCTGAAACCTTCCTCCGTGCGCTTACTTGAGCGACGCTGCAGTGCTGAGCACGCTGGCTTATTTATTCAAGACAGAATTTCTCCTGCAGAAGACAGAGCTGTAGGATGTCCCAAGGCTTGCTGTTAAAACCTGGCTATTAGGTGGTAACTTTGTAGTGTAGGAAATGGCCTAAATTTACAGTGAATACTCTCAAGCAAAGTCGCAAAACGGTTCTCAAAAAGGGCCACGCCTCCTACTCGCTATATCTCTCCCTGACCGTGCCTCTTTGAAGGAGGAAGGGTGGGCGGGTTAGTGGCTTGCTTTGCCCAGGGCCAGCTCAGCTGAGATATGCTGAGTTTTGCCTCCATGGGGCTGACCCAGACTCCTAGGGCTGCATCTGTAACCCCCATGCCCAGAATGGGTTGGCCCAGTAAGGGGGTGGAGACTCAGAGCAGCAAAAAGGCTGCAAGAGCTCTTTGCAGAAGACAAGGCTACCAGACTCGGACGTTGATTTCTATAAGCCCGTAACACCTTGTTAAGGGTTTCTTTTGTGGTTGTAATGGGTGAGAGTTCTCCTGGAGACCTTCATCATGTTGCAACCTGTTCATCAAGCCCTTGGAGTCTTCAGGAGCCAGCCAACTTGCAAAGAAGAATTTGGACTTGCCAATATCAGTAGACTGTAAATAGAAGGACTTGAAATGCAACCTGAACAGGACCTTGAATTGTAACGTTAAATGTTGATGTTTTAAAAGTGTAAATTGTAAAGAAAAGTAAACCATTTTGTTGTTTAAAAATTGTTGTTGCAACTCATTCCAAGTACTGCCCAACAGAACCCACAAGCTGAGGTTACACATCCATGCCTGGCCATTGTGCTGGTCGAGGGGACTCTCGCTTCTCAGGGGACCAGCACAAACAGAGCCTGACCTTGCTTGGGGCCAGTCCGGGCAACATATGGATAGCTATGCTTTTCTTGTTTCACTTCATGGCCACAACCTCCCTGGCCATCACCCCAAAGGAAGAAGGGTTGGCTGGTGGCAAGGGGTCCTGGGTGAAGGGAATCTTGCTTCACGCAGAGCCTTCCCAGGCAAGGCCAGTAAATTTTGGCCTTGTGAAGGGCTGACCCATGTCAGCAGAGAAAATTCTCACCTGTGGTTTCAGCCCACAAGAGGCAAAGTCAGCCCTGAGCAAGGCGGCCCCTGTGCGGAAGAGGAGGAGCAGCAGCTTCCGACCTCTAGATCTCGGGAATTTCCCTCAGTGACCTTAATGGCCAGTCAGCCTCTTCATATTCTAAAACTGATCCCTTCTCCAGGACTTCTGCTGCACTGTGATCCCAGACCTTGCCAAAGGTTGCAGTGTGGCGGTGGAAGTTGCAGCAGACTCACGGCAACCCAGCTGGGTTTTGGAGGCAAAAGACTTTCAGAGTGGTTTGCCAATGCCTTCCTCTGCATAGGCACCCTGGCGTTACTTGGTAGTTTCTAAATCAGTATCAGATAGATGGAGAGGTGAACTGGATCCTGTTGAGTATGGAAGGAAACTGCTTTTAAATTCTTATCTGAACCTCACCAACTTCTTTCTCTCTGATATAATCCCATTGATTTTAAAGGAGCTAAACGGTTAAGTGGTTGAATGACATTTTCATCATCATATCGGCTTGTTGATGATCACGGAGAGCTTTTTTTCTCCTATCCAAAGGCACAGAGCAGCAACAGCATCAATTTAGCTGATACTTCCCAATGCACACCTTTTAAAACATCTTTACACACAGCAAAGTACATGAATGTTCACTTGTAGCAGACAGTAATCTTTTTCATTCAAAACTACTTTCCATGTAGTAACAGATAAAGTAAAAAAAATGACTTCAGATCAGGCAAGATGCTTCACAGAATCAAATGGCAAATTTATGTCTTGATAATGCTAATTAATAGCAAAACTGGATTCTTTTTCAAAAACAGCTCATATTTGTGTCTTTGAAATAACAGAGTAGGTTGATTAATAAAATGAAAATATAGATTTTTTTCAATATATACTAAGAATATTTCTACAGTGAAAAGACTGAGAAAGAACTATGTTTAATGAACCTATAAGCTTTACTGCACCTGAGGCAGAGAGTAAAATTATGCATGAGGAGCAATTTCATCAATAACCTTTCATTTCAGTCAGGGTAGCAAAGAGAGTTTGCATGGGGTGGGGGAGAGAGTCTGAAGTCATTGCTGATTATTTCATGACAAGCAAGACTGATAGAAAAAGATATATCAAAACACAAACCAAATTTCCTTGAATAAATCTGTCCTGTGTTCATTTTTATTGGGGCTTTTCCAGGAGTGAAAACCAAATTGCAGTGATCATGGGTCACTTTCAGAAAAGACATAAATTGAGGGAAAAGCCTTTCTTATTCTTCCTGCTCATTTATTAAAAATGGTAGTATCCTGGGAAAAAAATCCTTTTAGGTCCACGTTGGGTTTTATTTTAATCTGATAAGAATAGTAGTTCTAGAAAACAGTGGACAACCATTTCTCCTGTACAGTTTTCTTGAACTAAATCGCCCCCCCCCCAAATCTGCAGTTTGTGAGAAAACTGACACTAAGAACATGACACTAAGAACATGACACTAAGAACCCAACCTTGTTTTTTGAAAGCCCTTGCAACTGTCAAGAAGCCAAGCAGTGTGCCCACCATTTCCCCACTTTTGGAATGGGCTCTGTCTATTCCAGTGGCAACAAAGTGGTCTTTATAGGTAAGGAATACCTAAAAGCATTGAGGCTCCAAGAAGGATATTGTGTGTTCCTGGAGACACCAATGGTTCAGAGATCTTCTATGGCAGGGGTCTGCAACCTGTGGCTCTCCAGATGTTCGTGGACTATAAGTTCCATCAGCCCCTGCCAGCATGGCAATTGGCCATGCTGGTAGGGGCTGATGGGAATTGTAGTCCACGAACATCTGGAGAGCCACAGGTTGCAGACCCCTGCTCTATGGGTTCCTTGTAAATGTGGGCCAGTTCTAGACATGTCCAGAGGCCATGGTCTACCACACATCATTTCAGCACCTTATAGCTGAGAGTTGGTTCCTAAATACTTTAAATTTTAAAGAGCTGAGGGGAAGTTGTATGTTTCCTGTTGAGTAGGCCTAGCCTCTATAATTTAAACGCTCTTGTAAATTTCATAAGAAACTAGCTGTTCAGGTGTGAGGGTCCCAATCTGGATCAGGCCACAGCACATAACAAGAATGGGCTTCAGTTTCACCCCCTGTTGCATTTTCCTGGCCTGAACATAGCCAGAAGAAAGCTATCTATATCCTATGTGGGATCTCCATGTATACTGATAAGGTATGGAAAGATTTGTCTGACAGCACAAACACATTTCACTGGACTTTTTTCCTAGTTGGAACAATGGCATAGAGAGAGAACATAAACATCATCTCTGCATGTGCTGCCACACCAGTCTAAATCCCAACATTCCTAATAACCTGTATGATTGATGGTCCTTGTAGTAGACCTGACTTGATTGTACTACTAGGTCCCCAGCAACTTGACAAAGAGGGCATTTATATCTGGAAAAATACCACAGAATAGAAGGTTTGGGAGGTTTGGAAATCTCCTTTTCCATGTCACTATGCTAATCAAATCAGGGCCTATTGCTAAATGTAAAGTATAGTCTATCCCATAGCCCACTATGTATAGGCCACTGTTTTCTAGTAGCTGCTTTCTGTATAAAATTCACTAATGTGCTCTCTTGCTAGTGATCTATTTCATGTGTTTCAGTAATCTGGAGAAACAGGAATGGGAAATCTGTATTTGGTTCTTCATTATCTTACAAGGAGTGGAGAGTAGATAAGGTGTTTTTGAAACTAGGTTTTCTTCACTTCTATCACCAGCATAAATTTTCCTCTTGTTCTTCTGGTTTGTTGAGAGGGTGCCTTTTCCTGCTGGTAGCTGTTTGTTTTACAGCTTGTGAAAATTGTTTCATTTATTCATTTTCCAGTGTTTATGTATGAGTGTATTATGTGATGATTATGACTGGTAGGGGAGAAAATGTTTATGTCTATTGGTCAGCTGAGAAATGTTAGGGAAAGTGAGTGAGGCTGATATAGCTAAGGCTTTGAAGGAGGGAAAGAATGTGTGTGGGCAGTGGTGAGTAAGTTGTGTTCTTTTGATGAGATATAAGGGTGTGAAAATTTGTAAGAATGAACAGGATGGCTTTTCCCATGGTAAATTTTATGCTCACATTCCTAGAAACATTGTACTTGGACGTAAGACTAATTTGAAGTTGGAATTTTTTTTTTGCAGCGGGGGAGAGTTGAACTCTTAATCTTTGCTTTCCATATGTGCAGCAGCATTGGGTGATTATTCATTTAGTGATGATGTGTTTAAAATATGAAATCAGCATCTTCAGCCTGGGAATTTGGGGGATCCTTTATTGGGGTGAGTTTGCTTTGAATTACCTGAATTATTTACACTATTTTTCTCAACTGTACTGAAGCGCACAGTGAGCCGCATTTTATTGGAAAAAATATTCACTTATTCATTATTGTCTACTTGAATATCACATAAGGGTTGCCAGAGAATTGCAGGAAGACTTGGATGTGATTTCAGCAGCCTAAATATATTAAACCAATCATATTCATTTTGCATATGTACTTCAAAAATCAAATGCATGGATGAATATCAGTTGCTGTGGGTTGCAGAAATTCTTGGAATATTTTGCCTTCCACCTGTATGTTGACCTTTGTCCCACATGTTGTTCTTGAGCGGATGTCAGCCAAGGAGCATATTTTTTTGTTGAAGGGTTTTGTTGAATAGGTTCAGCTGGCTTGAAGTAAGTAAGTAGACTGTACCTTAAGAAATCCCCTTTGGATCATAAGGATTTTTGACCAGTCATCACACTTTCCTTTTGTGGTGCTCTGGAAGTTGTGTAGAAAGCTGGTGAGAACACAGTTTAACTGAGATGTGGTGTGTAACATACTGCATAGGTAAGATGTTCTACCTGGCTGTCTCACATTTAAAGGAAGCCTTACATCAACATTGCTTGAATTTGTGTGTATGTGAATGGATGGGGGAAATGGGGTTCTGTCACTGCAGGAATACTCTGGGTGTAAGCGGTACCCTCTCTAGCATTTATATAGCACTTTGAAGTGTATCATATAGATTCACATTACTTGTATGAACAACTTCAGCTCTCTCTTTTTTGCCCTTGATACTATTGAAATGCTTTGTACATTGGCAGTGTCCTTTACTTACTTACTTACTTTTTTGAATTTATATATTGCCCTTCCCCGAAGGGCTCAGGTTGTGTGTAAAGTGCCAAAGAGTCACAGCCAACTTAAAACAACCCCTGGTTGGGTTTTCAAGGCAAGCAATTAAGCAGACATGGTTTGCCTTCATCTATAGAATCTTCCTTGGAAGTCTCCCTTCCAAGTACTGGCTCAGCTTAGCTTCTGATATCTGATAAGATTGTCTTAATACTATGAAATTCCATATTCTGGCATCCCCCTTAAACTAGTGTATTAACAATGTGTTAAGTAATAAGGACCTCAAGTTGTAGATCTGCAAAGATATGCATGCACACATATTGTGATAAAGGATTGCAATTTGCTGAAGTGGCACAAGATTTTTTTTCTCCATGAAAAATGGAAGTGTATAAACACAATTTGGTAATGAGAAATCATTCTTCAATAATTGCATAATGCTCTCAGATTACAAGGGCTTGCTGTCATCTGACATAATCCAATAATGATGAATTATGCATCATAATAAAAGAAGTCAGTTGAAATTTTTACTTTATAGCAGATTAATAAGTAGGTCGGCTGACATTTTAAAATCAAATATCTGCTGAGAGCAATAGGAAGTATAGATCAGCACACAGTACCACAATGTCATCTAAAAGCCCATTATCTCTGACAGTTTCTATGTCAATCTCCCCACCTCCGGAATCCTAGGAAACAGCTACAAATGTAATGAATTGGAATGGACCCAATGGATCTTCTTCCCTGTTCTCAAATCAGGATATTTTATAGCTAAAGTGTTCCCAATAGACACTTGCCAGCCTTTCTTTGAAAATCTTCAGAAAAGGAGACTCAGTAAACATCCCTCTGCACTGCTAAGGGAACTTACAACACTATGAAATGTGACTTGGTCTGCAAAATAAGAATAACATTACAAATAATTTATATAAAAACAAGGGTGACCAGTTTTTAATGTATTAATTACATATTGCTTTCTTATTTTTATCTTGATTCTGCTTTGTTACCTTGACTATTCAGTTGCATGTATTTAATTATTCTAATATCATAAGAAGTGATGTGAGTATTCTGCTGAATTTCTTAGTCTGGCATATACAGAAATCTGCATTAATTACAACACTGCACAACACCAATCACAGCACTGGTAATTCATGTCATTTAAATATGTCCAAGTACATACAGATGGGGTCCTACAAGAGAATTTAGTAGAAGTCAGGTGCATATGAAATATGTATGTATACAAATAGGAGTCCTGTGGAATCTGGCTTGGGTTTCAGAATCCATAATTTCCCATGGTTGGGAGGGCTACACAGAATACATATTTGGGGTCAAACATTCTTCACTTATTTGCTTCTAGAATTATTTTAGTTTGAAATAATGGGTAACCATGTTTTCTGTTCAGCAAATCACATTTGAATCATTTGAATTCTGTATAATAGAAGTTGCATTTTGTCCTGTGCATGTCTGTGTATTGCCATCCAGCTGCAGCTGACTTATGGTGATGCCATAGGGTTCTCATAGCAAGATATGAAAAAAAGATGGTTTGCCATTGCCTGACTCTGCATAGCAGCCCTTGACTGCCCTGGAGGTCTCTCATCCTAATACTAACTATTGCTAACCCTGCTTGGCATCTGAGATGTGCCGAGCTTGGGCTAGCCTGGACTATCCAGTACTTAAGGCTTTGTGTATGGTAAGGATCTATCGGGTACTCTTTTAAAACAAAAATAGTTGGCATATATTTATTTACAGCCTGCCTTTCTTTCCAATGAGGACTCCATTTTGCCTAACAACATGAATAGCTTTGGAAGCATGAATCAAGTTAGGGATCAGAGCCCTTCGGGGGCTGGGCGGTCTGTAAGACTGAAAAATAAAATAAAATAAATAGATAAATCAACATGGCAAATGTTAAACATCTGTTTACCAAAATCATTGCAGTGTTGTTTAAAGTCTTCAATTAAGGTTAACTCTTTTTTGCTTAATGCTGTCAGGCCTTGGATATGAATCAATGGTTGCAGCAGGAGACTAAAGCAGGCTTGGGTCCCAACACCAGTATCAAGTAAAGGTGGTCAATAAGGGGACTGGCCTGCCCTGTCTGGTACTATCTTTGAGAATGAAAGAAGAATCCTAGTGTATGAAAGGATCAGGGTCCTCTGTATATTAAAAAGAGAGAGGATGGGTTGTGAACTGTGACTGCCTGACCTACCTGTATCCCTGAAACTGTGTGACAGAGGTTGTGGTGGATGGTGACAGTGTCTCTGAAATTGGCCCACATGACTGTTCTATGTGTTGACAAGTATAAAAGGGAAGGATAGTTTGAGTGGCAGACAGAGTAAGTCAATCAAGTTTGGGGAGAAATAAGATTTTTGCATGTGGCAGACAATTGGTTGAGGATTGGAGTATATCTGCCAATAGGAGTGTGAAGTAAGAGGTGCTATACATCAGGATGTGTGAAGGGTTTCAGCAGGTTTGCATGGTTCAGTTTGTCAGGCTGGTATATTTATTTGTCAATTGCTATATTTTTCCTAGTCAGAATGAAGAAGGCAAAGAAAAAGTTGAACCTCATGACCTAACAGAATCTATTTATTTCATTAGTTTATAGATACAGCATTAGAGGGTGTATTGTTTTTTTAAAAAACCCAGGACTTATTGAAGGAATGGGGCACCTAGTTGCTAAAAGTAACCACTCAAAAATTTCTGCTAAAGGGTAGAATGTGTAGGAAAACCATTCAGCACAATTAAAAAAAAGCAGAATAAGTGAGAGAACATGACTAATAATGAATAGACCCAAGGTTTGTTTTCATTTTGCATGTATCTATATAGATAAAAATGGAGTAGTCATAGGTTGACTGGAGGTGTTAATGTTATCTGAATATTTGAATGTTGTTGGTTTTTAAATTAGTGCCTAGTATAATGTGGGCACTATGTAATATTAAGCAATTATTATAATTCTGCTAACTTTTGAGCTAAGAAAATATTCCATTTTATCTGGCCCTGCTTAGTTAACTCCTCAGAAGAATTTTTAATCTGTGTTGGGGTAAGTAATGTCAAAACCAAACTATATTACTGCTTATTTAGGTTTCTTATTTGTAACCTAAGGCTTAAGGAAGATAGTAACATTTTATTAATGCATTAACTCCCATTAAAGCCTTCTAAGCCTCATTCCTATTTCACAGTTAGCAGAAAGAAACTTGTTTAAAGCCACACAGTGAAGTCAGTTGTCCAAAGCAATGTCCACTGGACTGGATTAATTCAGAGATCTACCTACTCTGTATGGTCATTATTCTGCTACAGGGCTGAATACTCTGCTGCATTACACTATGTGCTGTATTACACCATTATTCAGCCACTATTAAGCTTTCTTGGAGTTGGCAAAGTTAGTGTTCTGTGCACAATAACCCAGACAATTTGGATGCTGCAGCTATTAATTATAAATTATTCAAGTAAGGTTGGATAATATTCAGAGTCAATGGAACTATCCAACTATTGATTACATTAACTCAAATTGTATGATTTAGAATGTACAGAAACATCCAAGTGCGTTTGGCTAATGCAGCCAAATAAAGAACTAAGGTCAATGAACATTGATGGATGAGGTAAATGTTAGCCAAACACTTTATGTCATTTCCAGATTATGCAGATAACATGAATATTGCTAAACAAGAACCTGAAATTGAGATATAAAGTACTGAGGCTTATACACATTTTATTCAAGATGGACTACCATATAGCCTTCCTTTCCCCCTGTTTATACATTTCCTTAAATGTATTTTAACAGTACTGTAACAAATTCCACCAACACATTCTTTTTAAATTTTAAAAGAACACTATTGTTTGGTATAAAGATCTTACAGAGTTGAGAAGTAGCTCTAGCAACATTGTTTTCTCAGATCGAAGATAGCTGAAAAATGCAGTTTACTTAGCATAATAATGATTGATCAAACATAATTTCAGATTCTGTACCCATATAACACATTTCTCATCTGTTTAACCTTTGGTTCATTGACAAATGTTGCTCGTAATAAATTAATTTTTGGCATGTTTTATTCATTCATATTATGCTACTCTTACTTTGTAATGATTTAGGGACAGTTCATAATTCCTTCTCCTCAAAGACAGTTAAACATTTTTCCTACTATATTGTTTGTAAAATGTTGCTCCCTCCAGTATAGATAAAAAGCTAAATAGATATTAATACTCTAATCTCTTTATTAGCTATTATCAGAGTTCTGGACTTGTTTTATCTAGAATATCAGGGGGTTTTTCTGAGTATCCCCTGAATTCCAAAGGAAGGGACATGATGGATGTAGATGAGTATGGAGATTACCTTAAATTAAAGTAAGTAAAGTAATCTCACAGTGCTATTCTTCCCACCTTAGAGTGAATATTAGGAGATCTGCTGACCTTCTTTGTTCAGCCAAGCACATCACTGATGACACTGAAAAAATACAGATGGCCAACTTCTTCCCTCTCCCCATGGCAACATTATGGATGCCAACTTTTTAAAGAAGCACCCATTCTGTGTGAAGCAGTGTTCCTGCTCTCCTGCCAGCCTGCCACATTTTTGGGTGGCATAAGTATGTGGCTAGGGAGGAGGATGTTCCTGGGCTGAAAGCCTGGTGGAATTCAACTAAAGTTGGCTCCACTCCTGGGAATATCCCCAGCCCACCTCATGCCATTGGGGGCAGTGGGCTTGTTATGCTCCCCTTCCACCCCACATCTCCGAACACGCATTCAGTCTGGGATTTTTATGAATACAATATATATGTGAGATATATTTCTGATTTATATTCATGCTAACAGCTATATATGGTGTGGAGCAGAATGGACAGGCTAAAAGCAAGTCTGGAAAATAGCAAACAGTCAGTAGAGAGTTAATCTACTCATTTGCTCCCTTGATGTCCACACCAAGCCAGAGCTACAGTTAATGGAGTTGTAAATGTACACTATTCCTTGAATTGAGATGCTGCAACCTTTCTTCCCTTCAGCTGTTCCTAAAACCTCCTAAGCGCTCCCATCCCTGATTTAATCTCGCTGCCTCTGCAAAATTACAATAGCCAGAGACTTACTCTGCCAGACACCTATTCAAGGTGTTTCTAATGTAATCAAGAGAACAATTGGCTACCAATCCCTTGGGTTTAGAACAATAGATAGAGCTGCTAATTAGCTCAGCCCTGCAACCCAGGACAGATGCAAGAAACGAAACCTAATGCAAAGGGTCTCTTTTCCTGCCAAACCAGCGATCCACCCTATAAAAATCCTGTGCACCTTAAGCTCATTGCTCATTTCTAACCTGAACCTCCCTTGGTCAAGTTGGCATGAGACATGATATCATCCTTCTACGGGATCTCTGTGCTGGCATAGAGTCCCTGCCTTCTCCTTCGTCTGCTGCATTGGAACCATTAGGTAACATATCACCCTGCCATCTCCCAATTCCCTTTCTATCATCCAAACCTATTTTTCTCACCTTTTTATATCTCTAGGAACTTATGTGTATGTGCCTCCATATCTTCCTGTATGTGTACTTGAAATTAAATTCATATAAACATTTTAAACTTGATTTGGACTCCTTGTATTACTCTGCGGAATGCTCCTTGCCATATTTCCCCATATGCATAGTCTCAAAGATTCCAACCTAGCCTCCTCTAGCATTGCCAAGTGAGTTATCTCCCCAAAGCTCTGCCAAGCTGAGTTGCTCTCCCCAAAGCTCTGCCAAGCTAAGTTGCATTCCCCATTGCTCTTCCAAGCTAAGCTCTTTCCCCAACGTATTTGCTAAACCGAGCTATTCTTCCCCAGTGCTAACCCCAAAAGAAATCCTTCCCCCTGTTAAGCTAGGTAACAGGCTGTCCCAGGTTAGTATGCTGTAGGGCAGCATGGCACCCATCTGCTGACATGGGTGCTTTCTCCACCAATGTGTTTGCTTTTACACTGGTGAGGTGGGCTCCCACATCAGCACAAACCTGAATTGCCTCCATAACTCCATTCCCTGCACCCTGGACTAGGCTAATAGTATGATTGTTGTTATTGTTTGTTGCTTTTGTTTGATGTATTTAAAAAGTCTTAACAATAAAAAAAATCATTAAAAAACTTTGCGAACACCCTCACAGGGTAGAGAAGAAATAATAAAAAGAGCTAGGCCTCAAGAATGTCTTTGCTGAGGTACTTGCAATGAAAAATAGAATCCATGTAAATAGATTTGAGAATAAAGAAAGATGAGGAGATTCATGAATAAAAAAGCTAGCTGAAATTCAATACGCAGAAATGCAAACTAAGATTAGTACAAAACTAAAAGTATTCAAGATTAAAGAAGAAATGGAAAGCTTCGGTTATTACACTATGGAAATCAATAGATCTCTGGGTGGAGTATAACATTAGTCTACAAGGCATTGGCAAAATTATCTGTTGGGAGACAAAGATTGCAATTCTAAGCAAACATATTATGAAGTAAGTCCCGCTGAACCAATTGGAGTTATTTCTGAGAAAGCAAGCATGGAAATGGCTGCAACTTACAGTTATACATATCTTTTTGTCTCACACTGCTGGGAACATGAAACAGCTTCTGCTTGTAAGAAAAGACAGCTCAATTGGCTGAAGTTGTTGATAAAAGCACTGGGGCTTTGTTTCCTTACCTGTATGGGAAGAGTACAGATTCATTTTCTCTATCATAACTCTGCCTTTAGTTGCCTAGAGAACACTGACCTAGACTCATTTGGACAGGAGAAGGGGCTGGGGCCGGGGCCACAGGATAAATTGCTATGAATGAATACATAATCATAGAATTCAGTTATACCTTCCTCTTGATCACTTGAAAACTCCATTACAATAACCTGTTGAGTGGGTTGCCAGTTTGTTAGGACTGGTAGTTTTGTCATTGGAAGAGAAGATAAGGCTGTGATTTAGATGTATTAAATGAAAACCAAATTCCAGTATTGGGTGCCTTCCTTAAAAGAGACAGGAGATACATTTTGTAATTCTTTTGTAGAATGAAATGACTATATAAAACTTAAAAGTACAATCTGAAGACTGCCTCACAGAGAGAGAAATAAACACCATATCCTGTTGTATCTGCCCTAAAATAAATGTGTTCAGTATGTGCCTAATTTTGACATGACTGCACTGGAAGCTGAACCAATCTGGGTATCTTGCAGATTGCCACCCAGATTGGGGAAAGCAGAGGGAAATTGGCCAAAAAGTTGATAAAGCCTTAGTGTTTTCTGCAACTGTTGTCTTGGCTTTAGTACACTGCACAATTCAGCTAATTTTGTACTGCAGTTCCTTGCAGTAGTTGACACAATGAAAATCCTTCTGATGCTGTTGACTAGGAACAAGCAGGCTAAGTAATGCTAAGAAAGAAGTGCCGCTGAAGCCAGCTATTAGCAGTCAACACCAGCCGCAGAGATTTAATAGTGTATACTCTAAATTGGAATGCTTGGCAATTATGACAGAAGTTCCCTCAAATCCTTGTATTAGCCTTACTTATCAGTATCTTTCCCAACATTCTGATGCAAATAATGAATCTTTTTGGGGTAAGCCTGCCTTCTGACACAAGCAGATTTCATTCATTGACTTGGAAAAGGGGGTCAGCGGAAAATCAATGGGGGCTTTTTAACTAGCTGTGTACAGGATAGTTCAAATGAATATAATACAAAGTATGTTTCAGCAAAGTAATAGCTGTTTTATAACTTTTGTTACTTGTGCTTTACTGTGTTACATCCAGCATTTCCAAATTCAGGGGCAGAAATCTAGTTCCTAACTAAGGTCGTTTCCCCACTCACCTTTTGTTGCGCGGTAGTTGCAGCAAACAAACCGGGGGCTTGCTGGATTCCCCACTAACTAAGCAGCAGCAATGCAGCAACCCCGACTCTGCCGCTCTCCGTCCTTCTCAGCGCACGGTCAAACAACATTTCTGAAAACCCCGTGGTGACTGTGGGGGAGAGCGAGGCAGTGTTGAAGCTGGGGGTTTGAATTTCCTGCCGCACATGGTGATGTGGACCAATCAGTGCACTGTAGGGCATGCACAATGTGCACGCAGCATTTCCTTCCACCACTTTTTTACCATGAAATCACTCGTCTGCATGTCGCTTCGAGTGCACGCGGACACAACTTATTTTCATTGTTCATTCAGAACATTCATTGTGCAGAACATTCATCTCATGAAATGGAGGAGAAAGGAAATTGGGCACTTCCGTGTTCCGCAAATTTTCGTGCCGCAGCACGACAGCCAACCAGAAACCATTTTTTTAAAAAGGAAAAAAGGCATTGGTTCAGTTTGCGATGACAACTGTGTGTGTCAACGTTTCGTTGACAATTTCAGGGTTTTTTTAAAACCAAGTCCCGCCCACAAACCGGCGCTCCAGCCAATCGGAACAGAGAAGCATCCTGCTGATGACCACTGAATGCGCGGTTGTGGGGAATGCTGCATGTCATGAAGCTCGCAGCTGCCATGAGGTTTACAACAGGGACAAGCTGTGGTGGGGAGTCAGACCTCGCGCTCAAAAGCACCGATTCAAAGAGCGCAGTTTGGCTCAACGTTATTTTTTAAAGTGGGGAAACGACCTAAATTGAAAATGTTCGTTGCAAGCATGTTGTTACCCTAAGTAGGCAGTTCCCACTTTAGTTGGGTGAATTAGATGGAGAGAGAAAAGAGGTTACTGGGATTGATAACCTATGTATAACAGTATAGTTTTGTGTGAAAACTCTCAAACTCTCAAGTAAAATAAATACTATACTTTAAGCAATGGACACACACAGACAAAGTATACGTGAGCTGACTTAAGAGAAAAGGAGGAAGCTGGATAGACTTCAGGAATAGGTGGTAGTTACCGGTCTCGCAGAGACATCCAGTGAAAACTGATCTGAAGAGGAAAATGACCAGCATTTTCAGAAGGAAAGGAAAGAGCACATGAATCCAGAACACATACACACATATGAATGGCCAAAGGACAAATATTTTTACCTCAAAATAAGGGGAATAAGAGTAAAGCTGGCAGGAAAATCAGAAACAAACAATTAATTGCTTTTCTTGGATTTCAACCATAAAATAGGAGGGGTCCAATGAGTCATCAGAACCCAAGAGAATGTATAGGTTATTCTCTTGAATACTTAGAGTGTCTGGACATTTGAACAGTGTTCTGTTTTACACACGTTCTTTGCCAGCAGAAATAAATCCACATACTGATGAAGCAGAATATCTGTTGCTCACAGAATGTGGAATTCCTATCTCTGAAGTCAGTATCACCCCATCTCCTTTTCAGGGGTACAAAACAAATGTAAAAAGCAGAACAGAAAACAGCTTTTCTTTGGGGCAATGCTGGGGCCTGTGACATCACTAGCTGATGACCAAAGACTTGTGACATAATATGGTCCCTTTCATTGGAGGAGGAGGCTGCACCACTCAAGCAAGTCAGCATCCATGGCCTTGCCCTTTCCCACCCCTGGGCTGTGATGGGCAATGGGGTGGCCTCTGTACAGAGTGGCCCTGATTGGTTCTGGTGACCCTGTCTGTCATGGCCATGCCACTTCCTCACAACAACTTCCAAGAACACAGTACAGTTGCTGGAGATGCAGACATGATTGAGGCTAATGATAGCACGCAGCCTGTGAAATTCAAAAACTGACATTGCCAAAAAACACACAAACAAAAATAACTGTAATTCACACCCAATAAAATGAAAGTGTTTACCTACTAAGCTTGTTGCAATTAGTTTGTATTGAATAGGCTGCTGATGACAATATGATTACTGCATACCAAAAGTTACCCCCAAAGAGAATTGTATCAAAGTCATTCTAAACAATTGAGAGAATGAATGTATAGCAGAATGATACACAATGGTACATAAATTATCTCTTTAAAATTGTTGTTATAGCACATAATCCATTATTTATCCTGTACAAAATGTTAAAAAATAAAACATCATAGATCCTAAAAACTAAGCTCTACAAATATTCCTGAGTCAAACAAAGATGACACACAAAGATTTGATAATCTCAGCTCTGTAATTCTGGTGTCAAAATTTCACGGGATAACCATGCATTGCTTTCAGAGGAAAAATGTGTATATGCTAGCTAGGGATCAGCAGAATAAATGATCCTCTGACAAGCTTTAAAACATTTGAATACAAATCAAAGAAAAAAACTAACTACAAACATAATCATGTTAAATAATTCTGTGATCAGATTAACATCTTGAAAGGTACTGGTTCCATAAAGAAAAGAAGAAGAGTTTAGATTTATATCCCCCCCTTCCAGAGGTGGGATCCAACCAGGGACGTAGGTATAGATTTTTTATGGGGGGGGTTCGGGGTGGGGCCACACCCCCACCTGCCCCAGGGCATGGCCACGCCTCGCCAAGCCCCGCCCCTGGCCTAGCGCTTATAAAAGCAGCTCTCTGAGGTCGGGGATGGCAGACTCCCCTGCCCTGCCCTCCCCTGCCCCTCCCCTCTGGGCTGAGGCATAGAGGGAAAATGGAGCCTGGTGCAAAATCTGAGTTTTGCGCCCCCCCCCAGGGCAGCTGCTGTGATGCAGGAATCCACCCCCAAACAGCATCACTTTCAATGGTGTTTAAACTAGTGGTTAAGAGCAGGTGCATTCTAATCTGGAGGAACCAGGTTTGATTCCCTGCTCTGCCACTTGAGCTGTGCACGCTTATCTGGGGGATTCAGGTTAGCCTGTGCACTCCCACACACGCCAGCTGGGTGACCTTGGGCTAGTCACAGCTTTTCGGAGCTCTCTCAGCCCCAACCACCTCACAGGGTGTTTGTTGTGAGGGAGCAAGGGCAAGGAGATTGTAAGCCCCTTTGAGTCTCCTACAGGAGAGAAAGGGGGGATATAAATCCAAACTCTTCTTCTTCTTCTAAACTGAGGACCTCAGATTCTCCCTTTAAATCCATGCTGAAGGGGGTGGATTTAAAAGGAGAATCTGGGGAAATTTGGGGGGTGCCTGCTGTCAGGGGTGCAATGGTTAAGCTAGAAGCACCAAACTTTCAGGGTATCTTTAGGAGTATCTCCTAATGATACCACCCAGGTTTGGTGAAGTTTGGTTCAGGGGGTCCAAAGTTATGGACCCTCAAAAGTGTAGCCCCATCTCCTAAGCTCCCATTGGAAACAATGGGGGATGGGGAACCCCCCTTTGGGGATCCATAGCTTAGGACTTCCTGGACCAAACTTCACAAAACCTGGGTGGCATCAATAAGAGACTCTTCTGATAGTACATCCCAGGTTTGGTGAAGTTTGGCTCAGGATGTCCAAAGTTATGGACCCTCAAAGATATAGCCTTCATCTTCTATTAGCTCCGATTGAAAACAATGGAGGATGGGGCACTCCCTTTGGGAGTCCATAACTTTGGACCCCCTGGACCAAATTTCACAAAACCTGGGTGGTATCAATAAGAGACTCTCCTGATAATACCTCCCAGGTTTGGTGAAGTTTGGTTCAGGGGGTCCAAAGTTATGGACCCTCAAAGGTGTAGTCCCCATCTTCTATTAGTTCCCATTGGAAACAATGGAGGATGGGGGCACCCCCTTTGGGAGTCCATAACTTTGGACCCCCTGAACCAAACCTCACCAAACCCGGGTAGTATCATCAGGAGAGTCCCCCAAACAATCTCCGAAAGTTTGGTGCTGCTATCCCAAACAATGCGCCCCCTGTAGGCCCAAAACTGAAAAAGCACTAAAATGTTTTAAAAACCCACAAACGGAGGGGCGGAGCTTCGGACATGAATGGGGGGTTCAAACCCGAGAACCCCCCCTTACCTACGTGCATGGATCCAACCAGTCCTCACCACTTCTATAGAAGTGGTTACTATTTTTTTCTGAGTGCCGAGAAGGGGTTACTAAAGCAACCTCCCTGCCCAATAGGGACTGGAGGTATGCGTGTGCGGCGGCGCCACTGTTTGAATCCCACTACCATCGGAACCTGTTATTAAAATTTTTGGATCCCACCACTGCCCCCTTCTCTCCTGTAAGGAGACTCAGGTAGGTTTACAATCATCTTTCCCTTCCCACCCACCCCCAATAACAAACACCCTGTGAGATGGGTGGGACTGAGAGAGCTCCGAAGAACTGTGACTAGCCCAAGGTCACCCAGCTGGCATGTATTGGAATGCACAGGCTAATCTAGTTCCCCAGATAAGCCTCCACAGCTCAAATAGAAAAGCAGGGAATCAAACCCAGTTTTTCAGATTAGACTGCACCTACTCTTAACCACTACACCACGCTTGCTCTCCTAACATACTCAAAAGATAAGAAAACACTCTGGAATTAATTTGGTAGACAAAAGAGGATCCCCATTCCCCACTATTAAACAATGCTAGGAAGCAACATTAGAGGAAGGCCATGACTTTTGTGTGCTGTTCCTTGGCCATCCAAGTGATTACTTGACAAATGTGTGATACAAAATACTTGACTAGATGGACCTGATTAAGCAGGCCTTTTCCTATTGCCAAGTAACAAAGCAGCATGTCGTCTACATATAGTCCTGGTCAGAAATTTTGTGATAAGGCTTATCTATAGACCAGAGGAACAGGATTCTGAAATCTAGCACCACTTTCCTAAAGAGATGACATGTCCTACACATACCACTGGCTGCTAGAATTGATTGCACAGCATGCATAATACACATGGCTATTTAACCAGCATGGGATAATGCTCAGAATCCTGCTGTCTGAATTGGAGAATTGGAGCGTTAAGATTGCTGCCTTGGAAATGTGATCAGCCATGTTTTGGGAGTTGAATTGGAGTGCGCAAAATGAGTGATAATTGCAAAGGTTGTTTTCCTGCAAATGTATACATGTTTAAACTGTAAATTGGAAGCATCTTGATGGCACTTAATACATACAATGTTATTGATTTGTAATATAGTTATTTTTGCAATCTTTGGTTTGAATTTTAGTTTAAATGTATATAATTTTAGTTTTTAATTTTTCATATCTTTTTGTAGATCTTAAACAAGAGAAACAGGGAGCTGATATGATTATATAAATGGAATTTTGGTAAACCAGTTTGATTTCAACTGTCATAGTACCAGTTAGAACATGCCAGATAGCTGAGAGCAAAAATGCTAAGGATGAAAGTAAAATTCAATTGCTTACAGGTCACTCTGCCAGCAGAAATATTCCAACATTTCACTTTAAAATATAATTCAAGAGTCAGCCAATAAACTACAATTTTGGTTCAAACTGTTGCACTACAGAATTCAGCAGGTGAGGCTTTAGTGGTGTAAACATAAAATACTGTGGGTGGACAAGATCAAACTTGATATAACTTTTATATTTAGAAATAAAAGTTTGGTCAGATGAGATGAATACTAGTAGAAATGGCTTCTGTATTATCAGGAATTTGACGAAGCCTAGAAAAATCCTTTTAAAAGTGTTCTTAGTGTAACTAGCCTGTACAAGAGACCAGCCTTACCAGTCTTTCATTTAAATACCAAATGATAGTTATCTAGAATCCATGGATTTTTAAAAATATATCATAAATTGGTTTGAGAAACCTGTTTGTATCAGGTTTACATTGAGACCAATCATTACTATTATGGTTTGAATACCACTAGACAGGCACCCCCATCCAAAGTGATCGGGAACAGTGCCACGTGTACCACCCCTTGGGGGCTTTCTGTGAATGTGGGGAAACAGGGAAAATAAAAAAAACTAACACACCATCACTGGAAAGCCACCCATCGGGCTAAATAGACAGTCCAAGGGCTTAGGCACCACACTCCCAGCCCTAAACCCTGGGTGGAAATTAACTAACATTGGCTCCAATCTCAAGAAAGCCCTGCCTTGCCCCCTGTTCTGTAGTGGTGGTCACTACTTCTGGGTATCACTGCCACCAGGCTGAAGGGTGACTGGATGCCAGTGCATTTGTTCTCCGTTCTAGCATGGCTGCCCCTTGTGTGGAAGAGGATGCATACATTACGGAACGAGCCCATACCGCTCCCTCAAGATCTTTCCCCCTTCCTTTCTGAATAGTGCTATAAATAAATTAGTTAACAGGTTTATTTGGGGAAGCTGATAATAGTTATGCTGACATTTTCTATTCAATTCTACTATTGTACTTTTTGCTGTGGCTAAATATATTGTTAAAAAGGCTTTGAGTATAATTGGCCAACTATGTGGAATATTGCTTGCAACTATTATAACAAATAGGCAAATTTCTGAGATTTATTACTGTTAGCTAGTGTATGCAAATTTAAATGTACATTCATGAATATTTTCTGTTTTAAACTGTGTGAGGTGATACTGTTCTTTATAATATATTCATGCTCCCATTACTGCTTTGGGTATATAGTTGATTTAAAAATGTGAACATTAGGTAATTTGCTGGGAGTTCAAGTTGTGAGTGGGACATTAGGAAGGGTTGACATTGGCATCAGCTTGATGTCACTTCTGAGGAAACAGTAGAAATATCACCCCTCTCTAGGAATCACAAGAAACTCTACAATAAAACCATAGAGTGTGTGGAGAGTTCTAGTGAGAACTCAAAGCACTTCCAGGGTTTCATTACATGAGATATCTTGCTATTGGCTGATTGGAATTATTTTTTGTTTATATTTCTTCCTCTGCTGCTCAGAATGTCAGCAGAGAGAACAGATAGCTGATGGGACATCTTCCGCCAGACAAAAGTCCTGGCATCTGTAATGGTATGTGACTGTTGAAATAATAAAACTTCCATATGTACTATCCACTGACCAAATGCAATAAACCTACCATATTATTAAATCTAGCCTGACCAGGTTTCCAGACTTACTTAAACTTCATTTGTAGGCCTACAAGAAATGAAGGAAGAGATTATGCTTAGTGGCCTTGCTGCAGCCAGTGGAACAGAAGGGTAATGGTCATGGAGGCCTTTGCACTTGCAGTCCTGACAGAAGGAGGTTTCCTTCTGGAGTGTCTGTGTGGAATAATAGGTCCCTGCCTCACAGATGGGCTCAGTTGGTTTTGCAGCCATCCCACAGTATCTTCCCCCACTCCATCAGGCGGAGTGGAGTAAATTGGCTGGCAGGCAGATTGCCTGCTACAGGATCCGTTGCTCCATACTGTGCCATGAGGTTCCTCACGATCGCTTCGTCTCTTCAACACTGGGACCACAAGCCAAAAGTAGAGCTTGATACCAGCTCCACTGAGTGTTCATTTAAATTTGAAGGGCATCCCACAAGATGCAGTCAAAGGGCCTTAAGGTTATGACATGAAACATCCCACCCCTCTTTTAAATATCTAATCAGAGTTCTGGAAAATCTAAACACTTGTGTCACTTTATTTGGTATTAAGAAAATATTACATTTTATTGAATTTTTCCTTGGTTAAACATTAATCCTTTAAACTAATGTCTATTGTACACTTGGATTTAGCTTCTCCATAAGGACCTTGTGTGTTCTGTTTGGTGTCTGATTACTGTTTTATTCAAAAAAATACAGTTGAAGGCTACCATTATATCATCAGAAAGCCAAAGGTGCAGGAAAAGGTTCCATCCAGCACCCATTCAAGTATGCAAAGAAGGACTTGAATCATCTCTCCCACTGCTAAAAGCCACCCTATTTCATAGTTCTAGGAAACTTCAAACTTGTGGGTAACTCAGCAGAAAATTGGGCATAGTTGAAGCCAATAAATGACTGCATCTTTTGTAGCTTGTTAGGCAACTGTGAAGTAGATTCAGTAATCAAAATCAGAGGTTTTCAAGGTAACTTTTTAATGATAAACTTCAAATGTAATCACTTAACAACTATACATGTAACTGAGGTATGAGTGCTATCAACATAAATTTTAAGTACAAGATCTTCAGCACTCTTCAGGTTGTGCCCAGTAATGAAAGAGGGAGAGAGGTGAATGAGAGAGAGAGAAATGTGTAGCAGGTGGTAGTCATTATAAAATAACCTGTTTTACTTTTTCCCTTTCACATGTGTGCTGTGCAGGCAGGGATTGGAGCTCATGGAAACAATCCAGGTTGCTTTCACACCTGTGCGTGGAGACACTCTCCTTAAAAAAAATTACTGCAAAACATGTGTAGCTGTGCAGGCATATATAAATGAACCATCACAGCCAGGAGCGTGCCACCCAGGGGGACATATGGAATCAAATGTCCCCGTAGTGTGGCCATTTAGTCACGTGGAGGCCGGAAAATCACTCCCACACCCCTCCTCCTCCTTCCCCCCGCTGTATGCTATGGACCATTGCTGAGTTCAGATTTGTGAGTTGGAGCATGTTCTATAATGTGATGGTGACTTTGAAATGACCTGCTTAAAAAAAGTTGTTTGGTCATGGTGGGGCAGTGCGGAAAACTCAGATTTTGCACTGGACTACATTTTCCCTAGATATACCTATGATCGCAGCCATGCTGACCGTCTCATAATATGACTGGCTACACCTGTATAGCTGCACATGTGCAACACACAAAATAAAAGAAAAAGGGACCTTCCTGCAATGGCAGGGTAATAATGAATGTGTTGTGTAGATCGGTCATACTTGCTGCCATGGGAAGAAAACATGGGTGAGGGACTTTGTATCCTGTGGGCCCTCAGGGAATCTGCCCAGAACCTGCTGGGCAATCTGCACAGAATGGCAGGTAGGTGAATTCTCCCTGAAGGTGGATGGCAGAACTTACAGTGGAAGGGAGGGAAATAAAGCCTCCTGTCTGACCATTCCTGTGGTAGCAGCTCCAATATGGGATTTTGCAAAAGGATTGCTGGTTTAGCAATTTTCAAAAATCCTGGGTGGAGTGATATAAAATGAGCTGAACTCAATTTGGAGATGGGACCTGTGAGAAGCCCCCCCCCAAAAAAAACGGTTTGTATTACACCTCACACCCATTATATTTGATGTTCCTCGCCTTAGATGGAACGGTAGCATGGATTAATCCATCTTTTCCCCTATGTCCCCACTTGGTCTCTGCGCTCTGCAATGGCTAGTTCTCACCAAAAGCCCGACGGAATAATTCTGTTCTACAGGGCCTGCAGAATTGCTCAAAATCCTGCAGGGCCCTAACAGATGGTGGTAGAAAGTTCCATCGGGCAGAAGCCAAGGCACTGAAGGCCCTGGCCCGGATGGAAGCTAGCCGTATCGTGGAGAGGACAGGGACCACCAGTAAATTGGCCTTTACAGAGCGCTGCATTGCTTGAAACCATGATAGACATCAAGGTCTTCACTAGACATATGCTGCAGTGGGGAGGGAGAAACCGCGATGAAAAGGTGCTGTTTCTTTTGAAACCTGGTTGTATCCGGCTTTAATTTCTCAGTGGGGAAATGGCCAGTAATGGTGATAGTGGACATCCTTGTCCTGTTCCTTTTTTAATTTGAATCTCTTCTGTCAAGGTGCCATTGATTAAAATCCTTGCTTTTTGCCTAGTATATATTCTTTGTGTCCATTCTAAAAATCTGGAACCACTGTTTATATATTCCAGAATCTTTAGCCTGAATTTCCAGGAATTTTTTTCAAAAGCTTTCTCTGCATCTGAAAAGATAAATACAGTCTTCTTTTTTTATATTTGAGAGTTCAAAGGCATCAATCACATATCATATGTTATCTTTCATGATTTTTTTAGGAACAAAGCCAGTCTGATCTTCATGAATCATCTCATGAATGCAGTTTCTCAATCTGTTTGCCATTATGTAGGCAAATAATTTATAATCTACATTTAATAATGATATTGGTCTATATGGCTGTGGTAATTCTGGGTCATTCCCTTCTTTATGTATTAAAGTCACATGGGCCTCTTCCCAAGACGGAGGAAATTTTCCCTTTATATGAAGTTTGTTCATAATTCCTTGTAGAGGTATGATTAATTTCTCTTCCATAGTTTTATAGTATTTTGCTGTTAAACCATCAGGACCTGGCACTTTTCCTTTTTAAAAATTCTTTTATGGCTTGCAATAATTCAAAAATAGATATACTTTTATTCAGTATGTCCCTGTGTTCTTCTATGAATTGTTTCATAGGTGTCTGCGCAATATAGTCTTTTTAATGCTTTTTCATCCACATTTTGTTTTTTTTATATAGCTGGGAGAAGTAGGAAATAAACTGTTGCTGTGGTAGCTTTTCAGAGTGTACTGATATACCATTCCTATTAATGGCTGTTACAGTTCTTCTATCAGTTTCTTTCCTTAGCTGCCATGCTAAAAATTGGCCTGGTTTATTTGTTTGTTCAAATGTATTCTGTTTTAAAAACTTTACTTTTTTCTGGATTCCCTTCTGTTTCCAATAAGTCCTGTTATTGTCTCAGTATCTTTATCTCTCCAAGTATTTTCTTATTGGTTGTTTTTCATGCTCATCTTCTAATACCACATTTTTAAAATGAGCACTAAAGTAAACTCTTAAATTTGACAAGCATTTTGATCCTTTCATTCTTATTTAGTTTTATTTCTAAATTATGTCCTAATAATCATAAAAGCCATAGGCAGTTACCAAACAAAGAATGACTAAAATATTCAGTTTTGCTAAGCACTGGATATAATTCCAAAATATATTATTGCAGAATGTATTTACAATATATCTAGATGAATATTCTGCAGACTTTTGAAGTCTAGAGAACAATGTGATAATATTCAAAGGTTAGAAAACAGCATAATAATATTTGACCAAACTAGGTCACCAAATGGCACCAGAACGAGCCAGGTGCGTTGCTTCTCTTTTTCTTAAAATTCAGGTATTGCTCTAAGGACTTGTTCTTTATAACTTATTTTATACATCAAAAGCCTCGTTCTATTGCTGGTTGAAGTCTTGGGGGAGTTATACATGCATTCAAAGGACGGTAGATCTCAAAGAAATATTCAGCCAATGTCTCCCTCCAGTCAACGAAATCCAGCATAACACTGTTTATGATTAGTTGTGATACCACAAGACTTCTGATAATACTGTGACAACTAAAAAGTTTCAAAATATATATGCAGTACAAGAGGGGGGAAACTCCAGAACTAGAATAAAAAAACTGAACATTTCTATAAAATCCTATTTTTTTCTTTTCAAATACAGTTCTGATCTTTTCATTATTCTTGAAAGTCCTTCCTAATCCTAGCCAATAAATAAAAATGTGATGCACGGCCTTTTTTTCCCCAAGTAACCCAGTTTTACCATAATGTTGCAGATTGCTAAAGGACAGCATTCAGACAAAAATATCAGCATTATTCTCAAGAAAGTGGTTTAAATATTGCAGACAACTGCTTCCACATGCAGATTTTCCTTGGGTGGAATACAGCATGCCCTATTTTATTTGGGAGCTTCCACACAACAGTATTCTTTTTTAAAGAATGGCTTGTGGTGCTCCCAGAGCTCTCCCGTTTAAACTGGAACAAAGGAAAACACCCTTTGCTTCGACTTCAATTAAAAATGGCCCACTGGCTGCAGGCAGAGAAGCTCTTTGTGAAATCTGTGCTTGCAGATCAACCCATTGAAATCTGTGCTTGCAGATCAACCCATTGAGGTTCAGAGAGTCATGCCTCCAAAATGGATATGCTGAGCTCCTGCATCCCTTTTCCCTTCAAGCCCTTTGGCAAAGGTGTTTTTTTCCAGCCACTGATCTTACAGCTCTGTTGTGATCTTACAGCTCTGATCTTACAGCTCTGTTGTTCAGCTGTCAAGAGATGGGGGATTGCTGGGTAACAGGAGGCCCAGCAAGTTTCTGATTAGAACAGTGATTCTGGGCCAATGAACCATGGAAGAAGGAGGAAGCAATGGCACCAATAGTGAATGGGTTGTGTTGATGTCATCCCAACATTATCTTGCCTTTTACTTTTTCTACCCCTGTGTGGAACCAGCTTTCTTGCAATTCTGTCAAGTCTCAGAATTCCAACTTTTCCTCTTCCTCCTCCTCTTCATCCCTCCTCCTCCTTCTACTACTACTACAAGAAGGTGGGGACTTGCAAAGACTTGTGGGAGACATCTCATTTTTCCCTGCATCCTCTTACCTCTTTTCCTTTCCTGAAATCTCCCTGGTCCATAGCTTCTCTTCTTTATCTGGTTCCTTCTCTAGTTTTCACCCAGTAGTAACCAACCTTTATCTGTTCCACTATCTTCAGCTTTTCCTCCTTCCTTCTCCTTGGCATCATCTTCCTGGGAAAAATAGTGCATGGTTGTCATTGGTGCTGAATGGTGGCTTCTGGCTCTGGAACCGACTAAAAGATGGCTGGTGCTGATAAGCCCAGTTGTACTATGGCTACATACACCGGGTGGTGCTGAGAAGTGGCTGTTCGGCTGATCCAGAATTAGTTACATGGGTATGAGTCTCTGGTGGTCACCACCAGGCTCTTGTGCCTGGCAAGTCCTCTCCATCAGGAAACACCATGGGGTCGCATACAGACAGAATCTATTCCAGTTGCTTTCTAGTTTACCCTGCTCCCTTCCACAACTTTGTTTTACAGAAACCAAGGCTTTGAATGCTGTTGTGGTTTTGTTACCTTGCAAACTCTAAAACGGCGACTGACATTCTTTCAGGTGAAATTCTTTTATTAGAGCTACAGGCATTCTATATTCCTTCAGGAAGTATTTTAATGTATTTTTTAATGTTTCAGATTTTTCTGAAACCTGGGCCATGTTTGTACATAAATTTTCCTTATCTATCACTAGGTCTGTATTGCAGATGTACTGATCAAATACTTTATGGCTCAGTTTTGAATTAGATATATTATAATGGTGATCATTTATGAGATTTATATCCTACTTTTCTGCCTTATCAGAGCCACCAATCAGATGACAATTAAAAGCAGAACATTAGCAAACATCTCATAAAACAAATCTATAGCAACCCTAGATTTCCTTGGTGGCTGGTCTCCAGTACTAATACTAAACAGGGGCAAGCCTGTTTAGCTTCTGACATCTGATCAGATAAGGCTAGTCTGGGATATCCAAGTAAGGCCAAAAGTAAAAACACGGAGCCAGCAAGTTAGACGTGTCCATTGCAGGAAGGGAATGCTAAGAATATGACAGTTACTGTCAAAATATCAGTGCCAATGACTGATTCTATTTTGTCTAGGTGGTATGGCAAGGAATAGCAGCAGTGCACAGAAAAATATCAACAAAACAAGCTTATCTTGACTCAGTTCCTTACTTATCCAAAATAGTTTTTGGATATCTCCACTAAATGTTATAGATAGGTAAGAAAACTGACAATGCTTAGTATTAAAATATCCTATCAGTTTTAACATTTTAATTATATATGTGCAGCTAGTTATCATTGTAGTAAAGACCACTTTGATTAATACTGCTATATGTTAATGAGTTTCTTATGTACTTTATTTGTAACCCATGCCTCACTAATGTCAGACTGTGTTTATTTGATTTCAGTTATTGTACCATACATAGATTTAAAGTCTCATCAATTGTATATGCTGTTTGAATTTGACTTGAACAAAAGAACAGTTCAATTTCTTTGAATTTTGAACAGATAATTACACAACTGTAGAAAATAGCTATTGGAGGCTCTGCACCTATTGGTTTTGGAGTTGATATTGAAAGCATAACGGAGCATACAACCAGCAGATATAGAACCAAATGAGCAAGTAGGAACATATGGTAGATAAAACTCTGAAAGGCATAACAAGTGCTTATAATTAAAACTTTGAAAATGAAAGAGGAAACATTACAATCAGACACCAGCTTTTAGGAAGAGACAATAGAGTGATAGTCAATTTGCAAAGATACTTTGTGCTAGCAAATCAAAATCTTGACATGCCTAATTACAATGGGTTTAAATCTGTAGATATGCCAACCAAAGCAGATGGTATCTTAATTCCATACCTGAAATATACGTTAGGCATCCTTTGGGGGTGCAATGGGACATTTGGAAAATGATGAAGTGAGAGTATGTGGTATACCTTTGACAGGGCATGCCTTTGCAGTTCCTTTCCACTTGAGTCTTACCTGGTGCCTACCTTATTTTCCTTTTTGTACCAGCCAAATAATTTCTTGGCTCCATTTTTAGCTATTTTAGGGCATGTGTCTAGACTGAGGATGGTTTTATTAACACTGTTTTAGACTGTTCATTGTTTGTTTTAGTGTTGTTTTTATGCCGTGGTTTCTTTTTAATGGCTTGTTTGGGTTTTAGTGGTGAGAGGCTTGAGGCTTGAGCATATTCTAAGCCCACATGGAATGTTGGTAACTTAGCTACTAGCTAACCAGCAGTTCAACTGAGAAAATGGCTGTTTTGTAGGATAGACTCTGTGGTATTATATCTCTGCTGAATTCCCATTCTTCCCGAAACTCTATTTTCTTCCGGTTCTATCCAGAGTAGGCAGCTTTCCCTGCCAGTCACTCATCATCTTTCTTCCTTACATGATGATGGGATGGAACAATGAAAATGGAAACCAGAAGAAGCTTTGGGATTACATGATTATATCTGCTGTTGCTGCCGCCAATGTCCTGCCCATCACAGCATCCTCTTCAACTATTCCAATTCTATGCCATTCACTCTTATAATGTGAGAGAATATTAGCTGAAGTAGCAGCCAATTCTCTCCTGTTAATTGTCACTATGCTTGAGACCTGAATTGGCAAAGAGGCCACCTTGTATCACCCTCTGTACACAGGTCAGCTTGGAGCCATGAACACAACCTCCAAGGCTTCACAGTTCCAAATATGTCATCTTGACCACACAGGAAAATCTAGTAGTGAATAATTATTATAATGAAAAGCAGCACATTATACAGCAATGTGCAAATACATCCTAAAACAAAACATGGTGTAGGACTGTCTTCTATCTGCAATATCCCCCCAAAATTACAAGCAATCTTATAAGCACAAGATACTCACTAAGTATTTAAACTATTTTAAAATATGTGTTTTAGAATACTCCTAAAATATTTCTCCATCTGCAAATATCTTCCTGGCAAGAATTCTCAGGGTTATTCTTTACAAACCTCAGGAGACAGATGTGTCACTAAAATGGAGCATATGCAAGGACAACATCATATGTGACTATTCCTATACCAGTAAAGAATTCCAGAATCAAATGTGGAATGCTAACTGCATAAATTAGGGCTGCTCATTTGCCTCATGAGGAGAGAAACTAGTTGTGTCTCTGTCCTGTTAACAATGCCTGATCTTATGAACTTTGCATGGCATAGAACTAAATTGGATCACCTGTTAATTACTACAGATTATCACAAAGCTGTTAAAAAGACTACTGTCAGGATGAAGTGGGGGCACTCACTGAAGTGGTCACAGGGCAAAATCTCAGGGTGGTTCCCTGATGGGCTTCTCTCAAGTAGTTCTGACCACCACACTCTACTGTCACAATTCTGTATCAAAGACACAAAATAGCTTAGCGGGTCTGATGATAAATGCAAATGACAAGCACCAGAATGACAAAGCTGACCCAAGTTCCCAGACTCCTCCAAAATACTGAGCAACATGACATCTCAAGCCAATCTGACCAGTAGTCACAACAGGCCCTCAAAGACATGTAGAGCTGGGGTTACTTTCTCTGTTATTTCAGTGGAAGATAAAGCAGATGACACAGATTTCAGTTTTTGCACAAGCTTAAGCACAGTTCACCCATTTAGTTTTCATAAATAGCTCCCTCATTGGCCACCACTCCAATGATAACTACCCATGGCATTTCTTTATAAGGATGTAAAATTTGAATGGAATTGTTTCATTTTAAAACATATTAGTATAATAATCATAAAACCATTTTCAACTTGATCATATTGTACTGCAAGCTCGAAAAATGTGCCTCCATCCCAGCCATCAGAAGCATCTTGCCATTAAAAGCTGTAATACTGTATGACTCTTCAAAGAAAAGAAAAGATAAAGAATTTCCTGCAAGTGGGCCAAAGGGATTTCATTTTTGTTTGTTTTTTTAAAAAATGGTGTTAGTTTATGGGCTATTAGAGATACGGATGGCAAAAAACTGAATCTAGCTATTATTTGAGCTACCAGAGGAAGGTAATAGGACAAAACAGAAAGTATTTTTACACTGTGTCGGAAAGACTTGGTGGCTTTGGTACATCCATGATGTAACTGAGGTGAAAGGCACATCCCACTTTTTATTATGTTGCAAGATAAACACCAACTAGTATTGTCATGAAAGAACTTGAAGGCATCCAGGCACTGAAAAGCTGACATGCAATACACTTTATGTCAACATAATGCACTTCCTCTATTTTCTCAAAAAGTAAAGGCAGTTTGGCTGGTTTCTATAGGGGAAAATCAGATCGCAGTAGTAGCACAGTACTTTTGTTGGGCCCACTAAAGTAGCAGTCTGATATAACTTAGAAGTCACACACTTAAGAGCTGCTCCCTATTTTGTGTTTTTAACTGGGTCCTTGGTGACCTTACTCAGTTTACCTGGGGACTTTTAGTGGGGTATTGTATTGGTGTTGTTGCTTGAATTCTTTCTTTTTGTACTGTTAGCAGACCTTTTGAATTGTGAAATATGACCTTATAAATACAACCCTTCTCCACCTTTGTATATGCTGAGATAAATTTAGCTCCTGACTTCTTTTTTTGCTGAAATATCATTTGTACTGAGAAGTGTTTCATTATCAGTTTAGGGATCAAAAAGGTCTGGCAGTATATTTGGAATCCGTGTCTACCTACACAGGGGCCTTGATTTGGCACCCCTGTTGAGAATCCACAGCAAGCAGAGCAGAGGCAGGTTGGAAACCACATCTGCACATCCTATTCCTGTGCTGCTCCTGCCTCTGTCTCTCTGTTATATGATTGCAGACGTGCTGATAATTATGCTGGCTTCCATTGCAGCCTAGCAACCACACACTTTCTTCCTTCACTGCTGACCCACCGTGCTTAAAGTGTCACAGTTTAGCTGGGTGTTTAAAATCAGATGTTTGTTCAAGACTGAAAAGGGAAGGCTAGAATGGAGAACTGAGGCGCTTTCATTTTCAGTTCTGTCTCCTTCCCCAGATTGGCTGGGAAAACAGGGTGTCCACATGAGACAAAATCCCTGCATGGAAGCAAGGTCCTTCTTTGCTTATATGCAATTTTCCAATCTTAAAAAAGGTTACAATAAAAAGTAACTGTGGAAGAATTTAACCGTTGGAGGCCATTTATACATTTGTGGCCTGCCCCCAGTGAGTATACATTCTCTTTGCATCATATTCATGGTTGTGCACACAATTTTCCCCCTACCAAACTCACTGCACCGCAGATCAGAAAAATCCCATGGCTTCCAAAACCTCCAGAGGTGCAACTTTTCCTCAGCTCACTTTAACTTTGCTAGCCCCTACTGGTTTCCCCCTTCCCTCGCACACCTAGTAGCAGTTTCTACCACCCTTTGGGTCAGCAGAGCAGCCTGAGAGGTCCCTTTTTTAAAAAAAAATGCCAAAAATAAACTAAAAGGCAGCAGGCAACCCAGGAAGTGGCTGGCTCGGCTTAGGATGCCTTCCAGCGGGAGTATCCCCAGTTTAAATAGACAACCATGGGAAAGCCTACTGCAAGGAAAAAAGTGGTGGGGTAAGCGCTGCATACATATTAGGCCTCAATAAAGTAGGAGGAGCTGGTGTGCCACCTGCATGCAAAGGTGTAGCTGGGCCAAACTGCGCCTGGTGCACATTCTAATTTTCTGGGGTACCCCCGCAGCACCCCCTGCCCCCCACAGTGCCCCCTTCCCCCCACGGTGCCCCATTCACGCCCACAGCACCCCCCTTCCCCCTTTTCCCCACTTACCATAGTCCCTTTCTTTTTTCAGAACTTTTTCAGGCTGCAAAAGGCCTGTTCTCAGTAAAAACAGCCTGATGGGAACTATACTTCTCAGGAGACCTTGTGATCCCCAAGGTTTTCTGGGAACTGTAGTTTTACTGCAAACAGGCCTTTTGAAGCCTGAAAAAGTTCTGAAACGGGAAAGGAACTAAGGTAAGTGTGGAAAGGGGGTGGGGGTGCTGCGAGGGGCAGGGAAAGAGGGAGGGGAGGGGCCTTGGGGCAATTTTCTGTGCCCCAGGTGTGTGTCCGGTGCATAGCGCACCCCCCCTAGCCCCTTGTAGCTTCGCAACTGCCTGCATGATTCTAGCACCTTTGAAAAGTCTATTAGCTGAAGTGTTTGTGTGTTTCATAGAATGTACAGCAAAAGAATAAATTCTAAAGTCTCAGTGTCTTATAGCTCACAATAGGGCTTGCTGTCACATTTAACAGTGTACTCCCTATACAAAAATCATTCATTACAAACTACTTCTAATCTTTCCAAACATTTTTTCTTCCTCTTTTCCTTCATTACAGTAAGTATGTTGCAAAGATATTGCAAACTGCTAAGTCTAGAGAAACATGGGCATCTCTGAGTGTTGGAATGCATTTTGGATCATATATGACAACTGATTGCTAGAAAATAAATTACTTCCCTTATTTGCATTCTTTAAAATCCTTTAGAAAACACAACAAATGTGGGCCTTGCACTGGTATTTGCACAGGGAAATTGGTAGAACAGGATAATGCTCCTATTCGTTTTACTGGAGTTTGAGCTGAAGCAGTTTTTTGGTTTGTTGTGCCTATGATAACTTTTATGAGTTTTATGTTGTAACATGCCCCAATATCTTTTGCACAGGACAAGCTAAAAATGAATAATTATTAATGATTATAATTAATTATATAGTTAGTTATATGATAAGCAGCCTATTTTTTAAACTTGAAAATATATTTAAGAACTTTGAATAGACACTTCTTGCTTCCATGGATCCTACCAATATAACAATCGTTTACCCCAAAAACACTTTTAAGATGTTGCAAATATGAAACATTAAAAAACCTATAGTTTTTTGGTGTGGCATCAACCCATATTTTATAGTACAGTGAAATTTGTGTATGTATGAGTTTGGAAATTTAGACACTGTGGATGTGTGTGTTTCCACAAGAAGAGAATGTTTATAAGCATATTAGAATTTGCTCTAAAATAATAAAAAAACCCATACTTCTGAGAATTCCCCATTGATTTATGAACCAGAGTTATGCATCAGTTTACATTTTAGAATATTAATCGGTATGGCACTCAAATGATAAGTAAAGTGGATTTTTGAACTGAAAATATAAACACACCTTCTCTTACAATTTTTAAGTGAACAGCATTGCTTCCAGTTTTTTAAAAGTATTTTCATATTAATTGCTTACCCAGTCCTAGTATCATCAAAGAACATGCCCTTATGCCTATATCTTATTCACAGTGAGCTTTAACAGTGTAGTCAGTGTCCCCTTTAAACTCAGGGCTTGTGACATTCATAAAACAACAAAAGTTGGAAAAATACATGAATTTTCTGAAGAGAAGCTTTGTTGAAAGAAATGATGATTAAGTGGGAGAGAAATGATGTTGTTCTTAACAAAAACAATTTACTGAAATGGTGGGCAAATGGAAATGCCAACATGCAATTTCTTTTGTTTTGAAAGAGCTTCCACGTCTAGAGATTTATGAACATGTAGGTGCGTAATATTTATATATGTTTTTATTTTTCATCTTGAAATAATTCTCAGAACTTAACTGTACATTTCACAATCTTTCTATATTAACATCATATTATTAACATTTTTGACAAGTACAAGGTGCCTGTTACATGGCAAATAAAAGAGTAAGAAATGAAAGGGGTGCTGCATATATCATGATCGAAATTTATTAGCTGTTAGTTTGACAATATTCCATCAAACAACCAGTAAATGGTTTTTAAAAGGACACTGAGTTTCACTAAGTGTTCAAGAATGTCATGAATGTTATCATGAACAAATTGCTAATGTATGCAGGAAGGTATAGGTCACTATGTTATAATAACTCCTTTGAATGATAGGAGCCTGAAGTGAAATGCATTAGTATGTGCCTTTTGAAAAACCCTTTCCATTTTTTCTATACTTGTTTTATCTATTAGCTCATCTCTCATTCATGCTGGAAAGAAAGAACAGAGCCCCCAGTGGTGGAATGCAGTGCTGCTGCAGTGCTGCCTCACCATTCCAGGAAGGCTTGTTGGTGGCACAGGGAGGTGAAAAAAAAGCCTTCCACTGCTGAAAAGCCCTCTATTGGGCTTTATGGGCTTACATTACCCAAAAGGGAGCCATAAGCCCAAGCCACCGACATCAGTGTTCTAGCAGGCAATGGCCAGGTGGAAGCTGACTGATGTCAGCTCTACCCCAGCCATGCCTCTGGAATTCCCCCGCTATGTCAGCAAAAGTGGCAGGGGCATAGGAGTGCCAATGTGGGACTTCGTCTGCCCAGCAGGAAGGGCCACAGTGGCCACTCTCCAGCAGATTTGTCTTTCCACTGGGGTAAGTGCCCTGGAAAAGGGCAAATCTGCGGGCACAGCCCTGCACCACCTCCATAGGCAGATTTGCCCCTCTCCTAGGATTGACCTGTAACAACTATATTATAAGAAAAATATATGGCACAATAATCAGGAAAAAAGGGACTTCTATCTCTACCCTAATTGTCACAAATAGGACATTAGGTTAGCTCCTAGAGTCAAACAGCTGTTTACACCACATAACTGATCTATATAAAGGTTCTTCATGGTTTCTGTATAAAGTGCCATCTAATCGTAGCTGAATTATAGTGATCCATAGGCAAGAAACATTCAGGCAACATTTACCAGGCAAGAATAATTCAGAGGTCATAGCCTTCTTCTATATATCAACCCTGGACTTTTTTTGGTGGGCTGCCTAACCAGGGCCAACCCTACTGTATATGTATAATTACTGAACAGGAACACAGTGAGCTATGCTTCCACTCAACTATGGACATCACTATGCCCACATATTAAATGTTGTAATGAGCAAGAGGGCTGAAGAACAAGGCTTTTTCGGGTTTTATGTTGCTTGTCTCAGACCTGGAAAGAGAAAAAGGACATGTAGTCATTTTGCCTCCCTGACTTGACTTGCAAGTTTAAAATACAGCTGAGAGCTATCATAAAAGAATGGTGAGAATTCCACTCACCTGCCTTATAAATCTCCTACTACTGGCAAATAAAACAAAAATGCATCAATGCCACCTTACTGGCATATAAAACAAGGTTCACCTTTAGGCAATGTTGCAGTACTTAAAATACTGTCTACAATCTGGAACTTGAATTTATTCGTCTAAAGCTGGTGCCTAAGGACCAAACTGTATAACTGTATTCCAGTGGTTTACTGATAATTCAGTACTCCGAAAATCTTGCAGAAATATTATGGTATGATAGGCTCGCCTGGATATAGGAACTAATGTAACATGGGATGTTGTGTGGACAAGGAAGAGTTCTCTCACTTGCTCTCTTTTCCTCTAGGTAGGTAGGTAGGTAGGTAGGTAGGTAGGTAGGTAGGTAGGTAGGTAGGTAGGTAGGTAGGTGGATAGATGGATAGATGGATAGATGGATAGATGGATCCTGAACTCCTGCTTCTATGATTAAATGGATCACTTCCTGTTGCTGGACAAAAGAGAGAAGATGGAGATGGGCAGAAATACAGGGGTGTAACGAGGCAGCCCTGGGCAAACTGTAGCCCTGGGCAAAACCTGAGTTGGATGCCCCCCCCATGGGCGGCCACTCCACCACGACCAAATTTTTTTTGCACCAGGACATTGGTGCCTACAGGGGGTGCATTTTTAGACATATCAGCACCAAAATGTCAATGTATCATCAGGAGACTGTCCTTATGCTACTCCCCAAGATTGGTGAGGTTTGGTTCAAGGAGTCCAAAGTTATGGACCCTCAAAGGGGGTGGGGCATCCCCCATTCTTTGCTAAGGAGATGGGGGCTACCTTTTGAGGGTCCATAACTTTGGACCCCCTAAACCAAACTGCACCAAACATTGTGGGTACCATAAGGACAGTTTCCAGATGATACCCTGAAATTTTGGTGCCAATACATCCAAAAATGCACCCCCTGAAGGAACATCCCAGAAATTTGCTCAAGAATCTTTGTTCTGCATTGCTGTCAATGGGGGTTGCATACTGGGGAGGCACATTTCTGAAGGCACAATCTCAAAACTTTCAGGGTCTCATCAGGAGACTTCCCTAATGATACCCCCCAGGTTTGGTGCAGTTTGGTTCAGGGGGGCCAAAGTTATGGACCCTCAAAACTGTAGCCCCCATCTCCTTTTAGCTCCCATTGGAAACAATGAGGGATGGGGCACCCCCTTTGGGAGTCCATAACTTTGGACTCCTTGAACCTAACCTCACCAAACTTGGGGGGGTAGCATAAAGACAGTCTGCTGATGATACGCTGAAAATGTGGTGCCACTAGCCTAAAAATTGCGCCCCCTGTAGGCCAAAAATGGAAAACCACTAAAATACCCCAAAATGAACCCAGCATTTTGATGCCCCCCACAAGGTGACGCCCTGGGCAGCTGCCCACCTTGCCCAATGGGCATTACGCCCCTGCAGAAATAACATAAGAACAAGCACCAAAGCAGCATGATGTAGTGGTTAAGAGCAGCAGATTAATCTGGGGAACAAGGTTTGTTTCCCCACTCTTCCACATACAGTCTGCAGGTGACCTTGGGCTAGTCAGCTCTCTCAGAACTTTCTCGTCTCCATCTACCTCACAAGGTGTTTGTTGTGAGGAGGAGGAGGAGGGAAGGAGTTTGTTTTGGGAGAACTTAAAGTTGAGAAAAGCAGGGTACAAATCCAAAATCATCTTCTGTCTGGCACATTCCAAGTAACTCAGCCCAGATCTTGGGACTAATTAATTGACTGTCAAAAACTATTAAAACTGGGTTAGTGATGAGGTGTATTATGCACGTCTCTATTAAAGAAAACCCAAAATTCATCTGATTTAAGAGTCAGTGATCAGCAGCAGGAAAGTAGGAAGCAGGGAAGGGTTACAGACATTCACCTTCTCCAAAATTTCATGTTCCTTTAGTTTGTTTGTAAGTGTTCCAGTTGATTAAATACAATTTGAATACCAAATAACTGTTGATAATATATCTGTCTGTCCTTTCTGTTTATATTTCATTAAAAATATAACTGCATAGTTTTAAGATTTTTTTTTGTGGAAGCAAGGAAAGGAAATCTGCTTCTCTGGCACTGGAGACTAATTTGGGAATAGGGAGGATAAAGATAAACTGGATTCTGAGTCTCTATTTGCACACTATATTGTTTGAGTCAGGAATAGCATTCCAAAACTAGGGATGTAAAATATTAAGTATTTAAAAGGTTAAATAGCAGGGGATTGTTGACAATTACCATTTTTATATTGCTATAAATGTTTCAACAACATTATTTTACAATCAAGTATTTCTTCTTGTTGCTGTTATTTGAGCCTAAAGGGCAGCTGGATAAAGGAAATGGTGAACCAGGGGAACCTCATTCATGGGGGGGTGGGCGGGGGAGTGGACAGCAGTGAGGTGGTGCATGGCTGTTATTCATCTGCCCAGTGGCGTATCACTAATGGGGACATGGGATACCCCATGTCCCCAGGTGCACACCATTTTATCATGTGGGGGGGGCTTCCTCCATACTGCTCAGGTGGGCACCAAGGCAGCAGGCTGACTCCTGCACTCCCCGGCCTCTCTGCTGACAGGGAGGCCGGCTGCGGCCACAGTACCTGTCTGAGCCACCTGTTGCTGTTGCAGGAGCTGGCCTGTGGCTGTGGCTCAACAGCAAGCAGCTCAGAATTTGGGGTGGGGGCTCTGCTGGCTGAAGGAGCAGCCTGGCGGGATAGGGCTGGGCCAAGGGACAGCCTGCAGAAGTCTCTCAGCCTGGCTGTGCCTTCAGCCCACCGGGCACCCTTCAGCTTGCCCTGCCAAGCTCCGCCGCCTGAAAGAGCATCCTGGCTTGATAGCTGCTGCCACCACTCACCCCCGCCCTGCAGGCCCGGCCCCGCCAGGCTGCCCAGAACCACCGCCGCCAGAGCAGCCACCAGCTAAGGTAAGTGGGGTGCTGGGGGTGCACACAAGGGAGCACAGGGGCAGTTGGGGTACGGGGGGCACCCAGAGCAGGTGTTGCCCTCGGGCACCATTTTCCCCTGGTATGCCTCTGCATCTGCCTGATATATCTTACTGTGCCCTATTTCATGGCTGGAGGTTTCTCTCTAACCTCTGCAATGAATGCCACATGAAGTAGCCTAGATTATATTCACTATTCTTGTGCCATGGTACTGCAATGCTCATACACAACCCAATTCAGAACAATAATACTTATTTCTGAGGATGATCTTTACATGTACTTTCTGGTCTGGAAATGCAAAGTTGTTAATGTTTAAACGTTAACATATTTAATAGTTTCAACAGCTGTATTTTAAAACAACAGTTACAGTTCAACATTTACAGTTCAAATGTGATTCAGTTACTAGTTCAAATGCGATTCTTCTATGCACTGTAAATCATAATAGCCCACTTTTAAATCCTGTTAGAATTTGTTTGGATGAAGTGATTTGAAAATTCTTTTTCTTACCAGTATGGTCATAAAGATATATAACTTCAAAGTGGATATTTGTAGTTTTAAATTGTGTTGTCCATAAAAACACATGCTTCAATGTGTCCTCTTTAGTATTGCCTGTAAGTATAGTCTCCAAATGTTGATAAACCAGAAATTGTTGTTCAGAATTTTGCATAACAAGAAAAATAATAAATCTGAATCCAGACAATGCTGTATTGGGAAGGCTAATATTTTGGAGGAACTAGATCCACATGTCTTTAATAGAGGCTTTTTCAGAGCAGATTGAGAGCTAGAAGGTTTTCATGGACTCTGCCCTGCTGTTTGATCAGCAGTTTGGCATCGTGGCCAACCTATAAAGAACATTACCTAATTACCTGATTACCTAATTCTCTAATTACTTAGCCTCATCTGTTCTGGCAATGCTGATCCATGCTTCTGGTTGGATTCCTGCAACATGTTCTGCATGGAGCTGCCCTTGAAGACAACTCAAAAACTACAACTGGTCCAAAATGTGGCAACCCAACTATCATCAGGATCAGCTGCCAAGAACATATGTTGCCCATTTTGAAACAGCAACATTGGCTGCCAGCCTGTTTCTGAGATCAAGTCAAGATAATGGTTTTGACTTCCAAAGCCCTTCATGATCTTGGACACACATATTTGAAGGACTTTCTCCTTCAAGGGAGAAGAGCAGGAAGGACTTTCTCCTTCAAGGGAGCAGCAGTGGCTTAGGAGGTTAAGAGCTCGTGTATCTAATCTGGAGGAACTAGGTTTGATTCTCCACTCTGCCACCTGAGCTGTGGAGGCTTATCTGGGGAATTCAGATTAGCCTGTACACTCTCTCACACACCAGCTGTGTGACCTTGGGCTAGTCACAGCTTCTTGGAGCTCTCTCAGCCCCACCTACCTCACAGGGTGTTTGTTGTGAGGGGGAAAGGGCAAGGAGATTGTAAGCCCCTTTGAGTCTCCTACAGGAGAGAAAGGGGGGATATAAATCCAAACTCTTCTTCTTCTTCTTCTTCTTCTTCTTCTTCTTCTTCTTCTTCTTCTTCTTCTTCTTCTTCTTCTTCTTCTTCTTCTTCTTCTTCTTCTTCTTCTTCTTCTTCTTCTTCTTCTTCTCCTTCTCCTTCTCCTTCTCCTCCTTCTTCTCCTTCTCCTCCTCCTCTTCTTCTCCTTCTCCTTCTCCTCCTCCTCCTCCTTCTCCTCCTTCTCCTCCTCCTCCTCCTTCTCCTCCTCCTCCTCCTCCCCCTCCTCCCCCTCTTCTTCTTCCATATGTCCCTGTGCACTAATCACAGTGATCAAACTGTCATCTATTGTCTATCCCACCTTTTAGGGTGGCCCTTTCGGTATTAACCAGAGCCTGGGCCATTTTCTTCATAGTTCTGACTCTGTGGTATGGGCTCCCTGGTGTGGGGGTACCCTAATTGAAGATCTTCAGGAGATGCAGTGAGGTCTGCCTGTTTGCCAAAGCTTTTGAGAGCATTTTTATGATAGGGCTCTTTTAAGGTGGGGGGGAGATCTGGGGTTTACTATTTTATTTTTGGTTTTACCTGAAAATGTTTTAAGTTTTATTGTAAGCTACTTTAGATCATAGAGAAGGTTGAATATAAATATTTAAACAAATAAATAAATAAATTAAAACAAGATACTTTTACCTTAACAGGTTCACTAAAGCAGCTTCCTTGGAGATAGACATCCTCATCTTACTAAGGTTGGTGAATTCAGCAGAGCTTTATCTTGCCTATGTGAGCATTATTTTCTTTTATGAAGAAGAAGCCTGTGGTAATAATGCAGTACTGAAAGTCTTCTGAAAAATGCTGATACAGACAAGCTATACTGTACACATTGATTTAGATAAAAGGTTTCATTAACCACATATTCATTGCATTGAAATTTGTGGCACATTTTACCAGATATCAGTGCAGATTCCATTACGTACATGACATGTATATCAATCACCCTAATGTTGCAGCTTTTCATATTCTCAAGAATTTATAAAACATTCAATTAATTTCCTAAACTCCTGAGAGATGAAAGTGGCTAGGTAAGTAAGGAAATGTGACTTTATATGCTGAAAGATTAGAGCATAGGAATTAGGAAATATATTGTATCACCTTTAATTAGGATAAATCTACAGTGCTTTTTTCTGAAAGCCCAGAGGGTCCACTATCATGCGCTATTCTGTATGAATCAGCACATCACAGTCTGCAGTCTCCAACTGTGACTTGCTCTGTTTATACATGGGAAGCAATCTAGCATGAAACCTTGGGATCCCATTTTTATTTGTTATTTATTTACTTAATTTGTACACTGCCTTTGGGCAAAAACTCTGACCTGGTGGGGTGGCTTATGATAGCAAATTATAAACCAGTACAAAAACAGATTTTAAAACAATTAAAATGCTGGAATGATTACAGTCGCTACAAAATAATGGCATTAAGGATCAGCTAGGCAATCTGGCTGGCAGAGAACCAGGCATTGTAGGCTATGGCAATAACTTTCCAGCCACCTGCAGCTGCCTGACAACCCCTCAGAGGTTTGTCTTCTTAAAACATTTCTACCCCATGACTAATGTAAAAATCTCAAGATAATTTGCAACTGATTAAGAATCAAGAAAAAGAGCCCTAAAACAATATAAAAGCTCAGCTATAAAATAGTTGAATCTATAATTATGGCAAATCCTAATTAAACTTCACCAAATGCCTGGGAATACAATACTGTTTTAAATCTGGTACCCATTAAGGTAATCAGAGAAATAGAGAGGGAGTTCCTCAGGCAAGTCACCAATACAGGCAAGTCACGCTATCTCTGGTACTGAGAGGGAAGCTATTCGGTTTCTTTCTTTCTTGTGTTACTGGGAATAGCCCTATTGTATAGGCTTGAACAGAATCATGAGCAGACAAACTTAGGTTTCTCTTATCTCATAGACTCTTTTTTCCCCCTGCCACTGGTTCTTTCTAGCTCCCTGTCCCATGGGAAGAACCAGGAAATTGTGTCACCTCTACAATTTGGTTACCTCTGGTGCAGGGTACTGGACTCATATTTTACTGGAGAAAGAATTTCTAACTCCGGTGTCAAAAGATTGTGAATAAGATCATGAGACACTAGACTGGGTTTTTTTGAGTCCATGTGCTTTCTATTGATATTGTTTATGGGAACATAGAGCTAGAAGAAACTCTAAGGGTCTAATCCAAACGCCTACATAGGGGAGTAATTTCGTCCACCCCCACTTCCCTAGTAGCCCCCTGCTGTATGTTCAGACAAAAAAACCCTTCCAGATTCCTGAACCAATTTGGCCTGGGAGAAAATTCCTTCCTTACACCAAAGTGGCAATTGGCATTACCCTGGGCAAGTGAGAAAGGGCCACAAAAGCCAAGCACTGATTCATCCCTTCCTGCCCTTCTCTCACAATCTGCCTAAATTCATAATGAGTTATGGAATCAGATCTACTGTCAGATGACCATCTAGCCTCTGCTTAAAAACTTCCAAAGAAAGAAAGTCCATCACCCCTGAGAAGTCTGTTTAACCTGGGAACTGCTCTAACAGGAAGTTCTTCCTAGTGTTTAGCCAACATTCTTTTGATTTAATTTCAACCCATTGGGTTGAAATGGTACTGCATCACTTCTTCATCTTCAATGTAGAATTTACAGAGATCTCTAAATCCTTTACATGCAATGCTGCTGATAAGTGTCCTTCATCCGATAATTATGAATTTGATTTTTCTTACTTAAATGAAGAACGTTATCACTGTTGAAATTCATTCTTTTAGTTTTAGCCAAGTTTTCCAGCTTGACAAAATCATCCTGAAGCTTGATTCTGTCTTCTAGTGTATTTGCTTCTTCTTCCAATTAAGTATGAACTGTAAATTTAATGAACATCTCTTCTATTTCTTCATCAAATCATTTATAATGATGTTGAACAACACAGATTCCAGGACAGATTCCTGAGACACTCCAATTGTCACTCCTCTCCCAAGAGAATGAGGAACAATTAACAAGCACACTTTGGGTATGTTCTGTCAATCAGTGACAAATTCACCTAACAGTAGTAGGATTCAAACCATATTTTACCAAGTTGTCAACAAGAATATCATGTAGAACCTTATCAAAAGCCTTACAGACATCAAGATATACTATGTCCACAGCATTCCCTTGACCCAACAAAGTAGTAACTCTATCTCAAAAAGATAAGGTTATTTTTTTATTTATGCAATTTTTATACTGCCCTTCTGGTTCAGGGTGGTTTTCAATATGTACAAAACATCAGTAAGCAATATACATAATTAAGATTGTCTGACTTGACTTGTTTTTGAAGAACCCATGCTAGCTCTTAGTAACTACAGCCAAGATTTGTTTGAAGATTTGTTCTAAAACCTTACCAGGTATGGACATCAAGCTGACAAGTCAGTAGTTACCTGGATCTGCCTTTCTTGAAGATGGGGACAACATCCACCTCACATGTTCTGATATCTAACATGTTCTTCAAGAGTTCCCAAAAATTGACAGAGAATCTGAAATTACATCAGCAAATTCGTTTAATGGGGGGAAAGGTTGGTTAGAAGTGTTTGAACACTTGAACAGCACAGTGACTCTTGGAGGGAGACCAGACTTGTTCTATGTATTGTCGAAGGCTTTCACGGCCGGAATCACTTGGGTGCTGTGTGGTTTCCGGGCTGTATGGCCGTGTTCTAGCAGCATTCTCTCCTGACGTTTCGCTTGCATCTGTGGCTGGCATCTTCAGAGGATCTGATGTTGGGAAAGCAAGTGGAGTATATTATATACCCTAACCCTAACCCTAACCCTAACCACACAGCACCCAAACAGACTTATTCTGTCAGCTTTAGAAGCACCAAAATGCTTAGATAGTTTTGTTCGGTGATTCTCTATAAGAGAAACAAATGTATGTTACAAAGAAAGTGATGACTGGGGCCATAGAGATATATTGGGCAGCCCCAACCAGTGGGCCAGGCACAAAGCGGCAGTTGCATCAGCCTACTGCTCAAAGCTATAAGTCTGCAGCAGAATATCACCCCCCGCCTCCTGCCCCACATTTACCTTGGATTTTGCTATTCCGCACAATAAAATCCAGCTGCAAAGTGCGTTGAAAGTGGATTGAAAGTTAATTATTTTGCATGTGTGGAAGGGGCCTGAAAGTGGAGGCTGGAAAAGTTGCCTGTTCATGAGGCTGAAAATGGCCTGGTGGGAACTACACTTTCCAGGAGACCTTGTGAGCCCCAAGGTCTCCTGGGAAGTGTCATTCCCACCAGGCTGTTTTCAGCCTCAAGTGAACAGGCCACTTTTTCCAGCCTTCACTCTCAAGCTGAACTAAGGTAAGTGTGTGTGGTGTAGTGGGGCGGGGCAGGGCAGGGCAGGGCATTGCGGGAGTGTGTGTCGAAACTGCAGAGTGCACACTGGGTGCAGTATGGCCCAGCTAAGCGTCTGCCACCAGGATAAGTGCTCTGGGGAAGGCAAATCTGCAAGTGCTACCCCATGCTGCTTTCACTGGCAGATACAGCACTGCCCCCTCTGGATGGGGCTGTTTGTCAGCATTTTGAGTCAGGCATTTGAGATACGAAGCATTTAATGGTGGAAAAGTATTATATGCATATTATAAGTCTATCAGATTGTAACACCCCAATTCAGCCTTATTATAGAGTGATGTGAATCAGTTGCTTTGGGTGGCAGTTTTGACAGGAGAGGATATTTTTCTGGCTTCAACAATGTCAGGGGTCATTTTTTTTTTTAAAAAAAAGAGTAGTGAAGATGCATATCTCCTCTTCAGGTGCAATTCAAAACACTTCTAACATCAGCAGTATGTAGCTGAATTCCAGATAGTTCTCTTAAAAGCAGTACAGGAACTGAATTTCTACAGAGGCTTTTGAAGTGTTAGATATAACTTTGAATTTGAGATATCAACAGTTTCTGCTCCATTAACACTTATTACCCTCCAGTCACATGACTATATTTCAGACTCTGCTTTTTGAACTAGCTTCTAAATATTTCTGAGACTGTAAGAATAGATTTCTGTGAGCTGCTGATCTCGGAAAGTGGACAGACATTGTGTTGTGATCAACACTGTTCTGCCACTTCAAGGAGTTTGGCGCTTTTTCTCCCTATCTTTTAACTTTGTCATTTTCCCTTAACTTCAAAGCTTCCCAGACACACTTTCCTGGACAATTCATATGCAATTCAATTGAGGAAAAAGAAATTGTAGATTGTGTGTGTATATTCTCTGACTTCTTTGCATCAAGCCATATCACTTTGTTCTTTGATCATTTTGTCCATATTGCACAGTTTCTGCTACCTTGGAGTTCCATAAAATTAATAATGGAAGTATTCCTAATGTAAGAAAAATAAAAGCAAATAAAATTAAATTAAAAAGTAAATCTTTATTTACCCCTTTACAATTTGTTTTACAAGTAAATTTATGCCTTATATTCTAGGTTGAATCCACGCATTGTTCACTGCCATTGAGAAATACAATGATTTGCCAGTGGAATTTTCTGAATGGACAAGACAATTCACAAGGTGAATGATTGCTATAACACAATACCACAGTATTCAAAGATGTGTGGATTGATGCTGAATGTGTACAACTGACTTGGTGAATGGCATTCTTGCACCATGATAAATTATTAGATTTAATGCATGTGGAAACTCTGATGTTTACACTTTGTCTTACCCTATTGCACTCCATTATATGTTTAATGAATTTGCACAGTCTGTATATTCCAGAATTAAAGTAGAGAGGTTGATGGTAAAAACAAACCTGAAGTACCATGTTGGTACTTGTGCTACCAAATGGCATTTCACTAACTGATGGATTTATAGAGGGTTTTGGAACTTTCTCTATGTTGCAGTTATTTTTGTTTATATATTTCTGAAGTAAAATATCTCTTCATCGTTTATTGAAAAAAAATCTGCCTATTCCACATTGTGAACTACTATGATTTTTATGTTTGTGTATGTCAATCTGTGTTATGATTATTACACTTTTTGAAATCAATTACTGTTCATAATAAAACCCTACAACCTTTGGACATTAAATTAGTAATTTTATAAGAATAAAAAGTATAACATTTTAAGTAACTGAGTTGCCATGATCTGAAAATAATGACATAACACAGTTCTTTCTTCTCTGCATCTTAATGACATTTCATCTTTAATTAGTACCAGCTGAGGTGAGCAAAATGAACTCACTTGGCTGTATTGAGGTTATTACCTTTAAAACTCCCTAGAATTGTTAAAACACTACCAGTAAATGCTAATGTTTTATATTGTCACAAGATACTCTTTCTCAGGGGCGTAGCACCCACGAGGACGGGGGGGGGTGTCAAATGACCCCAGATGCAATGTCAGGGGGCACAAAATCACCCCACCCCCTCTTCCCTGTTGGCACAGGAGAGGCAGCTAAAGACAGAGCCAGCCTGCTGCCAGGAGCCGGCCTGCTGCTGCGGCGCCTATCCAAGCTGCCTGCTTCCCTCCCCAGCTGTCAGGGTCAGGGGCGGCTTGGACAGGCACCACAGAAGGCAGAACAAGGAAGAATTGTAGACATTTTGAATGTTCTCCCATGCAATAAGCTGAAACAACCACCAAAAACCTAGAGTATCAATGAGAAAGATTCTTACTGTGCTGCTAATTTGCTATCTGCTAGAAAGCTTTTTTTCTTCCTGTGAAGGGTGACATAGGCATCATTTTACCTCCTCTTATGAATTGCAGTCTGAACAAAAGTAGTTCTGCTACCTCAGAACTCTATCATTTCATTCTCTTATTCTACTGATTCTGTAGAACAGGTCTGCATATGTTAAGAATAAAATATGGTTGTCAGCCTTCAGGAGGGCCCAGAATATCCAGGCAACAGAGATTAGTTCCCATGGACACAGTGAATGCGTTGGAGGGTGCACTCTATGGCATTATATCCTGCCACAAATGCTGCCTTTCTGGGCTCTTCCCGCAATTCTCCAGGAATGTTCAAACTTGGAGTTAGTAGCCCTCCCTCAAACTATGATAGTTTTTTCAGCATAGGAACATTCTGTTTGATAATATAAAGAGTTAATCACACTTAAACCTTTTGATTTCCTTGACTGGAACTTAAAAAAACACTTTAAAAACTCATTAACAACTTATTTGTTAACTCTGTGTACTCAAGGGAACTTTCTGTTTCCTGACTAGTGGATGTACTCTACTGAATGGGAAGACATTTTGAAATGGAATACAGCATTTTTGAATTGCTATTCAAAGGAGTACAAATCCATCTGTACATCTTTGTGGTATGCCTTATTTATTATTTACTTATTAAAACATTTATATTCCACCTTTTCTTTTGGTTCAAGGCATCTTACAATAACAATTAAAACAGCCCCAGCTACAAATTAAAAACAAAATAGCAGTCCCCAAAACTATTTTATTAGCTTGCTATTTCATTAGCTAGCTCGTTCTCTGAGTGCCAGCCACTAGGTTTAGGCATGGCATGTCCAGCTGTCCACATGAATTAGCAATGTCTATTGTCAATATAGATGATGTAATCCAGCATGATGTAATGCTTTCTATCAACATACGTCTTACAAACCATGATGAATTCAGAAATTGAATTAAAAAGTCTATTGACATGGTCATAATCTCATCAAACAAAACTTATTTTAATGCATGAAAATTTCTTCTCCTCCAGTAGAAAGCCCCCCCCCCCGCGCCCAAACCACTGACTGATTGATTCGTTTCTCAATTTTGTAAGCTGTTATAGTTTAATTGTTGAAGAGGAAGGTTTGGGTCTTGGATTTACTAAGCTTTCTTTTTCTTTCTCTAGTGTCACTAACTATAAAATGAGAATATCTACATTAAGGTATTGTTGCAAGAACAATTTAAAACTACTTTGGGCATATAAAAGTGATATTTGAATTATTAATAGTCTAGAGGCAAAGTCCACTTCAGGTCTCCATTAATAAGACTATTTGAAAAGAGGGTATGTCAAGAATATAACCAGAGAAGGTGGCTGTCTAGAAGTGAAATGGGTTATCAGGGAAAAGATGAAGAATAGGCTGCCACCAGCAGAAATACCTGAGAAAAAATTAGAGAACCTCAAAAGAAAGCCCTGTACCTTCTGTTGCTCCTCATGGTGTCTGTTTCCACATAGCAAGAGATTTGCGTGTAATATCTTGCTATACAAACTAGCTGTATATTCTTCTCATCCCTTCAAAATATTTGCAGTGGAATTGATAAAATGCCCTAGTTTGTCTGAAATGTTTGTATACCTTAGGTGTCAAACAGGGTTTCCAACTTTGGAGTCATACCTTTTAGCTTTATTTGTTAACATGAACTTGATGTGACAGCATTAATAAGTCTTAATGTTTGTGTTCGTGCTATGAAAACAATAACAAGTCAGCAAAATGCCCCCCCCCCCCCGGCCTACTGGCAATTCTAATATCAAACTACTATCATCATGAAAAACCATAGCTTCTCTACTACGGCCAATTGTTCCTTGCTTCAGATTGTGTATACATGCAGAGTAGTTGTCATTGCCCCACACTTTAGTCGTGGCCACCCAACTATGCCACTAACTAGAACTAACTTTTGCTACTGTTGGTTCTTATTCCTGCTGTTTTGAACATGGATCCAGTGAAGCTTTCCTGGCTGAAACGGCTGCAAATGTTGAAGTTCTATCAGTGAGTGTGGCAGCAGAAACTACCAGGGCAGTCTTAGTGGACTTCCTCCCTTCTAAGACGAAATAACTGGGGATGAATTTGACACATAGGAACTCTATTATGAACTTGAAATGGATAAGATGGCAATGAGAGGGAAACTGTTTTCTGTGAAAAATTATTCATCACTGGATATAGATTTTCAAAATGCTATGTTAAATTTTACTGGCACATTGCTTAATCAGATAAACAGCTTCCTGAATATTGTAGGAAACTAATGACAGTTCCCCTTTAAGAAAACCATTATCAGGAATGGTTATATTTAAAGCTATTAAATTCATTCAAGTAGAGGTGAGAATAATTTTAATGGTGTGTGTAAATTACTTTGGAGAAAAAGCATATTTTTGTAATGATTATTGAGGATTACATGGCATGGCATTATTTCATTATTAAAGAAGTATTAACAATTTATTAGTCTAGAATAAATGCACCAAGCCCTTTTCTCTGCCAGCTGAAATTGAGGTCTATGAAATATTGTCTCAGGCAATGTTAAAAACCAATTAATACCATACATGAATGGAATATTTTACATAAATGAGCAGATCTAAAGCTGGGGTATTCTGCATGATATAGATTGTATGATGTTTGGGGTTAACAATACAGTTTGGAGGAGTAACTAACAATACTAACAGCAGTAACTGAACTACTCTGCTTTATGAGAAAATGAGACCACATTCTTAAAACTGCGCATTGTGGCAAAATATTGAGAAGCCTCAGTTTCTGCTTATCTGCAACAAAGCAGTGGGGGAAGGGGAAAATTTTCCTGGAGAAGACTTTTAGGGGATATTTAGTTCTTGATCTATTTCAGGGGTCGGGAACCCGCAGCTCCCGAGTTGCACACGGCTCTTTTGAGCTTGTGGTGCGGCTCCCGGCCCCTTCCTGGGAGCATGGGGAATCCCTCCCTGTGCTGGAGGAGAAAAAAGTGGCAGCTGCCGGGCCATTGGCTGCACGCTCCCTGTTCAAGCAGGGAGCATGTGGAATTCCCCCCCTTTGCAGAAGGGGGAGAAAAAACAGTGGTGTCCATGGGGTGTCCGTCCGCCATTTGGGAGGGGAGGGGGTGGCCTGGGAGCCAGTCTCCCCTGTTCCCGGTAGCTATGGGGGCCATTTGGCCCACCCAATGGGCAGCGGCGGCTTCTGTAGAAGCCGCCACTGCCAGTCGAGCGGGCCAAACACCCCCAGAGCACCTGGGGGACAGGGCAGGTGCAAGGCAGCCTTCTTGGCTGGGATCCAAGTGTGTGTGGGGGGGTCTGTCCACTGTTTGGGAGGGGAAGGGTGGCGTATTTTTGGGGTTTTTGTTATTTTTTTAAGTTCAAAATGTTACAAATGTGTTCTTTACATAAATAAAATATATTTTTCTCTGTAGCACTTCATGGATTTCATAAGCAACACACTATATTTGTTTTATACAAAGCGTAAAGGTTAAAAACCAAAATACACAGTGTTATCTTCATTTTAAATGTCAAAAAGTATTTGCGGCTATATGTGTTTTCTTTTCCGTGGAAAATGGGTCCAAATGGCTCTTTGAGCGTAAAAGGTTGCAGACCCCTGATCTATTTGATCTATTTATTCTAGAGCTTACAAACAAGCTTAGACCCTTTCTGCACAAACGCGAGCGGGGGTGCATCAGCATAAACAATGCCGATGCACCCCCCGGGACCGTTCGCACAGACGGTCCCAGTAGGGGTGCAGGCGGCGGCGCAGCCTTCGCACAGGCTGCGCTGTCCCTGAATGCTGTACCTCGTCTCCTGGCTTCCAGTGGGTTGCAGTGGGCAGGGGACACCCCCCCAGAGGCTGGAGCGGCGGCTCCGGAGTCTCATGGCAGCGGTTCTGGAGTTTGCACGGCAGTGGTTGGAAGACGCTGCTTCCAAAAAATCTCGCTCAGGGAGCTAGGTTTGGAAGTAACGTCTTCACGCCGCTTGGGGGTGGTGAGGCCGGCGCTGTTGTGATGCAGCAGCACTGGCTGTATGAATCCCTCCCCAGGGATGGCGTTTTTGCCATCCCTGGGGCGCTCTATTCCGCCCGTGCAGAAAGAGCCTTAGACTAAAAAATGTATGTTTCCTGTGTCAGGGAGTGCAAAGAAATGGGAGTAGGGGAGATTTGATTGTAAAATGCCTTCCCACCTGTGTTTGTGTCCTGAAAATCATGACTTCTGCATGCCAGTTGTCAGAAGATGAGGTAGCCAGAATGCTCAGGTGTGCGTTTGCCCTGAGTCAAATTCTGACAACAGGTACACTTCATGAAGTGCTCTGAATTTTTCTCACTCTTAGGTCCAAACTAGATTGTACCATGTTCCTGAGTCTGCCACACAGAAATTGTGAAATTTTAGATCTTGGTTTTTAACTTTTCAAAATGGCACTTGGTCCCTGTTTTGCTGGAACTGTAGTGCAGGGAGAAGATGAGCTCCTGCCTCCCCTCTGCATTCAAGAGCTGAAATGGCTGCATGGCCATTTTGGCTCTTGAACATGACCCGGGGAGACACAAGAGCCCCTACAGCATTTCGAGAAGTTTAAAATGAAGCATTAAAAAGGTATTATTTCCCTGTTTCAGATTTAGGGATGCATTACCATAATCTTTGGCCCATATAGAACACTAATCTGGGGTTATCTGGTTGTTTCAGTATTTCTAGCATTCTTCCGACATTTGGCTGCATCTGTGACTGGCATCTTCAGAGGATCTGATAGTTGGAAAGGAAAGCAAGTGGAGTTCCTTTCCAGCTATCAGATCCTCTGAAGATGCCAGCCACAGATGCAGGCGAAACGTCAGGAGAGAATGCTGCTAGAACACTGCCATACAGCCCGAAAACCACACAGCACCCCAGTGATTCCGGCCGTGAAAGCCTTCGACAATACATAGAACACTAATCACTTTAAGATTCTATAGAGTTCCAGCCTAAGCATCATTCTGTAATGCTTTAAAAGTAATGATAGTTTCCTATGCAAGCATGAGTCATTATGGGTAAATGGGATGATGTCATATCACAACATTTACCAGGGTGGTTTTCCATTGCCTTCCTCAGCTGTCTAGGCTTTACCCCCACCAAAATGGGTACTTATTGTACCCACTTTGGGAAGCTGAGTCAACCTTGAAAGTGACTTCTGTTCGGATCAAACTCAGGTCGTGAGCAGAGCTTTGGCAGCAGTACTGCAGCTTACCACTGTCTGCCATGGGACTTTTAGGACCTTTTTATTTGAGCTAATTATACAACATTATATCCAATAAGAGCATTGATAAGTCACCTTAACATCATTAGTACATTTTAATGACAGTAAGTGCTGAATTGGTGCTAATGACATTATTTAAGTCCTTTACGAGTGTTCTCTAGAGTTAAAGTTAAATGTAGATGAAGAGGAGTAACAAGCTTTTTAAGATACTAATTTGTTTGAAGATATATTCATTCATTTATATCTCATTCTGCCCAGTGGAACCCCAAAGTGGCTTACAAAATCAAATAAAGTACAAAAATAGAATAGACACAGGCAAAAAGCGCGGGGGGGGGGAGGCTTTTAAACACAGAGCAGATCTTTCTCTCTGTCTCCCCTTCTCTCTAAAAACAGATTTTCCTTCTTGCTCTAAGCAGAACCCTCAGGCTAACAGCCCTTAGACTCATTCTCTTGGCCACATCTAGGCCTTAGGTATCTGAGAGCAAAAGAAAAACAAAGTCCACCAAACTCTCCCTCAGCTGTTGTTAGCAAAATACCAGGATCTTTCCCATTTCCTTCCTGGTCAGTTGATGAATGCATAACTTTATGTGCAAACAACTGTATATGTGTATAGCTTAGGGGCCAACTGTGTGTTACATTTCATCACTTATTTTTTCTTTGCTGCAGCTGCACAGCAGTTGTGGGGAACTACTTCCTAATAAAAGGAGATCCCAAAGAAGTTCATAATGACACTGTGGGAGGAGGAAGGACCTCACCTCCCTATAAGAAGTTTTGTACACAGGGAGCAGCAAACTCTGCAAAGTAACTCTTCTTTCCCCATTGGCACCATTCCAAACACATTCCCTCCCCTCTTTTTTGCCCCCCCCCTTTAGAAGCATTCCCTGCAGCTGCTGTGTGGTTGGCAGAAACACTGGAAAACTAGTGTAAACCAGCGAAGAAACATAACAGGTATTTGATCTCTCTGTCCCTGCACCAAAGAAAAAGTTTAGTTTATAGCCGAAATCTGTTCTTAGAACTCCGCAACTGCCACCATAGATTATATTATATACAGGACGTGATCCACCTCTGTTCCACCTGAAATCATCCCTAAAAATACTGCCATCTGAGTTACATTCATGGTCATGCATTCCAAGTTTCACACTTCCAGTAGTCACACCACATTTCTTATAACTTCAGTCAGTTGATAATATCATAAATATCATTTATGAGGGCTGTCATATATATTATATTAACTGTCATATATATATTAACTATCTTTATTCTTTCTTTCTTCCTTAATATGAAAATTATTACACTGAGAAGACTATCTGTAACTATTGTTGTTATTAGCACCGCTGTCAAAACTATCATTAGTGGTAGCAGGAGTGATCTTGCAGGGATGTGCAAGTAATAGGGTTATACTTTCATGCCTGGCTTTTGAAATAGTATATTATAATTTATGTTTTCATAATGTCTTTATTTCTAGCACAAGGTCAAAAGGTTGATAAAACCATAGTTAATTAAAGTCCATTCTTCCTAGGGATGATTCACATAATTGCTGGCTAGAAATTCTACTTAGGGAGTTGCTTCTTTTGCATCTATGAATGATTTGTGATGTATGCTTAAGTCCACTTTATGTTGCCCATTTAAATGTGGGAAAAAAGAGAGATGTGGATAATTTGTGGAAAACAGACTATGGAAATCAATCTACACATGCTTTGTGTCGCACATCGCATACTCAGGGGTAATACTATATGGAGGTAATAATTGGAAGGTACACAAATTTTATTTGTATAATATTTGTTACACACACAAACAAACACACACACACACACACACACACACACACACACACACACACACACACACACACACACATTCCACTTTCCTGTATGAGGGAACCAAGTCGGCATGCATAGGGTTTTTAGGAGTCTCCCATACAGGAGCTGACCAGATACACCTGCTGAGTAGGGATGACTAAATTTCATTTGAGCACTGCTTTGATTTAAAAATTAAATATGCCCATGCCATATCCATTGAGAAGTTAGTGCATTTCCCTTGAGAAAATGTATAGCCTAGTACAGCATAGCAGAAGGAAGGTCCAGGCTTTATCTTCCTACCTTCTGAAGCAAGGGAGGCCCAAGTTTTGCCATGGAAGATCACTGCAAGAATTGCCCAAAAGCTGAACGTAGTCCAGCAGTGGTGCCTTTGCAAGATTTTTGGCGTGACTTACCATGACCACATTACAAATGGAGAAATTCTGTGCAGAAGTGGTACATGGGGACTGCAGGACATTGTGACAGAGTGATGATTGCTGGGCATATCCTACACCTACCAGATCATTGTCACCCGAAAACTGTGATGTGATGGGTACCAATTGGAGGAAAGTGAAAGCGAGGTAGACGATGGAAGACATGGTTCCAGATCTTCAAAGAAGACCTAAACAAGGGTTCGCGTCTCATGGGTTGAAGTTGAACTTGTCGCAGCTGAAATCTTTGGAGAGCGCTTGTTGCCCAATGTGCCCAGTTGCACAGGCGAAATTAACTCTAAGTAAGTACCTTCATGTATCGTTGTTAGTAAGTGAATATACCCTTTCCTTTCTCCTTTGCAACAATAGGTGGACCGTAGACTATTGCAAAACTAAGTTCCTTGAGGAACCATTCCTTGAGGGAGCATCAAGCAGCAAAATATCCCACTGTCAGACACTTCTCTGTTGCCCTGAACAAAGAGAACAAACATCAGTAAGTGAGTCTGAGGATTTCCAAACTTCCCCAAATGTTTCCAGATATCAAAAGCAATTTCATTAAGATAAGTTACCCTCATGAGATTACATGGCTGAATTTTTATGTGCTCAATCCCAAAGGCACATCCTGCATTTTCAGGGAATTGGACTGTGAACCCAGTGCTGGCCTGTAGATTACTATTTTAGTACTAAAATATTTTTAAATTACACATTTTAAATACATTTTTCTAGTATCTTCATTTTATTTTGATAAAACACCATAATATCAAATACTTTAAAAATCATATTTGGGACATAGAACCATGACTTCTAGCCTAATAGCCAAAAATTATTTTTTAAAAATTATAAACTATAGGTAACCCAGAATTGGTAGATAATATTGAATGAGCCCAAATCCAGCAAATTAATCATTCAAAGCAACAAGTTACGATTTAAGGTTTCACACAGCTATTTTTTTAAAGAGATCCCTTCATTTTACTGTAAAAGCTTAATCTGTTTATTCACTTTTCACTGGACAAAGCACCATTTTAAGGCTCTGCTGCTGCATTTGGCAGGGTTACAATTACATTAGAGCAGCAGTGCAAAGAAGAACATTAAACTCTTTCAGATCTTTAGCTCTTCAGTACCTTTCATGCCAGCAGGCAATATTAATTAATTCTTAAAACAACCTATATAGTTTCAGTTGTATTCCAAGGAGTACTAGGGAGGGTGATTGGAATTCCAGCAAAGTTACAGGCTCCAGCAGCTGAGCACAAGACAAGGAGCCATGAATTCCAGTGGGGATGTTGATGGCAATGATGCTACTTGTTTTCTTAACAAGTTCCTAACAGCTTTTTCTACCTGTGCACTAACATAACATGTTTAAAAGGAATGCCACCATTGCCAGCTACCCACAGTTGCAATGCATCTTCAGACTGGGATTGCCGAATTTTAAATCATATGTACATTCAGTTGTGTGTATTAGTGTTATGCTTATGCAGTGGATGTAAAGCCCATTCCTTTTCAACAAAATACATTCAAGAGCATTTGTAGATAGCATGAACTGCAGGGATGGAAGCATTGTTCTGTTTTTGAAATCCCCTGCATTCAGATCAGTAAGAACTGGAAGAAGTAGCCTCCAGGGAGGCGTAGTCTGCAATGCTCAGCTGCTACTATCATTCACAAAAAAAGAATTAGAGGAGAGAGAGCAAATACTGTACCAAGCTGCATTGCCAAGGGGTTGCCAAGAGAAGAAGAGAGGGATGTTATGCCATGTCCATGTTCTGTTGTGTGCCTGGGTGGAAATTTGTCAAGATCTGTGGTGCAGTTTCCACAGGCTCCAGGATACAAAATATCAAGAAATTAGATCACTCTGCTCAACATTTATGTAAGACATCACAGATATGGATCTGTGGATTTTAATTTATTTTGTGGCTTTCTTTATTCTGCATTTGCAATGTTTGTGTACTCTTCTTTGTACATAGGTTACGTTTCTCCAGAGGTATAATATTCAGTTCATCTCCAGGTTACAGTCTTAAATATATTTATAAGAGTGTAAGTTGAGTTGTATTTTCTACCACACTACCTTGGGATAAATGTTCTTCAGCTAACACAATAGAATACTGAAAAAAGTAAAGTAAACACTGCCTACTTATTGTAAGATAATCAGGCTGTATTATGTTCTATATTCCCACATTCACTTTTGACTTGGTGACAGCTTGTATTTATCCTGTCAGATGAAACACTTGACAACTAACGGGCTTTCTGAAGTTTCATTATATTAGGGCATGCTCATAAGCAATATTAAATAGAGGAGATAAAATCTTCTTATGAGTGGGCACTTGGGAGTGCTCACGAGCAGCCATAATGCTTGCTTTGTTTTTAGTTGTTTCATCTTTATGAGAAAATATCATGCTGGTCAGAACCAAATCAGAACCATTACTTGATAGAGTTTAGACTCACTTATTCCTCTTCCCCCAGAAAGCATGGTAGATCCATTTAGATAGTCTGCCTCGGGCACTTGATGATTCTGATGGCTTCCTATCTGAGCTTGGAACTTTCTCCACCTCAGTTGATGATGATTCTGTCAAGACCACTCTTGGGAATAGGGAAATGGCCCAGTTATTGACACAATTGACCCTAAGTGTCCTTTCCCCCCTAGGCAGAGTCATCTACCTTGTGTACAGGGGAACTAATGGCAATAAAACTGGAGGGATGATGGCTATAACACTGTTGGTAGAAAAGCAAGGCTGACTGAACATAACATGCTGCCCATATTAGAGCCTATTTCATGGCAGTGATGGTGATGAAAAGGCAATATTTCTCTATCATCATTATGTTCCACATAATCATCCAGCAGAGCTGTACCATATGGTTCTCTTACATGATAGGCCCAGGGAATTGGACTGATCACATGATGACCTGCTGTGATCAATACACTACTTAGTTCTTAGACGAAAATAGCCCAGATGTGCTGTCAGTTTGAATCTGGTGTTTCAATTCAGGTGAAAGGTATATTCAGGTGATATACCTTTGTCCAATCCTTACAGTTTGTAGCACCTGAGATTAATTGATTGGGTTCTTGGAGAGGTGAGGCCTACCACTTGGGTCATTAACCCTTGCCCTTGCTGGCTCATAAAACATGCCAGAATAGAGCTATCTAAGTGGATAAGGGGAATGGTAAGTACTTCCTTGAAGGCAGGGGTTGCACCACCTATGATCAAAGAGGCAGTAATTAGGCCTGTTCTGGGAAAAAAGCCTCCCTGAACTTTGTGTGTGCCCTATTGTGGCTGGCCAGTGGGATTCCACAGAACTAGATTTTATCCCCCGTGCTATTTAATATCTATATGAAGCCACTGAAAGAGGTCATCATGAGATATGTGGATGATACCCAACTTTACTTTCTTTTCCACCTAATTCCCAGAAAGCTGTTGATGTCCTGAATAGGTGCTTGGAATCTGTTAGGGGCTGGATGACAGTGTAGAAACTGAAACAAAATCCTGACAAAACAGAAATTCTCTGGGCTAGTAGAAAGGGAGACCAGGGACGTCAGATCATCCCTGTATTGGATGAGGTTAAACTCCCCTTAAAAAAACAGGTTCATGGCTTAGGAACAATGCTCAAATTAGCAGTCATCTTTGACAATCAAGCAGCTGCAGTGGTTCAGACTGTTTCTCCCAGCTTTGGATGTAGCACCAGCTGTATCTGTCCCTTGCTTAGTCTTATTTAGCCACAGTGATCCAGCCTTAGTTACATCTAGACTGGACTAGGGTATTGCAATGCATTCTACTTTGGTAACTGAAGTTAATGCAGAATGCTGCAGTTAGACTGCTGGTCGGGACTAGCAAGTAATCAATCAATTAATTAAATTACTTATTACAGCATTTATACTTTGCTTTGCTCACTTGGGCTCAAGGCAGATTACACAGAGTGAATCAATACATTTGGCAGAAGGGGGTATTCAGTAAACAATACAATAGGTTAATTGTTTAAGAAACAATCAGAAATCTAAAAAACAGAATGGAAGCAAAGCTTGTCTTAACACATTAAATTATACAAAAATTATATAGTAGGATCCTAGCTCCAGCAAGCTAAACCCAGTAGTGTAGATCAAAGGCCCTAATAATTTATCCTAGTAACGTTGTATATAATTTAGTACAGCACAACTCTATTGCCTGAGCAGAAAGTGATCAATAATTCAGTTTTGCATAGTTTGTTGAAAGCTAGGAGAGTTGGGAGTCTTCCCATTCAATAAGATAGGGGAGAAGGCGTGTGTATAGGCAATTAGGATGAAAGGCAGTCCCACAAATAAAAGGAATGTGTGATGATTTAATTGAGCCCAATAACTGATGGGCAGACAGTGGAATGACTGTAGAATGGGAATAATAACACTGGATCCAGTATAACCCCAAGGGTCTTAACTGAGTTAGCAAGGGTCAGCTGAACTCCATCAGAAATGGAGAGCACAATGTTCTTCAAGATCTCCAGTCAGCATTATTTCTGTCTTTTCAGGGTTTCATTTTAATTTGTTCAATCTTAGCCAATTTACCACAGCAACCAAACAGTGATTTAACACCTTTACTGCAATACTAGGAGATTTTAATAAAGATATAGGGAGCTGAGTGTCATCTGCATAATGATGACAACCAGCACCAAAGCTACATATTTATCCTAAGGGCTTTACATAGAGATTGAAAAATATGGAAGGTAGAATTGCATCCTGTGGAATGCCACAGGAACAATAACAGGTTTCTAACAGCAACCTTTTGAGTCCAATCTGTGAGGAATGATTTGAACCTGTTCAGCATACCTACTTCTGCCCCAAGTGCCTCAACATTATGTTATGATCTAACATATTGAAGATTACAGATAAGTTCAGTAAGAGAAAGAAGGTGCTCTAGCCTTTGTCTACACTCAGATGGAGATAATCAACTAAAGCTGTCTTTGTCCCATCCCCGAGCCTAAAGCCAGACTGAAAAGAGTCTTGATGAGTTATCCAAGAAGACCTGAAGTTGGTCTACTACTGCTCTTTCAGTCACATTGCCTAGAAAGAACAGGTTAGAGACCAGGCAATAATTGACCACATCACTTTTCTGTAAGGACATTTTTCAAAATAGCAGATCAATGACTGCCTCTTTGAGTGGCTGAGGGAAGGTACCCTGATGTTGTGACTGATTTATAATAGATACTAAGGGTGTGTTGATGTGATCCTTATATGAATTTAGCAGCAAGAATGGACAAGGATCCCGAGTACAAGTAGTGGCCTTTACTGATCCCAGTATCAGAGCTAATTAAAAAAAAAAGTGTATTGAATAACCACAAAATTATAAAAAATCAGAAAAAAGAAATTAAAAATATACAATACAAAAAGAAAAAGATAAAAGTTACATTATTTAAGCATGAGTCAATCATAAGATTTTCATCTTGTCAAGAATAAACAAGAACAACTTAATTTAGAGAATGTTATTTTTATAGAGAGGCAACCATGTTGATAGATAGGAATGTCACATTCCACACTCCTATTTTACCAGGCTCATGTTACCCAAATCCAGTGGTGGGATCCAAAAATTTTAGTAACAGGTTCCCATGGTGGTGGGATTCAAACTGTGGCGTAGCGCCAGTGGGGCTGGGCGGGGCACAACGGGGGTATGGCCGGGCATTCTGGGGGCGGGGCATTCCTGGGCAGGGCTGTGGCAAGGATGCAGCCACTGCGCCGGTCCTTGGGCGGGAAACGAATGCACGCAGGCGCAGGCTGCCACGCACGCCGGTGCACCTCCTGCAAGACTTCTTCAAGTTCTGCGTGCTACTGCTGAGAGGAGGGGCGTAACTAAGGCAAAAATCATGTGGCAAAATCACCAATTAGTAGCCCCCTCTCGGCACACACAAATAATTAGTAACCTACTCTTGGGAACCTGTGAGAACCTGCTGGATCCCACCTCTGCCCAAATCCTACTGGAATTACACAGGTTTTTATTCTGCTCCCAAGCCAAATTCAATTCACTTTAATCTTTAAATTAGGTCTACATGGCTTGGGACAGGGGTATCTGAAGGACTGTCTTTTCCTAACTTCCTGTCTGAGAACTGAAATCACATGGAGCGATCCTTGTTCACTGTCCCATCACTTTAAAAAAACTTGTCTGGTGTGTCCACTAGAGATGGCCTTTTCAGTGATACCCTATAGTTATGGAATGACTTTCCCAGGGAGGTGCACCTAAGTCCCTACTCTCAGTCTTTAGGCGGCAGCTGAAGAAAATTGTATTCATGACAGCATTTAACTCTTCTGCCTACTGGCAGTTTTAAATTGTTTATTGTAACTAGTGGCTTTTATATAGTGGCTTTTATATATTTTATTATTATTAATATTGTAAACTGCCTTGAGTTCCTATACATTAAAAAGGTGGCTAAAAATATTTTAAACCAGCAGTAAAGCCTGTTGAACGAGCAAATACAACAGGTTCTAGAAAACTGTTGGTGGGTTAATGGCATCCACTGAAGGGGCCAACCTGTCCTGTCTTTCCTCGCCCCTTTGTCCCCATGTCAGCAGCTGCCTCTTCCTCCTCCTCCTGCTCCTCTTCATGAATGGCTGCAACAGCATGCAGGGGTTAATGGCAGCCAATGAGGGAGATGTCCTCTCCCACCTTTCTTCCCCCCTTGACCTCATGTCACCAGGTTCCTCCTCCTCCTCCTCCTCCTCTTCCTGAATGCCTGCTCTTCTTTCTTGATACTTGTATCACCACACAACAGTTAACAGTACAATTGCAGCCCCCAGAAGTCATGACCCCCACAAGAAGTGGCCAATGTTTGTACCTGCTCCTCCTCAAGCAGCTGCAGATGGTACAATGACTGTAATTATCCAGCAGAGGAGGAAAAGATCAAGCACATGAGAGAGTAACTGCCACTTTCCACTGTTTTGTTTTTGTTCTTTTTTATCTGTTATGTGTAAGCCCTGACCACAAGCCATGTATGTATGGTGAATGACTGATAGTGAGCACAGCAACTGGTTGGCTAGCCCTTTCTATAACAGGATAAATGAAATTGTAAACATTTCCCTTTGAAGTTGATGTATCTTCCTTCTGTGACTGTAATCTTCCGTACTTTAAAAATAATTAGAATTAGAGAAAATTCAGTAGAAAAATTAATTTAAAAGCACTTCTCATGTTAATGGCTATTGCCTTTATATAATGACAGGGTTAGCATTGGAAGAGCCAGCATTTGCTTTAAACAATAGGCTGAACTGTGATTATTGCAATCATCACATGAACTACATGACATCCTGAATTTATTTTTGTACAAAACAATATAGGACTGAGTAACAGTGCACAGTAAATCTAGAAATTTGTTCATATCACACCATCTCTATATATAATACCATTTATCTCTATATCCAATAACAATTTGCAACCCCCATCAGTGTTTACCTAAATCCACAGAGTGGAACTACAGCAATGTTAGACAGATTTTTCTGTCAATTTGGGATACTCTCTAGGTTTGCAGAAAAATCTGAAAAATAAAAAAAATTACATTAGGGGTTTTAATCCTATCCCCCCCACCACCACACTGCCAATTTAAACTGGTGGCAGCAGCTGCTGCAACGAACCTCTCCAGACCTGGTCACCATGATGGAGATTACCAGGAGCAACTCCAGGCTTGGCTGCCATGGCAGCAGATGCCTGGAGTAGTTCTGTGAAGTTGTAGCAATGAAGCATGCTAGGAGAGGCTTTGCTTTTGACCTTGGTGGTGGCAGACGCCAGAAAAGATTCTGAGCTCAGTTGCCATGGAAGAGCACTCTATGAGCCATCTGGTCCTGGCTGCCACAGCAGAGAATCTTGGGAACTGCTGTGGACTCAGAACAGCTCCTAGACAATGTTGCTGTCGCTGCGGGGCTTATGGCAGGTGATGGGGCCTGGAGTAATGATCTTTAAGAAACCAGTGATTCTAGATGACATTATTAGGGAACTCCAACAGTATTAGCAGCCTTCTAGCCTTGATTTCTTTCAGTAAATGGTAGGGGACAAGATATTTTCCAGCGTAACTCTGACAGCTGATGGATGACTCATAGGGGCCAGCATCAACCACTGGATAATTTGATATCACACAATGTGCATGATTCACTCACTCCCAGTTTCTGACAATTGTACAACAGCAGCCATCCCATAAAAACCAGTGCGATTTAGTGGTTAGCATTTCCGACTAGGACCAGGAAGGCCAAAGTTCAAATCCTCATTCTTACATTGAGTGACTTTGAGTCAGTTAAACATTCTCAACTTATCTCACAAAGTAATTATGAGGAAAAAATGAAGGCGAATGATGCAAGCAAATTAAGGGCCCCACTGTAAAGAAGAGCAGGGTACAGATGAAATAGTAACTATAACAGAAAATGTGGGTAGGTTACAGTTAGTTGGTGGGAAGGAAGGAAAGATAAAGAAATGAGGCTTGCCAGAAGAAAAACATTAAATTTAGTGTAAGAAACATTTTTCACACATCTGTTTGTGCAAGGAACCTAATGTGTGTGGAATGCTCCCAATAAAACCAGAATATTTTCCCTGCACAGGAAGGGAGGTGCAGTATTTGTTTATTTTAGGCTGTTCTTATACTACTTCTCTAAAACCATGTCTGAGGCAGCAGTCCTGATCAAGGTGAAAGTATTAGAACAGATAACAACAGCAAGCCAAGAACAATTTCTATTTATATAGATTCAAGAAGATGCATGGAGACAGAGCAATGATTATCGAAAATAACAAATGTTTCAAGGATCAAGAAATGCTGTTTCAAGGATTACCTATTACAAAAATTCTGGGAATTTTTCTAGTTGGAAGATGTCTCTATCAGATAATCTTCTGAACCACCCCTTTTCTTCAATTCCTCTTCATGTAAATCTAAAAAATAACTGACAAATGGGGGGGGGAGATATGTGCAAAGCTTTCTATGATTATTTTTAATAATTTGATTCAGTATGTTACAGAATTGAAGATTGAAGAATGGAGGGAATTTGTTTTGGAGTGAGGCTAGGTAATTTCCTAATCCACATGCTTGAACAATAAAACTGCAGTAGTAGTTGTAAAAGGTCTGATTCTGTTTGCTCATCTGCATATAATTCCCATGGAGTTCCAGGGAGTTTAAAAGTTGCCTTTACTCTGAATAAATGCTAATTCATGCGACTGTAGAATCAAATTTTCTACATTAAGGAATATTGTATCAGCTCAATTCTGTGGAAAAAGGCAGGAAGGAAATGACTTTAAAAATAACTTTAATACAAATTACACATTTACACAAGAGTGGAAAATTGGGACATTGCTATTCAGGAGCATCTTTTGAGTATTTTACTTGCACTAGAAATGGAGGATCGTGTTTTTGAAGGTAATCATGGTAAAGGAAATCTCTGCAGCCAACCAAGACAAAATATAGTGCATAGTCATTTCTAATCAAGTTAAAAAATAAAGTGCCAAGCACTTTCAAATTTTCGGCATGAGCAACACAAAAACACATTAAAGTTTAAAATTTCCTACAGTGCTCTTTAATGAAGAGAAAGCACAAGAATAAATGGCACAAATTTGCTTATTCTATTGAATTATTATTGCTAGGATTTCTAGAGGTGGCTTTTAAAAACATTTTCCATTTAATTCCATCTAGCCAGTTTTTAATCAGCTTCGGGATATTATTCCCTTTCTTTCCACCTTTTTTCCTCCATACCTTGGCAAAGCAATTAAAATTAAATGAAAAGCTTTCCAATATTTATAATTGTTCATCACAAACAGCAGGCTATGAAGCTATTGGGACGGTATTACAACTCGTTATGCCTCAGAATTAAACCTGGTACTCTAGAGATGCTCTGTCACAGAGAGAAAGGAAGTGCCTGCTTAGCAACATCAACCACCGTTTGCTCACACAGCCTGGGGTTTCATTTCAGTCTGACTCCTCACTGAAAAAACACAGACTAATTCAAGGTGTCTGCCATTTTATTCAATGGCCCTAAGGATATGACTGAATGCTAATTGTTTGTCCTCATTTCTCACAGTTGTTCTTTGTGCCAGGTAAGAGTAATGAGTGACAATTCCCCATTTCTTACAGCTATCAAAGGAGATATTGTACCTGTGTAGTGGCTTGTGTATAACTATGAACCTGTTACTCATTTGTAATGCCATTATCTACTTTAAGATGGAGTTCTGCCAACACAACCGTAAGGGACTCCCATCAAACACAAACTTTAGATGCAATCATCTAAACAATGTACATTACAAAATTAGAAATTACCTACTATCAAATGTATTTGAATGTAAATTTATTATTATTATTATTATTATTATTATTATTATTATTATTATTATTATTATTACAAAACAGTTATACACAGCAAACAAGATCAATATGCTGGATTTTGTATTACATCACACGTCGGACACTTTCCAAGCATCTAGGACTGTGTGATGTATCGACGAATAATGCGTGCAGAGCCGAGTAGGGTGGCCTTTTGCAGCTGACATATGGTGATTTTGTCAGCGCCAATTGTTTTAAGTGCTCGCTCTCAAGCATCTTTTAGGCACTGCAACTCCAGTGTACCGACTCACCACTGGGACCACCTCCACTGGTTTGTGCCAGAGTCTTTGTAGTTCAATCCTTAAATCCTCGTATCGTGTAAGTTTTTCCAGTTGCTTCTCATCAATCCTGCTGTCACCAGGAATTGCAACATCAACTATCCACACTTTCTTTTTTTCCACAATCGTGAGGTCAGGAGTATTGTGTTCCAAAACTTTGTCAGTCTGAATTCGTGAAGTCCCAGAGTAGTTTTTACGTGGTTCATTTTCAGTGACCTTTTTCTGAAGGGTTTGTGATTCCACCAGTTCTTTGTCACAGGCAGATGGTAGTTGTGGCACAAGTTCCAGTGAATCATCTGAGCAACAGTATTATGCCTCTGCTTGTAGTCCGGCTCATGATCTTCTTGCAGCAGCTAAGTATGTGATCTATTGTTTCGTCTGCTTCCTTGCAGAGTCTGCACTTGGGATCTGTAGTTGACTTTTCAATTCTGGCTTTGATGGCGCTTGTTCGAATTGCTTGTTCTTGGCCTGCAAGAATCAAGCTCTCACTCTCCTTTTTCAAAGTTCCATTTTTGAGCCACAGCCAGTTTTTTTCCTTGTCAATTTTGTCCTCAATTTTTCTAGGAACTGTCCATGGAGAGCCTTCTTTGCCAGTTTTCTCTTCTGCTTTGCAGTGTATTTTTACGGTATTCACTCTTTGTCTTTGCACTTTGAGCAGTTTTCTGCTGTTGACTTCCATCAATGTTGGTTCTGCACTGTTTTTCACATAATCTGCCAGTGCATGTTTCTCTTCTTCCACGGTTTGTTTCACTTGCATAAGCCCTCTACCTCCTGATTTTCTGAGTAGGTAAAGTCTGTCAACATCACTACGCAGGTGTAATGAGTAGTGGATTGTCATCAGTTTTCTTGTTTTTCTGTCCAGTTCATCCAGCTCTGCTTTGGCGTCCAGTTCACAATTCCAGCAGTGTATCTGATGACGGTATGGCCCAGGTGTTGATAGCCTTGATCGTGATTCCCGCCGCTTAATTTGCTCTTCAAAATTTTTCTGACCCTTTGACATATTCTCTGCTGACCACATTTTTCACATGTCCATGCTTGATGTTGTCCAGCTGTAGTATTCCCAGGTATTTATAGGATTCAGGTTGGATTGCACTTTTATGGTTTTTTCCATTAGGCATCTCTATGCCCTTACTGTCAGTAATTTTCCTTTCTTCAATGCCACTGTATGATTTGTCCAAGTCGAACTCCATACTGATGTCATTGCTGAAGATTCTGACTGTGTTGGTCAGTGACTGAATTTCAGTTTCTGATTTTCCATAAAGCTTTAGATCATCCATGTACAGCAAGTGGGAAATTTTGGTGAATTTCTTGCAGTTTGATAGCCCAGGTTTGTTTTTTGTAGAATTGTTGACAGTGGGATCATTGCAATGATGAACAACAATGGTGACAGTGAGTCACCCTGGAAAATTTCTCTCTTGATCTTGACAGTTCCGTAGCTTTGGTTGCCCATGAACAACTCAGTTTTCCAGTGTTTCATTGCATTTTGAGTAAACTTGCTAATATTTTCACAAACCCCAATGACATCCAGACATTTGATGATCCAACTGTGTGGCAGTGAGTCGAATGCTTTTTTGTAATCAATCCACATTGTATATAGGTTTGTTTTGCGGCTTTTGCGGTTCTCCAGTATCATTTTATCAATCAGAAACTGATCTTTGGTGCCCCTACTTCTTCTTTTATTATCTTTTTGTTCTACTGGCAAGATGTTATTTGCCTCCAAGTAATCTTGGATTTGATCAGCAATTTATTCCTGTCAGCAGTTTGAACATTGTAGGCAAATACGTTATTGGCCTGTAGTTTCCTGGTATTGTCCCTTTTCTGAATCTTTCTGTATCAAATATGTTTTCCCAGTTACTATCCATTCACTGATGTTTCCAGTTTGCAGCATTTCATTGAATTGTTCGGCCATTTTTGAGTGCAGGCTGGTCAGATATTTGAGCCAAAATCCATGCAACTGATCATTGCCAGGTGATGTCCAATTTTTGACTTTCTTCACTCTTTTACTGATCATTTCTGTTGTTATTTCGAAGTTTCTCATCTTGTTCTTTGAACATTTCTTTTCAAAGTCTTTTATCCACCCAGCATTTTTGTTGTAGCCTTTTTCTGTTTCCCACAAATCTTTCCAGAATGTATTTGTAGCTGTTTTTTTCTGGTTTTTCATTCTGCACAGCTGTCTGCTGATTCAGACTCTGGTAGAACCGCCTTTGATCAGATTGAAAAAGTTGATTTTGTTTGTACTGGATGACTCTAGCATCATATCGTTCAATTTTTCTGGCTGTTGCTGTGATTTGTTGTTTCACAATTTCAAGTGCTTCTTCAATTTTTCTTGTGTTCAGCCAGTATTTTTTAATCAGGTTATTCTTTATTTTGACATTTTTCAGTTTTTGTTCCTTCATGTTCTTCAGATTGCTTGCATCTGATCGTAGGTTCTTGATTTTTAACTCCAACCTGATTTTCCATTTTGGTTTTCCAGTCATTTTTCTTGCGGGCTTCAGTTTTTGTATCCCCAATTCTTGTGTTACAATCACTGCTGTACTGTATGCAAGCTGATTAGTTTCTTCCATTGATGTTATTTGGATAGTTGCGAGTGCAGCATTCACATCTCTCCATTAGAGGTGCCAGATGTTTTCTTGTTCCCGTTTTCAATGTTGGCAGTCTTTGCCTTTCTTCCTTTGATGCAGCATAGGTCAAAATTTTCTCTTTAAGTTCTTGTTGCCTTGTGGTCAATGTGGCAGGTGTACGAAAAATGGCCACAGGTTTTCATGCAAAATTTCTGCATTTTCTGCTGGCTCAAAATGTTCAGTGGACTCAGATATTGTTAGAACTCCTACAATTGTCTCCACAGTTGCCTGTTCTACTGTTTCATGATTTTTCCGTATTTCTTCAAGTTTGACTTCACTGAACACCTTGTTCCTGGTTATGAATCGCCTCTGGTCAGCAAGTCTCAGTTCAGTTACAGTTGAATCTGGATATTCGAGTTTCCACAGCCGGTACATCCGTTTTTGGTAGCCACGCTTTTGGGGTTCCGATTTATGGTAGCAGTTCATGACAGTTCGATTCTCTGACATTGAAAATTTCTGCCGCTTTGGTAGTTGTTTTGCTTCCAGTTGCCCTGCAGGCCCATGCCCTGGTTGCTCAGCAATGGGTCCTGGTTCCTGTAGCCCACTTGTCGACGGATGCCCAGGTTCACCAGCACCCGCCGCGGTCCTTATTATCCTGGGCGACGACCGAGCCACTATAGACTTCTTTTGAGTTTGTTTCACCATATTTTAATGGGTTGGGTGCACTTAGTCCTTCTCCTCAATTGAGACCACTCTGGCATGGTTGAACCTGCCGGTAGTTTGCACTACTGCCAGCACAGCTCTCAACATCACAGAAGCAGTTAAGCCCCCCGCCAACGACAAGGCGGCACCTGGTGGGGGGATTATTATTATTATTATTATTATTATTATTATTATTATTATTATTACATTTAATAAACCACCCACCCCCCGAGGCCTCTGGGCGGTGTACAACAAACATTGCATAAAACTACAATACATAATAAATAAGACAAAAAGTACCTGCAATATTAAATCACAGCAGCACTAACATAACCTCCATTAATATTAACATAACCTCCAATAAAAACACCAATTAAATACTGATCAATACTGGATGCCTGAAACCAAAAGAATTGATTGGTTAGTTCCAAGCACACACAGAAACTGAGATGCCCCAGACATTTTCCATGAGTAAAGTTGAACTTGCAGAGTGCAACTTTATTGGCTTCCCCCTTCTGCAGCAGCCTGAAATACCCCTTGAAATCCTGTTCCTAGAGTCCCATTTCTCAGGAACAAGATTTCAGGGGGTATGTCAGGTTGCTGCTGGACAGTGAAGGTGAGAAAATGTAAGTCCTGTCAGTAATTGAAAATCTCAGTGATCTGAGCCATACTATCCAGGGACGTTATGGGGGGTTCAGGGGCGGGGCCATGCCCCAAGCCCTGTCCCCAGCCTCAGTGCTTATAAAAGCAGCTCTCTGAGGCCAGGGACAGCAGACTCCCCTGCCCCACCCGCCCTGCCCCCTAGACCAAACTTCAGCAAACCTGGCTGGTATCAGCAGGAGAGTCTTCTGAAGATATCCTGAAGTTTTGGTGTTTCTAGCCTTGAAATTATGCCTCCTGCAGGCCAAAAACAGAAATAACACTGAAAAAAATACAAAAAACTCACAAATGGGGGCAGAGCTTTGGACATGCAATGGGGGTCTTTTGAGTTGAACCTGAGAATTCCCCCCTTACCTATGTCCTTGATACTATCTGTTGCCTTTTGTTGCCAAGTCACACTACAGCAGTGAATGCACAAGCCATGAGGCAATAGACTAAGTTTTTTTTATTGAGGAGGGCTTGGGAATTCTGGCACTGCCAGTATATCCAAACCAGCTGTCCTCTGGGTCCTGAATATAGGGAGTATGGTGTTTACATCAAAATTATCATTTTATTGTCAAGAAGGGCATAATAATAGTTTTCATTAAATATTGGGCATATTATATCGGGAGTATGGTGTTGGAAAATTGTGTTGAGAAAAAAAAATCTGTTTTAATGTCAGATGTCCATCCATTGGGAAATGCCAGATTTTTGGAGTGGCTATTTTTAAAGCAAATGACAACAAAGGCCCCTTCCGCACATGCAGAATAATGCACTTTCAATCCACTTAGCAGCTGGATTTTACTGTGTGGAACAGCAAAATCCACTTGCAAACAATTGTGAAAGTGGATTAAAAGTGCATTATTCTGCCTGTGCAGAAGGGGCCAAAATGCCAAGGACCAATTCCCCCCTCTCTATTAAAGACCCATCCCAAATTTCAAGCAAATTGGACAAAGGGGTCTAGTTTTGATCTTTATCTCCATTGTTTATTATGGAGAAAATACACAAAGCATATTTTCTCTCTTACTTTTCTTCCTGTGCATCTGAAAAGAATTGGGGCTTTCAAGGTACCAGTAGGGTTGGTCAATACTAAAAAAATTCGGTAAAATTCGGATTTGGGTATTTTGGGGCATAAAATGATTTGTATGCCCGAATCCGAATCATAGCCAATTCGGATATACCCGAAAATTCGGGTAAATCCGAAAAATTCGGGTCCGTTTTATTATTTTTTTGAATTTTGGGTGTTTTTACACGTTTTGGCCTGCAGGGGACGCAATTTTAAAGCTAGCGGCACCAAAATTTCAGGATATCATCTGGAGACTGTCCTGATGATTCTCCCCAAGTTTGGTGCAGTTTGGTTCAGAGTGCAGTTATTGACACTTAAAAGCGGGTGCCCCATCCCCCCCATTGTTTCCAATGGAAGCTAACAGGAGATGGGGGCTACACTTTTGAAGGTCCATATAACGTTGGACCCCTCGGAACCAAACTTCACCAAACTTGGGAGTATCATAGGGACAGTACATTTATGATAAATTCTCGAAATTTTGGTGACAGTAGTTCTAAAACTGCAATTCCCTCACAGTCACCCAAAGAAATTTCCCCAGATTCTGTGCTCTTGTAGTGTTGGTTGGCTCCATTGCAGCCAATAGGAAATTTCTGTGGAGGGCTGTGCAGTGCACATTACTTTCTCATGGTAAACCCACAAAACTTTCAGGGTGTCTTCAGGAGAGTCTCTTCATGACACCATCCAGGTTTGGTGACCGGCAGCTTCAAGGGTTCAATGTTATGGGTAGGGTCCATCTCCCACTGCCCCCCCCATAAGCAAAGTTCCTCAGACCTGGATGGTGTCATCTCAGAGACTCTCCTGGAAAGATACCCTGAACATTTTGTGATTCTGTACCTTGATAAATGTGCACCACACAGCCCTCCACCAGAAATTCCACATTGACAGCAATGCAGAAGTCACTGCAAGAAAAAAAGAACCTTTGGGCAAATTTCTTTGGGGGTGATCTTTCGCAGGGCACATTTTGTTTTTAGACATATCAGCACCAAAATATCAGGGTATCATCAGGAGACTGTCCTGATGACGTCTCCCCACACTTGGTGCAGTTTTGGTTTAGGGGGGCCAAAGTTATGGACCCCTCAAAATGGTAGCCACCATCACCTTAGCTGTCATTGGAAACAATGGGGGATATCCCCTTGAGGCTGTCCATAACTTTGGCCCCCCTGAACCAAACTGCACCAAACTTGGGTGTCATCAGGACAGTCTCCTGATGATACCCCGAAATTTGCGCCACTAGCTTTAAAAAAATCTCGCTTTCATGTTTCAATCGGGCCTCCTGCACATGAAGCCTGCTGGAGTGAGTGACCGGTGAAACACGCAAACCAGCATTTTTAAAGCTAGTGACACCAAACTTTCAGGGTATCATCAGGAGACTGTCCTGATGATACCACCAAAGTTTGGTGCAGTTTGGTTCTGGGGAGTTAAAGTTATGGACTCTCAAAGGTGTAGCCCCCCACTTCATCGGGGCTCCCATTGGAAACAATGGGGGATAGTTGCACCCCTTTTGAGGGTCCATACCTGAACCAAACTGCACCAAACTCCAGGCAACATCAGGACAGTCACCCGATGATACTCTGATAATTTATGCCGATACATCTCAGGCCGCGTCCTCGGTAGGCTCCCTCAGAAGGAAGTTCAAGATTAGCCTGTAGTGACTTAGCTGCATTGCTGTCAATGGGGAATTTCTGGTAGAGGGCCGTGAGGTGCACATACTTCTGAAGTTCAGGATAGTCTTTGGATTCCACCATTCAGGTTTGTAAATTTTGCTTCAGGGGGTTTAATTCTATGGGACCCATGGGTGGGGGGGGGGGGGGGTGGGGGGGGGGGGGGGTGGGGGGGGGGGGGGGTGGGGGGGGGGGGGGGTGGGGGGGGGGGGGGGTGGGGGGGGGGGGGGGTGGGGGGGGGGGGGGGTGGGGGGGGGGGGGGGTGGGGGGGGGGGGGGTTGGGGGGGGGGGGGTGTGGGGGGGGGGGGGGGGGGGGGGGGGGGGGGGGGGGGGGGGGGGGGGGTGGGGGGGGGGGGGGGGGTGGGGGGGGGTGGGTGGGGGGGGGGGGGGGTGGGGGGGGGGGGGGGGGGGGGGGGGGGGGGTGGGGGGGGGGGGGGGTGGGGGGGGGGTGGGGGGGGGGGGGGGGGGGGGGGGGGGGGGGGGGGGTGGGGGGGGGGGGGTGGGGGGGGGGGGGGGGGGTGGGGGGGGGGGATTATTATTATTATTATTATTATTATTATTATTATTATTATTATTATTATTATTATTATTATTATTATTATTATTATTATTATTATTATTATTATTGTAGATTTCACAGCTGCCAGATCTTTAGCTGGTAATGAAATATACACAAATAAATCAACATTCATATTTGGGATTTTTTAAATTCCTAAACCTAATAAGTACAATTCTGGTGAACTCTCAAATTTTACATTTAAAATTTCCATTGCTATTGTGTGTACTCTTATCTTTAAAAAAATAATCCTGGGGCAGCCCCACCACATATGAAAGAATGAGCCTGTACTTCTGTTGCATTTCCAACATAAGGAATTGTTATTTTTGTAAATTTTAGCTAGTAGTTGTGGTGTAAGGTACCATCTGTGCAGTATTTTTAAGACATTTTCTCTTAATTCCAAACTAGCCGAGAATTTACTGAAGATTTTAAAAGCATCTTCCCAGTCTTGCAATAGAAAATCATGACATAGAAAGTCATGAAATAGAAAGTCATGACATAGAAAGTCATGAAATAGAAAGTCATGACATAATGGTTGATCTTGAGTTTGCGCCAAGATCCAAAGCTCCAATTGACAGATCAAAAGAGCCACATGCCTACCCAGATTAAGGGGAGAGCTAAAGGAAACTACATAGACTCTCAGAATTGTCTCCACTGACTAGGACAACATGGGAGGGATTCTAATCATAATGATTCACTGAGGTAGAGAAGTTGAGTCAGTGGCACTGTCACAGAGACTTCATTTTTCTCTTGAAAATAAAATCCCAAGTCATGCACCTCTCATTAAAAAATGGAAATCAAATAGAAATCAAATAAGAAAAGCCCAGTATCAGTTGCAGGCAGATTCAGCAAAAACATGAAGAATGTGGCAGACTGGAAGCCACGTGTTGCTTTAGATGATTGTTTATGTCTCCAACGCAAATGTGATATTACTTTTACCTTTAAACATTAAAAATTAAGAAATTGTGAAAAAGAAAAAAACCTAAATCATCCTGTAAGTCTGGGGGGAAGAATTAGGACTAATAAAAGGAAACATTTTTTCACGCAACGTGTGATTGGTGTTTGGAATATTCTGCCACAGGAGGTGGTGATGGCCACTAACCTGGATAGCTTTAAAAAGGGCTTGGACAGATTTATGGAGGAGAAGTCGATCTATGGCTACCAATCTTGATCCTCCTTGATCTGAGATTGCAAATGCCTTAGCAGACCAGGTGCTCAGGGGCAGCAGCAGCAGAAGGCCATTGGTTTCACATCCTGCATGTGAGCTCCCAAAGGCACCTGGTGGGCCACTGCGAGTAGCAGAGTGCTGGACTAGATGGACTCTGGTCTGATCCAGCAGGCTTGTTCTTATGTTCTTAAGTATAAAAACCACAACAAAACAAAAGGCAACCCCCCCCCTCCCCAAGCAACAGTTTAAAGAATAAATGCCTCTAATAGACAGCAACTCCCAGGTATGGAATAGAAGCTGAGGCCTACAACCTCCAAACCTTTTTTTAAAAAGGTAGTAGTTTTTCTATGAGAAATGGCTACTCTGACCTGTAGACACTCACTTTATTATCCTCCCCAGACATTGCTGCACCTTCTCCTGGGCCAAGGAGGATTGCCTCACTGGCCATGGACAGCTCTTCTGACATTTCCTGGAATCAGATTGGCTACAGTCTCCCTTCCTGCCTCTGTTCTGGCAACCAGGGAAACAAAATAAAAACTCAGGTAAAACAGCAAACATGATTCCTAATATTTTTATATTATAATTAGTGAAAATACTAGTATGGCGATCCCCCTCCCTCTCCTGTGACTGGGGCTGACAAGCCGTCCCACCATCCCTTTTCGAGGTGTTGGTCTCCTCGACTGCAGCCCCGGTCTTTGGGGCGCTCAACGAAGTCAGCTGCCTGAACCACAGGGTGCTGATGGGGGGGGGAGTATCCTCCCTTTCTGCTGTAGGCACTCCCTACCTTAGGCCAGGGTTCTCGGCCGCCCTGCCTGCTAGGGTTGTCCCAGTCAGTCCCCTTCCTGCCAGTAAACGTCCCACCACTGGGTTGCTGGCCCTCGCCCCCGTGAGCCTTCCCCGCTCGTTTTCTCCTCCTTCCTTCCTCCTGTCTCCTTGTCTTTCACACTCCCCCCATTCTTCTCCTTCTTAGTTTCTCTTTTCTCTCTCTCTCTCCTCTCACTATGTCAACTCTGCAGTGCTGGTCCTTTGTGACCCTACTGCCTCCTCCTTCCACGCTTCTCCCTCTCGCTCCTTCTGCTTTCCCCCCATCCTCCGTTCTCCACCTCCCAGCTTCCACAATGCCCTCCCACGTCCCGCTGTGCCAAGCCTCGCCCACCCATCTCTCTCCGCCTTATAAGCCCCCACCGGAGCTTCTGGGGCGTCTCCTGCCTTGCTCCCATGCTCTGCTGAAGGCTTGACGAGCTCCAGCTGAGCTGTGTCATGGCCGTTTCACTGCCCTTCCTGCAGCCTGTCGACGCTCCTTCGCCTGGGCGTGCCCTTGCCGGGTCCAGCTGCTAGCTCTCGGCAGGCCCCGGCCCCCAGCTGAACGAGTCAGGTAAATTAATTAGTTCATCTCCTCCTCCTCCTCCTCCTCCTCCTCCTCCTCCTCCTCCTCCTGGCCGATTTTGGATGCCAAAATTGCCCCCCTGTTGGCACGAGGAATACCCCAATGCAATCGAGAGTTTTTCACAGCACCCAGTGCTGTAGTGTGGCTGCCATGTTTCTGCCCCAGAGCCGCCCCACAGCAATGGCTTTGCTTCATGAATTTTCTGAACCGCAAAGGTTGAGGTCCTTTTGAAATGCCCCTTTGTTGCTCCAAAGGCTTCTACCAGTATGCAAAACTCCATCATTGCAGAAACAGCCAGTTTCCCTGCCTTGCCACTCAGGCCTGCTTCACCAATGGACAGGAACTGAGAAGCGTCACCCTCCCCCTCCTTGCAGTGAAAAAAAATGGAGGGAGAAACCTTGTTTTTTAGAAAGGAGGAAGAAAACTTGGGCAGAAAAGTGGCCTGTGTAGGCGCCACAAACGGGGGTGGGGGTGGGGTGGGGTGGCAATTCTTTTGCACACATAAGGATTTTAGATTTACATTTTAGATGGGGGTGGGGTTGAGGATGGTGATCCTATCACTCATGCTAGGATTTTAGACGGGGGTGGGTGGGTGGGTGGAAAGAGGGCACCTATTGGCGCCAATTTCTGTTCAGAGTCATGTAAAACTGAAATAGTGAAAGTGAATGTGGGGCAAGATTCAGCCAATCCAAATGCAGGAAATGGAGGCATGCGTGAAAGAGACTATGGAAGAGCCTGTGGTGCTTAAATGGTGCTTATGGGAAAGCCCTGGGCTTGTGAAGAACCATTCAAGGCTTCCCACACCGGCCAGACTCGAGTGAAGGAAAGAGCTGGGAAGCAGTGGGGGGCTATAAGCAGGGTGAGAAGCCCTGCAGCAGGCATTCTCCCCAGCTAAGCCATGGAGCATTTAGAAAGTGCAAAATCAGCCTTGGTTTCCTAGTCCATAGCTCTGGGCTCTCCAAACTTTCCTCTCTTTTCAATAAATAGTGCTTTAACAATAGGTGGAAGGTAGCAGCTAAATTGCACTCTTCCTTTTTTTTCCTTGCTGCATTATATTGATCACAACATTTTTCCCAGCCTGACATTCAGTATCACAATGTGACTTTTATAAAAATGTTTCTACAACTGGCATAATTTAATGAAAACAAAGCATGTACTTCTGTTGACCTCTGCAGCTATTTCCTGTCACCTGGGGGTATACACAGCACCTATCATCCCAGTTTCTGCCACTTTTTCTGTCAGCCAACAGGAGCAAATGGAGCTTTACTCCAGACTCTTGCTACTGTTCCCTGTTTTGTTCTGTATTCATGTCTATTTTTTACATTGTTATACTGCTGGTTCTCATTTTCTTAATTTATGCATAGGGTACAGCCTGTACATTCAATTTATATATAAAGTGTACATCATTTGCATGTATAATGCTGAATTATTGATGATGAAAAATAATGCTGAAGAATAGCACAGTCTACAGAAAAAAATTGGCATGAGAGGACAGAAAGTGGTGTGAAAATGAAGTGTCACAAGCTCCTGTTGCACAAAGAAAAAGAAATTAAAACAGGGATTTGGGGGTCAAAACAGCAAGGATGAGAAATTCAAAATAATCTCTTTTGTTAGCAAAGTTCTAAAACATATAATGATTTGAGACAACCGGGCACTACAGAATCAGAAAACATTCTCCAAACTATTGAGAAAATGCAGTCATTGGTGGAAAGAGAAATAACGTGTGCCTACATGCAAATCAGTATGATTGTGTTCAGTAAGAAACCTTTCTAGATGGATAATGTCTCTGTTAACACATATCTTCTCAGTCAGTGCCTCCCCTCCCCTTTGCCATATGCTTTGTGGGACAGAAACAATATCAGCAACAATATCAGAAGATACATAAGAGTAACAGTCTTCCCTCATTATTTTCTTAAATGTCATTAATTTTCCTGTTTGGATTAATTATAATAACAAAATTAATTAATTGGATCTGCTCAGGTCAGATGTTGATTAGCTTGTATCTCAGTGCATGCTCCTGTTTGTTACCCGAACACTTCAGCATTCTGTGCCAAAAAGCAGTTTATCCAATCAAGTGCCCGAAGCTTCACTGGCATGAACTCAACACACTATGTGTTGACTGGACTCAACACACTCAACACACCACAGATATACCATAAATTAGAAGTACTTATTTCTTCATTAAGGGAGCAAGGTCGATAAAGAAATCTCTCCTCCTTTATGGCAAGAAGCTGTCTCAGTTGTGGAAAAAGTCCAGAGCTTGAAAATCTTTTTTTTAAAAGCTACAAAGTAGAAGTCTGTCACAGGTGGTATTACGACAGATCAAAGAAATAATCAGCAAACATACATTGACTATAACATTTCTCCTTTCTTTAATTGTGGAATTTATTTCCCATGAATGGGTACTAAATTATTTGGGACTTATTAAATAATCTCACATACCTATTATCACCATCCACTTGTTTTAGAAAGTTCCTATGGTGCTGTGTGGTTTCCGGGCTGTATGGCCGTGTTCTAGCAGCATTCTCTCCTGACGTTTCGCCTGCATCTGTGGCTGGCATCTTCAGAGGATCGTGAATGCCTTCGACAATACAGTTCCTATGGTGTTTAGAAAATTGAACCTTCTAATCACACCTATGTTCAATATTCCTCCTTCAGTATACCGTATATACTCAAGTATAAGCTGACTTTTTTGCACATTTTTATGCTGAAAAAGCCCCCCTAGGCTTATACTCGAGTATATACGGTAATTCCAAGATGGCTGCCGGAGCTGGGGCTGCTGTGGGAATCCGGTAAGCATGTTGCTGCTTTTTTTTGAACTCACCAGAGAGGCATAAAAACAAGCTGTAAGGACAGCCTGTGTAACATTACAACTAGGTTTTGTGTGTGTGTGTGTGTGTGTGTGTGTGTTTGTGTGTGTTTGTGTGTGTGTGTGTGTGTGTGTGTGTGAAAAGAAACCGAGGCATTTCTCTCCCAAGGGTTATTGGTGTGTTGCATTCTAGATGAATACAATTCTTCATACAGTAGTTTACTGCCAAATACTGATGTTGCTGAAGACAAAGACTTTCTTTGGAGCAAAGTTTAGGCTGGTATGGCTATGAATCCCAGAATTATTCTACATTTGGAGGAAAACAGTGGTTCATTTGTGTTCCTAGAGTGCTGGAAAGCTGCTCATCCCTAATGCAAACTCTGTTAAGCAACTCTATCTCATCTTGCTCCCAAATCTTGTGTTTTTAGCTGCTACTGAGTCAAGTTCGAAGGCTTACACTCGGGTCAGTAAGTTTCCCATTTTTTTGTGGTAAAATTAGGTGCCTTGGCTTAAATTCAGGTTGGCTTATACTAGAGTATACACGGTAAGTAAAAATACACCTTTTTAAGTTCCTTGTTGTTTGTGGTGTATATATATATATATTGAGTGTTTGCTAGTTTCCCAGTTTTGCTAGTTTTCCCATTTGTTCGCAGTATTTTATATCACTTCATACCCTATTCATGCAAACTTTTAGTATAGAATAATCCCCTAATATATTGCACTAGTTAGCAGCAGTCAAGGTAACATAGAGCATCATGATCATCATGGATGAGATCCAACCATTCTCCAAGGAGTTTGTAAAGACATCCATCAACTTAAATGGCTAGTCCTCCTATTTAACTGAGTGTCAAATTTTCTAAACATACACATGCACATCCAGTGTGCAATTTGTTCTACTCAAGAGGGAGAAGCCAGAGGGCAAGACTTAATGAAAGGATAAACCAAAGTCCAGATCTATAGCTCCTATCTGACTAAGTCAAGCAAAGGCCCAGTTTTTAAAGCTGGGGTCCAGAAGTGTAGCAACAAATAATTCAGAAGGTAAATCCAATGGGGAAAGGAGAAGATAAACATGTGATATGTTCCACACAGATGCACAAACATGGATGTGTTGGAGTCAAATAGGTAATCCCAAACAATTCTACTTTAGGAACAGATTCTGGGTCCAATTATAGGGTTCATGAATTGATAAGGTTACTGACTTGGAAATAGGAGATGCTGAAAATTGGATTAGCTGAAAGGGAAGGGAGGTCCACGTTTTCAAGTCAAGAAGAAAGAAAAGATCTCCAAGTGGTATGGTAGTTTTGGCTACAACTCAAACCACACTAATTTACCATATATACTTGAGTTTAAGGTGACCCAAATATAAGCCGAGGCACCTAATTTTACCACAAAAAACTGGGAAAATTTATTGACTCGAGTATAAGCCTAGGGTGGGAAATGCAGCTTTTAGTGGGAGATGCTAATATGAGCATAATTCTTTGTTGGTCAGAGGGCTACTACAGCAGGATTCATTTGTGGTGAAATGCTCTGAATAATTTCGGAGAGGTCTTGATTAATAGCACAATAGATAAGCATGGAACACGGCTCAATGTTTCTCTGGAATGGCTATTATCCTCAGGCATCATCCTTTCCTCTCCTAGCTCTTGTACTTTTGAAGTGATCATGGCAAGAAACTGTTTATTTGACCTGCTAACAGAACAAAACATCTCCAAATGGGTGGGATAAGAAATATGAAGCAAAACTAAGGTTACTTGACCAGGACACAGCTTTACCATGGAGTCTCTATTTCAAAAGGGATCTTAAACCAGAACTGTTCAGCAAACATTGAATTTTATATCTGTATCATATCAGTTTTAGTGGGCATACAATATGGTATTTGTAACATGCCTCTGATAAAATCTTAATATCGTAAGCTGCCTTAATTATTAAACTTTGTTGTAAAGTTGAACAGCTATTACTCAGCATCCAAAAGGCCATGACAAAGACTAAGAATAATCCCTTCTTGATTGTTCAAGTATTATGTGATTGCTGGAATGTAAAAAAGCAGTGTTGCAGATTGGCTGTCATGATTTTTGTTATTACCACAGCTATTCATTTGCTGGGAGGGATCAAGCTGCGAAATGACTGCTGTCATATACATTGATTGTGTGAGGTCTGTACCTTTCCTTAGTGAATTTCTGAAACAGTGGTACAGTTCATCATTACAGAGCACTGTTTTTTTTTCAATTTTAGGAAGAAATATTGAAAGAATGTATATAGTCACAAAAAACTGATAGCATACAAATCTATGACATTGATCTTAACCATAGATCAGGCCTGAATCTGCTCTAGGTATGCAGGTGCATCAGATATTTCTGTGTCCACAAATATCTTTTTGGAAGGGCAGAGGTATGCAAGAATCTCTCTTATTTTATTTATTTAATTTTTAAACATGTTTCTTTTTACTGTGTTTCTTCTTTATGGTAATAGTAAGCCTAAAATGTAGCCGTATATATGCATAACAATCTTAGTTACTTTCCCTACCCATCAACATGTAGTGATGATGATGATAGATCTATTACTGCTGAGGTGATACAGATGCTACTGCTGCTACATTTGTCCTTTTACTTTCATTCTTGTTCTCCTTTTAGATAATATTTTGCAAAATTGCATGAATGTAAAGTTAAGCCCTCTGAGATAACCAGTTTTAAATGAACCATTCCCTGTATTGGATGGTGTCCATTTGTGTTGTAAAACCAACTGTTCACAAAGCAACTGAAGATATAGCCTCAGTTCTCCAATCAGACAATGCACTTGTCAGTTATACTTCTTTAGAACCGATAGTTACCACCAGCTGAAAGCCGTAACTCTTTCCCCCAGTGCTTCTACAATATTTCCCCAGTGCTTCTACAATGTCACAACATTGTAGATCTCTGATACGTTTTGATTATTTTATATTTTTAGAAACTTCTTTTACAATTGGTAGTTAAAACAGTGATAATTGAAAAGATTCTTAATGTCACAATGTTAGTCAAACTCTCTTGCAGCTTCCATTGTACTTCCATTGAAGCAAATCTAAAGCTAGCAGTTATCAATCTGCTCATCAAGACTGACTTCCTTATACAAGACAATGTGGCATGGAAAGCGATTCATTTAGGTTATCATAGTTGCAGCATTCAGCTCTGTGTACTTAGCACATGTGTACTAAATTTGTTCATTGATAAAATCATCTTTTTCAGTATCCAATAATGCCTGGATTTTCAGGAAAGTAAATGAGTGATGAAGCATATTCATCTATATTGTGAATTTTGTAATTTTTGCCTTAAGCTGATCAATTACTTCCTGTTGTTCTCTGCATATTTCTTGTACTAAGGTCAAGCCAGCATCACAACTCTGCTTACCAGGCATCTTCTTACATCTCTTTGTACAGACGTCATACATTTTGCATATCTCAGTTGCCTTTGACACTAGACAGTCTCATTTTATTTAGCAAAATAGAGCCAGTGCTTTCAACTTTTGTACACATTGATCGTCACAAATCCTTGCAGCATATAAATCTGAGCATCATTCACTTTGTTTAGTACTAGGTTCCAAAAATGCAAGAATGAGAAAAAAGTATTGAACATGATGCATACTAATAGATTTCCTGCATCACCTTTAGTTTTGAAGGTTTCTTCTGGCCAATCTCTTAAAACTTCCAAAGTTTCTATTTTTCCCTTGGTGTGCTCAGCAAGCACGCCTACAGCTTCATTCTTTGAACTCCATCTTGTGTCATACGATCATTTAAAGTGAATTGATCCATATTCCTTAACAACATCCCAGCTTTAGAAGAATGTGTGCACCTTTTCCACAGTGCCAAAGAAAATCACAGACTGTGCCCCAACACCAACTGCACTCACACTAGCAAGATTGAGCAAGTGATTGTTATATGGAATAAACTCTGCTTTGGGGTTCATGTGCAAAATACATTTCTGTATACCACTAATGTCTCCAGCCATAGTTGCTGCATTGTCATATCCTTGGTTGCATCAGTGGTCCAGCTTAAGGACATCTCCTTGCAATTTGTCACAATTTTTTTTGTAATGACATCAGCTGATTTCCCGTGTAACTGAATAAACTCACTAGAAGATTCTATCATGCTGACTTCTATATCTGCAATGTGCACATATTGAATTACTTGGGAAATTTGGTCATTGTGAGAAATATCCAGAGTGTTATCAAATACAATAGCAAAATACTTGGCCTTTATGATTTTTGGGAAAGGTGGCTGTTTTATTGTGATCACTGAGCAAGCTGATGGACTCATTCTGGCTCTATGGAGAGAGATAGGAAACAACATAGCCATCTATCTGATGAACTTTGTGAAGATGCTGATTGGCAACAGGGTCACACAACACCAGCCTTTATTGGCATATAAACAGGGTCATATTTGGCAAGTAACTTGAAAGTTCCTAGGAAATTTCCACAGTTACCATGTGGGCTTGGTGGCGAACCTTTGGCACTCCAGATGTTATGGACTACAATTCCCATTAGCCCCTGCCAGCATGGCCAATTGGCAGGGGCTGAAGGGCATGGCAAGGGCTGAAGGGAATTGTAGTCCATAACATCTGGAGTGCCAAAGGTTCGCCACCATGGGCTCAGATCTTCAGAGTGACCATGTAAGGGTAAGGTTTGCCTGGCTAGATACAGCACACAATCAAGTATTCTGGCTAAGATTGCCTTCCATTTCTCAGATGACCTCTGTTGTGCAAGCTGGGCAGCATCATCAATAATCTATTGTTTCTGTAGCCACATTTCAAATTCTTTCCACATTGTAAATGCACTGAGGTGATATGAACTGCACTCATGCTCTTGTAATCTGGGGTTTTGCTTTCTCCATGCATTAAATCCACTTGGCTTTCTAAAAGAACTATTGCCTTTGGCCTTCTGAAAAAAGCATTCAAGGAAAGCAATATGCAGCACAGTTTACAGGAGAAAACAGCAACCATGTCCTTAACGTAGTCTCACCATTGTCCAAATTCATGTAGAGCCAATCCTTGGAAAATGATCTGCCATCACTGTCTTTTGGAAAGAATGCATCCTTATTCTGAAGTTCCACTGTCCTTCTCTGAACAAGTTCAGTTTTCAAAGTTTCATCCACAGTTTTAGGTGAGTAGCCAATATCAGTGAAAACTTTTAGGCCAATACTTTCTGGCAGAATAGTTGGCTGAGCAGCGGTAGAAACATCCTCAGACAAAGTTGTCTGTGCTTCTAAAGCAACAAGAGGAATGTCCACAGACACCAGATGAGGTGTTGCTTGGTGTATGTTCATCAGTGTTCATCAGCTTGGTGTATGTTCATCAGTGTTCACAAGAAACCTATCAAGGCTTCCAGCTAGCTTACCTTGTTGCTCCTACTCTATCTTCCTCCTCTTCTGCCTCGTCCCCTGATTCTTTTTTGTTTGCCATCATGGCTGAAACCCAAAGTAAAGAATCATCATTACATTACATTATGGTTTGGGTATTAAGCAATGTGATACAGTGGTTATGTTGTCCAACTAGGTGCAAGAAAACAAAGGTTCAAATCCCCATTCTGCTCACTAATCTATGTCAGAGGATTGTTGTGAGGCTATAACAGAGGCGAATGATCTAAACCACTCTGAGCACAGGAGGGATAAACTGTAATAGATAAAGAATAGAAGTTCCCACCCTAAGAAGGTGCAAGTAAGAGGCAAAGCATTTCCCACAAATGTCAGGGAACGGAGTGAGTGCATTTGCATAACTACTTGCAAGGCTGACCATGTGGACGAGAACTTTCCACACCCTTGTTTTTTAGCAGGTGAATAATATTGGCCAAATTCTCCCCCCACTGCTGTCACCAATTTCCCAACCGCCTGCACACACATCCTTGCTAGTACCACTCAGCACCTGCACAGTCTGCAGGCAATGGTGGGTGCCCTTCAGTGGAATCTTCACTTGGCTAAGGCCTCACAGAGACCCCTGTGCTGGTGCTGGCACCGACCTTGTTTGTCTTATCTCACAGCTAGAGAAGTGAGCAACAGCCTCGTGCCAGGCTCAGAAAGCATCAAGCCAAGTATTCCTAAGAATTTTGTGCCCATGGCAACCACCTCTGTGCCCTGTCCACACTACACCACTTTAAAACCCTAAGAACCACAGAAGTGAAGAAGTAAATCCACTTCACCCAGGATAGTAGTAAGAAATTTTATGATGAGGGTGGCAAAGGTGCACTCAGGAGGTACACTCAGGATGGGTAGGATTACCAAATCTTCACCATCCCAAACCCTGAGATTCATTGGACATTCACATTCAATGGCAGTACTAATGGCAGTACTTTCACACACCACTAGGTAGAGTACCACATGGTACCTATGAATGTGTAAGGTTATGGACATGTGGCTTTGTAAAGGTAATCTATATTCCAGACCTAAATAAATAATTATGTGTTAAATATAAAATGCACTATTATCAGGACTTCATGTAATTCTTGCTTCTCATGGGAAAGAGGCTACATTTCCTCAATTGCGGATTCATCTTGTAACTCCCCACACCCAAACTAAATTGAACAACCAGAATTTACAAAGCTTCAGCTAGGAATCCATTTAAATTGCCTGTTGATTTCTTATTCCTCTTTTGTGTTCTTTGCATTGCCCAGTCTTTTTAGTATTAATTTTTAGCAATTAATTTCCAATCTTGGGCATTTTATTACATCACTTTGTCTTTTAATGTAAATTATTTCTTTATGGCTTTTCCAGAGTCCTGCATGTAAAAAACGCAATACCATTCAATAATTAAAACATCATCAAAAACAAGCCATTAGAATAAAAGCAGCATGAAACCATTGGGCATTCTAAAATATATCCCCCCCAGACATTTCCATGTAGCCTTCACCGGTGTGAAACAAAAACAAAAAGGATATGAATAAAGGGTGGCAGCATATGAATGGAACAGTGTTTGAGCCAACAGTCCTAATAACTGTTGTGAGTGAGTGAGGGCCTGTTATAAAAGGAGACTTGGCTACCCTGTTGGCTGATGTTTCTGTGAATGAGGGGAAATGGCCAAGGCTTTCTATATACTTTAAAAGAGATAAGAAGACTGGCAAATGTGACCTTCTGATCTACTTTGAACCTGAGGGAGCGAGGCTGCAGGGGGTGGTAGGCATTCTATGTGAGTAGAGAAGGGGCATCACAGGGATTAAATAACTCTCATCCACCACTTTTCTACTCCAGTGGTCTTCTCTCAAATCAGTTTTTTTTTGGCTTCTCTCTGTCATTTGTTGGGTTTTCTCACAGGTTTTCTTGGAAGGTGTTGTGAGTCCTCAAATGTTATCTACCAGCAACTTTCACTTTAGTAATATATCTCATTGTACAGTAAGATTTCTTGGATACAGGCCTTTTTATCTGTGCCCCTAGGAAGTGTTCATCCCAGAACTGCTGAGTTGAGATGCTTCTTTGCTGATTTTTAGAAACTATTCTAAAGCAGATTGTTTTTAATGACTTATTATTGAACAGATGTGATAATAATAAGCTTGAATATTTTTGTTTTACCAGTCATGTTGTGACATTTTTTTCCTGGTTATAAGAATTTCATTCCTGTTCATGCTACTTAATTTTTCTCACTTTTTCATATCTTGCCATGCCTAAATTCTAATGGATGGACTAGGGATCCTTCCTGTTACCCAGCTTAACAGTGTATGAACTTATTTTTTATAGAGCAATGGGGAATTACTCAGCTTGGCAATGTGAGAGGAAGGCTGGGAGGGGATCTTTTTAGACTATGTATACTAGAAACGGCTTGAAACGTATCCGCAGAGAATTCACAAGAGACCGAATTGCAGTTTAAATATGTTTATATAAGTTTTGGTTGCACACAATCACACAGTGAGATGTTAAGGCACATACACAGAGTTCCTAAGTATATAAACGGGGGGAAAAGATAGGTGGGATGATAGAATGGGATTTGGGGAAGCAGGGGACTTAAACGTTACCAAAGATCTCCAGAGAAGTTCCAGAAGAAGGCAAGGATCTCTATGCCAGCATAGGGACCCAAGTGAAGGACGATATATCATGTCTCACACCAACTTGACCAAGGAAGGTTCAGGTTAGAAATGGGCAATGAGCTTAAGGTGAGCAGAACTTTTGTAGGGTGGATCGCTAGTTTGGCGGGAAAAGCAACCCTTTGCATTAGGTTTCGTTTCTTGCCTCTATGCTGATTGCAGGGCTGAGCTAATTAGCAGCTCTATCTATTGATCTGCTTCCTGGGACAATGGGGCCAATTGGTCCTAGATTATATCAGTGTTACCTTGAATGGTTTATGCAGAGGTACTTCCTACAGTCTCTGCCTTAGGTATTCAAACTTTGCTGAGGCTTGGTGAATCAGGAAGAGATCTTGTTGTTAGGGAGATTGTATCTGAAAGGTGGGGGAAATGCAAGGAAGAAGCAATTGTTTGGAGAAATGTTTTCTCAAGGGCACAGTATCAGGAGCTTCCAAAGAAACAGCTTAGCGAGGTGTGGTGCTCAGGAGTTCTGCAGACTCCATTATGCTAATGGAGTACTCTGGCAGGGTGGGATAATCAAAGATGCATGTCCTTGTTATGAGACGTCCAGATAGTATTGTCTGGAGTAACTCATAGATTTGCAAACAGATTGTTTTGCCTTAAGCTTGCTTTTCAGCTTGGACACTCTGCTATCCACCCATACAAACATGGAAACTGGCATTCTGCAGCACACAGTGCAAGGAATAATATGAGAATCCAATAATTCATAAGGCAGGGTATGCAGGGCAGGGTTACAGTGCATATTTGGAGAAAGCGTCAGTCTTCCATCTGGCTATGTAAGTCATTATTCAGCTTAGCTCCAAGGTCACTCCTCCCAAAAAGAAGGAGCCGCCACTTCTTCTTTCACATTTGAAAAGCAAAAGACATTCTGAGAGGTCTGTTTGCAAGACAATAAGGAATCTGGAAAATGTACGGTGTTTATGAAGGCAAGTGTTTGGATAATCACAGAAGTTCCATACAATGCTTGTCAGTTAGCAGCAGACATTTATTGTGTGCTTCCTAGCTTCTGAAAAAAGTTGTCACATAAAGGATAGATGCAAGATTAATGGGTGATAGACTGGATTTGTGTTTTGTTCTGTGTTGACTTTGACAAAGTTCAACAAATGTCTATTTTAAGAGCCCAGAAAAGTGACAGTAATGGAAATAATGTCTATATTTGTTGTTACTATGAATTGGGCGTTGTGAAAAGAAACAGAACTCTCAGTCTACACAATCTCAAGCAGACAGAGGAAGAGGAGTAAACAAAGATTTTAAAAAGCAATAATAAGTTTAAAAGCTCAATAATAAGTTTTAAACATTAGATGATGATGAGCCATCAGAATAAACCAGATTAAGTAATTAAGGAAGGTGTGCAAAAGCAAGGCTAGATGTAAGTTTGCAGATCTTTATATTTTTTGATGCATTTTAATTGTGCTAGTTGACTGGTGATTCACACCATGGAAAGATGCACAGATGTTATGCTGGAATTAAAATATGTACTATGTAGTCCATAAGGAATAGTTTAAATCGTTTTTACATTTGTATCCCACTTCTCTACCATCACAGAGGGTATATGAGCTTCTTTGTAGATCTCCCATCTAGTATGTAGTCCGATCTAAATGTACTAAAATATTAAAAGCATAATTAAACAACAACAAATCATAAACTAAGTCAACAGTAAAGCTATTCATCATGGTGAATTACCATGGTTCTATTCTGGCAGAATTTTGTGTACAAAACTTTTGTTATCTTTCTAAAAGAGTCTAATGGTGGAGCTTGGCTTGAAGCTCTTGGAGAAACTTCTACACATGAGATTCCATAATAGAGTTGGTTTAGTGCGGTCATTAAGGTTATGGAAAACAACTAGAGAAACTTAGGTGGTTTCCACACGGGGATACAACAGCTCTCCAGGGACGGGGAAAAAACGGTCCCTGGGGCACTGTTTGCACAGGAGGCGCTGTCCTGGCTCCCCTGAAGTGGCGTGAAGATGCCGCTTCTGAAACTTGCTTGGGGTTGAGTTTTATGGAATACGCGGGTTGCCACCTGTTGCCGAGCGAACAGCAGCGGGTGGATGCCAGCATATTCCTGTGGAGCTCCCGAACAGCTGCCTACCTTTTTCCTGCCTTTTGTTGCTCTGATTAGGGAAGGGGACACACCTCCTTGTCTCCGTCGCTTCAGCCGTTGCTCTGTCCAGGGGGCATGTCCCCTTCCCTCCTCAGAGAGACAAAAGGCAGGGAAAAGGTAGGCTGCTGGGGGCTGTGCAGCTGTGCGGAGCATGCTCCGCCAGCCACGCAGCCTGTAGGGCCGTTCGTGCGAATGCATCAGCATCAATCATGCCGATTGCATCATTGCATCAGCATCAATCTTGAATCAGCATCAATCATGCCGATGCAAGCCCGCAAGCCTGCATGTGCGGAAGCCGTCTTAGATTCAAATTGCTAGTGAGATCTTGCTCCCATCCTGCCTATCTCAGCTATATGTACCTTGTAAGATTGTTCTGGGTACAGTCTGAGAAACATGACTGTTAACATGTGCTTCTTTTAAGCCAAGTTTAAAAATCCCATGTTGGTGCTTTGTATTAGAATCAGCCCAGCCTCAGATAACTATGGTACAAGAAGCAAGGTCTTGTCTTCTCTGTTAAAGTTCTTTTGGCTAAGATGGGACTAAAGAATCTCTAAGAAGGTTTTTGATGAGTATAGGCAAAGAGAGTGCTCAGGGTTAGAGAGAAAGAAAGAGAGGGCTCAGGGCTACTTCACGTGTAATATTCATCTAGACAACTTGTGCACAGTTCAATCATCTTCCTTCTGTCTTTTCCTTAGAGTGCTACAGAGTTACTGCATCTATGATTTGGGCCCTAAAGCAAATGTATCAGCAGCAAATGTCCTTGATTCATTTTTTTGCTTTGTGCTAATTCATCAGGACACATATAAATACCCACAAGAAGGATTTATGAGATGTAAAAATCTCTGCCCTGGCTTTCATGCTCACTCATCCTTAACCCTGTTAGAATTAAGAGATATACATAATAAATGATTCATTATGAGTGATTATCTCTGGAGATTTTTTTTAATCTTATCAGACCATAAACTATGTCAATCATATGCTAAGCCTCACATGGAATTACATTTAGTAATCATCTTCTTTTAAGTTGTGTATCACTTTTCTATCACAGAGTTTTTTTGGGAAAAGCCCCTTAAAGTACCTCTGGTTCTCAGGCTTCCAGGAAGAAATACAATGATACTTTATTTTAATCCATTGGCATCTACATTAGCTGTCAACAGTACAATCCCTGGAGTCTCAGGATTTCTCATAAACTTTTTGAAGTCAATAATTTCAAGGGGGAAGAAGACTCTAGAATCCAGTGTTAAATAAAACTTCAACAAGATGACATGTAGTAAATGAGATGTTTGATCATGTGATTCTGGGAGCATGTGTTAATACTAGTTTCTCATTGTAACAATTCCTGTAACAAATGACTCTTAAGTAAATATTACTGAAGGAATATAAAATATATTAATAATATAGCCTGTGGTAAACATTAAAAACACTGGACAAAATATTAAATTGAGAAAAATGTCATTCTAATGAAATATTAAAAGGGAAATATTATGTTTTTAACCGCTTCCATTAAGGTTAATTGGAAACATGAAGAAAATTCACTAAAATAATACTTTCAGTATAATTAATCTGCTAGGGTATAGGATTGCGGGAATGGATGGAAAGATTATAATGGATGACAAACTTAACAGGAGTCAATAATGTGATGCCGTAGCAAAATGGAAAATGCCTTTATCAGATCAATGATGAACATTTGTGATAAGCAGTACCATTGATTTACTGAAGAGAGGTACATTTTCAAATTAGATTTTAGGAGAAAGATTTCTAGCTAGAGGACCATTTTGCTAATAGAAAAGCTTGTGATAAGATGTAGATATTTTATATGTAAACTGGCCAGAGTAATCAATGAATTATCCTAGGCTTGTGGGTAGTGCACAACATGTCCAAATTTCAGATCAAGCAGTACTGTGAGTGAATTTCTGAACTGAAGTTGACCTGAATGCCGGCCTGAATATTTACTGGCCCATTCTTCTGTACTTGCCTCAGTTGCAAACCCAATTCTATAAGTAAATGTAATAGATTTCAGCTCTATTCAGGCATTGTTTTTTCCCCAGTGATATATCATCACTGTCATCGCAAAATATAGACTTGCAACCAGAAGCGCTTCTATGTGCATAACCTTTTAACCAACAGGAAAGCCAGTGAGTTATAGTGGTTGGACAACTGAGAGACCCACTTTTAATTTCCTAGTCCCCTCATTGTGTGAACCAGAGGCTCCAACACTGTCTTGTAGTCTAGTCTAGTCTTCTTCACAGGTTTATTGTCATCCTGAGATCACTGAAGAAATGGAAGGATTTAAAAAAATACCCTGTACTAGATTTGTTCATTTTACAATAGATTTGTAAATATTCTAGATCTGTTGGTTTTACAATAGTTGGAAACATACAATTTCTGGTCTCATTTTACATGCCTTGCATATGTTCTTAGGAATAGTACAACCCAAGGCTCAAAAACTGTCAGTGTAGACTAAGAAATATTGAGAATCAGATCACTTAACCTGATTTTCAGTTGACTTATTTATTTATGATATACCCAACTACATACTAGCATCTCTGGGCAGCTTACAATGGTTAAAAAACAATAAAAACCACATTACAAACATCATGAATAAAATATAACTTGATTTTCATCTGATTCAATTCAATGAAGGAAGTTCAAATAGCACTGACCCAAATACATATAAATACAGTGCAATACAAATGCACAGGCTCAAATACATACATTATAGGGAAAATAAAAATATAGGTACAGACATTCATTGAAAAATCTTTAGCTTAGTAATATACATAGAAACTGAGAGAGAAAAGGTGGGAACTGTAGCTCAGCAATAGAGCTCCTGGTTTTCGTTCAGAAGGTCCCAGGTTCTGTTCTAGCATCTTCCAGTTAAAATATCTCAGACATTTGATGTTGGGGAAAAAACAGTTCTATGCCCAAGTCTCTAAATGGAATAAAAATCAGATTCATATAAAGTAGCTTCATATGGTTGTTCTGCGGCCAAGAGCTTTGGGGTTTCCCAGTTCAAATGCTTCATCTCTCAAATCTTGCTTGCATTTTGGTTTTTTCTCCCCTGCTACAATGACTCAGTTATTGTCACCTCTAAGCTTTGTATGGATTTCCCCCTCCCCCCTTTGAATAAACTATGCTTGGATCCAAACATTTACTATATTCTTGCTGTGTATCTGATGTCTGTGTGTCTGACATGTGTATAATTTTTTAAATAAAACTAATATTTTGAAGAAGAGATGAAATTAGAGGTCAAACAATGAATTATTATTCACCTCTGATGAGCCATTAAGGAATTGGGGATTTGCATATGCTCTTTGAATGACTCTTCAAAGGTGAATAATTGACTAATGGATACAAAGAAGGCCATTACTCTCCCCTCACCAGCTTGGGGCAAAGATTATGCAATGTCACAACCAATCACAGTGGTCGTTCTGATGGACAGTCCCTTTGTGCACACCTTTTCTTGCAAGCTGTAGGAACTAATTGGCTTGCAGCTTGAAATGAAGACTTGGCAGGTCGCTTTTTGAGTTTTGCTTCAAAATTATAAATCATTTGACAAAAGTGGAGAACCCCATTTGTAAGAGTCGGTTTTTGCCAAACATGAAAAGGAGATTTTCAATGAAGTTTTTAAAAAGATTTCACTTTTTAAAAAGCAACACTGTAAAAAAAAGTTGATTTTTTAACATGTATAACAGAATACATTTTCCACTCTTTTTAAGCAGAATGTTGAGCTATTATTCTAGTTAAATAAATAAACTACCTCAATATTACTTTGTAGAAAAAGTTAAAAACAACTTTAGCTGAAGGGTGCTCATGAAGTTATGAATAAATTAAAGGGAAGTACTTCACAGTGTACCAAACTCTGCTGCTGTGCAGTCATCATTTGATACAAATTGGACATGTATAGAAGAAGAAAAAAGTGAGCAGGAGGGAGAAGAAGGCAGCATCAATCATCAAAGCACTACTAATCAAAATGAGGTGAGCCTCAAAAGGTGCTATGCAAAATAACTCTGTTCATTAGCTGAAGCACTTCCAAAGATTTTGCCTTTTTTTAGGTTGCCCTGATCAATTTACAATGCTCACAATATCTCAAACAAGATCACTGAAAATGTTTTTGTGAATAAACAGCAATGCTCTAACATTTTTGAGGTTCTTCTATTTTTTATTACCTTCTGAAGTAGGGTTGTTAGCCAGTGGCAGGTACTGAAACAGAAGATGGGAGTTGGGAACATGGGGGTACCAGTGAATTGATGGTGTGACATTACTTCCAGAGGGAACCTGAAAAGTGATGTTGCATCATTGCCATGAAGCCTTAGAATTCACTATCATTGTGAGTTTGGGCTCATTATTTTCTCCACTATCCTATTAGTGGTATATTCTGAAAGCACACACAATTTGAGCCTCTACTACAGTATAGTACAGTGGATTGCATACGGCGGGGAAACTTTATTATTCAGATTTTTAAAAATTGCCTTTAATTGCCAATGTAGCAATTATTAGTACAAATCTTGTTTATCAATCACTGTAGAATTCAATCATATTGAAAGAAAAGCAAATGTGAATCAGACTATGTAAACCGGGAACTGTCTGGAATATTGTAATCACGAAAATGGATACTGACTAGAAACTAGGAATTCTGTATTTTTCAGGGTTGGATTTTTGGGGAGGATATAAATACTGACATTAGATGGTACTTAGGTCTCCTGGTACTATTTCAGGGTTGTATTATTTCCTAAGGGGAATCAGTATGGGAGGGGATGGGGAGTGGCATATTTGCATCATGTTTTTCAGGGCTTTAAAGTTTAAAACCCTCTCAGCTGCATTATAGCTGTGGCACTTTGCCTCCCCAGCCCCACCCACTGAGGCCTGGTCCTTCCCATCTTCCCTTACCCGGGTGTTGTCCAACCCGTACTTGTCCTCAGGCTGCTGGCCTGGGGTGCCTAGGAGTTTGTGAACCCACAGTTTGTCTGAGGCCCTGGATTTCCCTAACAAAACCCCCTCCTCACCAGTTCTTCTGCAGCCTCCTCCCCTCCACCTGCCTGTCCCTCACTCTTCACTCCTCCTAACTCCTCTCTTTCCACCTCCTCCTCCCCACCACCTCTCCCTGCCTCCCATCCTTCCTTAAATCCTCTTCCTTCTCATTTCCTCCCAATTGCTGGCCTCTCCCCTTGATTCCCCCACCCTGTGCAATGTTGCTGTGCAATGTTGCCACAGCAGTGCACCAGTGTTTAGGTACCGCACCTGAACATCTTGGTGATATGCTGGCAGATTGCCTTATCAGCTCCCCGTGTTCTTTCAGCCCCTCCCCCTTTCCCCAGATTCTGCTGTCAAACATTATTAATTATTAATTTTTCAATGGGCATTTTATTTGGAGTTTTATAGCTCCTGTTCTAGCTCCCACAGAATGTAACTTTCTTAGTGATTGTATGCCTTGTAATTATGGATGCTATTAAACATAAATATATACTTTCTTAGTACATCTGGCATGTTTGGTTTTATGCTTGTGTTAGTTATGATTGTGTCCTTTGTGGCAAGATAATTATAACAAGAAGTGTTTATGAAGCACATCTAGAGACCATTGTGTGACACAATGACAATATTTAATGCAACAAAAACACCATAAGGTATCAAGCACATACATTTACTTGTACATTGATCTTACACATGCCCAACCAGTTTCTGTGTAAAGAGTAATTTAAAACACTTCTTCCAGTAAAAATTGTTGACCATATTGTTATAAAATATTCATGTTTGGATTGCTATAAAATAGTAAAAAGTTGAACAGAGACATCAAAAATGCCATGAAGTTGAAAGAAAACATTGCATCTCATCTTTCTGCAACCATCCAACTAGAATACAACTGGAACATATAATAGTTGAAATACAGGTAACTGGTTAAGTTTCTCTGGAAATGTAGAGTTTCTATTCATTGAAGTGTCTGAGACTCAGGCTACGTCAAAGACTCTTTTTGCAAATCTACTTTTCCACATCTAAATTTCCAAATGCATGGAAGTATATAATGTGGTGCAAAAAATGAATGAATAACACTGGATCCATTGAAACATATTGGAAAGCATATACTTAAAGCCAGGAAGGACATGACTTGTTTAAATTGGGAAGAGAGAGTGTGAATGGTTCTTTACTCATCTATAGAGAAAAAGAAGTACTTTATAATTGTTGAATGATTAGCAGGTGCTTTATTATGCAATATAGCTTTCTAATAGCTCAAATGCTTTTATTAGATAAGGTAGCTTTCCTAATTGTGCTCAAATGGTCTTAATCCCAAAGCTCACATTTATATTGATCTTTACAGGATGTAGAATATGAAAATCTGCAGGATCTTTGCCTGTTATGATTCATAATTAGATGCATCTTCTAAATCATTTCTAAACCTGGCAATGTGAATTGCAAGCAATCATTTCTTCTGTGCCTTCATGGTACTACAACTTGTTTCCTTTCCCTAACCATTCTTTAACTTAAACAGTGACTTTATAACATTGCTCCCTGGAATCTAAATTTCAAGTATATTGGAAATGTTTTGGCTAGTTAAGAGGTACATGCAATGTTTAATTTCTATAAAAATTTATAACATGGCTCTGGTTTCTCCACTTTATATTTGAAAGTCCATACTCTTAATGCCTGATAAGTTTGAATTCTAGATACTGAGGAATAAAGAAACAAGGTTCTTTATTCAGTTTTAAGATTGTCTCGTTTAGTTTGTTAAAAAATGTTGCTGGGATTCTTTAATATTGTTATGTCATGCATTGTTATTTTGCCAATGTAGTAATTATTTGCACTGGGTTCAGTGAGAAACACAGTCCCATTCATAATTTCTTTCCTACTTGGGATGAACTTTTTGTGGATTGCCTACACAAGGGATCCTTCCTTCCAAATTACAGAAGCAGAAAGAAAAACTTGCCCCTCGTGGTGACTGGGCTTTCATATTGTAACTGAATAAATAAACAAAGAAACAAACATACACAGATACACACAGATAGAAGGCAGGATCTGAAAAATATTACTTGAATGAGAATCTTCCCTTGTCCAGTGTGCCAACAATGGTGGATTCCACACAGCAAATGTATAATGGGTTGCAATTGTTTTAAAGGAACACATTTTCCATTTTCCCATTTACATGCATGCCATGAGCAATCGGGGTTGCTTTTGCACCTTCCCATGGAAACGCTTCTCTTTTTAAAAAATTTCCTGCAACACATGCATAGCTGAACAGGCATATAGAAAATGAACCCCTGCGGGGCTTCCGGTTGGGAAATGGCCACCTCCAGACGCATCTGAACTACGCTCCAGAGGCATCCGTCAAAAAATTTGAATCACCCCAGGAAAAGGGGGAAATATCCCTCCTCAAGAGGTAGGAGAGATACTACAAGCAGAAGGCAATTATCTCGCTGGGTGTACTGGAAAGAAACCCGGGAGATTCTGCCATTCAAAAAATCAGAATATTACGGAAGGCGAACTGCCTATGGGAGGGGGCCATAACCAGCTGCTATACTTACTTAACGTAACTAATATAAAAAACAACAGCACTCCAATTAAAATACAAGACATTTAAAAAGCAAACGAATAAGGAAAATAGAAAGAAAAGACCTACTAAACTTGCAATAAGAGACAGGAAATCCCGGGTGTACCATCTCTGGTGAGAGACGTTCTAAGGCGGCGCGCCGTTCGTCCCGACCACAGCCCGAGAAAAGAGAAAGGCTGAACGTGCAATGTTTGGCTGCCAGGTGACAAGAGATTAGAGGAGACCCGGGGAGAGAAATAAACAGCCCGGTTCGCTATAATTGAACAAACAAACAAACAAAAAGAACCCGGCTTTGAAGGGAAGTACTGTCCCTTTAAGTGAAGAGGGAACAGTGATGAATTGCTGCAATTACGCGTGACTAGAAACTAAACAACGTGAGATTGCAAGGAGTCAACGAAAGCGGAAGCAAAAAACTTTCAACATACGGACTGCTTATACAAACAAACTAGACGAAGAAACGCTGCAGACAGAAAAGTGAGTACCATAACAACATTGAACAAAAGTAAACCAGCAAGGCTTATATTAGTCTGAATTGAATAAGCACCGGGGGAATGATGGCTTATGCCAAAACGAGACAAACCCAACTAAGTGAGCTCAAAGGGATTAAAAACGGACTTGCAGAGCCCAAAACACCAGAAAAAATGGCTGATTTTAACCACAAGCTGGAAAAATTATTGGAGATTACTACAAACTCCCAGAAAGAACTGGCTACCTTCCAGCAAGAAGTAACAGAAAGATTAACTAGAATGGAGGGAGAAATGCACAACTTTAAAAAAGACCTCAGCCATATAAAAAGAATAGAAGATTCACTACACCAAATTGCTGAAGACTTAAAGGGAAAAGAGATAAGAATAACAGAGGTGGAGGACGCTGTAGAGAACCTGAGGGAACATAACCTACGACAGGATGATGTACTAGCGGTGCTAGAATATACTTTAAAGGAGAAAATGCTTAGAGTGAGAGGGGTTCCAGAATTGGACAGAGAAGTAACCCTGAGTAGAATTATGCCCCTTCTACAGGAGGTCTGGGGTCTGACCAGAGAAGAAATTCTTAAAGAGGTCGACCAGATATACAGGGTCAACACCAGATCATCCAGGAATAAAAGCCAACCTAGAGACATTGTTTTCAGCTGTGTGAGGCGGGACCTTCGGGAGGAACTACTTCGTGCAAACTCCAAAAAAAATTATCAATTGGATGGTAACAAAATAATAATTATGAAAGAGCTTCCTGTGTCCATCCAGCAAAGACGAAAGGATTATCGGAGAATGACAAGTTTTTTGATGGATGAAAAAATTAAATACAGGTGGATAATTCCAGAGGGATTATTGTTCCTCTGGAAAGGAAAGAGGATAAATATAACCACAGTTCCCCAAGCGCAGGAATTTTTGACCAAGACAGTGAGCCCTCCCTTACTGAAAACAAAGTAAGAAAAGGGAAGGGAAAACAAGGGAGGGGGAGGAAGAAAGAAGGGACAACAAAGTAAGAAGGTTTATAGATAGATACTCTCCAATATTAATTTAAAATGTCTATGAAAACAGTAACTTGCAATGTTAATGGCTTAAATCATCCAGGCAAAAGGAAAAGAGTCTTTGCTCATTTTATAAAAGAAACCCCCCATATTCTGTGTCTGCAAGAAACGCACATAAAGTGTGGGGAGGAGAGGTTGATTACAAATAAGAAATTGGGGTTATTATTTCATGCGGGAAATAAAAAGAAGAAGAGAGGGGTGGCATTATATATCCCAGAAAAATGGAAACCCAGGGAAAAAATTAAGGACAAAGAAGGGAGATTCCTGGGGGTAGAAATAACAGTGGACAACATAGACATAATGATAGTAGGAATTTATGCACCCAACTCTAACAAAGCTAGTTTTTATCAAGAACTTAACAGGAACCTCTCAGGATTCCAGTCACAAAACTGGATAATAATGGGTGACTTTAATGGGGTAGTGGATACTAATCTCGATAAGAAAAACTTAACAAAAAATATAAAGAAAAAAATACAAGAATAAAATGAGCAAAGACGGGAAATTGCCAAGAACGTTTTTTGAAATAATGAAAGACCTGAAATTATATGATGTATGGAGAATGAAGGAGGGAAACCTCAAAGATTTCACTTTTTATTCTAACAGGTTCCACTCCCATACCCGGATAGATATGATTTGGGTATCAAAGCAATTAGGAATAAATACAACAAAAGTCTCAATTAAACCAAGGGTGGTCTCGGACCATAACCCCATAGAATGGATAATGACAACAGGAAAACCTAGAACCCAATGGAGAATGAAAGATTGGGTTCTGGGGAATCCCCAAACTATAAAGGAGTTGGAGGGGAAGTTAAAGGAATACTGGGAAATAAATTATGGTTCAGTGGATAAAGAAAGTACACTATGGGACGCCCATAAGGCTGTAATGAGGGGGCACATTCAAAGTCAAGAAATTTATCAAAAAAAATTGAAAAGAGAAAAAAAACAAGACTTAGAAGTAAAATTAAGGGAAATGGAAAAAAACTACAAAAAGCAAAGATAATAAAAAATTCTAAAAGAAATCAAGTTAATAAAAGAACAACTAGAAAATCTATTAACAGATCAAAATACTATGCTCTCGACAATAAAGTGGGTAGGTGGTTAGCAAATAGATTAAGGAAACAGAGAGCAAAACAGATTATAAACCAGGTCAAAGAAGGAAAAAAAACGTTAACAGAAACAACTAAGATAAGAGAAGCCTTCGAGAAATATTACACAGACTTATATAAAAAAGATAAAATAGACAAGACAGAACTAGAGTCATACCTTAAAGATCAAGGAATAGAACAGCTAAAACCAGAACAATTAAAAGAGCTAAATAGAGAAATATCCCTAGCCGAGATAGAGAATGCCATCAAAAAGCTCAAAAATAAATCACCAGGTATTGATGGCATGACAGCCTGCTACTATAAAACTTTCATATCGGAACTGAAAGAACTTCTGAAAAGACTATATAATGAAATCCTGAAAGGTGGTAAGGTACCACCGTCCTGGCAGCAGGCTGCGATAACCCTGATTCCAAAAAAAACTCAGGCAATTTTAGACCTTACAGATTTTCGGCCAATATCTCTCTTGAATATTGACTATAAAATTTTTACTAGTATATTGGCGATTAGGTTAAAATTAATCTTAAATAATTATATAAAGGAAGAACAATCAGGATTTCTTCCAGGACGACAGACAAGCCATAATATTAGAAAAATCATAAATCTAATTGAATATATAAATGATAGACCGGACCTCCCAACCGTAATGATATTCTTAGATGCCGAAAAGGCCTTCGACAGGGTTAGCTGGGAATTCATGTTGGCCGTATTAAGAAAAATGGGAATACAAGATGAGTTCCACAACGCCATCAGTGAAATATATAAACAGCAAGAGGCTGCAATCAAAATAAATGGAAGCTATTCCAAAAAATTTAAAATTGAAAAAGGGACAAGGCAGGGATGCCCAATATCACCCCTGTTATTTATAAACTCGTTAGAAATATTAATAAGAGATATCATAAAACAGAACTTTTTTAAAGGTATAAAAATAAAAAAATACTCCTTTAAAATCCTGGCGTTTGCGGACGACATAGTCCTTTTTATTGAAGACCCGATTACAAATTGTAAAAAAGTCTTAAAGGTCATAGAAAGATACGGGGCCCTGGCAGGATTAAAAATAAACATCCACAAAACTAAGATGCTTGCATTCAACTTAACAAAAAAAGAAAAAAGAAAACTTCAAGAAATGACAAATATAAAAGTAGAAAATAAAATAAAGTATTTGGGAATTTATCTTGAAGACAATAATAAAAACCTATTAAAAAATAATTATGACCAATTATGGTCATCGGTCCATAGTAAATTACAGGATTGGTCAGGAAAACAAACCTC